>NC_141242.1:4335376-5065376 GCF_054856555.1 Leptonotus elevatus
TTTGTATGACTATATCAATGTTGTGAATGTCCTATAATTATGTGTTTAAAAAGATAGTTCATAAAACCTTCATTTAACATTTGCATTTCAAGCATGAATTAGTCTAATTGTGGATCTGCTGAGCAGAATACTGTAGCAACCCTTGTGGGTGGGTCACAGGTCGAGTAGTTTCCGATGGTCTGGACAGGCCGTGAAGGCATCGCGTACGGACAGACTTGTTGAAGCTACGCGAGTTATTGAGCTGTTATGTTCCCGTGCAGGTACGACCGACTGTATAACTTGAAAGAGTTGTTAGCTCCACACTTGGTCTCGTTATTTCGCCAACGCTACAATACTATTTTTGTAGCCTAAGTGTTAAATGTTTCCTAAACACTGTTTATGCACCTTATAGCTGCGTAGCTGTTATTGCCCCCCCCCCCCCCCCCCCCCCCGTTCCACCACCCATAGAAATTCAACTCAAGACGGGCCGAGCCTCACGCGCCAATTAAGTGCATCGACATTTATTTCCCTCTTGCAGATTCTGAGAACACAGCGGTGACGCTGACGGCGCTGCTGGCCAGCCTGAACAGCTGTTGCAACCCCTGGATCTACATGATCTTCAGCGGCCACCTGCTGCAGGACTTCGTGCACTGCCTGCCCTGCTGCCGGCGATTGAACGCCGACTTCCGCAAGGAGGACTCGGACAGCAGCCTGCGCAGAACCACGCTGCTCACCAAAGCCACCAATCGGAGCCCCACCGGCAGCTCCGGCAACTGCAGGGAGCTGGACAACTACCCCAAATCGTCCGCTCAGGCTGAATGAACTCGCTGCCTGGCAACTGTTTACTGGCCTGTGGAATCAAAATTGGAAGGTACACAAACATGCGCAGCACATTCAATCGGGGTGAGTGGAAAATAAGGACACTCTAAAAAAAAAAAAAAACGATGTTCCGCCTGGATTGTGCGCGCTTACATTTGTCTCAAAGGCTCGCAGGGATTTTGGAGGCAATCATCAGGGGGATACGAAACAAAAAGACAGGACTAATAACTGATGTACTATGGTGACATACTGACATACTCTCCACGGGGGGCCATCACCTTTTACATTGTTCCGTTGAATCTGGCTGCATCGCATGAAAGTTCAAGAGAGTATGCCGGAAAAGCAAAGGCATTCTCTCGGCTTCGTGTGAACGCAGCGAAATGCACATTCGGCATCTCCGATAATGCTGTCGACGTGCATCGTAACAAACAACTTTTCTTATTATTTGTGTGAATGCTGAGAGATGTCATCTCCCGCTATTCAGGGGACCGGGACTGAGCCCTGCCACAACAGGGAAAATTGACTATAGCCTTGCCCCCCAAAAAGGTTGAATAATTACGAATTGATGCCTCAAGATAGCGGCAGAGCATTTAAAGCGGAGAGGATCATAAAGCATGAACGCCACACTTGCGTACTCACAACTATGAACAACAACAACCGTAGTCAGTATTTAAACACACGAGGCTGACTGAGTACAAACTGATATGACATCACACGTGGGGCAAACAAAATGTGCAGTTTGTGAACGTTACACAGACAGGAATGAGAATAAATGCAGATTGTCAGCAAAGTCGACTACACTGGCTCGTAGCTATAATAGAAATAGAGCTTAGAGAGGAATCACGTCTTAGAGTTCTGATTAATCGCGATTAATCGCTGGATTAAAAATATATATTTTATGCCCACCAAATGTAAAGAGCACCAGTTATGTGTCAATTCTTTCGACATTTAATGTCATTCGTACAGCTTCAACATTTTTTGATCCACTGCACGCGCTCATCCTCCTATTTTTATAATCACTTAGTTACTTGCATAGTTTAAAATGGGGGGGGGGGATGATAGTTTGACATGAATAAATATTCTGAATGTCATACGCAAATATTTATTAAATACTTTACTTTAATGCGTGTAGTTATGTTTATTGCTCAAACACAACCTGTGCTACCTTTAACGTAACCACCAAAGGATCGTCTGCGGTCAAAATTAATAGTGTGATTAAGCTGCGTTAATACATGATCAATGCAATAATTTTTTGTGATTATTGAATTAGTTAATGCTTTAACTTTGACAGCCCTAATTAGAAATGAATTAAAAACGTACTTTCAGTTTCACTTAAATAGAACAAAAAAGTACATTAAATCCTAACAGTATCATCAAGATTCCACCAGGTGGCGCCAAACTAATACTTCAACTGCTTCTGCCTGAGCCAGTGCTTTTTTAATTACACTTTATTTTTTCTTACGCCTGGAAGAAGAAAATATTTCGTAACCCCCCAGCTCTCTGCCGCAACTATAAATAGCATCATTTGTCTATAAAAATGTTGTAGGTACTCCTCTGCAGAGAAGCTAATACTCCTTGCACACTCTCTGACAATGAGGACGCCACTGCCACCTACTGTAGTGGATGTGCAATTACACTTTATTTTAGTTAACCAACAACAACAAAAGTTTCCTGAGGTCACACGCACGGCATTGCCGCCCCCCTATTTAAGAAGGACTTTTTCTGTTATTTTTTTTTTTAAACCAACACGGTGGCTGACTGGTTAGCACGACCGCCTCCCAGTGCAAAGGTTGTGAGATCAAGTCCGGGCTTCGGCCTTCCTGGTGGAGTTTGCATGTTCTCCCCGTGCTTGCGTGGGTTTTCTCCGGGTACTCCGGTTTCCTCCCACATTCCAAAAACATGCATGGCAGGTGAATTGGACACTCCAAATTGTCCATAGGTGTGATTGTGAGTATGGTTGTTCGTCTCTGTGTGCCCTGCGATTGGCTGGCAACCAGTTCAGGGTGTACCCCGCCTACTGCCCGAAGCCAGCTGGGATAGGCTCCAGCAACCCCTGCGGCCCTTGTGAGAACAAGCGGTACAGAAAATGGATGGATGGATGAAAACAATTCTTCATGTTTCAATTGTAGTCCCAGGTCAAAATGACAAAAATATTAAAATGGCTCAAAAGCCTAAATGTGATTTGTGATATTAGCTTGTCACCTGCCATTTTTTTTTGTGAAATTAAAAAAACTGCTACCAAAGTAACTAGTCACTTTTCCAATTTTGGACTTTTAAATGCCAATTGAAACTGTAATAATGTATGATATATAAATTTGTTCTGAACGTGTTAGTTATTAATTTACTTGTTCCAAGGGGGAGGGGGGAAGGGGGGGGGGGGGGTTCTTAAAAAAGCAAAAAAGTTGAGATAGTGAGGCAGTGGCAATGATGTCATGGCATTGCCTTAAAGCTCGTTATTGCTCACAGACTTCTTTATTTGGCGATTTAGTTCTGTGATCGATAGCCTCTCAGCATTCGCACGCAACCTCTAAGGGTATATTGCATGTTCTGGTTTTCGTATATAGAAAAATTTGAATTCCATTCTCTTTCGGTGGTGATTCTATCTCATAGCAGTGCAGGGCAACCCAACCCCCTTTTTCCTGTCAACGTGTTTACAAAGATAAAACCTCTACGGAAGCCCCGTGGTGTTGAAGAGAACTTTTGGCCTGTACAGCGAAGAAGCCACGTCATCCTTCTTAATGATCAGCCGTCCTCTTCTGACTTCCTTTTTCCTGTGTTGATCATATGAAGAAACCGTTTGACTGATGTCCCCCTTTTGATTTACACCTCGCACACGTTTTTTGGATTTTGCCGAAGGTCCTGTTTCATATCGTGTACTCGCTTGCGCGACTCCCGCGAGGGCGGTTCTCATCTGGCTTCAAGCGTCCCGAAGCCCTTTGAAAATGCCAAAACGTTCGTCGAGATGATTGGATGCGGGGGGACGGGGGCCGGCACACCTTTTGACCTGACCCCCGCGCATCCCTCCCGTGGCCTCCTCGGCAGAGGCTCACACATTCCTCGCACACCACGTCAGCTTTATTCTCTCCTGGCATCCTGCGCTGATGACTGGCTGGGTGGTGGCTTTGTTTACGCTTCGGATGTATACAATTTCCTGCACATTAATGTGGCGTGCAACGCTGTTAAATGTGCTTAGTGTTGGGATTATTTTTTTTTTTCAACATGTGTACTGTACAGTACTGTGCAAAAGTCCTAAGAACACAATTAGAAATGTTAATTTTTCAATGTTATGATGAGCATATTAAAGTGGAAGTCAACCGTAAACATTTCTTGGCAATAATATGTTATATGTGACCTCACTCCTCAAAACATGACATTTTGATTAATATTACATTTTTTGGAATATGAGTTGTAACTGCCACATTGTCCTTTTTGTTCATTTTGTTTTCTTTGCTTTTGGGTGTTTGTTGCCACCCACACCAGAGGGGGCGCTGTAGAGGAAGAGCTCAGGAAGGAGAGTATGAATGTATCATTAAGACACAGCAAGATGTTGAGTTTATCAGGGAGAAATAAAAGAACGAAGAAAGAAAACAAGCCTAGTTCCCTTTTTGGACATTGCACACAGCCAAGGAGGTTCGTTTATTTTGTGTCTGTCAATACTTTTGTTTAAGTTAAATCTTGCTAATTGTTATGTTTGTATCTGTGTTTTGCTCCAGTTTTCATGATGGATTTGTTGTTTGGCAAGAAGCACTAAATAAAGAAAACCACTTATCTGTGGCTATTAAGTGCAACTAAGGGAGCTATATGAGTTATGAAGCAAAATCCAGCTGTTTTGATCCATCTCAGGGGGCGGCCATTTTGCCACTTGCTGTCGACTGAAGATGACATCAATGTTACTCAGGTCTCAGGCACCAATCAATCAGAGCTCCCCTGTTTTCTGCTGCGCTGTGATTGGTTGTTACCTGAGACCTGAGCAACATTGATGGCATCTTCAGTCGACAGCAAGTGGCAAAATGGCTGCCACCTGAGATGGATAAAAAAACGGCTGCATTTTGCTGCTTAACTCATATTCCTCTAAAGCAATATTAACAAGAATACCATATTTAGACTAGTGGGGCTGCATAGAACATATTATTGTTTTTTAAAAAAAATTGTGTGTACTTCCCTTTTAAGCAGAATCTTACCCAGTAGAGAACAGACCTCTGCCAAGGCACAAATATTCACAAAAGTGGCAAAAATAAATAAAAACGATGACCACAATTTGTTCTGTGACACTGGCTGAGAGTCGTATCAACCTTATGGGAATGAAAAAAAAAATAGAATTCAATACCGACGGACAGAAAACAGTGGTACTAAATGTTACTTAATAGAAGCAACATACAGTACATGTTCAGTCTTCCATGTGACAGTTCCTTCGTTGCCATAGTGACTCTAATAAAGCTTGCTGTTGGTGACATAAGACTCCTGCACAGTACTGTACCCGCCCATTGTATGAATAGCACTTATTATTAACAGTGTTTCCCACAGATTTGAAATCTACTTGGGTGGGTGGACTCTGATGGGTGGACTCCGGGGGGGGGGGGGGGGGGGGGGGTTTGATTCTCAGTCCTACTACCTGTGTCTTCTCTAACCTCATTATCCACAAGTGAGTGAAGGCGAACTAATGTTATATATATATATATATATATATATATATATATATATATATATATATATATGCGTTTAAAAAAAAATTATTTCTTGAAATCGACTTGGGTGGTGGCCAGTTTACTTGGGTTGCCCGCCCAAGTATTAACATGGTGTGGGAAACACTGATTAAACTGTAAATACGAGTAAATATATGTAAATATATGTAAATATATGCCTGTGTATTGCACATGTGAATATCTTGCAAATATAAGTGTCAAACTCACACTTGGCTTCTTGCTTTCACATTCAAGTCGCAGACGGCAATCATGGCGCAATTTCTCGGCGCCTCTGAGCAAGTCCCAAATGTTAACTGAGGTATGTCATTACGACACACTTTGACCTTTGATTGCACATTGCTGCGGAAGGCACTGGAGGCCGAGAGGCTGGACACGCTCGCAGGCCTTCACACAGCATCTAACAAGCGAAGCTTATGTTAAAACATAATGTCACACTGCTGTTTTGTCTTTTATAACAACGGTACGATAATGTTTCTCCCTCAATAGATCAATGATTCCCAACCATTGTACTCGGTCATTATTATATATTATTATTATTAGATGGCACTCAATTGACTTTCTACAATCTAACACACCTAGTAGTTTAGTAGTAATGGTTTGCGGGCTCGTCCAATGTGGCGGTGATGGGTGTTACTCGTTGCCTAGTAACCCCCCCCAACAGCTTCACCAAAGCGTTCATCGGGAAGCTTTACACGTCTTGATGATTCGAGTCCCGCTTAGCCGTTGGTGTTGATTTACACGCATAGTTACACGCATTTAAACAATCAGGCCAAATTGGAGCATTTTCCCTCTTGAGTTAGCCAAGTAGCAAGTAGCTTTAAAAGATCTAGAGAAGGAGGTTGACTGGGATTGTCTATGCATATATGTTTACTACACGACAAGAGCAGGGGGCGGCCATTTTGTTCACCCATGTTATGAAGCTGAGCTATGATTGGTTGTTACCTGAGGAAGCATTCGAGGAAGGTGGGAAATGGGACTTTTTCCAACTTCATACCAGGAAGTATGCACGAGAACGTCCCCTTTTAATTCGGAAACCAAGTTGCAAAGTCGGGCAAAAAAAAGGACCCCAACTTCACCAACTGGTTCAAACGTGACGTCACTGGACAATGGCGAATCTCGTAGAGATAAAGACTGTGAATGGCAAAACATAATTTACACGATGAACATTTTCATCTATTTTCAGGGTTTTCTTGCCCCCCCCCCCTCTCCAGGCTAAAGTGTTTTGAGATCTGCATAGTAAATATTCTCAAAATGACATTACATACAATCTTAATCTTTGCTTCTATACAAGAAAATACCGTTTGCTGCTTTACACAATGTGAATTAAAGAAATAAAAAGTGTTAATTATAGATATAAAAAAAGAAAGATAATTGTTTGTTTGTTATTTTGTCTTTTTTCAACAACAACAAAAAATACTATTATTGAATAAAACCCTTGCTTTATGTCCCTGGAATGAACCTGCAAAAATGCACACTAAAAAGATCCACAACATTAGAAATTAGCTCCTCAAATAAAGTCTTTGATATGCAAAAGTACTCCGAAAAAGAAAAAAAACATTTTGAGCCTTGTGCACACTTGGACGTCAACGTCAAATAATAATTGCGGAAATTTTTTCGGACTACCAAGCTTAGCAACTTTTCTGGGGGATAAACCCTGTATTTATTTATGATAACATTACCGGTAATTGAGTTATTCGAAAAAAGTAACTTTACGTGACCCAACGTGATTTCGACTGACTTTCTTAACCACAACAACAAACAATTGATCGGAATCAGCCATCTTTATTGTTTACATTCGCTTCCAACGCTTTGAGGTCAAAACTGGAAGATTCCAAGTGGGATATGTCCGACTTCCCACTTTCCTCGAATGCAGCTTGAGCCCTGAGCAACTGTGATGTGATTTTCCGCCGCTGGATATGGATAAAAGAAGATGGATAAAAACGGGTGACTTTTGCCGTTTAACGCATATTCCACAACCACAACGATAACCAGATTGCTGTGTTTAGATTAGTGGGGGGGCCCCACAACATATAATAAGGAAAGTTTTTGGGTTGACTTCCCCTGTAAAACGTCCAAAATTGCTATGTGTTTACCTCAAGCTAACTTTTGGGAAGTCTCATTTTGCCAGACTATCTTGTTTACACTGTTTGCTTTTTCCACCCCAAGGTAAATATGTACTATGAATACATAAATATGTATTATCACGCAGTGGTCACCCACTTAATTGTTTCCCCCTGCCATTTCCTTGCAGCAGAGCAACAACAAAACCACAAAAGGTAAGACAACGTGAAATCTTTTATTTTTGTTTCATTTGGAGGACAATACCTTGTTTTCTTTGCTTAATAGAAATGTGACTTTGGAGTAACAATTCAGTCTGCTCGTGTTGTATATTTTCCTGCTGGCGGTTGGCTTCCCTGGACCTTCATTAGATACACTTGGACCAAGTAATGAGATCCAATGGAAAGGCTTTAACCGATGTTTATTATTCAGAGCCAGGACACAAAATGAAGGCCCTCAAGCTGTGTCGTCTTCCTCTTTTTGGGCTCCAAAACCTCACCTCGTTTTTCAAATGTGTGTATTGGGAGTGAATTCTTTGCGGTGAAATCATTCTGGCAATTCCGGATATTGTCAGGATCAAGAAACTTCAGGACATGGCTTCCTTTGATTACTCTGTTTTTTTTTTTTTTTTTTAAGAGCTCAGTATTGTTCATTCGGAAATGTCATCATCATTGCTCTTTTATTTTTTTATTTTTATTTTTATTTTTTTATTTTTTTTATTACTCCGGTTTTATTTTGGTAACAAGCTTGTGTCTGTGCAACGTCTAAAAAAGAAAAAAAAATAGCGCACAGACATAATTAAATGTTACGCCACTATTTGTCAGAAGAGTTAACCTGTGCATCCACCTGTTGTCATTCATACAAAAGAATCATAAGTGCAGTATATACTTTTTGAGACATTTTTTGTTTTGGCAGTGCACAGTGTTATTTCTCTCCTGCCAAGGCTCGGCCGGCTCAGTAAAGGTTGGGAAGCACTGGGTCTGAGCTCTGCTCCAGACCTTCCACAAAAGACATCAGTAACTCGTTGGAAACAGCACATTTCTACTAAATAGCAATCACGGCACATCAGTTAGCTGCAACCAATTTGCCCCTGGCAGGTCGTGCGGCGCTTTCATCCCTTCTGATCCTCGTCTTCCGTCATCTGGCTGCACAACACATCGCCCGAGCGCTGCGGGGGTAGCCCTATACGAGACGGGGATTCAGTCTTTATAAGGAATGGGAACATGACGAGCCACACGGTAAGCAAAAAAAAGTGCTCATTGAGAGCTGTGAAACAATCAGCAGGCCTGCTATCAGGGATCATGTGGCTACTCTGGGTATTATGGGAGGGGGGGGGGGGGGGGGTTGTCTGTAAGCTTGACGGACATATCTGGAATTTCCAGCCTAGCAGGCGCTCAGCATATTGCTAGGCATGCTAGTCATTAAGAAGGAGGAGCACGGCAGCCGCGCGAAAACGTGATGTGGAATCAGGTCATCAGTCAACGTCTCGACTGAGCAAATACCTCAGAAGTCTGCGATGGAGCTCCTCCGCAGGGGGAAATAACAGTGAGTCCCGGGGGGGAGACGCTTGGGAAAATATACAAGGAAGCCATTATAGTGTTGCATTTACTTTTAAGTGTTAAGTACTGGTGCTACATTAACGCCAGTGTTTCCCAACTTTTGAGTAAAGGCGCATTTACCAAACCAAACGAAAATCTCACCCCAAAAAAAAAGTGGGTATTCTGTATAGTGAAATGCTAAAAGAACAAGATCATGGATGCAACAAAAAGTGGCTGGAGAGATGGAATTCTGGGCTTCCCTGCTTTTAAGCTGACGCCCCGACTCTAAATAATGGATGGATAATGACGATCCTGTCTTAATTTACTCACAAGAGTGTCATGGACGGATTTTGGACCCCAAAGCAGACTCAACAAAAAATAAAGCAATCGAACATCATTTATTGAACCAAGGGAACGTGGTAAGCACGAGAAACAAAACTAAGCTAATGATTGCAAATAAACGATGACAAAAGATCAACGTGAACAAACAACTAGTTGAACTCAAATAAACTCAAAAGAGGTGGAAGGAGACGCCGCAGAAAGAAGACGCCATTGAAAGCATCATACAAACTGAATGTCTGAAAAACAATACAAACAAAACATCGAGCGGAACCCTTGTACCACCAAAATCCAAAATTTTCATTAGACCCCTAAAATGGCGCGTTTGGTCAAGCATTATTGTTATATTTATTAAAGAGTGCAAGCACATACACATACTCACCCACACACACACACACACACAAAAAAAAAAAAAATATATATATATATATATATATAAAAAAAAAATAATAATAATAATAATAAAAGAGCAATGATGATGACATTTCCGAATGAACAATACTGAGCTCTTGAAAAAAATAATAATAATAAATAAATAAAAAAATAAATAAAAAAAGAGTGCAAGCCATTTTCAACACTTAAGATTGGTCAAAAATGTGTAAACTCGATTGAAGATGACATGAATGTCGCTCAGGTTTCAGGTAGCAACCAATCACAGCACAGCTTCAGAAAACAGGTGAGCTCTGATTGGTTGTTGCCTGAGCAACATTGATGTCATCTTCAGTCAACAGCGAGTGGCAAAATGGCCGCCCCCTGAGATGGATAAAAACGACTGGATTTCCCACAAATGTAATATCAATCAGAATGTCGTGTTTAGAATAGTGAGTTCACATATAACATATTATTGTCAAGAAATGTTTAAAGTTGACTTCCAGTTGAAAAAAAAAATAAAATAAGTCAGTTTTTTTAATCTTATTTTATTGTTTTTAACTTGGTGTCCTTAAAAACTTGAATGAATCCCTAAAGGAAGCACAATCAATCACAAAATCCATGTCACTTTGTTCTCGCCCGCACAGGCGAGACACAGCCGAGATGAGGAAACGTGTCGCATTCCTCGTCTGCGGAGGGCTCCCGACTTGTTCTGATCACGGTGAGTGTTTTTCTCTCCGGACCGACGAAGGCGGAGGATGAAATGGAGGGATTGAACAAAGACGCACAATTGATCTGAAGCCAGCGAAACAGCATGTGCACAAGGATGAGGCGCGTCTCAGGCAATAAAGATGTCTTCTATATTAGCATTGGTCTTGGCAACACCCCCCCCCCCCCTCTCCCCCGGGCAACACACTTTTACTCAATAAGAATTTGACTGAACAGAGAGGTAAAGTTTTACATCAAATAGTAAAAAAACTCAAAAGGAAATAGGGAAGTTGGTATCTGTTGAGATGGATGCCAGTTTGCATGTCAAAGACTTTGGGAGTTGCCCTGGAGCAAGGGTATTGAACGCTGTTTATCCAGTCTGAGCTTTCAATTTGGTTTTGCTACCTCCGCCAAGCACAAAAAGCAACAGGTTTTGATATAATTGCCATTTGTTAGTTATTCAATTGAGGAAAGTTTTCATACTCTTGTTATCATAAAATACATGTTTTAGTGGAATAATGATTTGTTTTTAGGTTATTTTTCTGCCACTAGATGGCATAATTGCATTTGTAAGACGTTGGTGACATTTTCTTACATTAGGAGCTATCCAATCTTAAACATGATTATTATTATTATTAAATTATTCACATTTTTAAATTGTAAAATACAACTTGACCCCAGTCTCCACCAATGTATGCATTATGATTATAAAATTTTATTACTGCAAAATTTTGCCCGTGGGCGTGTCTGCTGCGTTGCGACTGGATTTCCACCCAGTACAGGCTTTCCAAGTAAGGCGCGGTCATTAATCACCTAAAGTTCTACAAAGGAACTTTAAATTAACTCAAAATTAACACACTAATTTTGACACCCCTAAAATAAAAAAAATGAATAAATGAATAAATGTTATTGTTCATAGTAGTGATCGTGGTTGTAGTGTACTGTATTATTGAATGTGGGTATCAAATAATCACCCCCTTCCAAACGGATGCCTGGCTGCTAACAACAATAAGGACAACAAGAGCACTTAAAGAACTTCCCTGTTTTTCACGGGAAGTTTGGACAATTGTGTCTGCAGCTGGCACTCCTTGGTCGCAAGCTCTTCATACATTCTGTTCTTTCGCTAGGCCACGTGTTGTTTTTATTCGGATAAATAAGACTAATCGCTTCTGTGGAGTCAGTACATGTGGAAGTCATTTTTTTAGCAGATGAGGGTTGAATGTGCTGCTCCATGACATGCATCCCCCCCCCCCCCCAACTCCTTTTCCTTCCCTGCCATTGTTCTCTTCCCACGTTCCAAATAGCAGGCATTTCTTCATTACTATTGAAGTCATTTGCACAAGTATTTTTTCCTTCACGCAAACTGACACACGTACACACAAAACACCAAACAAACAATTGCACCAAAAACACACATCAGTCAAGAGAATTAGACGAGATGGGATTTTTGTAGTGGGGTGGCACGTTGTCTCGGGGGGGGGGGGGGGGGGGGGGTTATAAAATGGGGACTTTATTTGAAATATCTCATTCCTATTCAAAATGTTAAAATCAAGAGATTACTAAAACTAAAAACATCAAAACAACAAAAAAAAACACTTGTTGGTTGGTTTCAGCGTTGTATGTAACTAAAATGTGGGAAATTTATACACGGAGCAAATAATTTAAATAAATGATCATGAAAAAATTCGAACATTACCAGGAAATTTCCATCACAAAGCTGATTTTTGTTGATGTTTAAAAAAAAAAAGGAAAAGAAAAAATAACAAAAAGTTCCATTTATCAACCAGTATCTCAAGATTGAATAATTGCCCAACTTTTATTTCAAAGGTAATATAAACGCAAAGAAAATCAACAATATAGCAATCCCATACTGAAACACCGATTACTGCAAATCCAAAAATGATTAAGAAGAAGTTAAAACACATCAATAAATATGTGAATTCTTGAATGGCAAATCTGGAATAGCTGCTGGTTCACTGGAGTAGTCGGGACAAAACTGATGTAATTCGCGCGATGCATATTTTTGCACATTTCCGTAACCATCGGTCTATATAATATAATTAAGTCTAACATTGTCACAAAAAAAAAGTATACTTAAACTATCATAAAGGGTCATTCATCCATTTTTGTATATCCAACATTATGTTCCAGAATGCTAGCATTAGCGCAATGTCGCTGTTCACCGTTCAGCCGAAGTTTGGTTGATCATGCAGCTTCATCCTGATAACATCACGGAATGTCACTCAACACGGTTGGCGATAACAGTGCAACATTTCCCACCCTTCAAAGAAAATGTAAAAGGGCATGCATTAAAACGCTGGACTAGCATCCCTCGCCTGGGGAAGCTAATTCCCTTAGAAGTTCAGCCACGACTATGCTTGATTTACAGCCTTTATGAAAGATTAAAACGTCACATCAAAACATAATGAATCACACATTTGCTTTGCCTTTGCTGCGTGATGTCGTGCTGTGAACAGACGAGAGATTCTCGGAAAAGCGTAGCCTGCGAATCCGGTTGGGACTCCGAGGAAGGCGCGAGCGAGAGAGTTGGTTTATTTCTGTGTTCCCTCGTATGGAAAGCGCGTCGATAAGGTGGCTCTGTAAATATGTTGCTTAGAATTCAACAATAGGGGGGGGGGGGGGGGGACGCAAAAGTAATTAGGGATCCACCAGGGCTCTATTTTAGGAATGTTATCTTTAGCCATTAAGCACATGTTTATATATGCCCACAAGTGAGGGAAACCATACCGCCTTTTTAAAATAACATATTCTTCTCCTGATTTCAAAACTCTGCCCACATAATGTGATGTAAGACATAATAATAGCCATCAGTTTGCGCGTATCTGGTAAATGTCTTCAGTGTTTGTTGAAGCTTGTTGCTTAGCAGTGTAAATTAGCCTTGCTTTATTTATTTATTTATTTTTAACATATCAAATTACAATTTAATACTCACTCTTTGACTTTGGAGAGGACTGATGTTTTCTTGCAGTATGTAATTAGCTTATTTTAGGTTTTATTTGTTTGATGGCAGGATTACAAAACTACAAGCCTGCTTCTTTACTTATTCCACAATAAACGTGTCAACATTTTCCTTAATTTCTCGATTAGTATGTTTATTCTGAAACGATTTCTCTAATATGACACCACGGTAGAATTTCCACCTTAAATGTCTGTGGTCTGGGGTTCAAATCTCAGTGAAAGTGTTGTTTCCCTTTGCAAAAGTTGAATTGTGTGTTTGTTGGCCACTTCTGTTACCATTACGAGAGACATTTGTCAACATTTTCCAATAACGTTGGTCCACCCATGTGATTTGTTTGGTTTTTCATCACGTAATTTGTCCCACAGGAAATAATGGAAACAGCATGATGGAAGTTGACCACACGAGATTAGATTTTGGATAAAACAAGATTTTTTTTTTTTCCAACGCTACCAGATAAAAGTTGTAATTTTACAAGAAGAAAGTTGTATATATATATTTTTTAAGGTTATTGTTATAGTATTACGGGATGGGATATTAATTAATTAATATGTTTTTTTTCTAAACAAACAAAAGCGAAATAGTGATTTTTCAAGAACAGTTAATTGCGTGGTTAAAAAGAAAAAGTTAAAATATTTATGTAAAACGTAAAATAATCCCTGTAAATAATAAGTATTTATTTGTCATTATAAATTGTATTACAACTAGTTTTATTATAACAATTATTTAATAAAATAATAATTTAAATATAATTTATTAATAGAAACGATATTAAATATTTTATTAATAAAGTAATGAATTACAACTTGTTTAACCCCTTCAGACCCACATTTTCTTTCTGCTGGGCAAATTTTTCATTTATTTATTTATTTTTTACTGATTTTGACTCTTCTTTTTTTTCCCCACATAAAAACATCGACATTTTTTGAGGGGTGATCTCATGTTTTTATTTTTTAAAGTGGACGCCAGGATAATATGGCTGCAAACGTGTTGTAAACTTACCAAGCTTGTATGTAGCATTTTTAACGTGAACATCATGCAAATCAACTTGCGATTGTGATTGGTTAGCTCGGATCCAATCATGAACCAGAAGTGTTGACATCATCCAAATTATGCATTTTTATTGGTTTAGACACAAAGATGTCATCTCCACTGCAATCATCTATGGGTCCGAAGCACAGAATGTACAGTGCATTTTTTCACCCTTGCTTATATGTAATGCAAACGATGCTCTTCAACTCCAAGTATTTACTGATAAAACATCGCACGTGTACTTTGTATCAGACTGATTTATTCGCATTATTTCCGCGCAACAAAGCCCAGCTACCAAAAAATGAGGTCACAGTAGCACCTGTTGCCTAGAAACCAAGCACACGTTACCTTTCCTGCGTGGGCAATCATTAATCACAAGTTGCCGTAATTGTTTTACCCCGTTCATGTCTGTGGATCAAGCAAAATTAACCCTTTCAAAATAACAAATTGCTAATTGGAGGCTAGCCGCCCCTCGCTATCAAAGTCCGATAGGATTTCATCCATGCCGCCTGCTTTTGTTCTGGCCATCTCGCAGCTGTTACCGTCTAACATATGCAAATGATGAGGCTTATTATACGGCGATTAATTTTTAATTGATTAATTAAATGTCAGGACCAAAGTGTCAGCTATGTATGAAATATTGCTGTGCGTGGGGAGAACAGACCACTTGCTAAGTAGACCACGACTAGAGACTTCTCTGTCTCAGAAGCGCTGACCTCCAACCGGATTTCACCCTCTACATTCCGACACACGTTAATCTAATCTGCAAACGACCTTTACAATCATTCGTGTTGGTCAATTGTTCCGATTTCAAATTCATCCTCACGGGGCTTGTCCCTTAATGACATCAGCATTTTCTTTTGTCCTTTGATTGGTTGGTCAGAGCAAATCTTTTTACAGCCAACTTTGAAAGGCAAAACATGTCTGTAGCGATCTGAGCACATTACGGTAATTAATTTAACAATTAGCATCTGATGTTTAGAATATATTTAATTTAAATGTTTTAGGGCTTATCGTGTCATGAGATACATATTGATTCTGAACTGATCCAAATGTTCTGCATGACACAGTTGCATGTTTTTAAAAGCCATGTCTGCCATCTAGTGGTGAATGGTGATATTTCACCTTAAAACTATAGAAACGACCCAGTCCCTATCCCCCAAAAATCTTCATAAAATTGACAGCCATTGAAATGCAACCTCTAATACACATTTTCAATTGTTCACCCTGAATTAAAATAAAATTAGTAAAAAAAAAAAAAACATTTTGGGGGGGGGGGAGACCACTGTAGTCCACAATTTTATTATTAGCTATTATTATTATTATTATTTATTTGTATTGTGTGACCAATACATGGTTGTCTTAGAATATAATTTATAGCTATATTTTAAACTAAATAAGGTCATTTAGGAGCTTAACTAGGGCCACACAGATTTCTAATTGGACAACGGCCCCCCCGCCCACACCCCCCTCTAGGTCTGGTGTAATGGCATTCCTGGATGAGCAGCTTCTCTCATGCAAAGTCAACTGGGATAGGCTCCAGGTTGGATGTTGTTGTTTATTGTTATCATTCGTCGTAGTAGTGTTAAAATTGACGTAGAATAAGCATATAAATTAACAGAACCGGGGCAAGGACGGGCATCTGGATTCCTTCCCACTCCTATTTAAACATGAATTTGTGGCAAGTGTTAATTTTCTATTGAATATTTTGTTTGTTTTCATGTTCAAAAGAAATAATATAAAAAATCAAATGCACAAATAAAGGCTTGCGCCATCTGCTATCTCTCCATCTGTCGTTAATAAACAGCCCCGACTTCTATGTGCAAAAACAGTCATTAATCATTTTTATTGTATTATTTTTTTTTGAACATTCAATAAAAATGAATAGCATACACACAATCACAGTTCCAATCGCAGTCTTGGAGAGCTTTATTTTTAAACTGTATTCTGACCCCCCGCAGCTTTTATTGACAGCTATATACTGCATGAATGTGACTTTTTATGCCCTTTCCACAGGGGAGCCCTCGGTAAAGTTTATGGGGATGAAGGTGTTGCGCTCTACAAAAGCCGGAAGAGGCCATAACGCTCCTGCGGAGCTGCAGACCACCATGAACCGCCCCAGCACAAAAGCTTATGATTGGACTGGATTTTCAATCCCTATCAACACCTATATCATCATGTGTTTATGGCACCTACAAAAAAAGTATTCAACACATCTTTTGATATTTTACAGGTCAAAATGAATCAAATTGAAAGGGGAAGAAATTGTCCTCAATAGCCTATACTTCATGTCAAAGTGATTAAAATATTCCAATTTTTATTGATAATAAAGTAACTCACTAAATATTTGTTTGGCATACAGAGGTAAAATAATCATAGCAAAATGTGGGAAAGTGTCAGGAAATACTTTTTGGGGCACTGTGTGTGCGTTTGCGCGTCACGGTTTATTCTGTGTACACGGGTGACTCCTGCTGGTCACAAATATAAATGACACTTCAAAACACTATCCAGCAGGTCCGACGCTTTACAAAGT
The DNA here is from genome assembly GCF_054856555.1 of Leptonotus elevatus. Taxonomy (NCBI): domain Eukaryota; kingdom Metazoa; phylum Chordata; class Actinopteri; order Syngnathiformes; family Syngnathidae; genus Leptonotus; species Leptonotus elevatus. The sequence goes on from NC_141242.1 coordinate 4,352,432, forward strand.
TACGAACATGTGTTTTGGAGTTTTACGAACGGCGCGTGATGAAGAATTCGTCGTCACGTGGTGCAACGAGGCTTGCTCAATTACTGCCGCACTTACGGTTTTTCATTTGTTTTATATTTATGGTCTAGAAATGTTTTTTTCATACAAATAGTGTATTTGCCTACTGTGTTGTGTTTTTAAAAACACATTAGTGCGTCCCGACTTACGTGCGCATTCGTGTCTGGTGCTGTCGTGAGCCTCACGTGCAGATCTCAATAAATTCCATAGTAACAGATGCATTCCAACACACACACATACGCTTTTTAGTAATTAGGTCAGTGGAGCTCGAGCAAAGCCATGAATTATTGATTAGACACACTTCTGTTGTCTGCCAGTTTGGTATTTCTTCATTCCCACTAATTATGCATGTAAAAAAAGAAAAAAAGAAAAAAAGACAGCATTCCGTGTTTTAATTGCATATCAAGGTAAAATGTCAAATATGAATAATGATTTTTGTTATATGAAGTTAATTGATTTAGTTATGTTATAATTATGTTTAAGTGCTCAATATTGTTTCCATTATAATGTGTACATTTTTAGGCAAGAAGATATAAAAAAATATGAGCTATTTTCCACATTTACTGTTATACACAGTTATTTATTATTATTATTATTATCATTTATTTTATTATTATTATTATTATTATTGTTTCCCGTGACCCTTGTGAGGAATAAGCGGTTAACTACACCACCACTGGTCCAGATGTCACAATATGTACATATGTGAGTAAATTGGGACAAAAATCATTATTATTTCAGTATATACTTTTTGGTGACATTTTTTGTACGGTGGCAAGCTGTGAGATTTTTCTTGGGAAACATTGAGGATTGCAGCAGAGATAAAGAAGCAGTTTGTAAATGTATTATAGGAAACCTAAAAAAAAAGTGATAATTAATGTGTCCCCTTAAAAATGTCTATAATTTCCTACATTAAATAGTTGATCATCACAACACTTAAAAAACATTTCAAACGCATCATTCAACAAACACTTGAATAATGGCTTTTATTTTTTTATGCACCAGGAATAACAGAAATTTCTGGGGCATTTGCAGCAAAGATGCCATGTAACATTGACTACAACTTTAACTAAAATTAACTCCTCCCCGGCATACTGTCAGATGCGAACAATACTTTATTTGTACCAAATACAACTTTCCTATTAGCCAGGGCTTCAGCACCGTCTTGTGGCGTGATAGAAAAAATACAAGAATACAATTGACAAGCTTACGTCACAAGTCAAAATGGCAGTCAACTCGGTGCATTGCGGAAATATTAGAAATGCCCGCATATTCAATAGTCAATAGGCATATTTTTCAGTGAATAAATGAGGATATAGGTTCCACAGGGAAAAAAATTGCAAATAAAAATTTGTGAATAGCGAAACACAAATAGGCGGGGTTGGGTTTCTGGAGGCAGGTACAGAGTAGAGACAGTAAATGACAAAGTAAGTCAGAATTGAAGTTTGCATGCCAAAACAAAAGATCCACAAATCAGAAAAGTAAATGCTAATGCTAACTGAACTGGACTGACCACCATTACAAGTAACCTATATATATATTTTTAATATATACCATGAAATTGTATTTACTATTCATTTCATAGTTTTTTTTCCACACAATTATTATTATTATTAATTTTTTTTTTTTTTTTACTGCGTTGTACCTTGCCAAAGAGAGCCTATCACAACTGGGGTATTCACCTTTGACCCCCCCCTCAACCCTCCCGCCTTTTAGAAGACAAGCGCGTGCGAGCAACCGGTTGGTCACGTGACCCGACTCTGAGCGCGGTCTTGAAAACGCGCGCGTGCGTGTGCACGTATTACAATGTATTTCCGGTTTCGGTGAGGGGAGCCAACGCGGCGTGAGCGCGTTGTGTTGTCGGTGTTGCGACATCTCTCCCCCTCGACGCCCACGGACACGCTAACGACGACACTCGCCGTGGCGGACCCAAGCTGCCGAGCCGCCATGCTCACTCGGGTGAAATCGGCAGTGGCCACCTTTATGGGGGGCGTAATAACCAGCGGCGGCGGCGGCGGCGGTGGCGACCCCTCCGGCGTCTCGGAGGTGGCCCCGAAATTCCCGTATGGCAGACCGGAGTTCCTGGCACTGTCGCCGGATGAAGTGGAGTGCTCGGCGGATCACTCCGCGAGGCCCATCGTCATCCTGAAGGAGAGCAAGCGGCTGCCCTGGTCCACCGGCTATGCAGAGTGAGTGTAACCTGTTTGCTCCATCTTTCTCCGTAACTCCATCCTTTATAGGCTAACTGATGGTGAGCATTCAACATTTGCCAACTGACTCAAATGTCCAAAAATTCACACAGTTCCGGGAACTATTGTCCAAATAACCCCTGTTTTCAAACAATTCTGCTGTTTAACATGAACATTTTTCATCTTATTCCGGAATCATCTTGGGGACTATTTTTTCACATCTACCATATTATCAGTTTTCATTATTCTACATTTTTCATGGCAGCGTTCTGTAATTACTGTATATGTTATTTTTTTACATGTTTACATCCACGATTGATGACCTGTTCAACCAATTTTGACTTAAAACTGTTCAGCTCAATTGGGACATCTCTGGAACAATTTTTCACATCCCCCCCAATTGACCACATTTTCCATCCATTACTTGTTTACCTCCTTCCACATTTCTCCACTTACTCAAACCATTCCATTTTAAAACTGTTCAGCTTCATTCAGGACATTCAGTATACAAAGCCATGTAGCGTTCCCAAAATGTCCACATTTTTATAAATAAATAATTAAAATCCCAATTTCCAGATTTGACCTGTTTTGCTTCCTTCCAAAATTCACAAATGTCCTTTTCTAGTTAAAGTATTTTTATTTTTCAGTTTCCAAGTCATATAACAGCAGTTTATGTTGGCCAAGTGGCTCGTTTCATGTAATCTCCAAAACATTAAGATAAGATATCGTAACCCTTCGAGGAGATTACGTGCAACTTGAAGTCTTGTACAAGAATTGTATCAACAACGATTAAGAGCGAAAAATGGTGTCAGTCAAAACCGGTGCATTATTTTTCTTGATACAACTCTTGACATTTGAACCTCTCATCACAAACAGTTTTGTGCACTGTTGTTGTACAAGTTGTCCCATTTTGTGTCATGCGGTCAACGGTGAATGCGACCTCAAAAGTTACGTAATCCTCATTTAGTCCATGAGGCCAGCCATCAAATCCAGAGGAGCGGGTTTGAAATGTTTGCTCATTGAATGTTTACTTTGTCACTCACTCTCCTCATGCTGGTTCTCTTTAAAAAAAAAAAAATAATAATAATAATCATCTGCTGCACTCCTGGTGTCATATCATATTGCGCGAATGTTGTGGCCGCTATTTCGGATGCCATCACTCCTGTAGATAAAGTAAGAACAGTAATGAACCATCTGCAACAGTCTATACAAGTGTCATGTTTGCCGCCCCTTATCTCTTCACACAAGCGCCGAAAAGCATCATCTGGTCCGGTCCATTCTGGTTGTGGTGCGAGGCAAAGACCGAGGTCACGGCAAAGAGTCCTTGAGGCCATTCTCCCGCACCCGACACGGCACGTTATCAGTTCACAAAGAGAAGCTCGTCTTGGTGTAATTCCCCTTGACAAGTCTTATCTTCACGCCGGTGGTTGGGACTATTTCCCGTAAGCCGCATTGTTTCACGGTAGAAGAACACTCGAGTGCAAAAAGTTGCACATTTTTCTAGTTGTTGGATATAACAGGTTACCGTACTCTTTTTTTTTTTTTTTTTACTTTAGCACGAGTAAAAAAAAAATTTTTTTGAAGATGAATAGTCGTAATTTTGAGTAGCGAATGTCCCACAAATCGAATTGTTTGTAAACTTGACTAAAATATGCCTCAATGCAGGCGTGCTACTTTTATACTGGTATTGTATACATTGATACCTTGACTTACAAGTGACTCAATCTACAAGTGATTCAAGATACAAGCCATCGCTCTACTGTTTGTTTTTTGCTCGAGTTGTGAGCTATAGATGGGCTAATGAATCGCATTAGTGTCGCAGTGTTACAAGTTATTACGTTGTACCTCATTCACTGTCCACTAGGGGTGTGCCAAAAAAATCAATTCTCATAAGAATCGCGATTCTCGTTTTAGTACGATTCAGGATCGATTTTAAATGTCTCAAAATTGATTTTATTGAAATTATTTTTTACTGTCTTGCCTTGTTTGTGTGTGCCTTTTATTGGGAGCACTGTTTAGGTTGTACCCGATTTGGCCACTTAGGGGCAATGTGGTTCAGATACACAGTTAAGTTGTAGCCACATTAGAGAGTAGAAAGAAGAAGTTACGATGAAATTATGCCAACAAAAGTTGTTGTTTTTTTGCAGCGTAGGAAGAGCATATGGCGATGACTAATGTTAAGAAGAATTTTGTATGAAAAGCCGTTCTTTTGAGTGATTAAAGTGCCGCGAGTAGCGCGCTAATTAGCATTAGCGAGTCAGACTGAGGTATACCATGACGATTCTTTGCGTATCTATAAATTGAAGCAGAAATCATTGTCAATCAAATCATTGTGAATTAAAAATCGCTCTGAATCGAGAATCGAATCGCAGGCCCAAAAATCGGAATCGAATCGTGAGACAGTCGAAGATTCCCACCCCTACTGTTCACTGCCAGGTGTTATCGGAACAGAGAACTCAATATTGCCGATCTTTCGGAATATTGTCTTCTCTAAGATTATGCAAACAAAAGAAAGATGGGATTCTCACTCAGTTCATCAGGAAAATATGTTTGTTTCTACCTTTTTCTGTCTGCTTTTTAGTTATTTATTAGTGATACAACATGAGATTGTTTGACCAAAAACATTTCACATTGTTTTATTTTGGGCTGGGTTGGGGCAGGTTCTTATTGGCATTTCCATTCGTTTCAATGGGAAAAGATCATTTGTGATGCGAGTGTTTGCAGTTATGTGGTCATGGAATGAATTACGCTTTTAAATTGTGTGTTGTTGTTTTTTTAAGAGTATGACCTTTTTTTTTTTTTTTTGTATAATGACATCTTCTATAGACCAAGTTTTTGTTTTACAAACAATGGTGGCGTCTACCGATGTTGGTGCTTGCTCGTCCGACTCATTCTCCCAAATCACTTCTCATGATGACAAACTCATCAAATCATTTCTCTAAGAGCTTCTTGACTTCTCACGTAACTGCAAACAGGATGCGGAACTTCCTCTGGTCTAATCTACTGTCAATAATTTGTAATGCCACAACTGGAAGTGAACATTAATTTGCTTCACCCTCTTGTGTGCTATAAAATGCGGGCATCATTTGAGCTCACTCTTTTTGTGTGTGTGTGCTCGGCATATAGACTTCGACATTTTATTTGGTTGAGGTTCATAAGGGACATAAACAATCAGCCGCTACTGGAGCCATGTTGGGGGTTTATCAACAAAGAGCTCATTGGCAGCACAAAAACCTGAGGGCTCATCATGTGATGTGATCCATGAAGTCCATTAAGAATCTTATTTCTGCAAACCAGTGGGGTTTTTTTTAACGGAATCCCCACAATTAACATTCAGTTGTTCATCTTTTAAATTTTTTTATTTGTTAAAATATTTTTTGTTGTTTTTAACCGATACCGATAATCAATCATTGAGAAAGTGCCGATGCCAATAACCGATAAGTCATTTGATAACTGTTTGCACTATAATTCTAACATGTACAAATGTATTGAAACATTGTGTTGAAGCGCGATAATTATCGGCCACTGATTTGATTGCGCATCCCTAAAATATTTATTAATTGCAATTTGAGTTCCACTTCAAATTTGAGGGGAAAACTTCCAAAATCCATCACGCTTGGCGTCACGCAAGAGGTCAATGTCCGTATTTCATTTCAAAGGATAAATTCTACCTGTTATGTTTATTCAAATTTTTTCCTAGGTTTTCATACTCTTGTTAACAAAAGTGGGAAAAAAATGTTAAACTAATAGAAATAGTTCAAATGAATTTTTGACGTCTAGAGCCGTCAATGGTAGCGAATGAGTTACTTTAAGTTGCCTTTTTTTTTTTTGCAACACTTGTTCCAAAAGGAGCAACATCAAAGGATGAAATTGAGGACAAGAAAAAAAACATTAGATATAGACCAATGTGTTTTTTTCAGGGCCGATACTGATGCAGATTATTCGTAGTCAAGGAGGCCGATAACCGATATTTGAAGCCCATATTTATTTTCGGTCAAAAGGGGGGGGAAATATTGTGTCAAAATGTTCAAAAATACAAATTGCAATCTTGATTCTGTTGTAATGTCAGAAAACATATTTATTAAAGCATTTTTCAGACTTTTCAAAATGTACAAGTTTTTTTTTCTTTCTAACAAAACGTTCTGGGAGCTCCCAAGGTTATCATTACGTCTTAAAAAGTTAAATGGAAACTTAAGCAAGTAAATACCGTAGCTTTCTATAGTTTTCTATCTGCAATTTTTCACCCAATTTTTTTTTTAAATACCTGAAAACTTTCACATTTCTTTGTTTTAATGTCGAACAAAAACAAATGGTTCCAAAGGTTCCTACAGTCAGTGGCATCTCTTATAAAGATAACTCAAAATGTAAATAAATAGCTCCCTGAGATTAAAATTGCTTTAATTTATATCGGCCATCAGATTTAAAAAAATGGCAGATAGCGATATTTGTCAAAATATCGTCCAATATCGGCGCTGATAATCGGCCAGGCCGATAATCGGTCTATCTCTAAAAAACATATACGTGAAGCGACTGTACATGAAGTGAGCGGATGTGTCGTCCCTTGTTAGCAAAGTCGATGTGGATTTTGTTTTATTTAATGTCAAATTTCACACTTGTGTTGCAAAAGAATGTAAAAAAAAAAAAAAAAGAGCAAATCAGTGACTCAAACCACCTTTTGCGTTAGTTAACACATTTTTTTTTTCTGTTTTACGATTGAACTGAAATGATGTCTAGAATATGTGAAAACATTCCAGATAGCAAAACGTAGGCCTTGAAATTTCGCAGTGATCGTTTTCTGCTTTTTTTTTTCAATGGCTTTATTCAACAAATGTTAACAGACAAATTCATACACAATCCACAAGTGACGAACATATTACAAGTTAACAGCCAGACGCTAAGATGAGGCTTACATTTGGACAACAATATGAACTCATTCACTGCCATTGACGGCTATAGACGTCCAAAATTCATTTGAACTATTTCTATGAGTTTAACATTTTTTTTCCCACTTTTCCTAACAAGAGTATGAAAACCTAAACATGTTTTATTGTACATTTAAGAACAGAAACAAAATGTGTGATTAATTGGTTAGTTAGTTTTTGCTCATAAATCAAGTGAGTAGAAGGACATTTTATGAAGTCGATGAAAATGCTCCAGATGTTTCAACACGGGGCTGACCTTTGTGTCGTGGGACGACGCAGCATTAAGCTTACAGCTGTACTCTGCGGGAGGCTTTTCGCCTGTCTGCTGTGACAAGTAAGCAAGTAGGCCACGTTCATCCCAAGTCGGTCCCGGCAGAGACGGCCGGGGCGAGCGGTTCCGCTTAACGAGGAGGAATTTTCTACGCACGGTTAGAGTGAGGCTGCACTTAGCGCGATTTTTCGGAATGGATCAGTGACCTAGACCGCTTCGATTGAAAGTGACATCATTCATGCTCTGGCGCTCTTTCAGGCTTCACTTTGGAAGATTTGCTACAAACTTTAACCCATTCACTGCCATTGACGGCTATAGACGTCAAAAATTATTTTAAACTATTTTTATTAGTTAAACTATTTTTATTAGTTAAACTTTTTTTTTCTACTTTTGTTACCAAGAGTTTGAAAACCCAGATTTTTTTTACTGTACATTTGGAACAGGTATAAAATTTGGGATTAATCGTAAATTAACTATTGAAGTCATGCGATTAATTACTATTACTTTTTTAAATTGTAATTAATCGCATGACTTTAATAGTTAACTCACGATTATATTTTTTTATATCTGTTCTAAATGTACAATAAAAACACTTTTTCTAGGTTTTCATACTCTTGTTAACAAAAGTGGAAAAAATGTTAAACTAATAGAAATAGTTCAAATAAATTTTTGACGTCTAGAGCCGTCAATGGTAGCGAATGAGTTAATTTAAGTTGCCAATCCTTGGAGTAAGGTGAAAAGAAATATGTTACAGATTCTCATTTCACGTCTTTTTTTTTCATTCCATTGTAAGTAAACCACAAAAAAAAATGTTATCTAGTGTTTTTTTTTCTCTTCTCATCTTTTGTGCTTGAAATATCGTGTGAACATCAATGTCACACAAACAACGATTGAAAATAATTGAAAGGCGGCGCCGTAGTGGTGAAGGAGAAGGTGACTCTTCTTTTTACTTTTTTTTTTTGCCACAGCTGCGATTCGGAGTATCTCATGTCACAGTCGAAGCCCCCTGACAGGGTAATTAGGGCCCCGTCTTTGTCCCAAATGTGAAAGGAGGTAAGCGAATACGACAGCGTGGGTGTTCAGACGCTATAGTAGCTTTAGGGCGAGGACTATCGCTGAAACCTTCCTGCCTCCTCCTTCCTGCCTCCTCCTCCTCCTACTTTGAAAAAGACTGCAAAGTTCAAGTGTTGAATTTGCACACTCAAAATGACTGCACTGTGACACGTGCGCGCACACCGCTGGCGCCACGCCTGGTTTGTTATACGGTCCGCGGTGTTCGCAAATGTGTTGTTCAGTTCAACAAACAACAATATCCTAAATGTCAATGAAATGTGTTCTTGCAGTGCTGCCACTATCGAATATTTTTTAGAAACAATTAATCTATCGATTAATCGGATTCATTTTAATTTTGCATGAATGTGTATTACAAAAGCATTTTTTTCCCCTGATTACTAGTGATAAGTGTTTATTTTGTACTTCAAATTCGTTTGGTGATTGTTTTTAAAAGTAAAAACAGATTTTTACAAATGTCTTATTTTGATTAAAAACTGAATAAAAAAATCAGTCTTCTTTCACGAAGGACTACAGAAATCAGTGAACAATGGCTTGTTGACATGCTAAAATCCGAGGATTTGGACAATAAAAAAAAAATGGCGCCAAACAATTACTCCATTATTAAAATAATTGTCGATCAATTTGATAATCGATTACTCGTCGATTAATCCAATAATTTTGACAAGCTCTAGTGTTTTGTAAAAACACTAGATATCACAAAAGTGAACTTTACATTCCAGAAGTTCTATCCTCACGCGTGATTGGGTTGCAAAACTTCTTAATTTTTTTTTGGGGGGGGGGGTCAATGTAAATGAACCAGAAATTTGCTAAATTAAAAGTTGCCTCTTCTTAACTCATTCACTGCCGGCTGTTTTGAAAGCACAGTTGCCCATATTGCAGTACTTCTCCATTCTTTTTTTGTTACACTCCCACCACAGAAAGAAGAAAAATATTCACATCACTTCTCCACTGGCACTATATTGTATCATTTGTCTATCAAATTGTTGTCAGCACACCTGCCTCGAGATCGCCACTGCCACCTACTGCAGTGGATGTGCAATTACACTTTATTCTTACACTGCGGAAGAAAAAAAAAAGTTCCCTGTATGAGAATGAGCCAGTCTAATAACACAAGTGGGTTTGTGGCGCTTTCAATGGTCATAAGGACGTCACATGTTCGTAAGATGCTGAATGATGTCCGTTCATATCTCGAGGCTCTGCAGAGGAAACCATGTGATCGCTACATGTGGCTCATTTGAAATAGTTCCTTCCCAAGGCTCTTTTTCTTGTCTTCAGTTTACATCTGCCTTCTTATTTACGTGCTGTTGTCCTTGCAGGGCGGTCAATGCCGGCAAGAGCACGTTAAACGAGGATCAGGCCTGCTGTGAGGTGCTGGTGGTCAAGAGAAGACTGCCGGGCGGCTCCGCCACCTCCGACTCGGGCCCCACGGCCCGGAGGAGGTCCTCCCTGCCCAATGGAGAGGGACTGGGCCTCAGGGAGAGTTTGGTACGTGCCAACGGCCACGCCTCTTTCATCCTTGCGTACTCTGTTCATGTTATGGAGGCACACCGAATTTCGATGAGGTCATCGATTAGTCAAAGTCGTCTTGGCGATCGGTCAATTTTGACCCAGGTCAACAATGTGCTCATCAGTTTCTATATGAAATTAGGCACTGCAAATCTTTAAAAAATCAAATAAAATTAGTAGCTTGTCTAACATTTATCAATGATGAACTCATTCACTGCCAGTGACGACTATAAACGTCAACATTTTATTTTAACTATTTTTATTAGTTTAACACTTTTTTTCCACTTTTGTTAACAAAGAGTATGAAAACCAAATTTTTTTTATTGTACATTTAGAACAGATATGATATTTGTGATTAATCGCAAGTTAACTTGTGAAGTCATGTGATTAATTACGATTAAAAACTTGAATCGCCTGACGCTCTGAAAATTTTTTTTCTCAAAAAAAAAAAATCATTCACTGCTTTGGCGGCTATAAACGTCAAAAAATTATTTTTGCTATTTTTTATTAGTTTAACATTTGTTCCCACTTTTGTTAACAAGAGTCAGAAAACCTAGAATTCTTTCATTGTACATTTAGAACAGATGTAAAATTTGTGATTAATCGTGAGTTAACTAGTGAAGTCATGCGATTAATTACAATAAAAAAATTTAATCGCCTCTTGCCCCTCATTTTTTATAATATATATATAATGTGTGTTGTTTTTTCAATGGATTTATGGCAGTGAATAAGTAAATTATTTTAATTTCAAATAAAAGTGAGCAAGTTTCTGCTATGACCCTTTAAAGACCAACGGGTCCTTTTTTTTCCTCTTTTTCTTTTTTTGGGAAACTGAAAATGTGGTGAATAAACAGACAGTTGGTACTGTTTCTAGCTCCCTTAATGTATACCATACCATTTTCTTTGATTTGACACACACTGATCCAAAATCCATTTCAGCAGAGACACGTCAACATTTGTCTTGGGACAGCCTCAGTGTACACAAACTGAAAACAAAGACATTTTTCAATACTGCATTTTGGGTCACTTCAGGAGAGGTCAGCACATTTTCCAGTGATGATGTTAAAAGGCTATTGTTATTCCTGTCAAATGTCAAAAGAGGTCAAATTTGCGCTAATCATTATGTAAGGGTTAAAGATGACTGCATCAAAGTATTGACTTTACACTACAGAAAAGAACAAAGTATGAACCGATAACTAACTGATAACCAAGTAGTGTAAGAGTTGAAATAGGTTTAAGAATGTTGTGGGGTTTTTTTTTAGCTACACGGCGGTGAAAACGAACGTCATACTTTGAGCCGTTCTTAATATTTTGCTCGTCTCATTCCACCCGAGACTCCAAATGTTTGACTTTGCTCTCGGCAACATTTCTTGAAATTGTTGATATGAAGTTAGCGCCAATCCGCAGTTGGCGGCGTGCGCAGTTGGCGGTTTGTGTTGTGACAAATGTAATCCGCTCTTAAGTTGTGCTAACATGCTGCATTAGTTCCTCTTCGGGTTTCTGGGGGCGCCAGACACGAACACGCAGATTTATTTATCCCCCCCCCCCTCCCCCAACATACTCAAAAATGTGACATTTTCTATGAGTTTTCTGATTTATTTTCACATTCAGTAATGATTCAGTTCAAATGTATTGCATATGTTAGATAAATATTCTATCAAAATAAGTTATAAAACGAACCACTGCAACAAGATGAAGAGATTTAGATTCAAACCCAGATCATCTCCACTGAGGCAGGTGATACTATGTGCTGCCTCATTATTTGATCTTATTTTCATGGTTTGCTTTTTTATCACCTGCAGCAAAAGGCAGGTGATGCGCTTTTACGTGCATTGTACAGTGCAAACGTCTGTTTTAATGACATTTTACGCAACAATTATTTTTCACAGCACAGTAAAACAAAATGGCCAAGTACTTTGTTAAAAATTATAATAATAATAGTAATAAAATGCTAAAATCGATTTGCATAAGAATCGTGATAGTGCGATTCAGAATCGATTTTAAATGTCCCAAAATTGATTTTATTTAAATAATTTTATACTGTCTTGCCTTTGTCTGTGTCTGTGTGTGCCTTTTATTTGGAGCGCTGTTCATGTTGCACCTGGTTTGGCCACTGAGGGGCAGTGTGGTTCCACGCGGTCTGATACACTGTTAAGTTGTAGCTACATTAGAGAGTAGAAGGAAAAAGTCAAGATGAAGTTATTCCAATAAAAGTTTTTTTTTCCCAGTCTGATATTAACCCTTTCGGACCCGTAGATGATTGCAGTGGACATGGCATATTTGTGTGTCTAAACCAATAAAAACGCATCATTTGGATGATGTCAACACTTCTGGTTCGTGATTGGATCCTAGCTAACCAATCACAATCGCAAGTTGATTCGCATGATGTTTGTGGTAAAAGTTTTATATATAAGCTTGGTAAGTTTACAGCCATACTATCCTGGCATCCACTATAACAAATAAAAACATGAGAAAACACCAAAATGTTTTCCCCATGTTGTTATGTGGGAAAAGAGTCAAAATCAGTTAAAAATAAAATTGCCCAGCAAAAAAAAATAAATAATTGTGGGACTGTGATCAGCAGTGCAATGCTGCCACCCACTGGACACAGGCCTGCACTACACTTGTACAAAATGCACAAAAATGAATGGATCGTAAATAACGAGCGTTTGCATTCCAGGCCAACTCGGACGACCTGACCTTCCACTACTGGGGCCTGTTCGACGGTCACGCCGGCTGCGGGGCGGCCGTGGTGGCGTCACGCCTCCTCCATCGCCACATTGCGCTGCACCTTCAGGAGGTGATGGACATCCTGCGCACGCCCGACCTCCAGCCGCCCACCTGCCTGAGCGAGGAGCCCATCCGCTGGCAACGCCAGCACCTCAATCCCACGTCGAACTCTCGCGCCCTCGCCAGGGCCGCGTCGCTACGGGGAGCCGCCGGCGCCCCCGGGTCGCCGAGCGCACCGCCCGCGCGCTTCTTCGCGGAGAAGAAAGTGTCGCACGAGAGCCTGGTCGTCGGCGCCATCGAGAACGCGTTCAAAGATATGGTACAAATTAATTCTACTACTTACTGTCTGGTTTGTTTCTTCCAGCTTGTCTCTCGCTTACTGCAGTTCTCAAACTTTTTAAATGTTTTTTTTCCCCCAACTTTTTATATCGTCTAAAAAAAATACTTGAATCTCTACGTGCCACCATTATTAATACAATAGTGTATTGTTTCGTTAAATAATTATTTAATTATAATGAATTGCACATAACAGGAATTTAAAAAATGTACCGTACTTAATAAAAGTCTAAAAAAATAATTATATAAAAAGTTAAACTCAACTGGACTGTTGTACTTAGGAAGTAATTATTTTATGTACCACTAGGGGGGTGTCTAAGCTTTTTTTTTATCAGGTTGCATATCAATATATATATATATATATATATATATATATATATATATATATATCAATATATATATATATATATATATATATATATATATCAATATATATATATATATATATATATATATCAATATATATATATATATCAATATATATATATATATATATATGAGGATGCAAAGACTTTAACTATCATTCAACACATCACTAACAATGCATCACACAATTATTTAACGTTTTTATTTGACTTCATATTTTTGAAAAACCATTGCCGCATAGTGCAATGAATACTGCACATTTGAATAAATGTGAACACATGGTAATGAATAATGAACTAAGATGATAAATAATAAGAAAATTGCACAGAAATAGTTTAAAGATTTCAGATGCTGGGATGAAAAACTATTTTGTATACAGTTGAGTGTAAATTGATCAATAAAACATATTTTGGGTAACATATTTTTATTATATATATAATTTTTTTAATTTCATAAATTGCTTCGTGCCATGGCATGATACTACAGTAATAAATACAAAACTTTCGTTATAAAACAAAACAATTGTACAGTAGTAAACAGAATTGACGTGAGGGCATATTTTTGTAGTACATCTTCTTGAACTCTAGGTGGCAGCATGTAACTATTATTCACCAAACTGAATGTTCAAGGCATTCTAATGAATGAACATATTTTTTCCCTTTAATAATTGCCTTGCAACTACAGGTGTTAAAAGAAACATTACATGTAAAAATGTGATAATTTCTTACTTTTTATTTTTGTATTGCACCCCCCCCTCCCCTTTATTAACCTTTTAGAAAAATAAGCTACTTGTCATTTAAAATGACTTAATAGCAGCTTGTCAACTATTATTAAATTGAGTTCATCGACATCGTCCCACTCACTACAACCGACACAATTCAATATTGTGAGATTGACGACATGTCTGTGCGAGGTGTATGCTTTTCTGCAGCCGTTGGGAGATGGAGAGGAAGAAGGTGTGGATGTTTATGCAGATGTTTCCATTATTAAAGACTTAGCCTGCGGGATGTGGCTCACGCAGCCAGGATAAATATGTATGGCGTGCTATGGGATTCATAATTCATCCAGGGCGAAGGACACATTTACACATCCTCCTCCACCGGCACAAAGAACACAGAACGTGGACCGGCATCCATCATCTTGACTCCTTCCAGAAAGAAGAGCACATTCTTGTCTTTTTATACTGTAGAAGCAGAATTTCGATACATTGTGTCAGTGGTTTCCAACCTTGATTGATTGAATTATTAATTGAGACAAGACGGCACACAGCCTATAAACAAAAGTACATTTCCTGAAATGATGAGGGTGCTGTCATAGGTGGATTAACAAAGAGATTATAATAATCTAGTGATTGTTGTAAATAATTTCCTGATCTATGACTGAATAATTCCGATGGCAGTGGTTGGGAATCACTGTATTAGATGGCTGCTGGGGTGCCTAATGAAATGTCCACTGGGTGCAGAAAAATCTCATAAATTGTGAACCAACAGAGCAACAAGTAGACGGCACGTTTACGACATTTTTATTAATTGACATCATTATTATTATTCTAATTAATAAACACGTAGTCTTTTTTTTTTTAAGCACCAAATTAATGTAGGCTAATTAACTGGCAGTAATAGCCAGCGCCTCATCTGAACTTAATGTGCCTTTCTGGTGGTTTGATTCTATTTTGTTGCTGCTTGATGAATTGATTCATTATGTTGCTATAATTATCATTCATAATGGAATCATAGGGGGGGGGGGTGTATGTGAGGGGTGCTGACTGGATGTCTACTAATGTACTATATTTTGATAGCATGGTCGATAGCCACTTAGCCACATAGCATGCTGCTACTATTTCGGTAGTAGCAAAGAGCCAGCTAGCAAGATCGACAGCTACTGTGTATTTAGTTAGAAAACTGCGATAATTGTTTTTAAAAACTTTGAGTATTGCTTCTTTCTTTCTTTCTTGTTTTACTCCATTGAGTATCTTGACGGCAGTTATATTCGACTCGTGTTAGACTTCAACCTTCTTGTTAGACATGCTAACATGAAGCCGCCTAGCATAGCTTAGCTGTTACTATGCTAGCTGCGGCTTCGTGGCCATGGGTGAACATTTTTATGCCAACGCATTATCAGAAACACCCAATAACGTTTACACCATACATTTTAATATATATTATTCTATATATATATATATATATTTTTTTTTTAGGATGTCCAAATAGAAAAAGAGCGTGCCGTCTACAACACGTCCGGAGGTTGCACTGCTCTGGTGGTGCTCTACGTGCTCGGGAAGCTCTACGTGGGCAACGCTGGAGACAGCAGGTGAGACTGTTCAAATGTGGATTCCCCCCCCCCCCCCCCCCCCACATAAAAACACAAGGTTAATGTTTAACATGCACATATTAACACTAGCTTGGTTGTGGCTGGTGCTATCACGTAGCCATAAATTTAGCGCTAGTTAGAATTTTAACCAATAGACCGGACTCAACTTGCCACATTAACTTGGGACTTGATTTAATTTATGACCATGTGATTGGTTAAAAATATTTCTTTCTTACAACAGATACTCAAATGTGCCTTCCTTTCCTGGCTAGAATGAGCCCAAGCTGTCACGTGTGCTTTTCCCCCTCAGAGCTGTCATCATCAGGGGAGGCGAGGTCATCCCAATGTCAAGAGAGTTCACACCCGAGTCGGAGAGGCAACGACTGCAGTTCCTGGTAGGAAGCACGCCTCCCCCATCTCCTGCGTAGCACAGCTGTCACATGTTCGCACCGCTGACCTCTCCTCTTCACTCGTCACGTTGTCTCTCCGCGCCGCATTATTATTAGACTATGACATTGTTTTTTTTTTTTCACCAAAGGCCTACATGCAGCCCCACTTACTAGGAAATGAGTTTACACATCTGGAGTTCCCGAGGAGAGTGCAAAGGAAGGAGGTTGGGAAGAGGATGCTGTACCGCGACTTCACCATGTCAGGATGGTGAGTTTTATCTGGCCAGTTACTGATTGGCCAACAGGAAGTACAGTTTTTTTTTTGATTCGCTGTACAATTTGAAGAGTGTTTCCACTCTTCTGGGAAGAAAAATGCATTGTGGATGTAAAACTTCAAAAGCAGGAGCTTGGACTAAGGTGATCTCGGGTCAGGTCATATCAGGCCGCCACTGAGATTAACTGCGTGATCTAAGATTCAATCCGGGTGCTTTATCGGCACCGCAGCTTTCTGCCTGTGCCTGTAGTGTTCATTAAAGTGAACATTGACATTTATTTATGGATCGGCAAAAATGTGCAATTCACAAATATTTTTGTGTGAATAATTGTGAGACAAATCTCTCCCCATAGTCTTTTTACTAGTGATCAGTGTTACCCACACCATGTTAATACTTGGGCGGGACACCCAAGTAAACTGGCCACCACCCAAGTAGATTTCAAGAAAATTTAATGGGAAAAAAAAAACGTGCCACGATCAGATATACCACATGTAACATTGGTTCGCCGTCACGCGTGGATCATGATGTTAGAGGAAATGCAAATATCAGGACTTGGAACTATCACCAAAGTACATTTCAAATTTGTGGGAAACACTGTGATGGGAAAATGAAGCTTTGTGAAGCACTTGCAATACTTTTTTTTTTTTTTTACTCCAGTAGGTGGCACTCTATTTAATAATAAAGTCTAGTGCAATGGAAGGGTGCCAAATATTGCAAGTGCTTCATGAAGCGTCATTTTCCCATCACTACCTCCTCTGGACTCGTCTGCAAATGTGACCATGCTCAGTGTCTTCTATTGTGCTCGCCATTTTCCCAAAGTGAAGAACAGGTATCCGAATGGGATTAGAGCGGATGTAAGTCACTCCGCTGTTATCGCTGCTCTGACAGTCCCGTAAAACTCCCGGCGTCCGTCTGGGGATTTCTTGGAATTAATGACGGAGAACCTTCACGTTGTAAACTTTTATAGTCGTGGAGTCAAAATGTCTCGAATTTGCTTTCTTTGAAGGGATACGATTTAATTAGTGTAATCAGGAGCTGAAATGCTCAATATGATACTTTCTGGCTGCAATCTCGAATAATGCGATTCCCAAAAACTCCCATCGCCTTCCTCCAGTGTCTCGTACCCTTTGCTGCTGCTCTGAATGAAAATGAACAAAAGGGTGCGACGGTGCAGGTTGCCAGGCAGAAAAGGTGGCAAGGTTACACGCGTATTCACACGTTGGACACTCCCGCGTATCCCTGCAGTGTTTTCCTCGCGCCGCAGCGGCTCTCAAGACGCTCAATTATTCATCAATTGGCCGCAGCGTGGATTATTTGTGCATTTTATCATTCCGACTTCACAGCTCTTCATCAATTAAACGTTGGGCTACAGGTCCTGATTACAAAATCTTCTCTGGGGCGTGGAAGCTTCTCAAACAAGTCCAGACATCAAATAAACTATGCAGTTGTGTTGCACCATTTTTTTTCCCCTGACAAAAATAAATGAACATTTTGCATAATCTGTAAACTGCTACTCAATGGGCGAGTGGTTTAACGGGTCCTGTCTAATTACAGGTCTTATAAAACCATCGAGGACAAAGACTTGAAGTTTCCTCTCATCTACGGGGAAGGGAAGAAGGTAAGTGGGACTTAATACACCAAAATGATTTTCCTTGCTGCCACAATGAGGCACTCTAAAGCGACCACGCCAGCTCCAGCCCCAGTTTACACATTGATTGCGTAACAATCCGCAGTATGGCGCCGCGCCACAAGGTGGCGCCTCCTTATTTTTTGCTATTCCTCTGCAGCACTTTTTTGTTTGGCTGTCAGTGCATTTGATGCGGCGGACTTGTACGCGTAATTGGGATGCGTCCGCGCCAAAAGTCCTACTTTTTCATATTAATGAAGTAAACCTGTGGACTTCCAGTCCCGTTTTTTGTTTTTGCTCTCCAGCGGCTCAGTCCATGGCTGATCGGCCACCACGCATTACAACTGTCACATCTGACTTAAAAAAAAAAAAAAAAACTATCTTGAACACTCGAGGCCAACAACAGGCACTCTAACGCAGCCGCACCAGCCCGATGTATTCATTTTTTGGTGGATGCTACAAAGTCTTCAAGCCGACTGATCCAGGATCAGTACCGTCCTGTGTTGTCGTCACACATGAGCAGATTCAATTAGCCCGCTTCCTCGCTCTTGCGCCAGCAGGCGTCTTTTTAACGGGCCCTTAACGGAACAGATTCAGCAGTTTAGAAATGAGCTGTTGAGCACGTGTTTAGTGGGGGAGGCTCGTTAAGCACCGCGCCTCGAGGCAGAAGGTGCTGACGGCGAGCTTGCGTGTTGACTTGCCTAAATGCTGCTCATCCAGCCACACAAAGACCGAACAGCGTCTGAAGGGAAGGAAAAAACATGGTCGCCCTTTGTGATCGAGCACCTTGAAATTGAAATTGAACTTTCTCCTTGTTTTTTTTTTTTTAACTCTTCTTTGTAGGCCCGGGTGCTAGCGACCATCGGCGTCACCAGAGGTCTCGGCGACCACAATCTCAAAGTGCACGACTCAAACATCTACATCAAGCCTTTCCTCTCTTGCTGTCCGGAGGTACACGGCAAATTAGTCCCACCCACCCGTCGCTTTTTTTGTGCGATTCTTGTGACCTTAAAATGCCAGAGTTGTGATATCATTTTAGGGGCTACTCATACAACGTAATTATCTTGGGTCGTCAGGTCAAAGTTTACCCGCTGGCGCAGTACGAACACGATCCAGACGATGTCCTGGTCGTGGGAACCGACGGCCTGTGGGACGTCCTCTCCAACCAGGAAGTGGCAGAGGCCGTCACCTGCTTCCTGGTCAATTGCGACCCCGACGACCAGCACAGGCCAGTGGAATTTTCCATCACATCTAGCCTACCTTTTCTAAACATGAAATTCCTCCAAAGTTTGTGCACACGCTAATATGCTAACATGTTTCAATTTTGGCTTTCACGTTGTTAGCTTAATATGCTAACTTGCGAAAGATAGCCTGTTAATAAACAACAACCAACAGGCTAGCTTTTGCAAGTTGGCATGTTAACCTAATTAAGCTAACAAATTGAAATGCATTAGCATATTAGCGTGTACACAAAGGGATTGAACTACAAAATGTAAATGTTAGCAGTTAGCATATTGCCAATTCTGATTTATTTTAAGACCTGAAGTGTTGCTGTTGTTGACTGCATTTGTGTTTGCGTCACATCAGGTACACGATGGCTGCCCAGGACTTGGTCATGCGTGCTCGTGGCGTGCTCAAGGACGGAGGCTGGAGGATCTCCGGGGACAGGCTGGGCTCCGGGGACGACATTTCCGTCTACGTCATCCCGCTGGCGCACTACGACGCGCTCTACTGAACACGAAGCACCACTCGTTTTACGTCCGTTGTCAAAACGTCTGCAGGAGTTTTGGATGAGATTTTGCACCGCACTTCGGGCCAGGTGTTTTCATTCTCACTCATCATCCTTGGGAGCTTATGAACTTAACGGGTGAAATTGTATGCGGACTCTCATACAAATCTCCGACGCTTTGAGTTTCTCAGAATCTTGTACAGTGGAATCAAGCCAATAGTTTATTCTTTTGTGTGTGTAATTTCCAATACAAAAAGCTCTCTTTGACCGTGCAATGTTAATGAATCCACAATTGTGCCGTTTATTTTGTTTCCTGAAAAGTAGTGCTCTGACGCCAGCGACGTAATTGGGGGGGGGGGGGGGGGGAGTATGATATCCACTTATTTCTAGCACACATTCAAGGTAAAATGTGTATTTTTTAATTAGTTTGTAGAACGGACTGTGAATAACGTAACTAGATTTTTTTTTAATGCTTTCATTATCTACAAAGCACATTTTCATGTCGTAAATAATAGTTGACAATGTCTAACTGAATTTTGTATGTCTTTATGTCATTTGATAGGAGGGATTTTTCCTCCATTTTTAAGAATTGCAAACGTTTCCATTTTCAAACCTTGTGACATTTTAATTGGAATGGACTGAAATTTCACGGTACGGTACAAGCAGAGCAGTTTTGTATCTTTCGTTAGCATAAAATGTTTTGAGTCATTTTGTTGAAAAGTGTACAAAAAATGTTTCAGTTCATTTGAACATAAATTGGCACTTTTATTATTATAATATATATAATTTTATTAATCTATCCATTTTCTGTTTCTCCTTTAGACAAGTAGTCTTTTTATTAAATCTAACATGCATGTTTTGTTAAAAGTTTGAGGAAATGGAGGTACTTGGACGAAAGCACAGGAAGAACATTTCAAACGCCACACTGGAGGTTCGACAAAATTCAAACCCTGAGCCTCAGAACTATGAAACAGAGGTGCTATAGTCCACGTTGCATTCCAATAGCATCAAACATAGGAGTTGTATCCCCCCCCCAAAAATTGTGCCTTTACCAAGATTTTGTTAGTCATGTTTTACCTGTTAAACTGTTTTTTGTGTGCCAGTAACAGTACTTGTGAAACACGGGCCAAAAATAATAATAAAAAAAATGTCTGCGCATATTTCACTCTTGTCTTGTTATACAGTTGAGAGATCACATTCCAATCAATATCGCTCCACGGATACTGACAAGGTTATTAATAATGTCAAAAGCGTGTTGTGCAAGTGTACCTAATAAAGTGGTCAATATGACGACGTGTTCCATCCACGGGAGCCGGAAGGGCCATCTGGTCGCTGCGCGCCGCCACTGCGTCCAACTCCGGTCACGTCACGCCGCCTCTCTCCTCTGTATCAATGTGTGCGTGCACGCGTGCGTGCCAAATTGGATGACGGCGTCATCCCCGTGGGCGGCCACTCGCTTCCAAAGTGGATGGACGAAGTGACGAGTCGACGGCCGCTTAAGCGCTACCTTGACTTGCACGCTTACGAGCTGCCAGCCGATCCGTTGTTAGTCTTGTGTTGCGAGTCAAAATGTAAGATACAGCGGGGGCGGGGGGGAATGTTTTAAAGGGCTGGTGTATTTTGGGGGGAAATGTCATCTTTATCTTAACTCATTCACTGCCATTGACGGCTATAGACGTTAAAAAATAATTTGAACTATTCATATTAGTTTAAATTTGAGTATGAAAACCTAGAATTTTTTAAAATAAATTTAGAAAAGATAAAATGTGTGAATAATCGTGAGTTATTGAAGTCATGCAATTAATTACAATTAAAAAAAATTATCGCCTGACGCCCCTAATTTGTAATAATCTTTTCTTAAAGAAAAAAAAACGATTTTAAAATTTGTCTAGGTTCTCATACTCTAAACAAAAGTGGGAGAAAAAAAAGTTAAAACTAATAGAAATAGTTAAAATGAACTTTTGACGTTTATAGGCGTCAATGGCAGCGAATGAGTTAATAGGTTGTGGTAATATTTATTGTTTCAACAATTTAATTAGGCAATTCTATATTTTTTTAATTAGGGAGCATCAATGAGATCACACAACCGCTTTCCATGCATTTACATAACTTTTACATTTTAGCTGCCAGCTTTCGAAATTCCCCAGACGGCTTGCAAATGTGAGCCCCTGGGCTGGCAACGAGCGAGCGATCTGATTGGATGCTGGCTAAATGCTTTCAGGCCTCTCCATTTGAAGAGCTCTAACGTTTGAAGTTATTCACTTATAGGGAAACGGTCGGAAACTATTTTGACTAAGTTCAGAGTGAGCAGCTATGGAAGCGCTGAAAGTCTCCGTATTTAAATTTGAACAAATTTTATTTACGTATGTTAGTTGTTAATTTAATACTCATAAAAAAAAAAAAAGATGGCGGCAAAAACACTTTTTGAATAGAAGGTATGACCCAACTAAATGAAGCTCCTGAGTTAAAAAACAACTACCCAATATTGCCCTTCATAAAAACCTAATTTAATAGAACATAAAGCATGAAAGTTTGCGTATTATAATACAATGGACATTTTGGCCACTAGATGGCAGTGTAGATTTGAAGAACAGAAGTGTTTTTTGTTAGCGGATAAATAATATATGGGCGCTTATTGTTGTATGTTCCGTCTGCACGTGTTCCTACCTCGCGTCCAAAAATAAAGTTGTTTGAATGTTTACCATTACAACAAGATTGAAGCTAAAAAAATTTTTTTAATAAATAACATTGAGATTTCCAAAACCGCAAATATGCGGGGGTCCCCGTACTTATTTGTGCATTCACACGAACAAATGCGACGACTCCTATCAGGCCACATTTTGCACCATCAGCCGACGCTTGCGGCCCTCACGAAACATTCCCCACAAATTTTGTGGGAAGGTCAAACACGCCATCCAGTCTCGAGTGAGCGGCGTGCTCTCATCTGAGGGGGGCGGGAAGATCTCACGATCCATTCAGCAGAACCCCACATCGAGCGGCCATATTCATGCGCCGTGGGCTTGCCAGATGCCGGCGGGCAGCAGAGGAGCGCATTCCGACACACGCCCTCCGCCGGGTGACCTCGAGTGAGGACGCGGCGGCCCGCGAGAGGGCTCGCCGTCATGTGCTTCGCCCAAGCGCCAACGCGGAGGCCGTCCGGATTTAGCAAAATAATCTGATTATTACGCCAACAGATGCGCGCATGCTCCGTCTCACGGGCTGCCCTTGCTTGACTGCGGGGAGAGCGAGTGAGGTTGTGTGAGGAATCTCAAACTCGTTCCCTTCTCACTGTTACGATGGAACCGTAGCAGGTTTAACCCCTGCTGTATTGTAATGCTGTGCAGTTCAATTGTCTTTCATTTTAAGCACAATGCATTTGCACCGTATCTTTTTGAGTTGTTTTCAAAACAATCTGCGTACTTTTGTTTACATTTTTGGTTCAAAACATTAAATTAACTTAAGGAGGTTTTTTTTGGTTTCCATTACAGTGGTGCCTTGAGGTACGAGTTCCATTCATTCCGTGACCACACTTGTAAATCAAAACATTTGTAGCCTACTTAAATCTTCCCTTATTAATATGAACGGAAATACCATAAATCAGTTCCAAACAACGAACGATAAAACGCTCTACTGTTCTTAATAAAGAAACTAACACTTTTTAGTATATTGTCCTTTATGAAAACAGTTCCATTATTAAGCACAAGGTACAGAATTAGTTTGTGCATCATTAGCAGCACATTAAGGCTCATTCTGGTGTGCACGACTTGGCCACCAGGAGGCAGCATAATACAGTCATGGAGATGCAAAGGAAGACGACTCACTACTGTTAATGACTCATTTTTCATGGATTATAAAGAAAATGCCTGCGAGTGTTGTAACAGTTTGCTTACATGTATTGCACCACGCTTTGTTTCAAATACTTGTACCTTAAAGTAACATCACTCCATAGATGCTATTTGTTAGCCTGTCTGTGGTGTTTCCCATTATTGTTAGCATTTAAGCCTGTGGCCTTTAAAACTAAGTTACAGGGATGTTTTAAATATGTAATATTAACTTTAACTACAAATTGCAATAAACAGCTTGAAACCACTTTTGTGTGTGAAGATATGTTCATTATGCTAATTTTTCAAACTGCACTGACCACCATACATCGGCCATCTCAAATATTGACTGAATGATGGGACATGCTACATTACTGTACTTAAACGTTGGGCATTATGGTGGTTCTTAGAGATCCAAAGTATTTTATGAGGTAGCTTAAAAAAAGAAAAAATGTGATATAGAAGGTAACCCACACTCGTATCACAATAACTGTGCTATTGACAATTCCGACCTCACGCCGCAAGTCAAAATGGTGGTCAACTCGATGAAAGCTCTCGCTTCATAATGAAAAGCATTGGACTTTGGATGGTTGCAATTTGATTTTCATAATATGATTTGACTATACCAATTCGCCCGGTTTGTATGCTATTCAAAGGCAAAAGCAACACAAGACGCCGTTTGTTTTCAACTTGTAAAAGGAAGCATTTGCATTGCGGAAATAACAGAAATGCCCGGATGTTTGGAATTTATCAATACTTAACATAGCTCATATTACTATACAAAGCAAGACAAAATGGCAAAAGTCACTACAGCGGAGTGTTAGCGGCACAACATGGATGAAAGGACACGACGCAGGTCCGTGAAGGCAGCAGATGTATTGTGGGATACCTTTGTGGGCAGCCGGAGCCACGTCACTCGTCTCCACATAGCAACAGCGCCGTTGACCTACATGCCTTCTGCCACGCCAGACACATTCTGGCGTGCTGCATAAATTACACACACTCCACTCAACCTCATCTCCAGACGTAAGGCACATTTTTTATAACACGAGCCACCATTTTAAGGTCTGTCTTTTAAAAGCAAACACGGAAGTAGTCGTTTTTCCCACGGTCGGTGAACTACTTTATTTCATCAAACGTGATACAGTGAGATTTCACACGAAAATAAAAAGGCGAATAAAGTCGGTTCGAAATCAAATGAAACACTAACATGGCGCAGAACTAGCTTGGCAAACTAGAAGTGGACATTTTGAATATATATTTACCTGGAAACGGCGTCAAAAGGCGGGAAGGCGGGAAGCGGAACCATTGGGGTGGGGGGGGGGGTCTTCTTTCCCGGCGAGGAGCGCGAGGCTAGCACTAGCAAGGCAGTAGCTTGCGCAGTCATCTCCATAGCGGGCACAGTCACAACCCAAACAACAGCACAAACTACTACCTCAGCCAGTACGCGGCCAACAACAGGCGACCGGGGGAAAAAAACAAGAGAAGGATGGGGGGGGGGGGGGGTCCAAACGTCGTCATAAAGTAGACAAAAGGAACGAGGCGGGCTCCATTTTGTGCAAGCGCTCGCTCGCTCGTCCTTCAGTGGCGGTGCTGTAGTCGTGTGTGATGTAGTCAGTCATGTAGTGCGCCTGTGGGGCTTTGGCGCTCGTGCGTGGACTTGAAATAAAAGAGCGAAGCCCCGCCCACGCAGTGCTGCTCACCCCGCCCCCCTCCGTCCACCTCGTATGACCCACACTTTCAGGTTGCGCGCGCAATCGTGCATAGAGTGGGTAGATAGTTGGATAGATGAATAGACAGATGGGCCAATACACGATGGCTGAATAAATAGATGGTAACTAGATAGCTAGATGGACAGTCGGATAGATGCATGGTCAGTATGGGGACACTCATACAAATCAATAACAAATGTGGCTCTTATTTGATAGAAGACAGCAATCCGAATAGAATATCCTTAAATTGTACGAGCTTTTTTTTATGTGAAACATGAGGTACAAAAACAAAGAAATGAAACATCTACAATACTGTATACCTAAATATCTCATCCTGAAAAACCATGTCGGGCTACTGCCAGTCAAAATTCCATCCTATGATCGATAGATACTGCAGAGAGCTAGACGGATGGACAGATGCATGGCAGATAGATCATTGATGACTAGATGGGACTGATGGATAGGAAGTGTGGATGGATAGATGGCTGGATAAATGGAGCATGGATGGACGTACTAACCAATGGGAGATGGATGACTGATTAATAAGCAGACAGCCGATAAGATACATTGATAGATGGGTCAATGGATGACGGATAGAAAACAGATTAGGTGGGTGAATACATGGAGATATGGATTAACGTATAGAGCATGGCATACATAGAATGACAGCTGGTTGGCTAGACAGATGATATTGTAGCTGGATGGACAGATTGACAGATGGATGAATAAATATGTTGGTAGATAATTTAATATAGGGTTAAAAAGATAGAGATAAATTGCTTGCCTTTCCTGGTCACTGGGGACTTGTTGCCAGGCAGATTTCATCAGGCTCAAATAGAACTGGCAACTGCCCCATTGGCTAATTAAAATAATAGCACTAAGTCATTAAGACAACTATAGAAACAACAACAACAAAACTGTATTTAGCCAAATTCCTTGTTTTGTTTGCACATTCTTCCCCATGACGACTGATTAGAATTATACAGTTATATTGTATTTTGTTAATTTATTTATTAGTTTTAGGCAGTAATCTTTACAGTCCTTGCTAAAAAAAAATAAAAGGCAGAAAAAGGAGATTGTAGAACTGTCTCATTTATTTTCAGTACGCACGTCCCTTCACAGATGGCTGGCTAAAGATGACATGGAATGTTGCAGCTCAGATTTGTTTCCTTGCATAAAGTCGCCACTGTTGGAAAACAAAAACGTGTTCATTTTCAGACCAACAAGGCCTAATTTTCTCCTCCTCGTTTCCTCACGCTGCACATCGAGTGTGGTCAGTCTGCTTATGAGAATAAGGGAGGAGAGGATACCGGAACAGAGCCAACGAACGAGCAATCATCTGCTTTGGCCTCTCAGGTCACTTTGGGTCAACCTCATGTCACTGCGGATGTGGCTCGAGCGGAGTTTGTGTGTGTGTGTGTGTGTGTGTGTGAGTGAGCACTTATAAAGCACCTGGATCAAGAAGACACATTCAAGATTTCTTCATCATGAAAAAACAAAAGTCAGGAGTCTCCATTGTGGACTCTGGAGATGGGGGGCTGCATGAAGTCCTTAAAGGGCCCCAGGGCCTCCTTCAGGGCCGAGCTCACCTCCGAGGAAGAGCACGTGATGCACTCCACCAGAGTGGGGTACAAGGCGATCACCTGAGCCCACGTGTTGTCGTCCACTGTGGAGGGAGGAGGAGGAGGAGTTTAAAAAAAAACAAAAAAAAAACACGTCAATTAATAGTGAAGGAAAGCAATCTAAGAAATCATCCCCACAGGCATATGGAAATGAGTTTTGCTCAAAATGAAGGCCGACAAACATCTCCAAGGGCGTCTCAAGAACACAATTTTGAAAAGTGTCTCAGATTAATCTGCTGAGGTGTTAACAAAAAAAAAAGAAAAAGAAAAAGAAAAAGAAAGAAGAAAAAAAAGAATAATTTCCTGTTATTGACCTTGTTGGGAACAAACGAAACCAGACTGGAGATGAAAGTCATTTGACAGTTTGTATTCTTGACACACAAAGTAATACAAAGATGTTGGCATTGAGGACTCGGAGCTTTTCATATTATTTCATATGACTTCATATATACGCACCGTTTTCGGGCTGGGTCTTCTTCAGCGAGTCCATCAAAGTACTGATGGCCTTGAGCACAAAGATGATCTCGGTCACTTGTTGCCTGAGAAGAAAAATATGAAATAATTATGGGTGTCAGGTGATTATATTTTTTAAATTGTAATTAATCGCATTACTTCAATAGTTAACTCACGATTAATCACACATTTTATATCGGTTCTAAATGTACGATAATTATTATTATTATTTTTTTTAAAGTTTTCACAAGCTTGTTAACATAAGTGGGAAAAATCAATAGAAATAGAATTATGGCTGCATCTTTCAGTCATTGATACAGTCATTTCATGATATTGAGTTAAAATTAAAAAGGTGTAATGTACTGTAAAAAAAACGAGTGTGATATTGATTTGTGACATGGTCATCTTTCTGCCACGAGATGGCATAATTGCATTTGTAAGACATTGGCAACAGCTCAGTGCATTTTTCTTTTCATATTAAGAGCTATCTAATCTTGAACATGAATTCACTTGTGAAATTCGGCACATTTTTAAAACTGTAAAATGCAACTTGACACCAGTCTCCACAAATATATGCATTATCATTACATTTATTACTGCTAAATTTTGACGCGGACGTGTCTGCTGCGCTGCGACTGGAATTCCCTCAGTACAGACTAGACAAGTAAGGGATGGTCATTAAAGACAACTACTGGTGTTAAAGGAACTATAAATTAACTCAAAATGAACACACTAATTTGGACACCCCTAGAAATAATCATTATTACAAAAGGCTGTTTTCTAAATTATTTTGCCACGCGCAGGAGGTTGTATGCGCGTACCTGGGCAGGGGGCAACGTCCACTCAAGCGCTCGTCCTCGACGTAGCGCTGCAGGACATCCTGGGACCTTTTGAGGAGCACGGAGAGCGCCATGCGCGAGATGAAGCCCTCCTGCGGCGTGGACGCCTTGTTGCTGAAGGAGAACTGCAACAGCGTCTCGAAACACACCTTGGAAAACTCCTCCCTCATGCGCACGTCGATTTCTGCTTCTGTCGATAGATACACACACACACACAGTGAAGCCCAGGGATGGGCAACTGGCGGGTAAATTATTTCGAAGCTCGTTTGGCATCAGGAGAAAATAAAGACAATTCCAGAACCAGGAAACAGAAAAAGCAGAACTTGTTATTGAAAAAAAATTTTTTTTTTTAAATCAGATTATTGGTGATAAATGTTTTATTTGAAGGCCATATCAGTCAGAGCTTAAAATTGTCCCATCTCACCTGTGAACGAAGGCGACTGTGAGTGGATGGATCCTTTGTTGAGCATAGCCATGATCTGACCCACAAAGTCTTTGGGGATGAAATTGGCAAACGGTAAAATCTCCGTGCTGATCAGCTGGACCACCTAATCGGAGACGAAAACAACACATGCCGTCACAAACAAAAAGACGGGTCTTCGCAAGTCAAATATGGTGCGTTCCTATTTCTATTTATTGACCTACCTCCACATCAATGGCTTCATTCTTCTGAAATTCCTGAATGGACAAGTTATCTGGAGGCGAGCTGTAAAGCACATATTTTAAGTGTAATCCTGAAAAAACATTGATATGACACTAGTGCACAAAAAGGGAGAAGCCAGACATATATAAAGTCATCAATAAAGATCGATATTGTGTGTCGGAAGCCATTTTGAATTGATACAACTTGGACGACGAAGACACAGATGAAGTCCTGATTCCCAAACCAAATTCCAGAAAGAAGAGACAAAGCAGAAGTAGTCTTGAATATTTAATTTGCTCCGGCGGAAACTGTAATGCGGTAATTTTCTTTGTGCTTATGAAAAGTCATTCTATATTTTATGCTTCACTGCCTTTTGTTTTAATCTTGAAACTCATAACGTGTTAATTCACGCTTAGTTTTCACTGAGTTCGATGACTACTCACAGTGCCTGATGATACCAATCTGCAAATTAAGTTTCATCTGGTTCATTGAGCTGAGGACTTTATTATTATTTTAACTCATTCACTGCCATTGACGGCTATAGACGTATAAAATTCATTTGAACTATTTCTATTAGTTTAACTTTTTTCCCACTTTTGTTAACAAGAGTATGAAAACCTAGATTTTTTTTTATTGTATTAGAACAGATATAAAAAAATTGTGATTAATCGTGAGTTAACTAGTGAAGTCATGCGATTAATTACGGTTAAAATGGTAATCGCCTGGCGCCCCTAATTTTTTATAATCTTCTTATTTATTTTTTTAAGATTAAAAATTAGATTTTTTTTTTACAATTATTATGATTTTTTTTTAAAGACAAGATTATTAAAAACTAGGGGTGTCAGGTGATAAAAAATGTTTAATCGTAATTAATCGCACGACTTCACTATTTAACTCACGATTAATCACAAATTTGATATCTGTTGTAAATGTACAACAAAAAATGTTTTCTAGGTTTTCATACTCGTTAACAAAAGTGGGAAAAATGTTAAACTAATAGAAATAATAAATAATGAATTTATGATGTCTATAGCCGTCAATGGCAGTGAATGAGTTAAATCACTAGGAACCAACGTGACATTTGTGTGGCTTTGCTGTTTTGGGCGTATTTAATGAATAGATTAGTTTTTATTTTATTGTCTGTAAATATCTGACCCATACATCACACTTCTAAGCACTACATTAGACTTTTTCACCCCCACTTTTCCATTGACATAAACGCCATTAGCCCACATTCAACAGTGACACCCACATATTGTCATTTCAATCGCAAGGAAGCATATCAGAAAAACACAAAATGTGTGAAATGTTGCTGTATGCTTTGAATGGGGAAAAAGCCAGTCAAAATTGCACACAGTGCGATTTGCATGGAAAGTAAAAGAGACACGATTTACCGTCCCGCATCTCCACAATATAACGTTTACGTTAAGATGAATGAGGGATTAAAAAAAATTACCATTATCAATGTTTTTTTTGGACAAAAGTGCTCTTCATTGCCTTTTTGACCGTTTTCTTGCTATGTAGTAAGGGCGCAAATTTACAGAATTATTTTACAGTATTGCGTTGACCTTTTTCGTTCAATTACCAAATGAATTACGGTACTGCTGAATAGTAGAGTACTAGTAGATGGAAACGTGGCGCTAAAGGTGCTTTCAGATGCTGGATCATCGCACTGCAATCAACCACTTTACTTTGTTACAGTTGGCCCGCGTATTTATTTAGTTTGGATCCTCGGCTGCCTTTACGAGAGTCGTTTCATGTTTCACTGCTGAGAGCATTGCTGGAATAAAACCTCTTGGAGTACGCATGCACTTTGCTGCTGCTGCTGCTGCTGCTGCTGCAGGGCCTGAGTTGATGGTCTCCCTCTTTTATGACTGTTGTACATTTATCATTTTTGCAGACTTGCTAAGTTGAAAGCCACACGGCAGGACATAGAATGGGTAGGTGTGTATTTTATTGAAACTGAACAGCGTTAATGGTACGCCCTCACCTCGGGTTGTCATCATGACAAAAGGTACTAATGCCATAAAGTGTATTTTTTTCAGTTAGCCCTTGGTAATTAAAATTTTGAGTAATTAAATTTTTTTTTTTTTTAAATGACATCAATTTAAAGTTGCATTTTGCACTAAAATAAGAGGGGTGTCAAAATTAGTGCATTCATTTAGAGCGATTAATGACCGCCCCTGTACTGGGGGAATTCCAGTCGCAACGCAGCACAACACATCCACGTCAAAATTTAGCAGTAATAAATGTAATAATAATGCATATATTTGCGGAGAAATGCACTTGAGCTGTCACCAATGTCTTACGAATGTCATCTAGTGGCAGAAAAATGACCTCAGCACAAATAAATATCACAGTCATTTTTTACAGTACAGCACATCTTTTTAATTTTAACTCAATTTTATGAATTATTATGAAATTACTGTATCAATGAGTAAAAAATGCAGCCATATTTCTATTAGTTTAACATTTTTTTCCCACTTTTGTGTTAAGAGTACAAAAACTAAGGGAAAAAAATATTTTATTGTACATTTAAAACAAGATATATATATATATATATATATATAATTTTATTTTTTTGCTTTTAGCCTTTTAATTGATAGGACAGCTGAAGAACTGACAGGAAATGGTGGCGAGAAAGGCAGGAAAGGACCTCACATTCCGGGAATCGGGAAACCGGGGTCGCCTGCTCCGAGGAAGAGCCTCTACACATGGTGCGGGTGCCCAACACACTGAGCTGGCCATCGGCCCAGAACAGATATAAAATTTGCGATTAATCGTGTGATTAACTCTTTTACCGCCCAAAATGTTTGATAGTAAAATCCAAATGAATGCCGCCAAAAACGTTAATTGACGTTTACTATGTTTTTTCTCTCTCAATGAGCAGGGAAACGTCTGTGCAGCGCTGCCTTGTCATTGGGGTTGTGAAATCCCAAAATATCCACTAATAATGGCCAGCAGATGGCAGCATTGTATCTCTTTTCAATGGCCTCCCGGTAGTATGAAATTACACTGAAACATGACGCAATAGAACGTTTTCAAGGATGACGTGAATGATCAAAGCCTTTGTCACATTAAATCTAATTCACAGAGCGTCACTAAGCAAAAAATATTCGTGTCAAAGTCACCGTTGGGCAGAAAATGTACCTTTTCACAAAAAGCTTATTTTCTCCTTATCTTTTCAATTTTTGCTCAATGTCACTCAAATTACCTATTTTCAAATGGCGATTACTAAAGAACGGAATAAGGTGGAAACATACTTTTTTTTTCTAATGAAAGAATGAAACGCAATCCTTTGTTTGGTACCCACCATGTTTATGTAGTTATAGCACAAAATATTCTGTTTGCCTTGAAAGATTAGTTAAAATGCTCAAAATTGGCTGGCACTGTCGGGGTTGTGTTTTGGATAACGTATAGCAGTAAAAGAGTTAATTACGATAAAAATGTTTAATCGCCTGACACCCCTAATAAAATACATATTGTTTGTTGAAAAGTAGTGCAAACAATTGTTTCCCTTAAGGTGATGAATAATTGTGATTAATGAGAAGCATTGATTCTGTCTCATATGACTGCAAATAAATTACAATAATTTCTGGATTACAAGCCGCTACTTTTTTCCACTTGCATTCAACCCTGCGGCTAATACAAAGGTGCGTCTTATCCATCAGATCACAAGGGGGCACAGCGTCAGGCAGAGCGAAACAAACCAAGTGAGCCCAAATACAGTACAGGAGAGACTGAACAAGAGCGAGACATTATGGAAAATAAAGTAACATAAAAACACCTGCGGCTTATAGTCAGGTTAAATTTAGCTAGCGCGCCCTATAGTCCAGAAATGACTGTACCAAAAATTCTTCAAATACCCATCTTGAGAGCGCATGTATAAATACCATCTTCACTGTTACCTTTTGGTAAAAAGAAAGTCTTCAAAGGCGTTGGCCAACTCGGGCCACATGGTGTCAAACTTCCCCGAGGAGGAGTGCTGGCGGGCCACTGGCAGCCCGATGGACAGAACCTTGAGCAAGGAGGAGACGGCCAGCTTCCAAGTGCTCTCGGACGGACACGCGTACTTCAAACCTAGGGGCATTCTCAGCGTCTGGAGGAGGATGGGAGGAGACAGGAATGGGTTATGTGATTGAGGCCATGCCGGCAGTTACGCAGAAGAAAATGCTTATCTTTCCATGCGTTTTTCAATGCAGGCTTTTGAATTTTTTATTTTTTTTTGAAGATGTGGAACTAACCATTTTAA
Organism: Leptonotus elevatus; assembly: GCF_054856555.1. Taxonomy (NCBI): domain Eukaryota; kingdom Metazoa; phylum Chordata; class Actinopteri; order Syngnathiformes; family Syngnathidae; genus Leptonotus; species Leptonotus elevatus. The sequence continues at coordinate 4,385,555 of NC_141242.1, forward strand.
TTAAAGACACTCAATGGGGAACATGTGTGGTGGTAAGTAGCTGAAATTTCATTCATTACAACTAAAAGTGTATTTCTTGGCAGTCTTCTTTTTAGGGAACAGCTGGCCGTGTTGTTATGGAGATAAATAGGGTTGGGCTTGGCATTTACGTCCATCCGCGGGGAACCTTTTTTCATAATTTCTTGGCAAATTAACGCTCTTTGGTTGGACGTTGCCTAGGAACAGCACTTAAAGGGAGCTTTAAGAAAAACGCAGACCTGGGAAAGTAAAATAAAACACACACACACACACATGGAACAACTTTTAAAGATGTATAGAAAAGATTTGCTGCTGTAAGTGGAAAGCGTCAAACATCTGCGCATGAAATTACTATGATTTGTTTATAACAGATTTAGGAGTAACCCAACGCGGCAAGGCCGAAGTTGGCATTTTGCTTATGTCGGCAGATGGAAAACACCTGCTTCGACTTCACTAATGGAGAACATCGTCATTTAGCTCGACGCGAGTGTGCTGGACAAACCGTTCACGACTCAGCAATATTCGGACAAAAATACCTCCAGATGGGTGCGAGTGACCCAACTCGCAGGTTCTTTGAGATACGAGCCATCGCTTTGGCCAATTTTATTTTGCTTTTGACTCGCAAAAATTCTGCTTAAGTACTCCAGTAATGAAGGCTATCCAAAACATAGCAAACCTAAAAGAACAAAATCCAATTCCGTCTCGTCATTCCCCGCGTTTGCACCAGCCCACCTTAATGATGCTCTGCAGGACCTTCTCATTGATGACTGCCTTGTGGCACGCCGTTTTATGGTACAGCTCCACCAGCACTTCCAGGGAGCGCTCAGCAAAGGGCACGTAGTTTAAGGCAACCCATTCCGCCTGCAAGGAGGGACACATTTAAGGAGGGGGGGGGGGGGGACAGCGGGCATTAGCAACCCATCTTAAAATGACTGCCACAATTTCTATTTGATGTCACATAAATAAAAATGTGAGTAGTTAAGACACATTTTTTTATGAGCACAGAAGTTTCACACATACAAATTTGTGCGCTAAAAGTAATTATCACCGTGCGCGTGTACAATTTAATGTGACAAGATCATAAGGCTTCGGCTTTGATTGACAACGTTAGGGAGGTATCAGCTTTAACACGGTTTATGATTGTGCACCACAATAATACAATATCATGATGCAGTGCACACAAACAATGATAAGCATACATATAGAATTAATACCTCAATGACACTGTCACTCAAAACAGAGCCGTGTATTTTTGGGCTGTGCATTTGGAACCGTGAGTAAACAGTGCATAGTAGGTTGAGTCATGCGGCCATCATCATCAGTTACTGATCCCACAAAGAGAAAGCAAAGAAGAGCAGAAAGAGCAAAAAATAAAAAAAATAAAATAAAATAAAGAATTATTAAAATAAAATGAAAAAAAGACTCTTGGAGAAACAGGTGTTCTTTTCATTTTAAAATGTAGTATTATTTAAATTGAACGTATAAAAAATAAACTTGTTGCCATCTGCCTGAAGATATTTCACATTTATTATTTTGTTAAAAATTATTTAGATTTTTTCTATATATTTTTAATGTTAACTCGTCTCTAGGTGCAAAATGGTGTCCCGGCCAACCACATTTTTCCCGACATTCATATCAATGTTCATACTTAATACAGAGCAGGAAGTTAATTTAGAAATGTAATGACTAAAACAAAAAAGTGTAATTTTTTTAGTTACGCAACATGATTTGGGAAAAAAGAATCCAAACAATTCTAGTATTCTACCTTACAATTTGTGTTGTCTGTCAGTGAATTTATAGTCTAAGTAAAACTTTCTTTCTACTAGTAAAATAAATTGTAAAAAATAATAATTAAAAGCTTAAAATGAGCTCAAACTCAGTCAATACTGCGAGGCGAGCAAGGGGGTGCCCTTTTATAGTAGAACCACACAAACACCAACAAAAACACAAACATTGGGAGGCGATGACAGTGCATAGGAAGTTAGCGGCAGGCAGAACGTGGAGTGAGCGAGACGCTCTCATGCAATGTGATGGCTCATCCCGCCCACCCAGGACAAGCTGCAATACACGAGCAGTAGTACACGTACGGCAGCTTACAAATACAGGGGATGGATGATAAAACTCACCGGCGCAAAGAGCTGGATCTAAAATGGTTATCCAGTCAGTGAGTAGTCCCAAGAAACAGAACAAGAAGAGATTGTAATTCAAGTTCAAATTGGTTTGTTGTCTCAATGAGGTTAAGTCATCCAGACAGATTTATGGGGAAACATTCAGTTTGACCGGCGAGCGGACAATGTTGGATGAGAGCGATATAGGCCACCCGCAACATTAGTATGGCTGGGGCAAGAATTTAGCTTGACCCTCTTACTTAAACAATTAAAAGACAAATCAAAATCAGGGGGTGCTGTATGGAAGACCAAAACTGCCAAAATTTAAAATAAATCAATGAATTAAAGTGAAAATAAAAACAGATTTAAAAATTATAATTAAAACATTTAAGACAAAAAATATATATAAATGGAAATAAAAACAACAATATATATATATACATCCCTAAATAAATAAATAAAAGTGAAAAAAAAATGAGATTCAAAATTTTTAAATAAATGTCAAAAATAAATACAGAATTAAATATGTAAATGTAATTAAATATCAATCAATAAATAAAAATGTTCTTGCACATTTATTTTTTTCATGCTGCAGACGCTGTCAGGTCGAAATGTTATTCAAGTGAGGGGGCGGTCCTAACGTGTCTTGGGCTCCGCTGTTGCAAACTGCCCAGTGTGAGCGGGTCGGCGAACAAGAAAGTCTCGCCAGCTTGCATGAAGAGCTCCAGCAATGGACGACTATCTTGTCCACTGTCACCACGACTTGCGACTTGAGTTGCTCGACAACATGGCAGTTTGCAATGGCGCAGCCCAACCCAAGACACGCTTAAGACCGCCCCCTCATTTGAATAACATTTCGACCTGACAGAGCGTCTGCAGCATAAAATAAATGTCAGAGCAGAGTGTTTTTATTGATTGATATTTATTATATATATATGTAAAAAAATAAAAAAATAATAATAAAATATATATATATATATATATATATATATATATTGTGTTGCTTTTATTTCCATTCATATTAATTTTTTCGTATTTAATTTTTCAATTATACTTTTTATATCCGTTTTTTTCCTCACTTTTATTCATTCATTTAGTCATTTATTTATTTTTAATTTTGGAAGTTTTGGTCCTCCATAGTGCTGAGTGTCAGATAGATTGAATTAGGGTTAGTGCTGGAAATGTTTTTTTTTTTTTTGCATGATTGTCTCAGCCTGCTAGTGTTAAGATGAAGATGAGGAAGCACATGCTGGATTTTAAAACTTAAGTGGAACTTCAAAAGTCGAACATACAATGACAATTTTTTTTGGGAATGAAAATCAATCAGTCTCTGCAAAAAAAAAAAAAAAAAAAAAGCTCAACATCACTATGTATATTTTTGTGCCTTCAAGCTGGGTTAGAGTAATGAGGAAGGGAATATGTTTCAAGATTGCAAATGGATGCCCATGATATCCGGTCAAGCTTATGCCAGGTTAGGAGGATGCAAAAGAGACTCAAAAAAAAAAAAAAAAACTGGCACTGTTGACGATGAAATGTTACCTGGTTGTATTTGGCATTGGCCACGTGTTTGGTTTCCATCCTGCCATACTGCGGAGGCTTGCAGGAGAACTCCACGAAGAGTAGCAGCTGTTCAAAGATGGCCGGGTACATGACCTGCAGGTTCTCTGGGCCCACACAGATGGCCTGCAGCGGGGAAGGAAGGAAGGAAGGCAGAAACAAACGCTGTTGACCGAGGAGACGACATCATCATCATACATCATTTAGCAAGGCCCACGCGCAGTTTCCCGGACGGACTGTGATGCATCATTGGAAGACATGGGTGTGCGCACTGTTAGAATCACAACTTAATTGTTTGTGTTTACATTTCCCGCCTTTTTAAAATGTATCTTTCAAGAGGGATCATCTTTGGGAATTGCACGACCTCCCGTGTTAATCTCGGGAGGTTGCAGGGAGTTCTCATGGCACTTTACTGGAACATAATCACTAAAATATTACTTTTAAAGCATTGTTGCTTCGTTATTGTACACACTCTTTGTGCTATGACAAAGGTTCTACGTATGAGAGTATTTCAGCGGCTGGTCTCAGCGGCTCGTGTTCAAAATGACCTTTTCTTATACTAGGCAGGATTGTTTATTTCCTCAACTGCAGTGAGAACAAGGCATCTATTAGGGGACACCTTGTACATCTTTGTTATGTTTTTATGGGCACTACTCGACTGTGTTCATCCTACATAAAATAAATCCACTCTATAAACTCTCTCTCTCTCTCCAACACACTTTTGCTTTAAACTCCACCATAAACATCAGCTTTACTGATGCAACACTGTGGTAAGAGCGTTGCACATTTCCGTGAATTTGTTGAAAACTTTACATGGGAAATTTGGAGAATAAATTAGATTAAACCTGGAATTTACTAAACGGGTGGTTAGCTAGGAAACGTAAAATACAGTAGAAAATGTCCTGTTAGCATAATTATGATTGATAATAATAAAGATTACAACTAGATTTCATACACATAAAGTGGTGTCTTATGAGTTTGAGTGAAGTGAGAAAAAAACAAAAGCGATTGATTTTGCATAGGTATCTTCTGCAAATGATAATTATTTTGAAAATGAATGCTCAAATATGGTATACCATCTAGTTTCACTTAAATTGCCCTCAATTCTCAGTTAATTACTATGGAACATTTTTTCCAAGTCAAAATATTCCCAAAATTCCTAGAAACTTTCTGTAAATTATCCACCCTTTTGCAACGCTATAATAACAACATGGAAAATTGAGCGTGTTAGGGAGCTTGGTTATTTTCTTAAGCGATAATTTGGAAACTTTTAGCAATATGCAAACACTAAACTCCAACACTTCCGGATCTTTAGTGTATATATATATATATATATAATACCAGATGGCATTTAAAAAAGGACATATTGTCCATATCTTCTTTGAGTAGAACAACTACTCCCTCCTTCTTTCTAAAGCAGATGTTTGGGAGTGAAAACCAAGACTGACTCCTGAGGAAAAGAAGACAGCGCAGACACATCTGGCCTTTATGGACCATGAGTATGCAGCAAGTTCTGATCCAGTTGTTGTCGACATGGCACAAGACAAAAACTCAACTCTCCTATAGAAAATCAGCCAGCTGAGACAGTAGATCAAGAACCTGACGCTGGTTGGCAGTCATTTGGCGTGCTGGGTAAAATACATATGGTTCTTCTTTAGCAGTTAAAACAAGTTTAATTAAGCCTTTGTCTTTCCTGGCAGATGACGTGGATGGATTGGATTCAACTCTGACTCACATTGCCAAACCTCTCACAATATCTGTGTAAGGCAGGCTGCATCCATGCAACGCAATGTGTGACATAGAGTCGATGCATTTAATGCTTTTCATTTTACCTTCTGCAAAACATCCAGAGCAGTGAGCACAGCTTCCTGCAGGCTGGTGAGCACGGCCTCGGTGTAGGAGGGCAGGATGAAGGGGGAGGCGTCGCTGCTGATGGGCACCGACACGGCGCCGTGGAGGATGACCCCCAGCTTCTTCAGGTCATCCATGCTGAAGTTGGCCTTGATGTGCTGGTACAGCGCTGGGAAAATTTGGACGAGTGCTGTGAGGAAAGGCTGGCTGGGGATGAAGGCGAGCTTCTCTGCCTGGCCACTAGGCGGCCTGGTGCTATCCGTCCCCGTCCGGTACCACGTATTCCACGCCGACCACCACAACGCCAAGTCCTCCAAGGCCGACTCCTCCCCCGGCGGAGGGGCCTGCAGCTCGGCGCCGTTGTAGCACGTCAGCCGCTCCACGAGCGAATCGGAACGCACCAGCGGTCTGCCGGGACCGGCCGCTGAGAGGGGATCGATGAGGACTGGCGGGACTCCCATGGCGGCGAACGCATCGGCTGCTTTGTCCGAGTCTTTCCCAGGCGTAACGATCTGCAGGATCTCTTGAAAGCTCTTGAGGGCGGCCAGGGATACTTCATTGTTTTTGCTGAGCGCAGCAGACTGGATGTGGGTTAGGAGAACCTCCCAGGCCTCGAAGAAGTCACCTGCAGTCACAAGGTAACATAGATTTTATTGTTTTGACTTTTTTTTTTTTTTAATTCTAGCCTTTTTCTTCTCTTATTTTGAAACGAAAGGCAGGGATGAGCTAATTATATGAATCAGGTGTGCTAGTGGGCGTGAACGTCTAAAACCTGCAGGACTCCGGACCTTGAGCACCGGAATTGGTGAACCATGGTTTATGGTTCACATTTTGCACCTGACTGACCTAACTTTTGGAGGAGGTAGCGCCGGGTGTTGAAAATGCGGGCAACCCCAGCCAAAGTCAGCACCCAAGTCTCGGCCCACTGTTTCTCGGCTGTGTCACGCGAGTGGTGAATGAGGATGTTCCCGCCGCCGGACTCGATCTTCTCCTTGTCCGCCGTGGTGGATGACGTCCTGACGCAGTTCAGCAAGTGGAACAACACCTAGTGGCACAAAGTTGAGCAAAAAACTGTATATTGAAGCTCTTTCGGGGCATTGGAGCAACAAATTTGGTCAAATAAGAATCATAAAGGCGCGTTTCCCGTGTGTCATTAAAATGACGTAACAGTTGGACGCTACCTTCCAGACTACAGTATGCCACGTTGGCTGATGCAGCAAAGTCCCATGGGCGGCGATGGTGGAAAACAACGTCTGCCCGGCGCTTTTGCGCACAGCGGGCCTTGGATCCACGCACAGTTCGCCTAACTTGGCATATAGGCACAACCACAGGCAGTCGAAGGGAGGGGCGGGATGGAAAGGCCTGTTCAGGGTCTCTCCTTTTTCCTGGGCCTGCTTTTGCTGGGCCTCCTCTTCCCTCTCCAACTCCTTTGTGATGGCATCACCCCTTTGGAAGAAGTAATCTGAAATGTTCCACTGATGCGCAGGGAAAAGGAAGTGGAAGTTAAAAGATTGGGAGCAGTAATTTGCGATACAAATGCATTATATGAGGCATTCATATATTAAAATTCTTGTGGAGTGGAATCTGATGATGGGCTTTTCCACAGCAAACCCATCCCAGCATGTCATTAACTCATCACTCCCAGCCATTTTCACTGAAGCAACCCCCTTCGCGCCCGGCTGTTTTACTGGATTTTGATTGATTTTGCAAGGCCCACAGAATATTGTGCTCTATTGCTATAAAAACATGTTACCTAGCAAAAGAACGATTAGCGTACAAAAGTACATTTCTATCTGTTTCCGTTTTGCAGTAATTAGCATTAGAATATAGTCTCATCATTATACACAAATCTGTTTAAAAAACTGTGGAAAATAACTTCTTTTGCAACATGACCCTGGTTGATCTCTTATACTCTGCGTCCACCCGCTTGCCGTTTTTTTGTAATAACTGCCATTGCTTAAAGCGATCTCTTCAGGTCAGAGGATGCATCAAAGCCTTCTGTATGCGCTAGCATAATAAATAAAAAAACATGAAAAACGTATACATACGTTTTTGGGACCATGGCAATATTTAAAATGGAAAGTTTTTATACATTGGGAGCAATGAGTTAAGGACCTTGCTTTGTGTGCTAGGGAACTGCAAACTGATAACTGTTCCCACAAGGTTAGAAGCATAATACTCCAAAACGTCTTCCTGATATGAAGAACTATGTGGTCTGTGTGCTCCCACGAATTCCAAAAATCTGCGAGTGATTGGCCATCTTGTCTCATTCTGTTTTCTGGGCGGTCATGTGACTGTAATGGAAGCCTACTATTAATTTTAAATGTTATTGTATTACTAATTTGAAAACACAACTACAATTTTACATGTGCTATCCAAAAACTATGTTTCATATTATATTATTATATATATATATATTTTTTTCTTTTTAAATGACAATATTAAAAGTGACCTAGGTCACTGATCGCACCTTTTGGTATTTACACACAATAATAAATGTGAGGGTATTGCAGAAAGACATCTGGAGTGAAGCCTCACCAGTAGTCCGATTGAAGTGAGACTAATGTTGAGCTCCTGGTTCTGTAGGCCGAAACTTCCGGCGACATCCACTACAATCTGGAGGCACGTGCAAGGCATGGTGGGTAGGAAGTCTGTCACCACCAACTGCAGGCACTGGAAGGCTGTTCTGATCAACGACTCACTGAGGACAGAGTGAAGACCATGTTCAAAGCATAGCGCACGCCGATATGAACTTAAAAAGATTCAGGCAATTGTAATCACACCTCCCCTGTACGTCTTACCCTTGATCATTGCGGATAGCTCCAATGACACCCAAGACGAGGGGCCAGCCGGGGCCCAGACTGTCCCCCTGGCTCTGGAGGATTTGCAGGACGCTTTCCAGCTGCTTCTGTCGGATGTCTGCGTGGAGCACGTTGGACAACTCCTTCAGGGGGTTTAGCAGCAGAAGCTGCAGCCGCTTAGAGAAAACACAGCCAGTCGTGCACTTCAGCATCGTTTAGTTTCACTTTCTTCATTTTTGTGACTACTTTTGGTTTTCTAAACTGTCATTCGCTAGATATTGGACCCCATAAAAGGCAGAGAGTCAACTATTCCATGAATTGTGATTGGTTCTCTCTTTGATAAGGGCTGGAAAGTGGCTGAGTCCAATCATACGATGCCATCACTCTGCGGGAGCCACACATAATAAACCAAGCTTGACTTGAGTCGCACACGCGTTCAAGATACCTGATTCTGGCTGAGTGGCGGCTCGTGCTTGTAGTCCAGGCCAGCTTTAATGAGGGCTGTCAACGCCTCGGCCCCCCACTCTCTCATCCTGGAGTTTGGGTGCTGGCAGACCTGCAGGACACATCACACGTACGCACAAATGCAAACACGGATGCACAGACGGCACCAAAGCATAAAAGTGCTCGCGTGTTTGTGGACGTGTGGGTGGATTTGTGTACGTTTTTCTTCGCCGCTGCATCAGCTCTGATTGCAGGGGGAGGTTCAAAAAAAGCGGTTTCCCAGCAGATTTCGGCGTAGGCGTGTGCGGTGTGTGTAAAGCAAACGGATGATAAAAAAATAGAGAAGTTTGCAACATACAAGTGTAATCAATCATGTTTGTATAGACACACATGAGAGATTCCAGGCCCATGAGAATAGTGCCATGTCCTCACAGACAAATATATTTAAAAACATGAATACAGTTGGGAATTTTCTAGACATTTTAGGCCACAAACAGCACTGGAGAAGATACAAAATCTGTGTATGTGTGGACATGGCCTGATTTTACATTTTTTGTCACAATAAAAAAAAAAAACTTGTGATAAAATACATGTTGACAGCATTTATATGCGAATGGAGTTTCCATTCACATATAGATGAATAGCATTAGCCGAATAACATAATTGCCCAAGTCATTCTTACTGTCACAATAACAATAAAAATCCAAATGTGCTTGCTAAATTTATTTATTTTTTTTTTAATAATCCAGGTCAGGGTACTTAACTTGATTAAGGCTGAATCAATGCAACTGGACTATTGTTCAATGTGTTGTGTTTCTCTTCTTGTGGTTAAAATGCATTAAAAATGACAGAGTCAATTATGCTATGACACAATGTCTTCATCAATACTGTCGAATTGATCATTTATATATCGTGTGAAAGTACAGCCCAGCCCAGCCCACACACAGAAAACAAACACTGCCAGATCCTGCTTTGGCATCACATCAAATTGCAAAAACGAAGACTGTAAGCACAGTGGACACATTATACAGCGGCCTCTTAACTCCCAACATGTTGACATGTGGAAGATAAGGACCGGGGGAGAGAGCAACAAAATGGACAAAGAATGAAAAGGCCGAGGAAGTTTGGATGAGGGTATCGTCGCTTACCTTCTGCAAAACAGACAGGAATGCAAAAGAGAGGGGGGGAGATAAGAAAGAAAATGTGAAAAAAGAACTTCAAAGACTTTGCTCACTCGGGGAGACTCCTCTCCCTGATATGAATGGTCAAAACATCACTCTTATAATCATTTTAGAACTTACATAAAACAAAAACACCAAGGTGGTCAACTATTAGGTCTTATGTTACCTCTAGTAAGTGTCCAGTCAGAGGCCTCCACAGAATCTCGATCCGATCCATGTTCACCAGACCCGTCTCCAGCAGCTTTGCCACGGCGAACAGGGACGGCTCCTGTGTGCGAGAAAATACTTTGAACTCTGACCTTTTCAATAACATGGACCCATTTAGATGACGTAAATCAATTGATGACAAGACAGCATTTACAACCTATAGAACCATTTGAAATATTTCACACTTCTCATGTTGAAAAAGTAAATATTTACCAAATATACACTGTAAGTTACAAGCAATCCAACTTGCAAGTTTATGAGTCGTTGGTTATTTTGTGTACTTTTTCGTGAGCAAAATTTTGAGTTCCACGTGAACTTCAGATATGCTGACTCTCGAGTGAAGTAAAAAATAAAAATAAAATGATTGTAACTGTAATGCCCTATCGTGTGGGCAAGGAGAGCCACAGCTTTCAGATGTGTATTGAACTGGGCAAACAGTAAAACACACCAATATAAAATGAAAAAAATTGCAGATAGTGACTCCAACTTCAGTTCCTGATCTCATTCACTAAGCACAGATACCGGCGCACGGACCAGTACTGCACAGACACAGTATAAAAATAATAATAAAAACAATAAAAAAATTCACCCAATGTTTGTTGATGTTATAAATGCGGAGCATATATGTCCTATGATGGGCATTATCAACCGGGCAATGTTCATTTGCCAGTTGGTCCACGCAATATCGGGCGGGCCTTAAACGGGTCCGTGGCAGAGAAATGGTTGGGTACCATTGCACTAGGTCACGCCTCTTAAAGAAACACATACAACACACAAATACCTTGTTGGTCCCATAGGCCATTTCCATAGCTTCCAACGAAAGAGAACATAAAGCGTTGATCAGGTGATGAAGGGAAACATCATCCAGGTACCTGGATCACATAATGCAAATATATAAGACATTTTGCTAACTGCGATAGCAACAATGCTTCAATAATTTTGATAGGGTCCTCACTGGGAGCTCTCAAAAAGCCTGGACAGAATGTTGGAAATGACGGGAAGGTCGGTCATCACAGCCGTGGTCAGCACCTGATCAGGATGGAGACAAATATACTGTCAGTGAATGCGCCATCACAGTCGTACACAGCAGGATGCAAGCAAGCGTACCGTACTGGGTCCCTCCACGGCTCGGCCAGGTTTGAGGGCGCCACCCACGCTTGGCTTCAGCCCGAGGATCCACACCAAGTGCTGGGATCAATAAGAAACATCGATTAAGAAAAAAAGAAAAAAAAAGAAAAAAAAAAGAAACATCGATTAATATATGAAAAATTTTAAGTTTTCTCGTATTCAGTCAGCTTAGTGATTTAACAAAGAAGGAATTCCAGTCTTTCACTTTGTATTGATTACAGTCCCATGAAAAGTGTCCACTTAATGTAACATATATATATTAGGGGTGTTAGAAAAAATCTATTCTGCAATATCGCGATATTACAACGCGCAATTCTCGAATCGATTCAATATGCGGCCAAATCGATTTGTAAACATAATTTTTTAATGGAAATATTCAACAAAACGTCTTACTTAGGGTTAGGATTTACACATTAAGCATGGAAGAATGTTATATTAATGAAACATTAAGCTTTAATATTTGATTTCAGTGCTGTTCAAACATGAAACAGACTGCAACCTGTTTGTTAAATGCAGTGGATCAGTTATAAGCCTGAATTTTCAGATAAATAAATACATTTTCATACAAATCTTACAGTGTACATGTACAAGTTTACTGATTAGTATATTTTAAATTTGAGTAAAAAATAAATAAAAAAATCGCAACAATAAATTTATAGATTCGTATCGGGATTAATCGGTATCGAATCGAATCGTGATACGAATCGAAAGGTACTAGGCATTTCATACCCCTAATATATATGTAAAAAAAACATAAGTCTCAAGCATACCCCTAATATATATATATACCCCTAATATATATATATATATATATAAATATATATATTAAAAAAACATAAGTCTCAAGCATACATGAAGTAAACAAACCAAAAAAAAGATCTGCATCTTCCTTAAATGACGTTACGTGAAGAGTGATTTCACAAAAGATCTGCATGCAAAAAACCCTAAAATTAACATAAAAACAGGCAAAGCACGGTGCAGAACCAGTGGGTGGTTGTACCTGCAGTGTGGCCAGAACCAGCTGCCAGGAGGTGCCAAGCACGGCGCCGTGGCAGTGGGCCAGGTTCAACAGGGTCCGCATGCACTGAATGTTCTTGGCCGTCAGCTTGACAGAGACACACAGTAAGAATTCAGCGCGATGTGCACGTAGTCCATTACGTAGGAACAAAGACCCATTCAAGGGAGGAGAAGGCAGATTTATCATTAAGGGTTCACCAATACCATTGATTCAGATTGAGCATAAGTTTAAGTACTTACATTCAAATACACGCCAATACGTTTTGCAATTTTGATGCAAATGTGTTTCATTTTACTCAAATACTTTTCTTGAACGTGGTACAAGTTTTATTCAAATATTGTTTTGTTTTTTTAAATAGTACCAACGTTTCCTTAGTGACATTTTAACAATCGACTTTTCTGTCTTGCCGCAAATTTCACTTACACGTAGCCTGTAACAAGGCATTTTTTTGGCACACGGTGGTGTCTCAGTCTGCCCACTAGAGGGCACAATGTAAAATTACATTACGTAGCTAAGAGATGAAGAAGAAATAAGAGACGAAGAATAACATAGCCGGGCTGGTAAAGCGTTATGAGTGTCATGTATCGGTGTATTTGAGTCCGGGACGTACAGACAGTATAAACAATTATTGGCGTCGGTGCAGCCCTAATATCAATCAAATCTAAATCCTTGATTACGTCTGTCCACCAAGAATCATGATACTGGATTTTCCTACCACAACAGTTCCTTGGGGCTGGGCACTGAGTGGTTGCCCGACAGCCACCACCTGCTGATGAGACTCGCTAGAGGGGCTGATGATCTGCACATTCTGGCCCTGAATTGAGTATGCTGTTGAGGGGGGGGGGGGGTTGAAAAATAAATACAAACAACACAAGTTGGGTTGTGTCCGTGGTTTGTCACAAACACTCAAGAGCCTGCAGGAGTAGCTTCTTTTAATCAACTCAACATGCACAGACCAATTAGCCGGCTTTATCTATACCAGCCTAAGATGCAAATAGTGAATGTCTAAGGGGGCCTTTTTTGAAGGAAGCTGCGTGTGCACGTTTTAACACTCCCCAGGCACGTTCTTAATTAGAAGTCACAGCGTTACGTTATGGATTACTGCAATAAGAGACGGGGCACTGGGGAGAGGCAAAATGCCAAGAGTTTACACGATAAACTCGGATGAACAGCACACACTTCAAACCATGTGGATAAGAAAACCTCATTAATTTAACATCAATACACATGACTGCAGGCACAAGAAGGTTGAAAAAGGGGTGGAAAATGCCCAGTGAATTACCATGGGAATTGTTGGAATTGATTTGGAATTGAGGGTAATTTAACAAAAAAGGTATCAGAATCTAGCCACCCTATATAATCCTATTCAGAGACAACATTCAATTGAGTAAATTCCTGCTTTTTATAATAATCATTTCCATGGAAAGTTTCCAACTTAAAAACCAGCATTTTGTAAACGAGCTACCTTTGCTGGACAAGTTGGCGGCGTTGCTGCTGAGAACGGTCAGGGCGTAGTGTGGCGGTAGAGAAGCCTTGCAGATGGCCGTGATGAAGGCGTCGCGCGGAGTCACCAGGCTCAAGCGGCCGCAAAGCGAGGCCATGGTCAGCTCGGCCTTCAGGATGTTCTCGGTGGCCGTCTCGTCGGTGCTGCAAACACACACACACACGCTCGTTTGATGTGGCTTAAGGGGGGAACGCTCGATATAAAAATCGATATATTATAATTATTTGTAGTAGCCGTAGTACTTTTAATGGACATTGCACTCATGGAAGACGTGGGTGTCACAAAGCCCCAACACTTTTCATACTGGCCCACCCACGCATAGGAAATTCTCAGCAATATAAAGTTATCGCACAAGTTTCCGAGGTTGCAATCGCATTAGATTCAATGGACAATATGATGATATCAGTTGGATATCAGTCTGGATTGCATTTGCTACTACACCTGCTTTAAGACAGTTCAACAGAGTTCAGGTATTTGAATGTTATACAAGTGCAAAGGAAAGAAAAAAAAACAATCCTGGCAAAGAAACTTCCCGGACTGTCTGCAAAGTATATTCACCTCAGACTCTAGTAAAGTGTCTGACGGGGCTCCTTGATACAGGTGTGTCCATTTTTGCGAGTACAAAGCCTGTCTGTCTGGAGTATGAGTGCTGTAAAAGCTGATCTCAGAACAGCAGTGTTTTTTTTTATGAGAAGGTGGCAGATTGAAGTTGGAAGCTTCTGGTGCTAACGGTGATCAAATTTGAGCAGTTTTCCTCGACAGCTGATCAAAAAATAATAATTATCAGATGTCTTAAATTTTTTTTTTTTATCCTGTCATGTAGGGTCCCATTCTGCTTAGAATATGAGTTTTCCAAAATTCAGAGTTTGGCAGATTTTATTATTGCTTGATCTTCATGGTTTCGTGTTGACCAAAATTCACACAACGTACTGTAGTTGAATTTTAAAGCTACCACTAGTTTATTTACCTGGCATCAAGTAACAGGGACAAGGCGGCGAGCAGACCACACCAGCAGGCATTGACCATCTCCTCCCAAACCAGATGAGTTCCTGAGACACAGAATACAGAATAGAATACCATCATTCCACAATCTGACATCAAAACGTTACCCATAGCAACAGACGCTAAACTTCTTAAGTGTCAAATCGCGTCTCACCAGGTGGCGGCTGCCAGTCGTGGTCAGGCTGAGCCTTCCTGAACTCAGCGGCCGCCGCCTCCTCTACGGATAGCTCCCTTTCAATCATGGTGGTGATGCCTCGGACCAGGTCGAGCAGGGCGCTGAAGGCAACCGACATGGCGTAACCCTCGGGGATGGACGGCGGCTCCACTTTGTCCAACATTTCCAGGCTAGCAGAAATGTGTAAAAGTACAGTTTTTCAGGACATGCTAAGCCCAACTGATCGTTGTATCCCCTTTTTTCATCTTTAAAATGCTTTTCTCCCATAGACAGCTCTCTGGTCTTCATGTTTGTATAAACAGCAAGTGAAAGGACCTTGCCGTTCCAATACTTTTGGAGGGGACTATATGTGTGTAGCAAATGCTAGATGGGTTCACCAACAACAAATTGGCAGTGGGGCCTTACTAGGTGGCTTTGGCGCTGCCCTGGGCGCTGACGGTCATCAGGGGGATCCACATGCCGCGGTATTCAAAAGCAGCCTGGGTCGTCAGGGTCCCGCCGACGCCTCCTGGGCCTGGACCGCCTTGAGTCGTACCCTGGGGCCCTGGTCCCGATCCACCTAAACACATTTAAGAAGTTTAGTCATTGAAAACAAAGTTGGTGACAAACAATGTAGAATGTATTTTGTTGTCATTAACCTTTTTTACAAGTAAAAAAGAAAACTTAAAAATGTTTTTAAATTAAAATCAGAAATGGAATATTTTGCGGCCATATTGGCCGTAACGTAATGTAGAGTAATTCTATTCTTCTTTTTTTTTGCAACCTGATATCCATGAGGGTACAGCATCAGTCATTAGTAAAATGGCGAGGTCTCAAAAGAACTCAAAACGGTACCAGCTGGTGCGCTGACAGCTGAAGCATTGCCCACATTAGGAACGATGAAGAGGGACTGGATAAAGGAGCCCAGGGCATTGACGATGTCTCTGAACACCTTGGTGGAGTGTTGCTTCATGTCATACGATTGGCAGAATGAACTAGAACAAGGTTAAAAAAAAAAAAAACGAAAGAAAGAAAGAAAGAAAAAAGGAATTAAAAATGGCTTCTGGGGAGGGGCTTAAAAAAACGAACTATAAATGACTCATCCTTTATCTACTTTAACCATTAGGGGTTGCACGGCTCCAGATTTTAAATCAACACTAAATTGTGACGAAAGTTGAGTCGACTAATCACCGGTGACATCAATGTTTTTCAGTACCAAACATTTATTTTTTTTACTCAAAAGAGATGGGCATGCCTTGAACAAATGTATATTCATTAGCAACTAGTCATGCTCCAAACTTCACTGGAATGTTGACAAGTGGACCAGTCGACAAGTCTGTAAAACCCCTAATTGCCGTTAGCCTACTAACTCAATGGCTAACTATTTCTTTAGCAATCTTGGGTTTTTTTTATTTTATTATTATTTTTTTTTTATAAAGATTAACAATTATTGAAGCGAAAATGAATGACAATGAATAATGAATAGAAATTTAAAGCTAAACCCTCTGCTTACCGTAATAAATGTGGCTGCACACACAGCCTATGTACCGACTCTACAGCCACAGCTCTGAGCCACTGAGGCTTTTCCCCATCCAGAAACTTCACCAGCAGAGACAGGAAGATCTCACACTCTGTTACCTGGAGAAAAACAAAAGAGGAAAGAAAAACATATCAAATGAACAAACAATATTACATTATCTTTGTGAAAATCCCCGATGAGAACTAATCCAATGCCAATCATTCCACCAGTAAGAACATCAGCTTCACTCTTGAAGAAAACCTCTGATTCAGAATTGACAGCCTTAGAGAGCAGGTCTGGCGCGCTCGTACCAGCAGACTGTAGAAGTGCTTGATGAGCACCGAGACCACGCGCAGCAGCCGCATGCAGATGGGGAAGTAAGGCTTCTCCACGGGGGCCGGCGAGGCGGCGCTGCTGCTCCCCTGTCGGAACTTGATGTTGGGCGAGAAGAGCTTGATGACGAGCGGACACACGCGCTCCTTCAACAAGAAGCTGAACTCCTGATGCTGTGTGTCAAGAAAGGGAGGAATTGACCGATAAGATTATTAATTTACATTGAGTAAAGTATGTTCCCAGTTGATGTCTCAAATCGTGTTCTTAAGACACAAAATTGGAACATGTGATACTACTGGGGTGCAATCAATAAAACACTTGAATAGGTTTTCTGGTGAGCTAACAAATACACGCACGCACGCACGCACGCACGCACGCAGGCACGCACACACACATACTCACCCACACACACAAAAAAAAAAAATAAATATATATATATATATAAAAAAAAATTAATAAAAAAAATAAAAATAATAAAAGAGCAATGATGATGACATTTCCGAATGAACAATACTGAGCTCTTAAAAAAAATAAAATAAATAAATAAATAAAACACTTGAAATGCATTGGAGGCACCTGTAGGAAAACGCCGGGGAAATCATTGAGGACAGACTCCAGTAGCTCCAGGCCAAACGTCCGCGTCATCTCCGTCATCCCCACCAACCAGTAGGGGGCGTCTGCATTCACCAGCTGGCACAGGTCCTGCAGGAGGGGAGCAACGATAAGCAAATAATGAGCGGTGCGTTGAGCGAGTTCTGTGGGGCCAGCAAGGTTTGCCAGCGGCAAAGAGCCACCTCGATGACAAACTAATCACACACAGTGGGGTACCTAGCCATGGCATTCATTAATTCTCATCTACTTGCACATGCGTGACAAATTAATTTATTTTTGATTTTTTTTTTTGGTTTGTTTCAGACAAACTTCTGCTCTACACTTCCACCCGATTATCAACAATATAATGAAAATAAGTGAAAATGTGAATATTTACTGTGCAAGTCAATTTGTGATTATTTTTTTTTTGGGCTCCCTAAAATTTTCTATTTGTGCCCCAAAAATTTCATTGTGCCGCAAAAATTTCATCATTCAAATTGTTCTCCTAGTAAAAAAAAAAAATTGGTCTTGGTCTCTATTTCCTCTTGTTTGTAGCAATTAAAACAATTGACATGGGGTACAGTACAAATATGAAGAGAGCCAGATTAGATGAGGAGCAATCAAGAGAGATGTCAATAGTGCATACAGCTGTGAAGGAAGCTGCCGCCCTCATGTGGACATACCTGGAAAAGCATGTATGCATCTTTAGCACTGGGCCTCAGGGTGGTGACAGACCGCCTGTTGGTATTGCCATGGACAGGAGGCGGCTGCTCCACAATACCTGGGACGGAAATACAATAGATAAATGAATGAGTCATGACAATACAGTATTCAACCAGCGGCTTTAATAAAAAAATAAATAAAAATAAAAAGTCAACAACGTAACATCCCCATTCCCTGGCCTTCGAGTTCTGACCTTTGAAACGCTCGTCCTCAGCCACCATCCTCTCGAAAACCACGGTGACCACCTGCCGGACGGTGGCGGCCGCCGTGTTGTTCGTGATGTTGTCCTTGGTGAAGTGGAGGCGGAAACACAGCACAATGGCCTGGACGAAACACACAACACAAGCAACATGCAAATATTGATTTAATGTCACATTAGTGTAAAGAGGAACTGCATTTGGGCCTCTCAAGTGCTTCGGCAGCATATTGAATGGCACATGGAGTTTATACAGTGGAACCTCAAAAGCCCAACACGTTTCATTTTGTTGTACCGTGTGAGACTTCAGCCCAGGGATCACCTAAACCAGGCACTTAGAATGTGCCGGATGTGGCTGCCATTTTATAATCCAACATTTCCAAATATGTTAAAAAATCCTGAAATATTTGCTGCAAAATTTTTATGTTTTTTTTCTCCCCCTAAAATTGGTTCGCTAAAATGTCTTTATTCATTTATCTAATTGAATGGTTTATTGTAGATATGAAAATATAAATAGCAAAATAAAGGGTAAAATAAACAATTTGATTAGTTTTAGTATATTAAACGGTAGTTAAATTAATTATACTAAATATTTTGAAGCATGAATTATTTTACCAAATTAAACAATTTTATTTGTTTCCTAAAACTGGCTTATTAAAATGTATTTATTTTCATTTATTAAAGTAATTAAATAACTGTTTAACATATTTATTGCAACATAAATAAAAGTAAAATAAATAATTTTACATATAAAGTACATTCAGCATTTTTTAATTAAATGTGTTTATTGTAAATAACAATAAACTAGTAAATAAATATAAATATTACATTTCTTTTTAAATTAATCACCCAGTCTGTAGCTAGTAACAGTTTTATAATGGTGACAGTTTAACACTGGAACAAATTATTTCTATATTTCAACTGTAGTATCTGTGATTTTGAGTACATACGACTTTAAAAGGCTTGGGCCTCCACTGGTGAGTGACATGGGTGTCTTCAGATTAACGTGTGCAGTCGCCTGGCTGTTAACTGGCTAAGTGTGTTGCTTGAAAGCTTGAGTTGCGGCTATCGGCAGCTTGTGTATAAATGTCCCGATAACGTTATTGTTTTCTACTGCGCCAACTTTGACCTTTGAGGTTTCATTGGACTGGAGCGCGCCCCTACCTTGGAAAGTACTTCGTCGTGGACCACCGTGTTGGTGGTCAGCAGTACCAGCACCGTCTGCAGAAGCTTCAGCTCCTCCAAACCGTTCTCCATCAGCTGCCACAGCATGTTGATGATGTTGCCCGCCGCCGCCTGCAACACACGCCACCAAATGTTTGCTGTTTTTTTTCTTTTTGGATCATAACGCGGACAAAAGGACCAGATGATGCGGCTTGCTTCAGGGTAAAAAAAAACACATCAGTAACAGGACATTTCAATGGCAATTTAAGTGATGTTGACACTTGTGACACGGTTTGTGCCTTCATGGGTGTCACATCTGCTTGTGCAATCCCTCAAGAGTCGCCAGCTGTTGCTTTTTGAGACGCCGCCAGCGTGATTGTTAACCTTGTAGATCTACAATGCCAAGTGGATCTGTAGATGTAGAAGTATTTGTGTCCTTCCTGATTTTGCACATTTATCACACTTATTTATCAATAGCTCAAAAAGACCAACCCAAGTAATTACAAAATGCCATTTCAAAATGACGCACCAGCAGCAAGTCCACCTCTGAATGTCTCACAATAAACAATGAAAGGTTTTGGAGGGATGAAATCTAAAACAGTTAACTCCAGTTAATTTGATTAAATGAAATATTTAAGTGTAAAAATTATACACACACATACAAAATCAGAAATCGGGAAGGGCACTCATACGCACACTGGCCAACACCTGTACCAACACCGGAGCTGTGGATGTGTGTGCGCGTGACCTCGGGCCATTCCGTATGACACAAATAAGTCACGACAGAATGTCCTTCGGCCAGATAGTCGTCATGGCCTTCGTGACCCTCCGGGCATTAGCCTTGGTGTGCTGTATGTATTTGCATTAACACAGTCGCCTATCCACAAGCCCCCTTTCCACTGTCCGCACCTCTGAGACCACCTCGTGGGACATGAGCCTCTGGATGGCAGCCAGACACAGTTGTGTGATTTTGGGCTCTTTGGTGCCGCAGCCCATCAGGAAAGGTTGCACGACTTCGGAGCTATTCTCCTTGAGAGCTGCAGAAGAAGAAAACATGACTTTAATGTCATACTTAATAGTATAAGTAATTACAGCAATGCTAAGAATAATAAAAAACAAAAACAAAAAAAAACAAGTGACTAATGGTGCACCCGCCAAAATTAAAATGTTCATTTTATAAGTCTGAACTCTAAACAATAAATACATCAGAAACTATTATCTTAAAATGGTTTAGTATCATTTCAAACTTAACTTCGAACATTATACTTAGAGATGATTTGATTTAAAAAAAGATGCACCTAAAGTGCAATTCGTGCAGTGAAGAAAGCGTCACAACTGCAATTGGCCGCGGGGCTGAGCACACTGGGTGAGCCCACCCAGAAAGCTTGCTTGAAAGGGTTGTTGCTTGTGTCATCATGTCATCCTGTTTTGGCCATGTTGCAAAAGTCTTTCGGCCTAAAACCGGAAATGCACTTTTGGGCCTTCCTCAGGGTCCGAATTTTTGGTGCATCCTTAAGTAAGTCAAGAGATGGGGCTGATGTTTTTTTTGACACAATTGTACGAGTTTCCTATCAGCCATGGCTTTGGCGCCATCTTGTGATGTTTCAGAAATCAAAATTTTCAATGAATCGCTGGGGTTAATGTTCCTCAGAAAAACAAACACCAGTAGGTGAATTAGTAAATACATTATGACGTAGAGGGGACCGCAACTTGTTGTGATATTAAACGTTCTACTGGGGAGACCTGAATTAGCTGTGACGTTTAAAGCGCCTCAGATCTTAAGTCAGAGTGTGCTTGAAATGTCACAACAAAGAACATCCCTTTTGCGTGTTCTGCTCTATTTGCTTCCAGTCTGCGAGATCCGCTTTGAGAAAGCTGGCAGGGTCTCAACAGAGTACGCATATATCAACAAGTAGCCAAATGTGTGCGTTTTCAATCCTGAATGATGATCCTGTGGTGCGAGATATGTTTTGTTAACTCATTCACTGCCATTGACGGCTATAGACGTCAAAAATTCATTTGAACTATTTCCATTAATTTTCCACTTTTGTTAATAAGAGTATGAAAACCTAAAAAAAAATTTGTATTGTACATTTAGAACAGATATAAAATTTGTGAATAAACGTGAGTTAATTATTGAAGTTAATTATGTGATTAATTACAATTGAAAAATGTAATCGCCTGACGCGATTTAAAAAAAGAAGATTATTAAAAATTAGGGGCGTCAGGCAATTATAAATGTTTTATTATAATTAATCACGTGACTTTAGTTAACTCACAATCAATCACAAATTTTATGTCTGTTCGAGATGTACAATAAAAAAAATCTAGGTTTTCACACTCTTGTTAACAAAAGTGGGGGAAAAAATGTTAAACTAATAGAAACAGTTCAAATGAATTTTTGACGTCGATAGCCGTCAATGGCAGTGAATGAGTTAGTCATAATTTTTTTTACCCCTCGTGAGTAGGGCATTCACATTTGAGCTTATTCCCTGCTGTGGACAGTTCTACTCATCAGCTGGAATCCAAGGTGAAGAGGGACTCGCTCAACTTGTCTGTGAAATTCAGGTTTGTAAAAGCACTGTAATGACTCACAGATGACGTCATTGCAATGCTTCGGGTTTGAGATCAGCACGGCTTCTAAGTCGAAAAAACGATTATGGGGTGAATCTCGTCTTGTCACGTCCGTTATGAAAGAGAGATATGTGAACACGTTGGAAGTCGGACAAGCTTAGGTACCTCACACTCAAGAGTGTGTATAAGTATGGATTAGGCAAAGTATGTGTCGCGGTAGGTAGTATAATTTTGTCAAGATAGTGTGAAACAAGGACAACGAACATCATATAAAAAAAAGCCCAACGTTCAACTCAAGCCATGCAGTGAGTCAGCATCACGTCATGTTTCTTAGCTGTAGACGTGCAAGTACATTTTTTTGGCCATCTTGTTTTATTACATGAGGCGTTACAAAAGCAAAAAAATATTAGTGCCTGAATCATGTTTCTTTGCATAAAAAGCTTGTCTTCTCGTTTTGTGTGAAACCAACCAATGTTCATGATTACTAAAGAACAAAAAATTATTCTGGTGAAAGAAAAGAGAGTACACTTGACTTATAGTGTCACAGAACGCAATGCTGCGTGGGTCTTGAAAAGATCGGAGAAAATGCCCCAAGATGTCTGACAATATGGGCAAACTCTGCTTTGAATAGAAGTGAATGAATGTGTTAACGCTTAAAAAGATAAAAAGGGGCCCTGCGAGCAAGAGTGAGCTGATTTGACCGCATTTACTCACCAGCCAGTATGTTGGTATTCCTTGCTGCAATTGTCTTAATCTTCACAATGCCAGACTCGGCGGCCTAAGGGGAAAAGAGAAAGAAAGCCATTGGTTTGAAGTGCAATAAAAAAAAAAAAGGCACAGCAGAGAAAGGCAGAGGCTGCTATAGTGAAACCCTTCTTAGTGGTACCATTTGGAGTTGGACACGAGCCTCGGAAAACAACAAACCTTGTATTATGAGGCTTGGGCAAATTTCATCGCATCAAAAGTGTCATAAGTGTTGGATGGCAAAAAGTGTTAGCGACAGGAAAGCGTTCCGGCTCACGACACCGTGAAGACACTCGCAGACAAGCGAGGGTCAGACAGTCTCAGTGTGAGGCAAGCAGATTAACAACCAGTCCAAAGAGTCATTTCTTTTTGTGCAGTGACCACAAACCGCACATTTTATGATGCAACGGCTATCTTGCCGCGTTATTTCCTCAGTTTACTCCTCTGCAGAGACGAGAGCGCATTTCTTACAGCAGATGCAGATTTACAGAATTGAGATTTGTAGCCTTGTTTAAAATAGAAAAATTGAATGTTTTGGTCTTAAAATATCGTGTGAGGCATACAATTGTCTTTTACCCTCCGTATCTGCTCATGCGTGTCTTAATATTATTTTTTTGTACATTGCAGTTGTTGTTTTTTTACTCATTCACTCCCAGCCATTTTCACTGAAGCAACCCCCACCGCTCCCGGCTGTTTCACTGGATTTTGCAAGGCCCACAGAATATTGTGTTCTATTGCTATTGTTTCATCAGGGAAAAAAATATGTTTCCATTTTGCAGCAATTCGCATGAGAATACAGATAAATTACATCATTATTCACAAATCTGTTAAAAACTGAAGGTATATGAGCTTTTTTTTCCAACATGGCCCTGGTTGATCTCTTATACTCTGCTGCCACCTGCTGGCCGTTTTTGTAATAACTACTATTGTTTCAAACATTCTCTTCCAGAGGCTGCATCAACGCCTTCTGTATGTTATAGCATAAAAAACATAAAAATGTATAAATACGTCTTTTGGAGCATGGGAATATTTAAAATGGAACGTGTTTATACGTTTTTGGGTGCAAATGGGTTAAATTATGTTCAATTGTCGCTATTTTATAGCAGATTTGTATTTACATACAGCACTTTATTTCAGCTGATGTTTTTTTTATTGTTATTTTCCAAGTTGAATTGTTTTACATGCCAGTTTTACACAAAACCTCACCTGCAAATGACAAATAGATCGAAGCAACTTAGCATGTTTTGACTCATACTTGACGAGCTGTTGACTTGCTTTGCTATCTGCCAAATTGCACAAAACCCTTTTAGAAACAGAAGTGTTTTTCTTTTTCACAGCTGCCTGGTGGAAAACTTTTGGGTCCCAACACATGACTTTCGTCAGCAAAAGCGCTGTTTTAAGCTTTTCCTCCCAGTGCCACAAAGTAACCACGTCGACGACCTTGACAGCGGCCTTTTCACCACTTTTACTTTGCTGCTAATGTCACATAAGAGAAAGTTAAAACAGGTTTGCGAAAAAAGCTACAAGGATGTTGAAAAGTCCTGTTTATTTATAACAATAGGAGCGCATTTGGGGAAGAATTAAAAAAGCAGAAGTGATTCTTGTCTGCTCGTCTATTTGACAAGCAACACGGGCGAAGCTTAAGTCTCTAAATTCAGCAAAATCCTGGAACTATGACAAGCCTTGTTATATTTACCCGATGAAGCAGTGGACAGTTCTAATATTTTGCTTTAGCTATAAGAGAGATCAAATACTATGCTCCATTTCAGCATGATGCAGTGTAGTCAAAATGACAATAAAAGAAGCATCACATTCACTTACTGCAATGGAAGTTGTTGTTTTGTTATCGCCATCAAATTGTACTAATTTCTGCACAGGTGGTGTATGGCGACATCTCCAAAACTGACATAGCAAGTATTGCAAAGTTCAGACAATAGCAATAGCCACTTTTTGTTCCCAACTGCAGCTTGCGTCCTATTTTTCTCATCCCGTGAGTGTCGCACTCGTTTTTTTCTTATTCACTTTAAAGCCATAAAATAATGATTACTATTCAGGAAAAAAAACAATATATCGATATCAAATCAATATTCCTTTTCATAGCCCAATATCGATTCATAAAACCATGAATCGATCCTTTTAAATATGGCTACCAAATGCAAATGTGCCCTTCTGTGATTCAGAGTACCCCAAGAGGAGCCCAGTGTTTTTGCTGCTGTGGTTGTAATCAATTTAAATTATTATTTATGGTTTTGATCAGGTCATGTTTAATAAAACATACACGATTACTGTAACTGCATTCGATCCTGTTTTAAATGTAAATATTCATATATTTTTTTCATACTAATGCACCAAGTAAGAGCAATAACTTTTTATTTGCAGCATTGATACTTCTGAGAATGCCTTCCATATAAAAGTAAAATTGGTACTGCATGAAATCTGAAAATGAAAACCGAATCGAAAATAAATATGAATCAAATGGATTTTGGAAATCTGAATCTATATCCAGCCCTAAAAGGAAGCCAAACTTTTTTTCTTTTTTTTTTACGGCCACTCAAATTCACTCGAATTGTTCCCTAAGTTGACCACTAGGATTTCTCTATATCTATTTCACATTTTAAGAAAATGTGTGAAAATATTTTTCACATAGGCTACTTGTACTTCATATAATGACCATGAAAGAAAGGCTGGACGGAGACCCGGAAAGTATAAATGATTTTCCAAGCAGCCTCGTGGAGTGATGCAAGCAGAGCAACGGATGATAAAAAAGGATTTGTGTTCGTGGAGGGGCTTTGCAAATTCATAAAGGCCTGATTGTTTGCGGAGTGACTCACACAACAATAACAGCAACAACACAGCGAAGGAAAGGCACAATAGAACAGAAACTACAAAAAAAAGAAAGAAAAAAAGACAGGACTTTTTGCCATAATAAAAGTTAAGTGTTCGGAAAAAATAGAACAGGAACAATACCGTTTTTATACATTCATCGGCATACATCTCGTGACCGTAATGAGGGCAAGCTATCCGTTTTTGTTTTGTTTTCCAATTATCACTTGAAAACACAATGAAAACACATTCCTGTTTCAGGTACAGTGTTCATAAAATCCTCCATTCATCCATTTTCTATAGCGCTTGTCCTCATGATGGCCGTGGGTGAACTGGAGCTTCTTTTGGATGACTTTAGGGCGAGGCACGTGGTAAACCCGGAATCGGTCACCAGCCATTCACAAGACACAAAATCATTCACACTCAAATTTACGGCTGAACTTAATTCCGTTATGTTTTTTGTTTTTTTTATTGATTCCAAATTTGCACTAAGCATCTACTGGCTGCTAAAACGGCAAATAACGATACTTATGGTCATTTTGTCACTGCTTTGCCTACAATCTTATTTCATTCTGTATACGTACTGTTTAGTCTTTTTGACCCCTTACTTAATGGCGCCTTGAGCAAATGAAGCACCAGCTTCATTTCTCCATCATTTAAAGTGTGTGTCGCCACGAGCGTAAGAAATGATGACACGGTTCATGGAGCATGGAGTAAATGAGAAACGCAATTTAAAAAAACATTGGGATTAGACCCGAGCCAAGCGGTATGACAGCATCTATCTCACTGTGCGCATGTTGATTGTAAATTATGATTTTTTTTCCTTTCGGTGACTTGTCATGTTTTTGCATTAAAAGCTTGTTTTCTCTACTTTTTTTTTGAGAGAAACCAGTGTTTTCAGTGAGACCAACCCATGTCTCAACTGCTGATTACTACAGAATGGAAACATTTAGAAACAAAACCTTTTGTTTTCTGGTTTAAGAATGTCGGGTGAATGAATAAATCCTCCAATTATTGTCAACCCGACTTTGGAAAGATCCATAATAATATATAATTTCATACTTTCAGACTATTAATACAGAGATATCACAATATGATAATATGTGTGCATGGAAAATAACAAGTATGTTAATTAGCCAAAAAGTTTAAGAGGACCGCCCCTGACCCAAAGTTCCTAATGTGTCCGCCGTGTGACGTGGCACGGAGCCTCTCGTGTCAACAAGCAGCTTATTCATCAAGGACTAGGGCCGAACTTTTTCACGAACCCGTCCAGTAGGAGGCCCGCTGGTGGTGATGGTGGTGGATAGATAACACACGAGGGGCGAAAAAATAAAAACAGAGGCGTATGCTATGCTAAAATAGCTCGCAGACTGACCTCTTTAACTGGAGGGAATTTCTTCTTGCACTCCATAGAAAGCGAGCGCAGGTCGGTCTGCATGTTCTCCAGCAGTTTCTTCACCGCCTCGGGGCTGCTGGTCGACATCTTTGAGCCCAAGGAGTATGTATGACGGACGGAAGAGGAAAAAATAAAATAAAAAATAAGAAAGTCAGGCGACGCGGAGCACGGCAACGCGGACGTCGTCGGCGTCACCGCCGCCACCCATCCACTCCCTCCCTGGTTGATAATCCGCCGCGACTTTTTTTTTTATTATTATTATTTGCCTCCCCTAGAAGAAAAGAGCACGGAAACGCCGCGGTCCATCCACACGGGAGTCCCCGTCTCGTTCGCTTGGAGCGCCGGTGCGCAGGAGAGCAGCGACGACGCCGACATAAGTCCGCTTTCATCAAACGGCGCGGACATTAAACGTGCTAAAATGACATGGCGTCCTTTTCAATGTATCCTCATTCATCGACTGTACTTGTCAAATAGCGTTCGAGAGGGCTACGTAAGTGGCATCGGCCGCCGTTAGCTTGGCTTTTTTTTTTACCCACAATGCCTCGGTGCGCTGCTGGTGACACGTCACTCCCACTTCCGTAAACACTGAGCCATTCATCATTGCGGCCACAGCGACCCCTGCCGAATAAATCTTTGCACAGACCCGTCAGCGACACGAAAAATAAAATTAAGATAAATAGCATTCTACAGTATTGAACTCTAGGAACACACACAGTAATAAATTAATTAAATAGAATGTAATACATTTAAAACGATGCTTCAATGCCGCGTTTTGGCCACAAAGGGGCGCTATAGCACTGATCAAAGAACAAAATAATTCAAAACTACAGTGAATCCAATGTCCACAAAATAGTAGCTATTCCTGTTTTTAATCATGTAAAACAATAAATAAATAAAATCTGACATTGATTGATTTTTGTTACAACTTCCGAAATGAAATACGAACTTTTTGTATTTCTATTATTTCATTATTTTATTTTAATTATCATACATATACTATATATTTTTTTTATTTGTTTTATTTCAGGTCGCATGCACTTTTACATTTAAAATGTGCACATATATTGCAATAATTATTTTTATCAACACGTTTGAGTAGTATTTTATTCATATTGTTATAACATGGCTCATTTATCACAGAAATACTTGGATACATAGGGAAGTGTACACTTTTATTACGTAAAAATGAATCAGACTATATGAGGACAATGATGTTGTTTTCTGCTGTTGTTTTATACACAATAATGGCCAGATGTAACCGTGTACAGTATATAAAAAATAATGCAAACCCACTGCATGTTGGAAAAACATATGTGAGCATGAAACCAAATTAGCAGTATCCAATTAGTCAGTCAGGTGACCACCAAGAGTCTGTAACCCTGATGAGGTATGGTATTAAGTGGTTGGCTGGGTCACAGACTGAATTTTGACCCAGCTGTCTCTAGCAATTGGACTCCACTTGATGGACGGGAGAGTAGTCGTCCTTGCTCGGAGGCGCTTTCTGATGGAGGCCGCCGGAAAACGTTTAAAAAGTTTTCCCGCTGGCGTTTGCACTTGGGTAAATCGTTGCAAGGGGCAGTCAGGAGAGTGAAGCGCTGGGTAAAGAAAAATATAACATTAGCATTCAGCAACCATGACGAAAATGGAAAAGGTCCGAAATACTGTTAAGAGCTGTATAAAAAATTTGTGTTGGGAAGTACAGAAAGCACAAATATGTCATTAACGTGCAGTGGTGCCTTTAGATATGACGTTTTTTAAGATACAAGCAATCTAATTGTATTGTTTTTAATTGTTAATTGTAAAGTTTAATTACCACCCAAAGAGGGATACACAGAATGGAGGACAGGGCGAGGATCCAGCCAAACCCGTAGCCCCACCATGGGTACACATAATCATTGTTGTATTTTAATGGGGAGTATTTGATTAAGGCAAAGGCAAATGTTCCCTGTAATTGAAAAGCCATAATATAAATGCCCCATCGTTTAACATCATTCGACCACTAGAGGGTGGTCTTCTCTCAGCAGAATAACATTGAATTGAGCATGAAAATGTCAAACCCACAAAGCAGGTTTCAGGGGTAAAAAACAGCCAGCAGTATTTAAAGACAGGGCTCGGACGATAGCCAATCATGTCCTATGTTGTCATAGAAATTTTCTGCACCTGTAATTGAAAGAATTTAAAAAGGTTCGCAAGCAGGGCAGTAGACGCTAACTGCTCGCCAGAACTGCGTGCTCCTAGCGCTTGCCAGCCGTGTGAAAGCACAACAAAAGATGTAACTATAGTGTTGACATGATTGGCAGATAGCATCAATCCTACTGCCTTGCTGAGTTGGAGATTTGATTTCAGGAAGAGGGTTCATTAAAATTCTGACTTAAAGGTGCTAATTTGTAATTGCTAGGTTGATCACAACTCGTGCCACAATGTTTCAAGTTGAAAGCTAGGCTAGCACGCCGTATGCTCTGTTATAATATCTGCAAGATCTGTCAAATAACGTCATGTGTTTTTCTTGACTTTTTCGGATTCTATTCTGTTTACTGCGAGTGAAACAACTTTTGAAAAAAAAATATGTAGCGACCAACTTACCAAAAGCAAGTGCAGCTGCGCCTGGCTTCGAATGAGGATCTCAAAAAACAAACAAACTGTATTTAACCTGCTTATCCACCTGCTGCATATTCATTCATGAAAATATTTGCACACACTGTTTACTTCAATATTTAAGTTGAAATGAGGTCAACGTTATTTCTGCACATAATTTGTAATGTAAAATATGCGGTTGGGGAAATCTGCTCTGAAGCGCCACTGAACTCACAAAGATGAGGTCATTAATATCATGAAAAATATATTCAGTCGGCGTGCAAGCCCATAAAATCAACATTTGTCTGCAAACACTAGAGATATCTAGTAGTTCTTATAAACATCTGCTTGACAGATGCACCTACAATAAGCACCAACATGAGAGCTATATGCAAAAACGATTGACATAGTCAAAGAGGTATTGATTTGTCTAATTCTTTCGACAGCTGTATTTTGCCATTACATATTTGAGATGTGCGACATCACAATGCCAACAAACAGTCGCTCGGAGTCCATTTATTTTATTCCGATTGAGTCACATTGTTTAAGCATTAATATTTAGTATTCCTCATGAAACGGGTACTCCGGATGGTCGCTCCACCTGTGCCATGACATCACACACACACACACACACACACACACACACACACACACACACACACACACACACACACACACACACACACACACACACACACACACACACACACACACACACACACACACACACACACACACACACACACACACACACACACACACACACACACGCACACACGCACACACGCACACACACACACAAAAAAAAGCATGTAACTCCACACAATGAAAGATTATCCCACAAAAGTCAATGTTTCTTACATGAGCAGCTCCACAAAGCGGATGTTCTTGTTTAGCCCTTCAATGGCGTTCATTTCTTCTTCGGTGAGAGAAAAATCAAATATCTGCAAGGGAAAAGTTGCAATGCACAGTCAAAGACACTTCCAATTGCATATATAAGTTTATCGTACGGTTTCGGTCTCACCTGAAAGTTATGTTCGATCCTCTCTGGGTTGAAGCTCTTGGGAATGACCACCACTCCTCTTTGCACGTTGAAGCGCAAAGCCACCTGAGCGCTGCTCTTGTTGTACTTCCTGCCGATGGACACGAGCAGTTGGTCCTCTAACATGGGAGGAGATTTGACATTGACCCTGTTTATGAGAATACAGCCCGTAAACGATGAGATGAGTGAATGCTTTGCTACCTCACAGCCTGGACGGTATTACTGTCATTGACAGAAAATAATGGATTCCCCAGTTCATCAACATCAACCGTTTCATTTGTCTGCCGATGGAAGCTACCGATGACTTTAACAGAAAACATGAACTTATGATTTCACAAATCCCCAAAAATATAGCGGAATTGAAAAGGTTTCGTAAAGACGAATGGTCAAAAATTCCGTTTGGTTGAAGTTATTGATGCCAAACTGGTTGAGATGTTTATTATATCCCAAAGGGTTTGCCGTACGTTTTCTTGCAACTATAAGCGAGCACATACCAGGATGCATCTCTGGAGGAACCGAGCGGGCAGTAGCCGACAATAACAATGTCATTTTGCCGGCAATAGTCCAGAAGTTTGGGCTGTGTGAAGTAAGGATGACATTCCACCTGGCCAACAAGACACAACACTGAATTATTGATCTAAAATGTGTGTTTTTCCTCTGAGTGAGCAAAAAAAAAAAAAAAAAAAAAAAATCTGATTTATAAAAAATGAAACAGAAAAAAAGACTTATTTATGTGGCACCTGGTTGGAAACAGGTTTGTATTTGAGTCCGGGTTTGTTGAGAATCAATTCAAGTTGTCTGCGGTTAAAGTTGGACACTCCCAGAGACTTGACAAGGCCTGCGTCGACACATGCCTCTAAAGCCTGAACAAAAACAGGGTACAGTTTTTGTAAACAACATGAATTAAAAATTTACAATCATTAAAAGGCGGCCTGTATGAAATGTTCAATACCTCCCAGGTTGCACAAAGGTCTGTGTGGTGGTAGATGTACTTCCCATTCTTGTCTTTAGGGTAGAATTCATTCCCGGGCTGAAAAGTGAGCACAATTCAGTTAATATATGAACTCATTTTCTCCCAAAAACATATAAATACGTTCAATTTTAAATATTACCATGCTCCCAAAGACGTGTTTATACGTTTAAAAAAAATAAAAATAAAAATGCTAGAGCATACAGAGAAGGCTCTTGATGCAGCCTGTGAACTGAAAAGAATGCTTGAAGCAATGGTAGTTATTACAAAAAGGGCCAGCAGGTGGCAGCAGAGTGTAAGAGATCAACCAAGGCCATGTTGCAAAAAGCTCTTTCCCCCACTGTTTTAAACAGATTTGTGAATAATGATGAAACTTAGCTATATTCTAATGTTAATTACTGCAAAACGGAAAAAGATAAAAATTTACTTTTTTTCCTGATGAAAGAAGAGACTCTAATCTTTCTTTTGGTACGTTCCATGTTTTATAGCAATAGAGCCCAATATTCTGTGGATCTTGCAAAAACAACGTAAAAAGTAAAACAGCCTGGAGCGAAGGGGGTTGCTTCAATGAAAATGACTGCGAGTGAATTAGTACAAAAATACATACAGCTAGCTTTATTTTTTTTGCAGAGCGGCTGTACACCACTGAAAACCATAATAATAAACACAAACACATAAAGAATCTAAATTATTGGAGCAAAACTCTTGTATTGGCCCTCGTTATATTGCAGGTGTACCTAATTTAGCGACTTCAGGCATGCATTTAAAGGGTGTGGCAACAAAACCTTAAAGGCCATTGGAAGTTCAATGATATAGAGGTCCACATAGTCCAATTTTAGTGCCTTCAGGGTCCGCTCCAAGGTCGGCCTCACTAACGGTGGTGGATGGAAGGTATTCCAGAGCTGGAGAATTACACAACAGAACATGTTTAGATAACTAATGCATGAAAGTAAAATAACACAATGCAATGAAATTACCTTGCCACAGTAGAAGATGTCCTCTCTTCTCAAAGTTCCATCCGCAATCTTTTCCCTGATAGCTTGACCGACCTCGTGTTCATTGTAATACACCAAAGCTCCATCAAAGTGCCGGTAGCCCACATCGATGGCATGCTTGACACATTCCAAAGCTGTGCCTTTCGGTGTCTGCGAGGTGAGGGGGGGGGGGGGGGGGGGGG
Source organism: Leptonotus elevatus (assembly GCF_054856555.1). Lineage (NCBI taxonomy): Eukaryota > Metazoa > Chordata > Actinopteri > Syngnathiformes > Syngnathidae > Leptonotus > Leptonotus elevatus. The sequence continues at coordinate 4,418,354 of NC_141242.1, forward strand.
AAATCAGATTAATCCGAAATCCAAACACTTCGCTTTCCTCCTCCTCACCGTGCGAGGGTCTCCGTATGTGCCCAATCCCAGCAGCGGCATTTGGTTGCCATCTCGAAGAGGAATCCTGTGGTTCTCTGCAGTCAGGTTCATTGTCTTGTTTGCTCGTTTGGAGCCATTAAAATGTGTGTGCACTGTTTTAGCCCCTAATAGTTGATTGAGTGCAGGCGGAACTTGAACCTTGAACTTTACCTTGAACTGTCATGTTTTTATTTGCACACGCGATAAGGCTGAACTTTAATGGCGCTTATGTCGTAAAAATGCTGGTAGCATGTTATAGCTGAAATATCGGGGAAAATGTGCCCCCTAGCGAGAAGTGTAAGAATTACACTAAATAAACACCTTATCATTGCTTTTCTCCAACTGTAAAAACACTCTGCCCTAAAACTCAATAAAAAATGTAGTTGTTATATGACAGTCACGTTTACGAATATCGGCCTTTTTGACCCCCCAAAAATCGGATCAATTTAACCAGAAAACGATTCATTTAAATTTTCAGTTAACTTTAAAGTTAAACATTTGTTATTTTTACATTTTGGAAAACTTTATTTACTATATAAAATTACAGTGAGCTATTATATTTACTTTTTAAATTTTCATGTTACTTTTTAAGACTCCCTGAACTTTTAGTTATAGAGGTCTATGTCTAAGATAAAATTTTTTTTTTTAACTAAAAACAATTCTAAAAAGTTGTTAATAAACATCGACTTCAAGACATTTCAACAGAGTTAAGATCGGGATTTGCATTTAAAAGAATTATGATGCCAATATTTTTTTCTCTTTTATGTAAAATGAATGCCGTGCCAAATATCGGTTATTGACTACTAATAATTAAAAAAAAAACATATCGTCTATCTCTAGTGCAAAGATAAATTAAAAGTACAAACACTTGCTCAGACCCATTTGATCCTCTCTCCCCAACCAGGTTGTTTAGTCTAGCCGAGAGTATGTTTTTGTTCCGACTCAAAGGATAACATTGACGTGGATCCAAAACATTGCTTGACATGACATTATAAATAAAGATGGGCCCAAGCTGTTACAACTTTATGAAGCAACTCCCTAACATCGTCATAGCAACAATGCAGCTGCCCTCTCGTCTCATTTCAGCGCGATATGATGCATCCATAAATCTGATAAACCTGTTGCGCAACGCAATGAAATGCACGACAAGAGCAGTATGAAAAAAACGATTTTGTTATCGCTGTTAGCTCGGCCTGTATCCTCGATGAAATCAAAGCTCGGGGACGGGGAGCAGTATCATATTTGTCAATTTTGGTATACAGATCTCTTATTGGATCTCATTTGTGTTAAGCTTTACCAGCAGGAAAAAAAAAAAAAAAAAAAAGAGCAATGATGATGACATTTCCGAATGAACAATACTGAGCTCTTAAAAAAAATAAAAAATAAATAATAAAAAAAGCTTTACCAGCGCAAACTTTCCAAGCCAGTTTACCTCGATGTTGTCTGCCACAATTTGCAGTTCTATGAAGAAAAAAACATGGAAGCGGTACCATCTCCCTGCGATGTTTCATTCTTGCATTATATCTCCCCCTTTCTAAATACTGGAGCTAAGTGACAATAAGAAGCGGCTTTCTATAAGGAGTAACGAATCATCTTTTGGCAAAGAAAATTGGCTGGACCTGTGCTGCCAGTAGGATGACGCATTTCTTTTAATTACTTGCGCAACAATAGCTTCAAGCCCGATGACTGCATTCCGTCGGAATACATCGTTCATTTATTGTGGTAGCATTTTGAAATTTGCTCTCCAGATGGGCCAAAATTGACACCAAATGTTCGGTGGGCTTAAAATACCAGGCAGGAAAATACCAATCACCAGAGACACTCGTTTTGTTGTGCTTCTAATTCCACACATATGCGGCACAGTGATAATATGCACTAAAACACAAAATCTGTTCCTTGTTGTTCAGATTTCAAAGTATTTTTTTGTTGTTATTTTGGATTTTTCACCATAAATGTTTCACTGGCGAACCGAGCAACTTTTCACTAGATGCATAAACAATTTTTGTCACACTTTGTATCATTGTGCTTCTGTTTCTGGTGTGCCTTGTCCACCTGGAGGTAGTATAAGCTAGACTAATATTTGACGTTCTTTGCAGAGGATAAAGAATATGTGACTGTGCGTATTGTTTGACTACATGCGTATCAGTTGCTCAAAAGGTTGTAACACTGCAACATGGATGCTATCCATTAGCCTATGTTAGCATTAAGCTAAAAGGGGCATTTCTAATACTTCACTAATTCTATCTGCCAAATTTCTGCATGTTGCGACATGAATTGAGTTTGCTGACACTACAGTGTTTGTAAATAAAGTTTGCGATCGCAGATCAAGGTAAAAACACAAACAAACAAAAAAAATTACATCAGGTCAAGGCGTCAGGTCACTCAAATCTCAAAAAGGTAGTATCAGCGCTGTAACAGAGGCGGCCCGTGTAAATTTATCAATCAATCAATCTTTATTTATACACCACCTTTTACACATTAAAATGCAACGCAAGGTGCTAACCAATTAACAATACAATACAATAAAAATAAAAAACACCCATCCCCCCCACACAGACATGGTGGGGCACAGAGAAACCACGTGAGGAAAGGCACCCAGGAAAAACTGACGCTAAAAACTAGAAGACACCAAAAGTTCATTCTAAGTAAGCTTATTCTGAAATGCCAGGACAGGGATGTGAAGTTTCGCACCTGTAGTTCACTTCTGCCACCCTGTAGTTTACATACGACGCCTACTGGGATGCCGTGTCACTGTGTGAAAGCACACTTTTGCAATATCCTGCTTTGCTGACTTTTGTGTATAAAGCAAAGGCGGGAAAAATGTTGGTACTAACATTGCTGTTTCTTTGTGAAAGAAGTTACACTTAACTAAACTTGTTAAAAGCCAGTAACATCAAAAGGATTTGAATAATATTACCACACATTCCCACTTCAGACCCTACGGAACAAAAAACACCAGCTATCCAAACATCTCAAAACTGCCAAAAGTGTATTTGACATCACAATCTGTTTGTCAAAAACAATATCCAAACATCTCAAAACTGCCAAAAGTGTATTTGACATCACAATCTGTTTGTCAAAAACAACTTCACGCCTTGTTGCCTTCCTGACAACTTCCTCGCAAGTGTTTGCGCAACACGAGCGGGGGTCTCGGCTTTTCGGCCCAGCGACCGACACAGACGTGGCAAGACAAGCTATGCTGAGCTTCAAAGTAACGGCGGCGGACCCCCGCCGGGCAAGATTGACGCTGTTTGAATGTGACCTCGGCCACTCCAATTTCCTCCAGCCAGGAGCTCGGAGGTCAGCGCACCCCGCTGATTTCTGGCTAGATTGCAAGCCAACAGGCACGGGAAGCTGCCCCAGATAAGGGAGCCTGGCATTGGGCTACATCTCATTTACAATATTGATGTGCAGCACTTGAGTGACTCTCGACAAAAAGATAAGATTAGGCACTTTGGCTTTGTTGTTGATATCACATCTATTAGGACTGCTTTGCTTTTTTTTATTCATTTACTTTGCCAGGCATTGATGACACGTTCCAAATTCTCAGGAAAATCACAAACTCCCATGACCTAAATTGACACTGAGCCTAATTCCAATTTCATGGAAATGCTTGTTATAACATACAACAGTCACATATAAATATTACTATAATATAAATATAATTTTGCAACTTTATAAAGTGGCAAAAATGTGTCAAATCTGCTGTTCTTCATTCACTTGCATTTACCTAAAGTATGCTAGCTTCTGATTGGTTAGTGTTAGTCAGATGATAGAGAGGCCCAGGAAGTGTTGACGCTCTGTCGCGTGTAACGAGTAAAGTTTAAATTAAGAAAAAATCCGTCTCCATCCTGCCTTTTCATTTTATAAAGAGTGTTCCATTAATCACCAACAAATCCTTATGTCAGCTCGTCCAGACTATAACGGCGCTGCGTGTATTTCTTGCACGTTTCTCAGTTTTTTCTCTCGCAAATCTGTCGCTTTATTAAGTGGCAAATTTGAGTTTTTTTTCTCTGATTACCTCCCCCCTAAAAAAAAAAAAAATATATATATATATATATATATATATAAAAAATATATATATATATATATATATATAAATAAAAATGAATAAATCATATATATATATAAATATATATATGTATATTAAAAAAAAAAATATATATATATATATAAAACAAAACAAAAATATATATAAATAAATAAATATATATATATTTAAAAAAAAAATATATATATATATATATATATATATAAATAAATAATAAATATATATATAAATAAAAAAAAAAAAAATATATATATACATGGCCCTAATAACAGCCATATACAGTACTTGTGTCAGTACAGTGTCCCGATATCAAACCCTGAGTAAAAATTCTAGAGCGGCAGCAGAGACATGTGGCTCTGATTAAACAATCGCCCAACCTCTCGCTGTCACAGTTCCCAGAGCCAGTAGAGCTGGCTGATTGAATTTGCAGAGGACCTGCAGTTGGTACAAAGGGTTTAAAATGCGGCCTCGAAATGATTTTTTTCCTTCTGCTGCCAGATCCTTGTGTGCATGTGCGAGTGCATGTGCACATCAACTCACCATCTCTGGGCCTGACAGTGTGTTACATCTGAGCCACATTTACTTTGGTACAGCTGTAGATTTCAAGTAAAGTAAATAACAAGGGAAAGTGAGCACAGCTGATGCTCCACAAATCAGGGAACAACTTGCTACTATTACTGTTCTCTTCTTTTTTTTGAGAAGCATGAAGGCAAGGAAAAAAAATGGAACACTGTGACAAATTGGCGACTGTGAGGAATCATAAACTAAAGCTAACGTGTGTTTATTCCAGTTTTATTAAAGTTTTATTCTAGAGAAGAAGCGCAGCAAGAAACGGAGCAGTGCAAAAAAAAAAAAATGGATATGTTAGCGTGGAGAGCAGAGTAAGCTAATGTTAGCGTCTGTGTTTATTTCTGTCATTTCAACTTTTATTCGAGAGGAAATTGAATCCAAAAAGAAAACCTACCGGTGCGAGAAAGTGGCGACTGTAGCATATTTATGGTCTAAGCTAAGGCACAGCAATAGAGTAAGATATTGTTAGCACGAGGGCCCGACTGATAAGGATTTTGAGGCCGATGCTGATTCCAATATTTGGCAGAATAAAATTCCGATTACTGATTAATCAGCCAATTAATTAAAAAAAATATATATATAATGAATAATAATATTTTTTAAAAATCTTGTTGGCACCTTAAAACTTACAACGATAAATATATGAATTACTGTTGTACTTGTTGGCTGTTTAATAATATTTCGTCTTTTAGTATTTGCTTTACAACAACAGACCTTTTTATTGAATGCCATAATCTTTGTCTTATGTTGTAATGTGTTAATGTTTTTTTGTTTTATTTTATGTATTCATTTTAATTAAAAGGGCTAATATTGGCCAATTAAATTGGCCGGCCAATTAGTCGGCTGAGCTGGTTAGCATGTGTGTTTATGTTTGTCAAATGCTAAAGTTGCGCAAGCTTAAATGTTACGCAGTCATGATGAATTTGTTTTACCTGTCAATGAGTGACCAGCCATGATCAACCTACTGACCAGCTACAAGACAAATTGTTGTAGACATTTACCGTATATAATGTCTATGCAATAAGTGAGATCATCAAATTGTATTATTGTTATTAATTTTTGTTAGCAAACAGTTGATCTCAAAAATAAAATAAAAGTTACACTATGTGTGATAACAGTAGGGGGAGACCAAGATCGAGTAAAACAGCCTATTGTTTTTTTTTTTTTTTTTTTTACTGTAACTTTAACTCTCAACACTGGAAGAAAGACTTCACTTAAGTAGAGTTTCAGATATCTGCGCTTTACTTGTATATTTCTTTTTCTGATGATTTTCCGTTACTCATCATCAGGTAATTTAGAATTTTAGTTGCTGCTTCGCTAACACAGGTACCTAATGTCAACTCAGTCCGGACTATCCTGTCCGAATTTAGCTTGCGGCAAAGTTGAGCCCACTGATTTATCCCCCCCCCCCCCCCCACCCACACCCCCATCTTAAGTTTTCCATGATATCAAAAATTGTGATTTTTATTTAATACAATAAGCCCCAAACGAACTGAGAAACGACATAGAAACACAATCCCAAACTCCACATGTTGCATGCAGTCATACTAATGCAATGTCGTGCCACCATTTGTAGGCTGGTGAAGCAGAGGTTGAAGAGGAGAGCAGAGGAGCCGAGTGGGTGTTTGGGTGCAGCCCGCCTGTGACGGTGCATGCATGCAGTCAGTCATTCAGTAGACGCTCACTCCTGCAGACAAACTCCGCCGCATTGCATCACTCCCCCTTGCTGTGTCCTCTCAAAGCCGCTTTTTTTTTTTCATTTTAAAAGGAGCGCAACCATTTATTTTTATTTTTATTTTTTAACCACTTGACTTATATCTCGTGCGTGGATCTCTGCATTCTCACCTCATGGCGCTGTGGATTGCTGTGCTCACTTCGTTGCTGGGACTCCTACTCGGTCAAGGTAAGTTTCATTTTCAGTTTTGTAACTGAAAGCAGAATTGATGCTTCACTTTGTCCCGTCCAGTGTGGTTCGAAGGTTTCCTGCCGGTTTTATTCCAACAATGTGACGGCAAACAACAAACATCCATTGATCTATCAATTCCTATTTCAATGATATTTTCACATTTATTATAATAACTTTTAGTATCCTTGACTCCACCATATATAAAGTAATACTCAGTGGAGCATCGTCGTCGTCGTCGCTCATGTTTTGCTTCCACTTGACAAACGTTTCAACAAGTCCAATGCCAGGTGCCGAGAACGCAAAACACAATCTCTATAAGCGGTCCCGCACAGGGGTGTGATTTTATACAGGAGCTTCATCAAGGCATGAAGTCTCGCAAAATGCGACACATGGGGCCACTTAGGCAGTCGGAGGGGGCTAATGAGCAGGTTTGGGCTTTGAAACAGTACAACAAACCTCCAGCTCTCCCCCCACCACCCCCCCCCCCCCATTCGGCCTGCGGGTATTCTGGGAATCACACGGGAATGTGAGACGAGTGCTTGGGGTGGCTTGATTAGGCACCTTGAGATTTTCTAGATAAAGTTGCGCTTGACCATGAAGTTGTTTGGCATTCAATTCTATTCAATTTGTGCAGTGATGCTGGTACTGGAGTTTTAGTCAGGAATTTCTAGTAGATAAATGAAAGGATGTGCTGGGCTGCTGCAAGTTATAGATCAATAAAGATTACTGGGTTACTGCGTTATATATGCATTAGGTTTTAAAAATGTATAAAAGATATGGTCACTACTTTGCAGATGTTCATCTACCGCATGGAGTTTTGAAATGTAATCCAGTGATAAACGAGGTACTACTAAGAAAAACTATTGTTATATTGATGTACTAAGTCGATACAATGATCTGCTATTATTAAATTGTCAATAAACAGACAAAATATTGACATTGAAATGTATCATATCACTTTTTTTTAAATGATAAAAGACATAGGTGTAAAAGCATTGAATATTGACGATGATGCTATTGATATCGTTGGCAAAACGCTATCATATCGGCAGATTTCCACCCCTAAAAAGATGGATGGATGGCTTGCAAATGTCTGTCTGTGGAGTCTTGGATGTCGGTGCTGTCGCGGTCTCATTAAGTCTTGTTTACACGAGGCGTCTAGACAAAGCCGAGCGCTGCCAAAAGAAAAGCGAGCGGCCCCCGCATCTCTCATCTGCTCCAAGATGGAAATCATCAGACAATACATCACAACAGCAGCGTGTCTCTGCTTTGCCTCGTTCTGATAAAAAAAAAAAAAAAAAAAAAAAAGAAGAAGAAGAAAAAAAAGAAGCACTTCTGTTCTTTCAATTTAGGGATTTCAGCGTCCGAGACAGCGGTGGTCTTGGAATGCCAACTATGACTATAATTTGGAAAACACTTACAGTGGCCCCTGCTGGGAAAGATAATTGGATTACACTTTTTTCTACGTCTAGTCAGCATAATGTATGCCCCTCCTTCTTGGATGTCAACTGTGAATGGAAATCATTTTAATTACCGTTTGATAGTTAAGATTGGAATTACAAGGAATTACTGTTTTCATACGCCTTTTTTTTTTTTTTTGGTCTACTACGGGGATTTGTTGATTTGGAACATTTTAATGGGATGTGCCAACACACAGAAACTATGAAACATATTTGAATATACAGGAATACATAGAAGGCTCATTCTACAAATGTGTTTCATTTAATGATCATTCATTTACTAGAACAATGCATCTTTATTTATCTACACCAGTGACATTCAGGGCTGGACTTGCCATCTGGCATACAGGGCATATGCCCGGTGGGCTGACCTCTTTTGGGGCCGATGTAATGCTTTTTAATTGTTAATATCCCACAGTATATCCCAAGAGGCTGATCCGTCTGTTAATCCATTTCGAATATAGATTAGAGAGCAAAATGAAACATCATCAATAAACATCATTGGCAGAACTACATGTTAGGCAAGAGTTGGGCTGGGCCGGGCAAAAATGCCAGAGCCAATTTTTTTGTGTCAGTCCAGCATAGTATATTAACAGGCGGAACAAATTGATGCACTTTCACATCATGGCAGAAGGTTCAAATGAACTTGTCCACCGTGATCGAGACTGCTCTGCTGAGAACAACAAAATCCGATGTAATGTGTAATTGACACAATATCATTAGTGAGTATGTTTTAGAACGGGCCTATGGGCTGCTTCTTGGGTACTACTTGGTACCCGGAGGAGCAATGTTGGTGGACCCCTGTTCTAAAGCTCAAACATCAGCTGTGCAACGCTAACAAAGTGGCTCGTATGCACTGTTAACAGCAAGAGAGTGTAAAAAATTCAAGGGATTGAAAACTGTGGATTTAAAAGTGCTTTTACGGGCATGTAATGTTAATGTCATGTTTTGGTCGACTTTTACGACTCTGTGTCTGACATTTATGGTGACTGTAAAGTCACCGTGGTCGAAGTAAAAGCTCTGTTTAAGCATTGAATGACAAAGTGAGAGGTCAGAGAGGGTCGACCCTACTACTGTTGCGCAATGCCAGAAATGTTCCTAGTTCCTACACACTCCTTGGGGGTCCCAGAAAAGGAAGATAGTGACAAGTCTTTATCTTTAGTTGGGCACTTACTGCCTCACATTAAACAGACTGCTATTTTTTATTTTTTATTTGAACCTTTAACCATCTTGCATCCTCTTTTGAAAAGTTTACCATTATATGAGGTAGACAGTATTCATTTGGCGTACTGTATAGGTTGGACTCTACCAACCAATCACGCTTGGGAATGATGTCACTGTAAGGGGCTTCAAAATGAGTGCGTTGATTTTGAGGTAACCCCACTCATTTTTTTAACGCCTGATCTTACTTGGAAAGCCTAAAGTGGGGGAATTGCAGTCGCGACGCAGCAGACACGTCCACATCAACATGTTGCAGTAATAACTTTAATAATAATGCATATATTCGTGGAGACTGGGGTCAAGTTATATTTTTACAATTTTAAAAATGTGCAGAATTTCACCAGTTACCAGAAAAATGCAGAGCTATCACCATTTTCTCACAAATGCAATTATGCCATCTAGTGGCAGAAATATGACCTAAACACAAATCAATATCACACGTTTTTTTTTTTTTACAGTACAGTACATCTTTTTAATTTTAACTCTTTAATTTTATTATTATGAAATTACTGTATCAATGACTAAAAGATGCAGCCATATTTCTATTAGTTTAACATTTTTTCCACTTTTAAGTGAAGAGTATGAAAACTTTTTACTATTTTACTGTACATTTAGAACAGATATAAAATTATCGACGAATTGCAATTAATTACAGTTAAAAAATTTAATCACCTGACACCTTTACTTTTAACAGAAGTCTTGCTGGCATTGTGTTACAGTAAAAAGTGATCAATCACTCAAACCCAAATTGGTTAGTTTTCAGTGAATAGTTGGATATTAGATTCTAAAGAAACATTTGAGCGAATTGCTAATAGTGAGGGTTCACTTAACCATTTTATTTGTCATGCTGAATCATGCTCATTCTAAATATTCTTTTAGGTTCAAATGTTCCTCAAGCTCAGCATGATCTAACAATCGTTAAGCGCTCTGAGCTCATTTTGATGAATGCACGCACAAAAATCCGCCCCGCCCCCTCCTTGAGACAAAGCTTTAAATCCACGAAAATGAGAGTGCTGCTCTTCCATGCAGACACTTCACGTCCTCCCTGCCTGGCCTAACTTATTATCTGTAACCAGACATCATAAAGCACTCATCAACAGATGAACTCTTTCAGAGCGTATTTCACAAGCACTATTCCCGGTATTTCAACACGTGCAAGCATCCTCACAACAGCTTTTTTTTTTTTTTTTTTTAGCATTAGAGAACACATTTTTGGGGCTCTCATGGGGGGCTTATTGTTCAACAATTTGGCGCACTGGTCAGTGTTTAAAGCAGCAGACAGGAGGAGTATGTCGAGTCCGTCTGCCAAAAGGTGGAATAGTTTTGGCAGAGCAGTTCGACACACTTACGCAATTATGCAAACCACAGGCAAGAGAATGATCATGACGGATGATTGTTGCCCAAACTGCGGGACGACCGTAGCGGCTAGAGAAATTAAAAAAAAGGTTGGTGTAATTTTCTTCAAACTGTTGAAGAAGAATTGACTGTTGCCCAATGAAGATATTTTGATTAATTGGCTGCTTCTTGGTTTGGACACAAAAATAATTGATAGCCTATTTAGTCTACTTCTAAATACTTCTTATTGTGTGTAAATGACCAAAGAGGGGTTTCTGCCATTTGTTACTTGTCTGTCCATGTGTGATGTCACATCAATGTTGGATACCGTTCTAATCAACTCAGTTTTAATTATAAAGCACTTTAAAAAAAAACATTGCTGCATACAAAGTGCTGTACATGGAATAGAAATCAGTCAAGGGCAATAAAATAACAAAAAAATTAATAAATATCGTAAGCAGGTAAGTATACGAGTACATACAATTAATATTTAATTAAATTAATCAGGCCAGTATGGTAGGTACTGTAATACTATTGGTAAGCCTCATGTGAATGGCTGTTTGTAATGAATAACTACTGAGTTCAGTCTATTTTATGTAACAATGGTTCATGATTGTGTACATAATAGAAGCATGTCACGTTTCGATTCTGTGGGGTAGGGTTTTTATTAGATTTTGGGTGTTCATGTTCTTTGCTGTCCGATTGTTCAGTGTTTTGTGTTCCTTGTCTTTCCCCTCATCTTGTCATGTGTAATCATGTCCACCTTTGTGTGTCTTCCGCTCTTCCTTTCCCCAGGTGTGTCTCATTAGTGTTGGTGTATTTAATCTGTTGTGTTTGTCCAGTTGGTTTGGGTGCATTGCCTATGTTATGTGTGGAAGTTCATGCGTCAAGTCTTCGTCACAGCCAAGTCGTCTTTGTTACAGCCCAGTAGCCATTGTCACCGCCAAGTAGCCATTGTCACCGCCACAGCCAAGTCGTCATCGTCTCAGCCAACCAAGTCATCATCGTCTCCGCCAAACAAGTCGTCATCGTCTCCGCCAACCAGGTCGTCATCGTCTCAGCCAATCAGGTCGTCATCGTCTCGGCCAACCAAGTCGTCATAGTCTCAGCCAACCAAGTCATCATCGTCTCCACCAACCAAGTCGTCATCGTCTCAGCCAATCAGGCCGTCATCGTCTCGGCCAACCAAGTCGTCATCCTCACAGCCACCCAAGTCACCATCATCTCCACCGGCCAAGTCGTCTCCGTCTCATCCAACCAAGTCGTCATCGTCTCAGCCAACCAAGTCAAGTCACTCCACAGCAAGTCAAGTCAAGGCAAACCAGGTTCCAGTCATGGTGACCAGTCCACTCATGTCCCGTCCAGTCATGGCATCCAGTCCAGTCATGTCCCGTCCAGTCATGATTGTGTGCTCACCTTTCACCCTGTTTCATTAAAGTTCCTCATATACTGCACTTCATTCCTGTCTCACTGGCTTGCTTCCCCGCATTTGCGTCCACCATCCCTCAACCAATCACACACACCCTGACATCACTGATGTTTTTTGTCAAGGTGTCAATTATTCGGGGACTATTTGCAGCAGGGCTCGATCCCTATCTATCCCTCATGAACAGCAAGGGGTTCATTCACTCTTTTCCAATTTGAAAAGAAAATTCTCCGTAGGATGAAGTGGATTTATTTGTTCCAGACACAAACTGTTATTAACTCAACATTCACCGTTTTAAGTTCAATGTATGATTTTATCTTCATCATCAAAAGGACACATGGGAATTTACGGTGCAATCGTTCTTGTCCAACTGTGAAAATGGTTGCATATTGAATAGCAGATCATCCATACAAAAAAAAAAGAAAAAAATGATGTCTGTTCTGGTGTGCAGGAGTGCAGCAGATTTCTATAGAAGACTGCTGCAAAGATGGCCAGAACCGTGCCAACGATAACCAAGCCTGTTCGACCCTCCCGCTCATCTCCGAGTCACCGACGTGCAGGTAAAAACGGCTCCTTTAGATCTATATGCCACGCGGCCTGCCTGACCGACCATATGGGAGACATGTCTGCGGGCTTCCAAAATCAAATCGCTTTGCCTTTCTCCCGTAAAATCTGCGGCCACATTGCTTCCTTCCTGCAAGCTAATAATGACGAGTTAATAACACGTCTGCTGGTAAGCCGAGGAGGACATGCCACCTTAAGCGATTTGTCTAAATTATAGCATGAGAGGAAAAAGGGGCAGATGTTTGAGATGGAGAGAAGTGTGAAGGTGGGGGTGGGGCTATTAGAAACCCCAGGAAATACCTTGGAGGTGAAACCCAAAAGTGGACGGAGGATGGAGTAACAGGAACTCGGAGGTGAAAAAAGGGTGAGGACGCATCGTTGTGCCCTTACAAGGCCGTGCATGTGGAGGCGAATTTATGTGGAAAGAAGCTCGTGGTTAAGAGCACGTTGAGAGATGAGAGAGGCGTGTGGGCGGTTAAGCTCCTTTTCTTGTAAAAGCCCACAGAGATCCACAATCACACGGAGACAATCTGATTCCCGAGTTCTTTTTATTTATTTATTTAAAAAAAATTTATTATTATTTTTTTTATTTTTTTAAAAAAAATTAAAAAAATAAAATAAAATATTTAAAAAAAAAAAAAAAAAAAAAAAGATTCCCGAGTTCTTAATCTTAATTCAATCGTGTGTTAACACTTGAAGCAATTGTATTAAGTTGGTTCAACAATTCTCCGTTTAATCTTAAATTGGTTCAAGTAAAGGTGCTTCTCCAAACACTGATTTGACTATTTAATGAAGTTGTGTAATTTCCTATTTATGTAATAGCGTGCCATTATAAAGAAGTCATAAGTGACACTGCTGCACTGCAAAAAGTTGGTAAACTTTAGTTAAATGCCCCTCGGAATTTCAGATGAATTTTACACGACAGCCATGACGACAAATCCAGACATTTCCTCAAATATTTCCGTTAATTTCCATGGAAAGTTTCCTTAATCACGGTTTCACTTTTACTCACGTGATGTAACCGACTCCAATCTTTTATTCCAACGCATAAAAGATTGGACTGTTAGTCACCCCATCCAATGACTTGCAGGAGGAAACAATGTTTATGTGGAAGTGGTTTGTTGTTGTAACAAGACGAATGCTTCTAAAAAAAAAAAAAAGCCACAATGAGTAAGGAAATACAGAAGTCGACTCGGGAACGGATTGAAAGCAAAACGAGAAAGTGTGTTGACGCTGATGCCATTTTGAGTGAGCAGTTTTCATTGATTTATTTGATGATGATGATGATGATGATGACGATGGCGTCTGTATTCCGACAGGACGGTGCAAGAGCAGTGCTGCGTTGCCGTGCTTGAAGACAACATGTGCACGACCGGCATTACTGTGGCCAAAGGTCAAGGAGCATGTGACTTTTTGTTCTCCAACACCTGCGAGACCAAGACCACCAAGGTTCGTGCATTTTTGGGTTTCAAAGGGAGTGCGGCAACATTAAAGCGTCAATAGCGTAAAGGGCGAAATGCCGCCAAGCATGACGCCAAGATACGTTCCGTGGACTTCAACTTTAAACCGTCCAAGTATTTTTGTATGAGGTGTCCTACCAGTGGAACCTCCGTCGTCCACACAATTTTCAAATTCGCAGATTTGTATGCTCAGGCTAAAGTATTGATTTGGCAGCACCTGATGGACTTTTGAAGTTGTCGTCAGGTTTCATTCATTAACAGCGTTTTTTTCCCCCCGGGGTTTTTTTAGCGTGAGTTTGGGATGTCTTGTTTTGTTGGTGGTCCTTGAATGCACTTCATGCATAGTCAATAGTTGAAACTGAAAGTATGTTCCTGCTTTTCTCCCATTGCAGCCAACTCTACGTATAGCCTGTTAAATCTACTTTGCAGTTACAATTTGTCTGTATTCAATAAATTAATTTTCAAGTCGTTTTTTGTTGTTGTTGAAAAGTCAGAGGATTGGTTCTACACTTTGAGAGCAGCATGTACGAGAGGTTGGGGGTTCTCTGGTGACGTATTTTTGTCTAAACGTTGTTTTTGTCATACTGCTCGATAAATATTGATTGTGAACGGCTCCAACATACATTTTGGTATAGAGGTTTAGGTTTGGAGTTGTTTGGAGAGGGATTCAGGGTTAACTATGGATCTTGGTTTCGAAAAAATAAAATAAAAATAGCACAAATGTGTCTCTCTGTTATGTCACACTTTTTTTTTTAATACTGCGTTTTCATATATTATCTAATAAAATTGCAATATGATGGGACGGCACAGCAGTTTAAGTACCCCCAAACCCCGCAATGCAAATGACCAGACTGCGAATGACTCATGGATTGTGCTTGAACCAGAAAGAATGATCTCAACTTAATAACATCTGGCATCCATTTTGCTTTCTCTGTTCCTGTCATGTGATTGATGGACGTCTGTCTGTCTGACAAAAAAAAAACAATTCAAATGGGAAGCGATGGCATTCACCCTCTTGCTTTCCCACACAAGCGTTCACAAAGTCACATCAATCTCACTTTTCTTCAGTATGTGGAGTCTAATTGTCTTCAACATGCATGTACAGTACCTGTTGTGTGTGTGTGTGTGATTGTCAGATGTGCTGCGACTGTTGCCTGCTGGGGAAGACAGGCCAGGAGCAGGGACTTCCATGCGACCATAGTCTGTCTTTGGGCTACCAGTGCGGCCTGGTGTACCGGGCCTGCTGCGTGGACGGAGTGCCCGACAATCAGACGGCGCCCACAACGCAGACTGAACGTGGGTAAAAAAAAAAAAAAAAAAAAAAAAAAAGAGTCACTTGGTGGCGGTTAAGTAACAAAATGGACTTTTTAAGAGTTTTTAGCTAGAACATACAAAACCTATGGTCCATTTGATCAAACATAAGCTCACACTGCTCTCTAGTGGATGTAAAGGGATATTGCACTGAGGCAGGACGAGCTCGATGATCGAGCTTCCATCTTGTCTGGGAATGGGAATGAATATGGCCTCCGGTAAAAAATTCAAATTTTGTTGGTTGAGGTCCAATGAAAAGGATGTGTTTTCAGTTTTGGGGTATTTTAGTACTTGTTGGCCACAGGGTGACTATTTTGCAGCTTTGAAAATTGTGAAGGCGATCATCAGCTTCAGTCCAATCAAAAGTAATATTAAAGTGTTTGTTTTTTTACATTCTTTTTCTGTGTAATTTAGATTTTTGTAGTTGCACATTTAGCTTGATAAGGGCTTCTAAAAAAAAGTACTAAATAAACACGCTTTATCTCTGGCAGTGCCAAACAAAGACGAGACCCCGGACACCGGAGACAACTCAGTATTAAGTGATCAGTGCAATGGTAAAGTTATTATCATTTCATTATTTTTTAAAGATCTGGATGGAATTGATTGAATGTCACCACCAATTCAGTTTTAATTCTTTCTTTTTTTTCCCAGGTAAATGCGCTCATAATTGTGTGGGTAATGATACCTGCGGCTGCTTCAAAGGCTACAAACTGAAGCCAGATGGAAAGAACTGTGAGGGTAAGAAGTTTTTATTTTGTTTTTATTTACTTACTCGATAAAAGATAAATAAAAAAATAAATAAATAAATAAAAAAGTTGTCGGACAAAAGGATTAGGTCACGCTTCTGAATCGCTTATTCATTGCCTATAGATACCACAAAATGGCGGCAAGGCATTTTAAATTAGACAAAGCAGTGGCCTGACTAACTAAAGCTCCTCCACTCAGCTCAACATAGGTGCCAAGATGCCAATGTTGGCGGCGAAACAAGATAAAAAAAATAAAATAAAATAATAAAAATTATAGTAGCCTGAGCAACAAAGTGAGTTTTTAAGCAAATAACAGATAGCTTCCCCCCCAAAAATCAGTTTGTAAATGCCAAACTGTAAGCTATATGCTTGAGTTTAGCATGAATACATCACATTAAAAAACGAATAACTCTGCCCTTCCCCCCCCACCCCCCACTACCCCCCACTACTTAACCAAAGTTTTAAAGTTCCTCTTCTCATCACACAGACATTAACGAGTGTGTGCTGGGTGCCGGCAACTGCCGAGTGGGCGAGCGCTGCATCAACACCGACGGATCTTTCCGCTGCCAGAGAGAGGTCAGCTGCGGAACCGGCTACGAACTGACGGACACCAACAACTGCAAAGGTCCGTTTTGCACACGGGGTTGATTTTTTTTTGGTGTGTGGCCCTTGTATGCTAAATATTTATCCCTTCAGATATTGACGAGTGCGAGACCGGCATCCATAACTGTGGCCCAGAGTTTGAATGCCAAAACACCCAGGGCTCATTCCGTTGTCTCCCTAAGGTCAAATGTGGTGCTGGTTTTATTCAGGACGCACTGGGAAACTGCATTGGTGAGTGTTATATTCATATGAATTATGCAAATAATAATAATAAGAGAGTCGAACAACACATTTTGATGCGATTCTTTGCGTGATCATAGTTAATTGGGTATAACCGTAATTTTTTTTTTTAATGTCTATAACAGAACACTGACATTTTGTTCACTCAAAACTGTACTTGAATTGACAACAATAGTTATTTTCTATCATTAAGAGCAACTACAGTCCAAAATTAACTTTATTTGGTGTTAATCAGAAGCAATTTAAAAGGTGGTAGGCTTGTGCCCGTGACTCACATTTAGTTTAGTGAGTACCTGTATTTGATTTTTGGATGGATCATGGTTGTTTAAAAAATATATTATTTTATTGAATTTTTACAGCACAATACTTACCATAATGCATTAAAAAAAAAAATCTTGCACAAAATAAATAAAACAAAAAAGTGAAAACTAATACTAAAACAAAACAAAAAAAGTCAAACAACTACAAGTAGATAGTAAAAAGTAGCAAACCTGCTCTGTAAACTAAGTTAAAAAAACAAAAAACGAAATTAGCTGTTAGCTGTCATGAAAATTCCATATGAGATTTTCATATTCATTTTCCTGACAGTTGTGTCGTGTCATCGATGTTGCAGATATCAATGAATGTGTTAGCCAGACGAGCCCATGTCAAAGGGGGCAGCTGTGCATGAACACAGTGGGCTCGTACACCTGCCAGAGGAACCCCGTCAATTGCGGAAGGGGCTACCACCTCAATGACGACGGCACACGCTGCACCGGTACGATGTTCAAAGGGTATCCATAATTATGTGCACGAAGAGGAGAACAAAGAATTTGAATAATGTCATTGTCATTAACCATCATTTTTTGTAACATTTTATTTGAAAGCATTTGCAATGCAAATAATAATTTTTGTTTTTGTTCTACATCTAAGACATCGACGAGTGCAAAGGCCCCGAAACGGTGTGCTCGGGTCACGGCTGCATCAACACAATGGGTTCCTACCATTGCGAGTGTGGCAACGGCTACAACTTCAACAGCATCAGTCGCCTCTGTGAGGGTAAGCGGGACGACAAGACAGAAGTACGACGGCCAGCCCCGCAGGCAACGCCTGACTGCCATGTGTGTGTGTTGTGTTGTAGATTTGAACGAATGCAGGCACTACCCCGGACGCCTGTGTGCGCACAAGTGCGACAACACGCCAGGGTCCTACAAGTGCAGCTGCACCACTGGCTTCAAGCTGTCCAGGGATGGCAGGAGCTGTGATGGTAACTCATTTATTTAGTATCATGGCTACTACGATCATTTGAATAATATTTTTCTCAAATTTAGGTCATACAAACAACTCCTCTTTGGCTTTAAGCATTAAAGTTATTACAAAAAACGGCCAGCAGGTGGCAGCAGAGTATAATAGATCAACCAGGGTCATGTTGCAACAAGCTCTTTTTGCCAGTGTTTTCAGCAGGTTTGTGAATAATGATGAAACTTCAAATTCTAATGCTAATTGCTGCAAAACAGAAACATATAGAAATATCGTTTTTTTTCTCCTGATGAAAGAAGAGACTAATCTTTCTTTTGGTAGGTTCCATGTTTTTATAGCAATAGAACAGAATATTCTGTGGGCCTTGCAAAATCAGTCAAAATCCAGTAAAACAGCCAAAAGCGAAGGGGGTTGGCTTCAGTGAAAATGGCTGGGAGTGAATGAGTTTTAAAGGGGACCCCCCCCCCCCAAATTTTTTGGGACAATAATATGTTATATGCAGCCCAACAAGTCTAAATACGGTATTTTGGTTAATAACGCGTTAGTGTAATATGAGTTAAGCAGCAAAATCCTACCGTTTTTATCAATATCAGAAGGCGGCCATTTTGCCACTTGCTGTAGAGTAGGGATGGGTACCAACCCAAATAATCCATACCACAAAAAGTACCGTCTTTGGTACCCATCCCTATTGTCAAGTGAAAATGACATCACAGTTGCTCAGGTTTCAGGTACCGACCAATCATAGCTCAGCTTCAGAAAACAGGTCATTTACATAATATTAGAAAATTTTTACCACAACTATTTAATCATTTTGTTAATATTTTTTAACTGTTGTTCTATAAGTTAAAAGGGTAACCAATATAATTAAAAACTTTAATAGAGTATGAATGAATATAAATCAGCCTACTACATAAAGACCACTTTGTATCTATTTTATTATTATTTATATTTTATTACGCAATCCTAACATCAGCATCTTTACCTGCGTAGATTTAAACGAGTGTGAAAGCAACCCCTGCAGTCAAGAATGTGCCAACGTGTACGGCTCGTACCAGTGTTACTGTCGCCGTGGTTACCAGCTCAGTGACACCGACGGGGTGACGTGTGAAGGTAAAAATGTGTATCCGCAAGTTACAACTGACATATTGGGAGCAAACGTAAAGATGCTCGCTTGGTTTTGGCTTGAAACTCTATGCAGACATAGACGAATGCGCGCTGCCCACCGGAGGCCACATCTGCTCCTACCGCTGCCACAACACGCCCGGAAGCTTCCACTGTTCCTGCCCAGTTAGCGGCTACACCTTAGCAGCCAACGGGCGCGGCTGTCAAGGTGATTCAGATAACGTTATGACGCCTACCATCATGTTCTCGGTGGACCATGACAATGGGTTCACATAAGGACTACCGCCGTCCAGCTTTTAAATCCTTTTTTTGTTTTTCATATTTCTCCTAGATATTGATGAATGTGTGGCAGGGACGCACACATGCGCGGAGAACCAGAGTTGCTTCAATGTGCAGGGAGGATTCCGTTGCCTGTCATTTGATTGTCCCAACAACTACCGCAGGGTCGGGGAAACGTAAGTGTACACATTTTAAATGTTGCTTTTATAGTGCATATTGTCCCTTTAAAGCGACACTAAGGAACTTTCAGTTGATGTTGATTATGGCGGCGCCATATGGACAAAAAGGGGTAATGATATGCCTGAAGGAAGACCACATTTCCCATGAGGTCAAGCGCATTGTGTCGTTTTTGAGCTCACGCTAGCGAGTGAAAGCTGGGCAAAGTGTTGATACTTGACTGTCCATTTATCCGGGTAGCTTCCCTTTTCCCTTTTTCTTTTTTGTCTCCTCAAAACCTTTCATTCGTTTTGCAGCTCCTGCCAGGAAAGCAGTAATCGTGCGTCGACATTCAAATTGTCTTCCGTCTTTGTAACGAATGGGCAAAGGGGGAAGTGACGTAAACCATAAAGCAGACACATTTGTAGTTTTTTTGTGTGGCAGTGTTCCTACCATCCTCCTCAAAGTTGCTTAGTGGCAGTAAAAATGATACAGAGCCCCTCAGGCCATGGCAAAGGTACCATTCAACTAGTTGTAAGTCGATATTTCATTCAAAGAGTTATGAAAATATTTTTATTAAGGTTGAAAAGTTCCTTAGTGCTACTTTAAAGTTTTTTAACAGATGACATTTAGCATCACATTTAGGCTAATGTGCTTTAAAAGCTGCAGTGTGTTACTTTTCTTGGTTGAGGAAAAACTCAGTGCCACTAAAGTCACTTTAGAGAAGATGACACCTCTAAAATGTTATTAATTATATTTTGCGTCGACCAGCGAAATTCCTGCGCTGGTGCACCGAAAATAATGTAATGGAAATGTTGGACTTAAAATGATGTATTTCCCTTCGCACCTGCCGCCCTCATTTTAAAAATGAATTTGAATTTCAACCTAGGAGGCGAGAGAAGCTAGCGCTGCACCTTTAAATTTGGATTCTTCTCGTTTGTCTTCATTTTTACAGGAAACATTGCTATATCAGAAAATCTGTAATTTTACAGGAATAACGCGATATACTTAAAAGAAAAATCCATATTACAGCAAAAGGGGTAACTATGAGAATAAGTTGTACTATTTGACCAGCTCAATGGACTGACTAGTTCAGTGGACTAGTGGTCGAAGAGGTTGTGAGTTCCCCGGCTGGGTCATACCAAAGGCTCTAAAAATGGGACCCATTTTCCTCCCTGCTTGACACTCAGCATTACGGCTTGGAATTGGAGAGTTAGATCACCAAATGATCCCGCGAGTGCAAGCCCCTGCTGCTGCTCACCGCTCCAGAGCGGATGGGTCAAATGCGGCAAACGAATTTCAACCCCACTGAGATGATTAGTGTGACAATCGGTGGTATTTTGAACTTTAACCTTTATTAGAAGGAAAAGAAGTTTCGGTTTTTGCAAGAATTCCAAACACGAGAAAATGTTCCACATCTGTGAGAATTCAAACGGCAACATTATTACCAGTGGCAAAGATTTTAGAGACAGAATTTAAAGACCCGATTTGCTAGTGTGTTTCCAATGCATTTTTGTCCACTTAAACGTGGTTTGAATGACCTACATGAAAACAAAAGAGTTTGAGTACTGCCACCAGCACACTATTTCTGCTTCTACGGATTTGATGTTAAGACAATTAATGATAATTACTACTATCAACACTAGCGTTTTACGGATACAGAGATTTTATTTTTATTTTTTAAAAGGGGTCTAGATGCTCCCATGCACATGTGAGAGGCTCTGCATGTTTAATTTGCGGAATGCTTAGGTCAGTACATTGGTTCTACCAGGATCTTCTAGAACAGTGATTCTCAAAGTGATACTCAGGCTCCCTCTAGTGGTGTGCGAAATAATTATTACAGGACATTTCAGTTGGATGACAGACAACACATTTGCATTTAATCTTTAAGCACTGTTTGCAAAGGTCCTAAAACATTCAATGGAATAAAAGTTCAATACAACTGAACTGTATTCAACAAGGCTTTGCACGATCAGGATTTCAAAGCCGATAACCGGATCATTGATCTGATCAGATGGACCGATATATTTAAACAACTTGTTTAGTTACTGTGCAGTTGACCCCCACTATTCACGGGAGAATGGGACTGGCCTGGCCCACGAATATCCAACATTTGCAGAACATTTACAGCCATTCAAATGCACTGGGAATGTTTTTTTTTTCTTTTTTAAATAAATCACTGATTACTGATTTTGTCTAAAATGCAAAATATCCATCGATCCGATCCAACCCATCAGATCGCTGCAAAGTCAACAAGCGTTTAACCAAACTTTGAGAAAAGCTCAAATCCAACTGAGGCTGTTATCACCAGTCATGAGCCTGCATGAGCCCACCTTGAACCCCCTTCTCAGGTGCTAGGCTGCCCTCCCACTGCATGCCATGCACGGCACATTGAATTCACATGGTCTCTTTCTCTCTCTCTCTGCTTGTTTTGTTCTCTCATTCCCCGTGACCCCCCCCTACCCACTCTATCCCACCCGTCTCTCTCTCCGCAGTCGATGCGAACGCTTGCTTTGCAATGAGTCTGTCGAGTGCCTGGCCATGCCGCTGAGAATAACCTACTACCACCTCACCTTCCCCACCAACATCCCCGTCTTCACCAACATCTTCCGCATGGGCCCCTCCCACACGGTGCCGGGCGACGACATCCGCATCGCCATCGCCTCGGGCAACGAGGGCGGCTTCTTCAAGGCGGAGAAAGTCGCCACCGGCGGCGTCATGTCCGTGGCGAGGCCCTTCGGCGGCCCGCGGGACTTTGAGCTGTCCGTGGAGCTGGGGCTGCGTCGCTACGGCACCCTCAGCACCTACTTGGCCAAAGTGCTGGTGTTCGTCACAGAGGACGAGCCCCGCGTCGTTTATAACCCGCTGCTCGAATAAGGACAGCAGCTCGTTTGATGATGTCTTATCTTTACGGCACTGTAGTCAGAGAATGAAGTCAGTTTGTCAGAATATGTATTCTTTATTAGTTGGACTATAACTAGTATAAGAGAATTTAATAGAATAAAGTTGCAGTTTTCAGAGGAAAAAAGATATCAAATTTAGCTTGAATAAATTTGCGATTTTACAAGAAAAAGGTTTTACTATTATGACAATAAAGTCGTCATTTTACACGCATTAGGTAGTCATTTTTATATAGTCGTCATGATGATTAAAAGTTGACATTTTGCAAGAATAAAGTCATAATATTTATAACAAAGCCGTACTAGAGTGAGAAACAGTTGCGATTTTGCTAGAATAAAGTCTGAATTGCAATTTTGGAAGTATAAAGACAAAGTTTGATGAGAAAAAAAGTCATGTTATAGGGAAAGTGGCACATAAACAGAATAAAGTTGTAATTTTATGAGGCTAAAGTCTGAATTTTATGACAATAAATATGTAATATGATGAAGAAAAAAGTCTTAATTTCGTAATAACTGGATCACAATTTTGCCAGACTTAAGTCCTGATGTTACAATTTTTTGGGGTAAATTTAGCAAGAAACGTGTTTGTACACGAATAAAGTTAGCAAACATCTTATGAAAAAAATAGTTGTAATTTTACGAGATGCGATGAGTTGAGAAAAGTTAAAATTTTGAAGGAATAAAGTAGAAGTTTTATGAAAATAGTAAGTCATTGTATTTTAAGAAAAAAAAATACTTTTACAAGACTGAAGAGAGTCATTTTATAGCACAAAGAGCATCATTTATGATAATCTAGTTGTAAAATGAGAATAAGAAAATCCTCATAAATCCTGAGAATAGGCTACAGTTGTAGTTTTACACAGAAAAAAGTTGTATCGTAATTTTGCCAATAAAGTTTTTAGTTTTTCAGAATGACTTTGCGGTGTAATATGAGAACAAACTTTTCTGTTTAAGAAAATGGTGATGATGGTAATAATGAAAAAGAAAACATAGCATGATTAGCATAATTTTGCACTAATATTTTTTATTTTACAAAATTAAATATATTTTTTTTCAGTAAATTGATCATATTAAGGGATAAGAGAATAAATGTGCACAACAATAACCTACATTTGTATCTGTACCTGAGAAACTAGTCTTACTCCCATAACCTAATGACATTTTTTTTTCATTTTTATATTTTGCCCCAGTAATTTTCCATTTTCTAATTGTCAATATGATCATCAAAGTATGAATCAAAATAGTAGAATTTTCTTTGTAAAGGTAAATTGAGTTTGCTTTAGGGCATAGTATACTTTATTTTTATCTAGTTAAGGTAAAAAAAAACACTTGCAACATGTTAGTAGATAATCACCATATTTTATATAACCCGTGGTTGCTACCTAAACTTTTAAAATAAACTAGGTCCACTTGAAAGTATCATGTATGAAGCAGGGCACAACGACACCAGCTAGGTGGCGCACTTGGTTAGGGTAAATCCTAAAACCAGTTGGCCTGTCTAGTCTACAACATGGACCACTTTGACTAATGGTTGCATGTTAAAAGTCAGATGATTTATGGTACGCGATGGTTTATGTGTTGGCTCAGCCGTTTTGTAATAAAACAGAAATACGGCAACTATAGAGCGCTCCTTTGTGATGATGTCAGATTAAATTAAACACAGCAAAGTGCAGCGAGGCCAAATCACACAGACATCATCGTTAATCATGTGGAAATACTTTTTTTTTTTTTTTTTAAATATACAACTCCATTAACAGTCAAACTTATAGTAGATAACTACACTTATTTGGACTTTTCTGATGCAATTTAACTCGTTAATTTGGCATTCTAAACTCCTTATGAACTGTCCCAGTCAAAGTGTTAACATTCTTATCTGTTTTGCAAGTATATTTAATGACAAATAAGGATGGGTAATAATCACGATGCATTTTTAACAGTCACACAAGTTTAACATAAAATGAATTGCTAAACATTAAATCACACGAACTTGTGACCACACAAGTGACAAATACAATGGAGGGCAGCTAGCGGTGAGTGTGATAAGCTAACGCAACAGTCTCTACATCTTCACCCTGTGCTCACGCGTCACAAGAAAACAGATGGACTCAAATGCACAACACCACGATAGATTTAAATTGAAGCTCTTTTTTCACAAAAAGCAGATCCACACTGTCGCCATCTGAGAGCCGCATTGGGAATAAGAAGTAGAGAAAGCCACCAAAACGTTGTTAACGTTGGACTAAAGTGTTTAATTTGTTCCGTTAGCTTAGCACGCACATGAGAAGGTTAGCTTAGTAAGCAGCAGTAAAATTAGTCGCTTTTCTTTCCACTGTGGATAAAGAACATACTTGTATGCCTGTAACTATTGTTTGCATTCGTTAGTTAATGCTAACTACTATATAACTTCCACGACTTTGAGGCTAGTTTCATTAGTTTGCCTACAGGCATTTGCTATTGTGTGTTAGCATTAAGCTAGTGGACTGTTGTAAGACAAGGTTGTGTTGCTTGATTGATTTAAATACACAACATGTAATTATTTTTACATTTAGCTTCACTGTAAAATTAAACTGGGAGTGGTCATTAAACATCTTGACGCTTCTTTTTTGGAAGACTTATTCACTGCCAAACTGCTGTTTGTTGTGAAGTTTGCTACCATCATCGTGTGCTCTTGATTAATATTTTTTTAATCACTATTTAAGACAAGAAATTGATTATTATTATTTTTTTTAAACATGAGCACGCCAGCCCCGAAAAAAACTTGTCAGTCAGGTTCCTCGTAAGTCAAGTTTTCTTTAATCCTTTAATGGTGGCTGAAATTAACCCGAGTGAGATGCTGATGTCGCTTCGGACGGACTAAATTGGTACGAAAATGTACAACGCTTGAATGCACTAGATTTATAAATAGCTTGTCATATACAGTACATGTGGCTTAAAAAAGTATAAATTCAGATGCCGTCACGCATCACGTCCTTGTTTCCGAACAGGAGCAGGGGATATCCTTAAAATAAGAACCTAGTGGTGCACAGACGGTTTTTTTTTTTTTTATGTCTTCCGCTCTGACTTTTGAGTTATAGGACTTTGGGATCTGGACAATTTGTGGTCCAGTAACATCGTTGCGCTCCAAATGAATGATGCCCTGCCGTGTTTGTGTTGGGACGTTATCAACTTAGCAGCTATAAATAATAATTACCAAAAATAATAAAAAAAGGCCTGAGGCTTGACCAGAGGAGTTCCGTCCAAGAAAGTCTTGTTTTTCTTTCTGGTCTGCGAGTATCGGGGGGTTTTCCACGTAAGGATCGGGAACACATAGACACACTCATACAAAAAAAGCATGTTAGCATTCGCATGTGGACAAACAGACGTAAAGTCGTTAAAAAGACGCTGTAATTAGCCGGCTAGCCCTGCCGTTGACCGTGCATGCGTAAAAGGGCGGTTCATCCTCGGTCATTATCTTCTCATCAAATCATCTCGCCACCTCAAAAGGGCTTCCACCCCGGCCTCCAGAGAGCTTGGTTCGGGTCTCGCTGCAGCTCAGCCCGTGCTGGTGTAAAAAGCAGGAGAACATTTTGTGGGTTTGGCCCAAGCTATAGCAAAACTTGGAACCAGCCGCTAATTGCTAATGACAAGCCCCTACCTGCTGGTGGCTGGCCGTCTTGTACGGGGGCTTTTGCGTCAAGTTCTCTGTAAAAAAAAAAAAAAAAAAGCAACCCAGCCCAGTCCAGACCAACATGAACCGGTCTAAACCTACAGGCCCCATAGGTCCCCAAAGGAGAACCACACATAGGGCTATAACTGCACCAAACACGGCAATTTGGTTGTTTTTTATGAGCCAATATGCAGTGGTTCAAGCACAAGGTCCAACGTTTTGAAGCTTGTAAAACTGCGTTTGATTAAAAAAAACAAAAAAACATCAGGCACATTTGCATCCATCTATCCATCCATCAATCATTAAATCTACGATCTTAGGGTTAGGGTTATCCATTTATCTATCTATATATCTATATATATATATATATATATATATATATATATATGTATTAAATGAGAAGGTGTGTCCAAACTTTTAGCCTGTACTGTGTGTGTGTATGCGATCTAGCCATCCGTCCGTCCGTCCGTCCGTCCGTCCATCATTGGCTGTACAACCAAATGTACAGTATTTGAGACCATACTTTTTGATGACTATGCATTAGCATTAGCGTTAGCATTAGCGCTTTAGGTTCAGAGGCGGCCTTCAAGTAATTTACCTAATAGGACAACCGTCCTTAGGGAACATCCCAGATCCCACCACACTGCCTCCTACTGCAGTACTACGGTAACAAATATATTACAGTAAGCGTTTTCTTTTTCAAATTGCTGCAGTATTAAAAAAAAATATATGTAACAATTTTAGCTCCATTTCAAAGTTGTTTCCACAAAAATATCCCCCAGCACTACTTCAGGTGGCATTAACTTTGGAAGCATCCATCCCAATCCGACCTGTCACTGATTAGGCCGTGGAATAAACAAACCTTTAAATAATAGGATGAGAGCTGCATTTGGAGAAAGGCTGGGGAGTTGTCTGTCACAATTTGGGAGGCTTTTGAAACACTCCCTTGGCCCATAAATTTTCCCCGAGAGATTATAGGGATGTAAAGCCGGGGATGCCCCCAAGATTCCAAATATTCTGGATCATTCTTTGTGAATGTCATCATTCATCTCCCGCTCCAGTGCATCGGCGGCAACGTGAGTCTCCGCGAGCTGGAAGGATTTACTTCCCGCATGAGCTTTTGCTGTTTTCCTTCCTAATCAGACAGATTTTAAATGTGTTTTTTCCCATTTGATGCTAAAGTAATATTTTTTGGAATTTAGTCATTTGGAGGAACTTTATACAATGCAACTTCTAATGTCAAATGTAATATAGTCTGTGAAGCTATGGGCAGATTTCTTTGTATTAAAATGTATTGTCCCCAAATAGAAATTGAAAAAACTTTAAAAGAGAAAGACAAAAGAAAAAAAATAATAATAAAAAAAAAGAAAAAAGAAAAAGAAAAAAGAAAAAAAAGAAATTGAAAAAATATGTTCAAAACTTAGATAACTGACATAACTAGAGGAAGTCAACCTTAAACATTTCTTGACAACAATATGTTATACGTGACCTCACTCGTCTAAACATGACATTCTGATGAATATTACATTTGTGAAATAAGAGTTATTGAGCAAAATCCAGCCGTTTTTATCCATCTCAGAAAGCGGCCATTTTGTTTTTATCTTATTTCATAAGCATCTCATACAGTTCAGTAGCTTACGGTATAAACTCATACAGGGAGAAAGCGGCATACTGTCACATACGTTGTGTTACGAGAAGTTATGTAGGATATTTATGAATGAAGAAAGAAAGCATTTTCGAGTTTTATACTCGAGTAAATTGTGTCATACCATTCACGGTCTGTGTTTACAAAGAGGTCGCCATTGTAGAGTGACGTCACATTGTAGTCCGTCGGTGAAGTTGGCGTACTTTTTTTCCCCCCGATTTTGCAAGTAGAATTTCCGAGTTCAAGTGAGCGTTCCCGTACACACTTCCTGGTTTGAAGTCAGAAAAGTCTGACTTCCGACCATCCTCGAATGTAGCGTTAGACCCACTGAACTAAGTTCTCATGATGTGCAAAATTTTGGTCTGCAGTAATTCCAAATTGTTTGACGATAGATGCATTTGTGTGTTTTTCCCGTGTATTTGTTTTGCCCTCCAGATCGTCACAGCTCGAACGCTCCGACCCAATACGATGCATCAAGTCTTGCCTGCCCAATGACGTCGCCTGCATCATGGAAGACACGCACTCTGTGTCCAACACTTTTATCTCTCTGCCCACCTTCAGAGAGTTTACGAGGCCGGAGGGTACGTACTGCTTCAAATCATTTTTTTTTTTTAAGGCTCGCCACATAGATCACAAAGCGCAGCAAATGTGCTGTCCGTTTGTTAGTCAGCAACATTTCCTGATTTCATGAAGGGTGACGCCAGGATGACCCGACGCTACCATTTGTGTTATATTATGACTCAATCACAATAAGATCTGATAAATTACTCCAAATTTGTGCATAAAGCTTCTTGGAACTTGACGGCTAACCCCAAAAAAGAAACAGCAAAAACATGTTTTTGTTAGTTTATTACATGGCGTACAGTTCAACCCAACACAAAGTTTGTGTCACTGTTGTCATGACTAATATTATTTATTTGTTTTTTTGTGTCCCTGACCGCCAATCGTCAAGTCGCCGTTCCTTAATTCTTCGGCATGGTTGTGTTACATGCCATCTTGGCTTGCAATAAGTAACCAGCGCAATCACTGGCATACCACGTCAGCCTGCAATTGGCCCGCATGTGGAGTCTGTTTATGAGTGTGTTAACATGAGAGGGAGACTTGTCATTGCTCATAAAGTACAAGCGGGGATGTGCTGGAGGCCTTTGGAGCCTTCCCGTGACCTTTCCGTAATGGATCTAAATGTTTTTTTTTCTGTGTGTTTTCCCGGCCACAGAGATCGTTTTCCTAAGAACCACTGTGTCGGCTTACGGCTCCTACCGCTTGGGCAGCTACGACGTCAAGTTCACCATCCTGGAGGGCAACGTGGACAACGCCTTTGACATTATCAAGCGTGTGGAGAACGGAGTGTATGTGGGTGGGTGACACATTTTGTCAGCATTCATATCGGATTGTATGCATTTTCAGGCAAATCTCCAAATTGTAACGCAATCATATTAGGTCTGTTTCTTTCAAATTGTTTTAATTTGCCCAAAAAAATTTCACACATCAACGGCGTCATAAAAGCAGTAAGCCCCCTTTATTCGAGTTAAACCACAAGATGGCGCCAACATCCCTGTTTCATAGGAAAGTAGTACAATAGTGTGAAGGGAAAATGTTGAAGTAACACATCTTGACTGATAAACAGAACTAAGTCTAGCCTGGATTGTCTTGGCCACATCATACACGAGCACTCAGTTATTTTTTTTCTGAATTAAATCTTCTGTGAGTAATTTTAAGGGAAATATTGTACATTCACAATTCAGTCCCCACAGTTCAGAGGATGAACAATTCGAACTTTGAACACTTTGCAGGAACGAATTATGTTCAAACTCCGAGGTACCACTGTCGTTAGAATTATAATATTATTATAAAATATTTAGGCCCATTTAACACGGGCATTTTAACAAAGCACAATATAAATTGAATTGCGTTCACACCAGACATCAGAGACATGGCCCATGTATGTAAAAATTATGTAGACAAATTTCTTTGAAACGCTATAATTATGCAAGTTTATTAAATTATTCATTTGTAAATTAAAAAAGGGTCAAATATATACATTTAAGTGACTCAAAATTAGTATTAAATTTTTTTTTTCTCGTTTGCGATTATGACGATTTTGTAATTGTGGAGTATAATAGAAATTGTAATTGAATTTAGATTAATTGCACAACCCCAGAAGAAGCCAAATGCTTTTACTTACACTTCATGTCCTTCAGTCGCTGTCGTTGATTGCTTGAAGTTTAGACCAATTTCGGAATGTTTCCACTGTATTTTCTTGAAATCATATTCTCATGTTCCTATTGAGAAGGGACAAAAGCAAATGTGACTTTAAGTGAATGTGATACAGGTCGTTACGGTCACTGCAGTGTGGCGGCATCATTTAACTGTCATCATGGTCGTGCGGCCATCGGAAACTTGTCCTCATAGTGGTTGGTGAAGCGAGCAGACAAAGGCACGTTTCTGTGTCCCGCCAAATATTTGGCATCGGCGTTCATAGCCTTGCGGTTAAAATGGAGTAAGATTTAATATAGTTGATTTTTGCAAAACTATTCCTTCCATGGACAGCAATGATGCTTGGTATTGCACATTTGATATTTATTTTAGTTGCCGTGTCAGTGAAGGCCACGCTCATCCTTTATCTGTTATAAAGCGAGCCACGGCCTCTTAAGGATAAAGCTGCCGTGAGGCCAAGGATGACACATTGCTAGGCACTTTGTTTGTTTTGCTTTGTGTGCTCAGTTGCAGGCCGCGGGTAGTGGAAGGCCTTCCTCCCCTTGATGGATGGATGGCCTGTCAGCATGCACATCTGTCTTGAGAGAATGTGACTGGTTCAGGCTCTATTGTGGCTGCACACAACTATGTATGTGTCTTGTACACTTGTGAAGAAACAGATGTGCGCTAACTGGCTCAAGACAGAGCCCTGTATTATCGGCGTCGAAGTATATGTTGCTTGTTTCATGGCTCCCCCTACAGGCGTTGTGACGAACTTGTACTCCTCTAAGTCCATTGTTCAGTCTTTATGACCCACTGTACTAAAAGTTGAACATTTAACAATGCAGGCGTGAGCCACAATAACGTTTAATTTATTGTGTCCACCAAAAAAAAAAAAAAGCCTCAACCGCCATGACGGGTAGGGACTCTAAAACCTACGAGCTACTGCTATGCCATTGCCAACAAGTGTTAAGTGTTGTTAAGAACCCTGTGAAATTTGAATGATTAAAATAAAAGTAAATAAAATGAGGCTTTGTTCTGTGCTACAGAGAGAGCATGTCCACTGAATCCATTGAAACCTCACACTGCTCAACTGTCATCTCTCAATCAAATTCCACAGATTGTTCTAACCCTTTCCGACATGTTTGAGCTGCAAAAAAAATATCAGCTTTAAGCTGAATAATGACTTTGATCTGATCTGTTCTGTAAATTGTGGCATCTAGAGAATAATGCTAGTTATGGCGTAGGCAGAACAAGCTAACTACATAGCAGTAGAAACGAGCCAAATAATTATAACTAAGGAACCTTTCTAACCTGGCAATAGCCAAATTGATAATTGTGATTAACTCAAGGGAGTTCTTCACATTATCAATCTGGGACTGCTCCACGGTGATTTGCCCGGGAAGGGCGGGACATTCTGTACAATACTTAAAGCTGATTGGATGATGCGGCATCTTGTGCATGTTTGTTTTGACCAATCACGGCAACGGATGAAAATGTCATCCTCGGTTTAATCTTAGGAAGAAGAAAAAAAAAAAGCAAGAACATGCCTCTCACTTGTTTAACATTCAACAAGGAAACTGTGAGTAATTCACGCTGCATGTTCCGCCCTAAACAACGCCTGATTGGTTCAACCTAAAAAAGGTCGGTTGCGAAGTATCAGCGGGAGCAGTACAAAATGGATTCACATAGTATTTGTGGACAAATTCAGCTTTCTGGCAAGGTTAGAACTTGTCTGCAATTTTGCCGGATATCCACTTTTAAAAGTGCATTACTAGGCAAAGAAAAAAAAAATCTGTAAAACTGAAATGGTGAAAAACACTTTCTCCAAAATTTAGTGCTAGCGTGTCAGTCTTTACACGTTTACATCAATTATCACATACTGTGTAATGTATGCATACTGCATTTAGAAATAAATCTCAGATTTCACTTAACAGTCTTTTTACCTCCTTGTCAATGCTACAATCAGCTCAAGGGATCTGATGCCTTGCAGTGCTTTGTTTTACGACTTTGCTACTACCGAGTGGTCTTTTCCCCCAAAATTTGGATTGCATTCCACATTTTTCAACTTTGTTCCACTATTTGTTTTTGCAAACGCTGCAAGTCTCTTCAAGGAATTGTCTTTTGGGGATGTAATCATCCCTTGCTGGTGTTTTACATTTGCTACAACACCAAACATTTTTATTCAATAGATAAAGGAAAGAGCGGCGGGAAAAAAAAATACACGCAGAAGAAAGTAATCCTGGCCACTTAGCTTCATGTGGTCGGATGTATTGTTCCGATTCCTCCAGGCAAGGCCTCAGTGTCTCGCCGAACATTCGAGCACTTAGAGTGACAACCACATGAAAGGCCTGTTTGTGCGGGGCCCCTGTCGGATGCTTATTGGATGCAGCTCTCGCATGTTGACACCAGTTGCCCATCACCAAATATCGGATGGATGTTGCTTTGATTTAGCGAGCTGGCACTTCGGAGCGCAGATGCGGCGGGTTACGTAAGCACTGCATGAGACTCATTGACGTGTCACTTAAGGAAGCTCGGTTTCCAGTATCTCCCGTGCCTCACTGGGATGCGGAGCGTTGCAGACTTCGAGGCTCCACTAACGAACAAGTGCATAAAATCAAGCTCACTTTGTCCGTTATTTTTGGATCCTTCTTTGTTTCTAAAATGGGACAAAGGAGGCAATTAGGAATTCCCGGGATTCATTGCTAACATAAAACGGCGCTTCTCAAAGGCTTCGATTGGCTGCCGGTCTTTTCTGTTCTGCTCTCTTGCTTAAAACAAGTCAGCTGCACAAGCACGCGTTGGACGTCAGCGCAGCGGCGGCGCTCTTTCCGAGCCCACCGTCATCCATCTCTG
Source organism: Leptonotus elevatus (assembly GCF_054856555.1). Taxonomy (NCBI): domain Eukaryota; kingdom Metazoa; phylum Chordata; class Actinopteri; order Syngnathiformes; family Syngnathidae; genus Leptonotus; species Leptonotus elevatus. The sequence continues at coordinate 4,451,355 of NC_141242.1, forward strand.
GCTCTCCCAGCGCTGTCGCTTTGGGACGACGACCCTGACATCTGTACAAACACAAAAGGCCCTTGAGCTTTTAGAAACACTTACCAACACCCGTGACAACCACGGTCTAGGAGTCGACTACACAAAAACCATTCAGGTGAACACAATGCTGATCCGCCTCAAAGTGGATTTCCAAAGGCCGGCTCATGGGCCATTTCAGCTCAATTTCTTTAGTGTGAGACATGGGATTAGTTATTGTTTGCTAAATTTTGCTTCATCCCTCCCCAAATACTTTGAAAACATTTAAACTTGCAAATTGCAAGCAAGGAAGGCAAGACTTGCCTTCCGACTACTTCTATTCTTTCTTCATTGTATTTTTAGCAGTCTGGATGCCATGTAGCACTATGCTGCCTCTCACAGGTCAGTCTTGGTAATACAGCTTGTTGTAAGTGGAGCTCTTGTTTCGTGTGTACATTAGAAGAGCACATTTGCTCGTCTCGTATTGGGATCTTTTAAATTTTAAAAACTCAGTTAAGATGTAAAGAAGTTTGTACCCTGTTCATCTACGATGGATGGGCAAACAAACAACAACTTATTTTCTTTTCGCTTCTGTTAACCATTTTGGCCTTGGCATGAGGTCTGACCCGTTAGCTTTCGCTTTTACTCTCCGCTATTGCCTTGTGTCTACGCTCATCTATTCCGGTCTATAAGATCCTTCCCAATGCCAAGATCCCTGGCCCGTCATACTTGGAAAGACAAACAGTGGAGGAAGGCATTATTCATACTAACAGTGGATTAGGAGCATGTTTGCACAGAGTTGATGATGGGATGATTGACAGTAAGTGGTTAGCCACCCTTGACCTCCCCGGGAGGCCCCCTACAATAACTCTGTGAGGGGCCTTAGTAGCTCACAGTGAGGCCAGTAAACCACACAGACACACCTGAACTCCCACTAATCCTCCTCTCATTGGGACCAGTTGCTCCAAATTGTAGAGTAAAAATAGAAGCCAGGGGGTCCCCCAAAGAACAGTATTTAGACATACTGTATAAGCACATATTTAAGTACTGCCTGCAGGATACGCATAACAATAGCTAGGATGACTGAGAACTACAGTATTTACCAATCAACTGTAGAGATCCAGGGCTCGACATTCGTAGTACGCCAAAGGTGCGCTCAAGCGTTAAAAACTTGCACATCCTGATTTTAATGAACACCTCGCTGTTGGCCACGCAACAAGCAAACGGGAGTTTGCAAATTTGGATGCCGGACTGGTGAGATTAAATAGCTTAGCGCTAGCTAAAATGAGGCTAGGACCAACATAGATGGATTTAAAAGAAGACCCAAAGACAAAAAAGCATCATTTGACCTGCTGTTGGCCAGAGTACGGAGCAGGATCCCGGAGGTTAAAGTAAACTATTTCAACCAAAAAGGTGTGTTGATATGCTGTATCAACACATCGGCTGGTTTGAATGAGATAAGGAAATATGAGTTTGTAACATATGATCAAGATAACGGGCTATATCAGTGCGCTCCATTTACCATTTTGATCAAATTGGATTTTTCATTTAGACCTTACCAGGGAGGCTGTGATCTCTCTATGGTCCCATGCCCCAAGAGCCAACTTCTGTAGGTCTCCGCCCTTGGCCGACACCCAGCTCACTTGCACCCGACCCCTTTGGCCCCTCCCACAGGTGGTGAGCCCATCGGAAGGGGAAACCCACGTTCTCTTCGGGTGGTGCCCGGCCGGGCCCCCGGCCCGGATGGATGCATGGATGGATTTTTCATTTGTAGGACTATGATGTGTTTTGCAGCAAAAGTACATTGAGGAACCCATTTGAGTTGATTTGGTCATTCGGTGGAACACAACTACCCACTCACAGCACAGCTCTAATGAACACCCTGGTCAACTTTACAACAACAACAACAACAACATAGGTCTGCTAGCAGTTCCTTATAAACGTGCTGGAGTGATAGTTTGCTTTTGTGTAGAATAGTAATGTTGGCTTGCCTCTTCCACTAACACATCCCATTCCATCACTTAGAACTTACAGTCGTGACAATAACTTGTTAATAATCTAAGTAGTCACTTAAATAAGTTGGTTTCCATGAATTTTACACTTTAGTGAACACTGTTTGGAAACTCAGTAAACGATCGTGATCTTAGTAAATCACACCCATCAACAGCACGTGGAATCTGTTAGCGTAAACAAGCTATTTAATGCCCACGATTTGGGAGTTTAGTAAATCAGGCCTTTGGTGTTTGTTCTTCATTTCAGGATACGGTCATTGAGCGAATTGTCTCCTTAAGTGGAATCCCGGTGCACCCAGCTGTCATGTATGATGGTTTAGTGTCCTACACAGAATGTCTTACATACATTTTGGGGATCAGTGTCCCTCTCAAGTTCTGGCCAAGTATTCTTTTAGCTAGATTTTATCCATCAGTCAAAGTTTCGTGGAGGGTCATTTGCACGGGACAAGTCCATTTTCATCCTCTTCATCATGCGTGAACCTAAGCAAAGCCAAACAGGGGGGGTTAGTCATCCCTGGAATGACTCCTCTTCATGAGTAATTATTTGTAATGGAAGAGCTTGTATGTATCATTACTCAACCGCTGTCTTTTAATTTTCTTTTTTTAAATTCATGACATTTCTGTCTTGGAAAAAACAATGCAACGTTTGTCCTCCATTTATCAAGCCACAGCAAAATTCCCTTCATTTTTGCAATGCAAGTGGGAATGTGCATGTGCGGTTTCGTAAGCTACGCAGAGATGAAACGGGGTTAGCCATGTGGCGGCGGTGCTGGCAGCCCGTGAAACGGACAGTGAGGTGAATGAAAGGGGAAGTGGACAGTTTGTCTCTGTGCAGGTAGTCGGCAGCGTTCGGTGGAATGTGAGCCTCCTGTGTGAGACATGACTACTTCAGAGCGGCTGGAAATTGTGGTGCAGACTCGCGGTCGCTTTGATGGGGAGTTGAGGACAGCCGTAGAGATAAGGGGCGGTAACTCGACCCCCGGTGGATGTCATTCTGGCATGAATCATGACAAGGAAGCGGCCGGCCCGCCAGAGAGCGCCAAGCTCTTAAGGAATAACCTGTCTGCCTAAATGGAGATTAGCACTGGGCCCTATCCTCAGAACAAGGCAGCCTTTAACAACAAGACAAGGCCTCTCTTGGGTGGTCCCTGACTTCAGCGTATAGATGAAGTGATAACAAAGCACATACTTGCATTCAATGTAGTCGGTTACGGGACATATCACTCACAACACGGATAACTTATCAGGTGCATTTTGCACGTTTGATTCATGCTCTTTGTTAATCCATTCTCTGCTTTTAAGTCATATTATTCAAGTTGTATAGTAACTGTAACGCAATTTCTTCTATTTGCAAGCACTGGTACACTTTCTGAAAACTTATACTGTAGCTTGTTAAATGTAACAATCGGCCAGGCCAATTATTGGTCTAACCCAAATTTTGTTTTTACTCAACTCGTTAGATATCTACAGGGGGTCCATTTTCGTAGATGGCACAGCTATGCTTGAGTATAAAAACTACTGCATCTGGATTTTCCTGCTGCGCAAGCCAGCACAGTGAGGTTTGGGAATTTTTATCTCTCAGCTGGGCAGTCCGGTGTATAGACGGTAGGGTTGACATCTCACATTTTGGTGGCAGAAAGTCTGTTGTGCCTGCTAGAACCACGTCTAAGTTTTGGCGCAGGTAGTCTAACACGAATTTGGTGAATTTGATGGGCGCAGGCATAGATTTTGAGCTTCGTGGACGTGTAGTCGTGAACCCTTTGAATCAAAGCAGAAATCAATTACTATTGTTATAATTTTATTTTTTATAATCATCCCGCTGGCTGTGGCACAGCTATGGATGGCAAGGGGTGGGGGCCACGACGGGCACAAGGTGAAAGGCGGAAGTGCTCACTTCAGTGCTCATAAAATTTTAACTTTTTTGTTATATTTTGACTTATTATTCTATGACACAATTATTTTGACACGGTGGCTTTAATATACTCATTTGCATGTTTCGGAATGTTCGGTTATCTTTGTAAATTCCTAATGTGAGACACATCTCTTGTACTAGATCTAATCAGACGGTACTGTTGCGCCTAATATCGAGGTCAGTCAGTGTGTGCATTTCGGAGGATGTATTAGTATAAGCGAAGATGATATAAGGATTGAACCATGTAGTTAAGTCACGTTTTCACCTCATCAGCACGTTGTCGAGTCTATTTTTTGCTCTTCACTTGAGGGTCTTGGCTTTTCCAAAGGTCACATGCAGTGGTACAAAAGTTGCGGTCAAACATAATGATGCGTGTTTTATCATCTCAGCTGCTGCGGCCCACAACTGCCAAGAAAAGAAGCGAGCAATTCCCCACTCGAATACGTTTGGGTGACGTCACTCCCTAGTGAGCAATGCTGGCCAAAAGTGACACATGGGCCATTTGAGAGATCTGTAACTCTGACTCACGTTCAATTGAGCTGAAAATATCGCACCGCATACCCCCTCCCAAAAAAATCCCGCCTCCTCTTTGGAGTGCTCGTGTTTGGACAGCCTGACCTTCCAGTCTGTCCATGTACCAGCGACTGCTCTATTAACACATCCCTAAGGGCTCACTATGCTGAGCTTTACATTGCGTTGACATCTTGACTGCTGCACAGGAGTAGGACAACATTTATTCCGGATGTGGCTGACAAACAGTCCAAAGAACGTTCTCTGTTGCAGCAAACTTGGATACTAGTTGTATGCTCTCCGATGGGTTTCCAAACAGTGACCAGAAGCCAAAGTGCACTTTTCATTTATCTCTGGTGATAAACATGTTCATTGGGAATTCCTCGATGCAATGTACATTAGTACTGTAATGTACTTGATACTAAATCTGAACCCTGATTCTAACATGACCCTGAACCCCCAAACCCACCCCTAAAATTAACAATTATTCCTTATCCACCTTTGGGACATCACTTTTTCCAAACCCTAAAGCTTTACCATAACCGCTAACCTTAACTCCACCCCCTAAACACAATTGCTAACCCTAACAATGTGTTCATATGTAAATGTGGATCAAAAGCAAAGCGTGGAGAGTCTCTGTCGCCATTCAAAGAATGGAGCCTGATAAAGATCCTGATCATGGAATCAGGTGTGTTGGAGTAGAGAAAACATGCAGGACTCAGGCCCTCGAGGACCAGACTCTTGACACCTGTGGTATATGTGGAGCCTCGAGATCACTTGTGTGTGTGTGTGTGCGGGCTTAAATCGCCGACTTTAATTTGTTCACGATTGTCTAGTTTAGTGCCGTTTATTAGCGTCACTCTGTGTTCATCGGACCTTAGTTTTATGGGTTGGTTATGGGGGGTTTGCAGTTTTGCTGTAAGGGAGGCAGGCGTTGAAGCTCTGTAGACCACAAACACAAGCCACATTTCTCATATGGAGAATTTAACAAACAATCATCTTAGGTTTGAATATTATTCGATTGAAACGAGGCTTTAGGCATCTTCATTGCGCGCTTTTTGCTCAGACTCTTCCCAACCATGACATTGCGTGCCTCGACCGGCTTATATGGCTGACAATTTTCTGGATCAAAATTTGCTATCTTATTCCATGTCCATGGAAGTTTTTTGTATGAATGTTGCTGACGCCTTGGAAACAACAAAATCTCAGTCCTGCTTCCACTCGTGCCACTGTCGCCATGGCAACGTCATCCCAAAACAGCAAAACACGGGGGCAACCCTGGTAGGAATTGGCCCTATTCCACACTCCTCAGTCTGCTTATCACGAGAATCTTCGGCAACCTTTTGAGTGCCCCCCGGAACCCCCACGCCCACTCCCAAAAGAAAAGTGACGGAGTGGTAGAGACAGCAGTTCTGCTAGCTTTGCCTCTCTCCTAGTTGAAGATATATCCCCAGAGGAGTGCCTCCGCAGCTGTATCGCGTGACTGCGACCGCTCCCCTCCGTCACACACACATGGGACTCATTTACCCTGGTGGGCCACAGTGATGGTGCCCCCTCGGGAAGAGGAGAGGGAGAAGAATTAGTGTGTGATGGCTTCTGCTGTCATGCCGCGGCAGTCACATAATATTACGATGTTCTGTGGTACAGTAATGCAGTAATCCCCGCATAATTGCAATTCACTTTTTTTTATTTCTGCGGTGCCTATCATTTCTGTGCAAAATGTGTTTTTGGTGCAGTTTCTAAGATGACACAAGATGGTGCCAAAACCCTGTCTTAATTGGAAAGGTGTACAATAATTGGTCCAAGGAATTAAATCGAAGTGATACTGAACTCAGAAGCTAAATTTAGCATGTTAAGGAGAGTCTTTCATGTATGTAACATGTGGGGTGCCAAATGAAATAATCGGTTTTAATTTTTAACTCATTCACTCCCAGCCATTTTCACTGAAGCAATTAATTTCCTTTGCTCCCGGCTGTTTTACTGGATTTTGAAAGGTCCACAGAATATTGTGCTCTATTGCTATAAAAACAACCTACCAAAAGAAAGATTTTATTTTTTTCATCAGGGAAAAAAAAAGAAGTATATTTTTATCTGTTTCCGTTTTGCAGCAATTAGCATTAGAATATAGCAAAGTTTCATCATTATTCACAAACTTGTTTAAAACATTGGGGAAAAGAGCTTGTTGCAACATGTCCCTGGCTGATCTACCATTGCTTTACACGACCTCTTCAGGTCAGAGGCTGCATCAAAGCCTTCTGTATGCTCTAGCATAAAAACAAAAAACTTATAAATACGTTTTTGGGCCCATGCCAATAATTAAAATAGAACGTTTTTATACGTTTTTTGGCATCACTAAAAATAAATCAAAAATGTATTCCCCTAGCTAGGCCCTTGTCGACACTAGAAATGTGTCAAATGGGTTTTACGTAAGTCTTCTAAAGCATAGGAGTTCAAGTTCTTACCTCAATAAACGACATGGCTTCTTTGAAGCCCCATGGAATTCATTGGTACCTCCTATTTAGTAAAACCACATCCACTATTCCAATGTTTAACTGCTAACGACATATTGTAAGTCAAGCGCTAAGCACAATTACTCAGTTGGGAAACACTGCTCCGCGCAATGTGATGCTATGGTAACAACTTCTCATCCGTATTTGATCTTTGTGTTTGTTTTTATCTGGTCTAGGTGTCGTCCGGCAGGTGAAGCCGCTGATTGGCCCGTTGACGACGATACTCAAACTGTCCATGCGCAATCTGACAGTCCAAGGTGACTCGGGTCAGAGCATCATCAACGTTTACGTCTTTGTGTCGGAGTTCTGGTTCTGAGAGTTCCCGCTCCCTCAGTTGATTTGCTGTCAACACTGAATACATTGCTAACGCTACACGTATCAATGCTTAGGTCAATGTTAGGGCAGAGGAGAGTTTAAAGCTTTTAATTACTTGTGACAGTTTGTGAGTTGAACCACGACCAGCTGCCACACTTTTGGTTTGGTGACACGCTCAGCCCAGAGTCGCACTTCTGTGCTGCATCTGGCAAAATTGAGCTACAGAAGATGAAAATGTATGCTATCAAAATGAAATGGGAGTCTTCAAAATGAAGAAAGTCTTCGAAAGGCTGTTAATGTTACATTATAAGCTTTGTTTTCATTCACTTTTTATATTGATACATTTGGGATTTTGTTTGTATTTTTTCTATAAAATAAACACTATTTTACATACAGTTTTGTCTCAATCAATCGTATTGTTGATCAGAGTTCAAAACTTAGCTTAGGTTTTAAATCTTAAAATAGCTCAGCCTAGCTCGTCGTCTTATAACACACAGTAAATTCTGTAGAGTAAATTTGACTCTATTTAGAGTGGGACCAAATAGACTCAGTTTCAGAGTAGGCTAATATTTACACTTGGAAGGGAGTAAAACAAAGATTTGAAAATAAATAAATAAAAGTCACTCAAGGGTTGAGGAATAAACTCACGCCATTCAGATGGGAGAGTGCCACACTGCCCTCCTACTGTTTGCTTATCTCCAAGAGGAAACCAAAAACTCCAAGACTCCAAAATAGGTTTTTGGTCTTGGAGTTGGGAAGATTCTAGTTGAAACGAGTGACATACTAACACACAGCAGGAGCTGCATAGCTCATTGAGTAGATCGGCTGTCTCCCAAGCTGAAGGTCGTGAGTTCGTTCCTCAACCCTTGAGCGACCCCCCCCCCCCAATTCCTTATTTTACTCTTCCAAGTGTAAATAATACTGTAAAACTAGGTCGATTTAGTCCCACTCTAAATAGAGTCAAATTTACTCTACAGAATTTACTGTGTAGGTTTGTGTGACGGCTGTTGGTTGTTGTCTTGCGATTAGTTGGCAACCAGTTGAGGATGTACCCCGCCTTTCCCCCCCAAAGTCAGCTGGGATAGGGTCCAGCTCACCCGTAAACCGAATGAAGAAAAGCGGTAGAAAATGGATGGAGGGATATACTTAAATATTCTTCCTCGAAAAGACCACCCTCTTGGTGATATGTTACACACGCTTCAAGGTCTCCGTTATTACGTCCATCCTTCTTGTCTCATATTTACCATTTCAGTTTCAAAAGGATGATATGAACAAATCTGCCCGGCGCCTCGGTTATGGGTTAACATTCGAGAACTTTACAACTTGTGCAATAGTCGGAATTACGACGACAGGAAACTGGATTACGATCGTTCAGACGTGTCAATATTAGCCAACAAACAGAAACAAGCAAACAGTACTATCTTGGGCCCGGTGGACTTTTTATTCCCGGCGGTCTGTGGAACGTCAGTTTCCATGGTGACATTTGCAACATTCTGTTTGTTTTGGCGCCAAATGATATCTGCCCACCGGTAAAGAGGTGGCTCAATAGCTTGGCCTCCAAGCGCCCTCTCCGAGGACGTAAGAAAGCATCCGTGCCAGATAGTCCATGCGTGCATACGGACACGTTTGTGGTGAGATAGGATTTCCGGGAAAGTCTTTCTTTGCGAGGGATGAGAAACGAGGTGGCAGCCTGGTCAGACGTAGCGGGAAAGCACATTTCTAATTACGTTTCATCAGTGAAGCAGAAGTCCTCTTCTTCCCGTCAAACATCAGTCGCAGCGGCGTAACGGCGAGGCTGTAATCATTACTGCGGCCAAAGCCTGCCGATGCTTCAAAGACAATAGAGGGGAGGCGCGTACACATCCCGACCTGCGCGGCCGTCAGCTGTGATGGATTTTAGGACTCTTCTGAAGAGGGTTAGCCCTCCTTGCAGGAAATGGGAGGGCTGCGGGTCAGCCCTGTGGTTGACATGAAAGAGGGTCTGAAAAGCCTCATTATTTGATATGTTGCAACGATCCAAAGCCGAAACGGGGAAATAACATGAAGACAATTGAGTTGACTTCAAGTGAAAATCCAGAAAATAGATGACCTTTAATGAACTCCAATTCGTCTTAATTTTGCTATTGCTTCTGTTATTTTACAAGCCACAAGGTTTTATCCCGGAAATATGTGTACAAATCATAACGTACAACATTTAAGGACGGGTAGGAATTTCTGCCAAATGCATAACACCTGGATGAAACTTGGTTCGACAGCTTCTAACCCACCACAAACATTGCATTCACATTGACACACATGGATTCTTTAGAGCCTTCAGTGAACCTAAAACACAAATCCTTTAGAAAAATCCATGCAAGCATGGGTAGATCAGGAACGCACAGATGAGATCCCAACCCTGGATCTCAGAACTGTGAAGCAGACATGACAACCACTAGTTCAAAATGACATAATAACTTTTTCAATTATTGACTTAAACAAAATGTATATATATATATATATCTTAAGACCAAAAAAAGAATCATTACAGAAGTGAACCAGAAAACCAGTCCCTTTAGGTCCTAACAAGTCTGTTTTCCAGCGTTTTTATATATTACATAATTTCGCCAGGTCGTTTTTTTTTTCCTTCCCATTTTTCCAGGGCTGTATACATTATATTTGATAATGCAATCAACACCAATCAGATACTTTGTTGTAACCCATCTTTGAAAATAATTCCATGTTGGCAAAAGCAAACTATTTTAGGGATACGAGAGTACAAAGAAGGATTTCTTTGTTCTCTGACGACAGTCCACCGTAAAACTGATAGAAACCACAATTAGCGGCTGCAGTTGACCATCATCCAGTCTGTGTGGGGTAAAACAGAACAAACTCGCACTCTGGATGGATTCGACCGAGGGGGGTTCAATCCCGATCCCAATCCTCATCTTCAATCAGATATTTCATCCCGAGCCAGGAGCGAGCTGGTCTGCTCTGACTCAACTCCAATTGGGCCTGATGACTTGCTGTATGGATAGAGGCATGGCCCTGCTTTTGCGATGGTGGTCTGGCCTCCTGGTACTGAGGATCTGGGATCTGACGGTCTTCCTCCCCGAGCTGGGGCCCCAAGATTGACTCCTATTTCCTGGCGTCCTACTTGTTTTACCACAACACGTTGCAGAATACAAGGAGTCCTTGTAATGCTTTACGTTCTTCCCAACACTTTTGTTGGCACCTTTTGAATGTTTGTTCAACTGGGTTTAAACTCTATAATTACGATTTAGTCCGATTGTCTGTTTAAGTAAGTGGCGATATATATTTTATTGGTGACCTAATAACGGGATTTTTTTTATTATCATACTTTTTTTTTTCTTTCTTTTTAAGAGTAACGGATATTTATGTTACAAGTGCAATAGGCCCAACCCGTGTTTGACGATGGCCTGATTTGGATCGTAAATATTGAATTCCCTATTTTCATTAAATTGCACATAGCTGAATGAGATAAAAAAAATAAAAAAAAGAACTTACAAAAGGTACAAATTAAGCCTTGCTTGTATGTGAATCACTATTGGACTGAAAAGCAGTTCTCCTCTGCATCACAAAGTGACATTTTGCTCAAGTCCAACAGATGGCAGACCTATACAGCGCAATTTAGCACCAGCCAGCACTTTGAACAATGCCCTTTCACTGCATAGCTGCCTCCTGAGTATTACTGTCAGGAAAGGATGCCAAAACATCCAAACAAGGACAACTTCTTACATTTTGAGGTAAAAACTCACCTCCTGAATCTTGCAACCAGAGTCAGATAGTAAAATCCGAAATTAAGACGGCTTACCATAATAGCACCGCATCTCATAAGATGGAAATGAAAAAAAAAAAAAAAAAAAACGTCTGTTTGACTTCAAATGTTGCACTGATTCAGGGGTCCTATACTGCATGTGATGCAGAACCCTTGTTGAGGTTTAGGTTGACAGACAGTCCAGAAGGAGGGAGGAGGGGTGGGGGGGAAACACACACACACACACACACACAAAGCACACAAGTGTGTCCTCCCATAACTTATACATTTGAAAAGCAACCATTTACAGTCATTACTGAGCTCAAGCTCTTGCCAGAGTACACAGTGGATCCGTCCCACTCGGTAATATGGAGCTGAGGTGTACTCATGAAAATTCAGTGTGCACTGACTCAGTTAAGTAAAGCTCATGTGGATGCATATCACGGCGAAACACACCTAACCACATGACACACAACATGATGGACACCTAAATCGCTCTACAGCCATTCACTTGTCACAATTTTCATCCTCACGAGGATAAAAAGCATATTGTTTATTCAGTGGCGGGAAACACATGCAATGAGTCAGAGTCAAATTAAAATATGGCCGCATAAAACTTCGATAAAAAGCTATGTTTGCTGGAAGCGAAAAGCTAGCCATTTTTGAATGTTTATCATGATTTTGTTTTGACTTTTTTTTTTTTATTGCCACATGTTCCCCATTTAATGCATTTCAAATGAACGGCATTTAAAGCAACGATGTGTGGGAATTTGACCTTAAAATAACAGCTTTGAAATGATGTGACACTTCATTGGCTTGTAATAAGGAGCCGTCTGTGTCATTGCTATGGTGACCTCAGATCACCTTTTACACCGGACTATGATACTGACGGACCGGCCAGGACACCTCTGAGATTAGTATCTGTGTTTTTTACTTGCCTGGAGTAAGCAACGCACTACTTATAGTCCATGTAAAGCAGTGATTCTCAAATAGGGGTAATACCTCAGCGAACATGTTTTTTTTTTTTTTTTTTGCCGTACTAGAATAAAGTGTATTTGCACATTCACTACAGTAGGTGGTGCTCTCATTGTCAGAGTGTGCAAGGAGTATTAGCTCCTCTGAAGAGGTGCATTTACAAAAATTTTATTGACAAATCATAGGTTACTATTTATAGTAGTGACGGAGAATTGGTGGAGCACAACATATTTTTATATTCCTTGGGAGTGTCACAAAAAGTAAAATTGTTGTAAAAGTGAAAATAAATGGCTTTAAATTTGACATGCCACAGAGAAGATTGTTGTTAACAACCCTGGCAAAATTAAATGATAAAAAATAAATAAATGTTTGTCTACTTTAAATGGACCACAACCTAAGAGTTGATACTTTATGTGCTTTGTGGCTCAACACGACAGCCCGCAATGACAGTTTTCCTTACATAACTAACACCCAACACACTATTTGAGCTTTCATTGTTCGGGCCTTTGCCGTGTCGCTATCACTCCTCAGCGCGGACACCTTGAGCTGTCTCAGGTGGTTTGTAGGGGCCAAACCGCATAAAGAGAAAGTTCACTTTCATTTGGCTGTTCAGATTTGTTTACTTTTGAACGTACTGTTTATATGTTATGTATATATGTATATGTTAAATGGCACTCATTAGTTTCACAAAATTGTGTGATCAACCAAGATTTTACCCATAGGTAAAAAAAAAAAAAAGTCATTTTGGCCCTTCGTTAACGTGACGATGGGATTTTGCAATGAACCTTTGTAAATAGTTGCTTCTGTGTCAAAGACGATCATCAATGAAAAGTATCCAATCATGTTTGAGCACATCCACACGAAAAAAAAAAAAAAATGAAGGAACAGAGCAACGTCATTGTTTTTGTGCTTATAAAGCCTCAATTTTATATATTACATCACCAACTATTGGCCCGGCATGCATATTGCAGATCTCAAAAGCTCATGTTTTATAATACAGATTTTACTCTAAATGTTCTCCATACCAGTTTATGTATTTTCTAACAGCTCACTTTATTTCCCACCTTTTTCGGTGCAATCTATCAAGGGTGTCACCTGCCCTCATATTAGCCGGGTATCACAAAGCGGGGATTGGTTAATGGTTACCGTAGCGATGCCACTTCCATGTGTTGACTTTAGCAGCCTCCCTTGAGAGCACACACCTAGCGGGTCCACTTCATGAACACATGGCTCGTTAGCACGGGCCGAAAAAAAATAAAAAAATAAATAAATAATAATCCATTGTGACTGTTTATATCCTGTCTTCTCTGTGTGGATTAAATCTTTTTCTGAGGACCCCTTCAAAATCCCAAAGTCCTTGTAAAGTGAAAATAAGTGTACTAAAACCACCAAACTACAGTTCGCGGATCCCTGGAGGTTTCAGGGACCTTTGTTTGAGAACCAATGCATTAACTCGATCAAGACATCTCGATGTTTGCCCCTATTAGTGTGACATTCATCGAGATCCCTGCTGTGTCTTACCAGCTTGTTGCGGTAGGGATCCAAGCAGATGCTTCCGATAAAACAGTTAAAGCCGGGGGGGGGGGGAGGGTCTGGAAGCCATTGATCTTTGGGCTCCATATTGAGCCAGGGGTTACACTCTTTCCCTTCACCCTCTTTCCTTGTTTCGCCTTTGTTGTGGTCACTGGGACAATCGCTTACAGCCTTGTCCCTTGCTACAAAAATGCTATTAAAGCAGGATCCAGTTACCGAGACTGGAGGAAAGGGCATCTATAGGGGAAATTGACTTCAGAAAATATTTTTATACACATTGTCCCAATCACTTACAACACTGGCGCAGAGAACCAAGAAATGAGCTGTAACCTGATGATTGCACTTCAGATCACTTCCATATAGTGGTGGACCACGTACCGGTATTTGTTAACTGGGCCATCAGTAAAGACTCATCAGACTTAATCTACTTCTTAATACCACTAACTAACAGATTGCGGTTACAGTATAGAAAGTTTAGAGGCCGTCAATTCTACACAAAAAATGTAACATAATAGCTTGTAACTGGGTACATCATCTGGAGCAGTTCAAATATGTATTTGTCTAATAATTTGGCAAAAACATAATACAATAAACCATACACAACAGGGATATTAAATATACAGTGTGTATATTGTGTGTTACTCACTACAGGCATGTTTTGCCTGTCAAACTTGACACTGAACCTCACTCTAAAGGCCACAAGCAGATTAGATTAATACGTTAATTGAAAAAAAAATAATAATACAACAACGACCTTTGAAAAATGATGTGGATAAGGAAGTCACCGTAATGGTGAGTTAGCATCACTGCAGAGTTTGTATTTGACTAGATTGTATTATTTTACAATCAAAAGCCATTCAGAAATGTTGAATTAGCTAATTTTATAGAATGAAACAACTGTTCTAATGTTAGAGGTGTCACGGAAGAAAAAATATTAGCGTCAAAGACACGGATTTGCTTGATATGTTTACACAAAAAGCTACTTTCTCTGGATTTTAGGCAAAGTGGATGATTTCTTAAAACTTACCTTTGCTGATTTTTAGAGAATGGAAACTTTTTTTTTTCTGGTGAAAGAATGAACCTGAAAATTTGAGAAACTCTAATCTAGAGTACATGCATGTATATGGAGTGTTGGACAAAGCCAGAGTAGTGGAGGAAAACCCACACAAGTACAGGGACTCCACACAGGAAATCCTGAGCCGAGATTTGAACCCCGAACTTAAACATTTTGAGCCAGACATGCCAACCACTAACTCATGCTGCCCCAGGTGGCGGATATTTCCCCTTTCTCACACCACTCATTCCTGCGAGCTGCCGTCATTCCCTCCCGATTAAAAAATACGCATCTCCCGCAATTGTTTGCGCTGTAATAAAACTCAGGCCTTTTGGTATTTCTTGGATTCCTGAGTGATGACGGCGCATTTTGCTTTTTAGAGCTTGCGGCTGTTCGCCGTGGAAAATGGAGCTCGCAGAAAAACTAGCGTAGCTGTTTTCGTTCGGGTGTCTGCGGGATGAAATGAAGAATAATAGAGGGAGTCTCGCCGATGATGTTCGTCCTGCCACAATTAGGAGCAGAGCCGCTGAGTGCTGGAGAAGGCGCAAGACGGAGAGAAGCAGCCTCTGCCATCGCCTATGAGACGTGACAATGAGGGCGAAGGATTTCAGCCCAGAAAATGTCATCTTAATGGCCTACATTGTACTGTCTCATTCATCATACACATTCTTCCTTTATTAAAGTAGATCCATTAGAGCCAGTTGCCCCCCAGTTCCCCCTTTCCCCATTTGTCCACAGCTCACACTGAACCATATTCAAACCGCGCCAAAGCACATACACGTTTTTTTTCTTGTTTCGGAAGGCACCTACCTGCACAGCAATACATTTCTCATGGGGTTTTCCAGATTTCTAAGTGAATAATAAATACTGCACAGCAGTGGTTTACAAATGCCTGAAAAACAAGAGTTTCTCTCCAAGTACGAACATTAGGACCAACATTAAAATAGACTTAAGTGCTCATCAAAAAACGACTGACAGGTCTTATTCCAAAGTATTTTCAAAATAACTTTATGGACTGTTTGAATATCAACACATGTGATACATGTAGGAAGAAGAAAAAAAGTACACATACATGTCACAAATGTATAGTTAAATGCACTTCAAAAGGATGGATTATTTATTATTATTAATATATTAACGACAATAATAATAATATTATTTGCGCTACACTACATCAGTAGCATAAAAAAAACAATAACGATACTATTGTTTATTGCAATAGTTTCTGGGAAAATATATACAATATAAAATATACAAAAAATATATGTTAAAAAATATATCAAAATATATAATATAAAATATATACAATCACATTTTCGAGTCATTGTATTGAGTAAAAAGTCAGTGTCAATTCTCGATGTACCGTAACTACCAGCAACGGACCGCTATACCATAAGAATCCTTAATGTGGTTTCATAGACGACACAAAGACAACGAGGGCAAATTGCTGTAGCTTTAGCCACAAAGTAAATCCACTAAAAGAACACCAGAAAGTGGTTTGGAGAAAGGACAGATGATTGTAGGGTTGGTTTACAAATGACGACCATTAAACAAGTACTACTCATTAAACGTAAGGTTCACTACATGCTTGATCGTTTTTTAGGTTCACCATCCTCTATTCTAAAACCGGTAGTTGAAACATTAGATGTAAAGTATTTAAAAATTGTATGCTGGCTTCAATTTAAGATCTGGGTTGCATTCAGTCCGAATCCATTATTTCTTAAGAGGAAAAATTAATTAGAATGGAATGGCGGAATAGATTGCACACATTTCATCCCTGGACAAGCTTCAAATATGGTTTCTTGCACTACATGGCTACATTGCTGTCATATTTATGCTAGCAAGGCAGCCATATTGTGATAGGAACGGTTGTCCGTCATTTCAAGCTCGTGAAACCAATCAGACGTTGACATACTTGGCTATGGATGGCTTCAATTGCACAAGGAGATCCACATGTGCTTGTGATCTCATCCCATCAGACTGTCAAAGTTGTGTGTTTAATTGATCACTTAAGCTCGGGCACTGGATGCAGTGCAGCCAATGGTTTATTGCTTTCATGCTCCCTGACTGGCCACAAGGGCGATGAGGCAAAAAGTAGTTCATGTCACAGAGCCGCCCTGTAATACCACTCGGAAAGCACCAGCACGAACGCTTGCACATTAAGATCAGTCGTGGGAAGTAACCACGTACAAATATTTCATGACTGTACTCAAGGATATTTTTCAGTTATTTGAGTATGTTTCTGACATTTTACTTTTACGACCAACTTTGGCAAACACATCTGTACTTTCTACTGCTTTACTTTGTCAAAATAATCTTTTTTTTTTTTTTTTTTCCAAAGACATAAATCGAGAGAGGTAAAGTCAACCGCAGTCGAGATCTTGATTGATTGAGGTCTTGGCGTTTTACAAGGTGGGGAAAAAAAAGGGCAGCAAAAACATGGTGGGATGTCAACCAGGGAGAGCTGTTAGCTGTCCCTCACCTCAATGAACAGGCTAGACATTTTTAGACGGGCTACATATTTGCAGATTGGTATCATCAGACACCGTATGCAGTCATCTAACGCCATGAAAATTAAGTACAAAAGAGCAAAATATCAGTTCCAAGACTGGAATGAAATACAGAGATCCATACAATTGTCGTTTTACAAGCACAAGGAAAATGACCTTAATCTGCTTGCCAAGGGAGCAAATATAAGATTCCAGACTTCAGCTGTTTCTTCTTTCTGCAGCTTTGGTATGGCTTGTCTTGAGATTCAGGTCTTGTGGGGTTTTTTTTTAATCTGTCTCCAGAAGCTCTTTCTGGAGTTTTAGTTTGTCTGGGATATTGTCTTTAGATTCAAGACTTCTCTGCTTTGTGTCCCGAAGAGCTTTCTGGAGCGTTGGTCTGTCCCTTGACATACATTATCTTGAGAGTCAGGGATTTTGTCTCATTGTTTTCTGTCCTGTGGCTCTACCTGGAGTTCTGGGCTGTCCTAGCTTTTGTCTTGAGATTCAGGGATAACTTATCTGATTTATGTCCTGAAGCTCTTTCTGGTGTTTTGGTCTGTTCCAGACATTGTCTCAAGAGTCATGACTCATGTTTCTCTGCTTGTTATCCTGAAGTGCTTTCTGGAGCGTTGGTCAGTCCCTGGCGGTGTCATGACATTCAGAACTATGTCTCTCTGCTTTTGTATCCTAAGTTCTTTCTGGAGCTTTGGTCTTTCCTGGACATTAGCTTGAGATTCAGAACGTATGTCTGTCCACATTGTCTTGACGCTGTTCTTTCTAAAGTCTCTCTCTGGGACCTCTGAGCCAAATTCTATGAGCCTTGAAACTTTTAAAAGCTGTTACACGGAGTACATTATTTACAAGGACACAACATATTTGGAGTGAAAACATTTGTTTGATGCTGTCGGGTTGATTCTTGTTCCAGCCTAAAACATCCAACCTCTGGGATAAAAAAAAAAAAAAATTGTAATCTGAAAAAATGTTTAAAAAAATTTAGTTGGTACTATTAGCTCATTTAGCATTTTTTTGTTAACATAGGATAAGAGGTCAAAAGATCGGATGGATAGATTGATGGATGGTTCCCAAAATTAGCAAAGTTATGGGAACATGTTTTGATTGGATATGTCTGAGCAAAACTTGGTTTAAACTGGCTTTCCCTTGTGGCCAAGTTATCAAAATGGGCATTGTATATAAGTGACAGTAAAAAAGAAAGTTAACTTTTGCAATCAAGTACATTTCAGAGTCTGAACTTTATTACTTTTTCATAAGTAAAGGAGTTGAATCAGTACTTGTCTAGTCGTAATGTATCCAGTCTAGTCTTCTACATTAAAGAGTGCGAGTATGGTTGCCACCTCTAGTGAAGACAAACTTGTAGTGCTGAGTAGTCTAACTGTGTGATGACTTTAGCATACTACACCACACTTTTGGCTTCTTTTTTTTTTAACACAATTTTCACTATGCCTCACTTGGCACATTGACATCCTTACTGCTCTGCTCCACCATTGCAGATAAATGGCCCCATTTGGCCCCAACGATTAAAACCATCATTTGATTTATCGCTAATGTTGTACAATACTTTCAAATTATACGCCCCAGGCTTCAAAAACTCTCCTTACAGTCTTACTCGCCATGTCAGGCAGCAATCAGAAGTTGCTGACTGACATCTGCAGCACGACCTTGCTGAATGCTTGGCGATTCACTCCAGTGTAGAGAAGAATCCATCAATTTAATGGTGCTGACACCTTCCACTCAAAAGCTGAAGGCTGGCCCACTTTAACACCACGCTGTCTTTTGGCAAGTCATGGATGTGTAAAAGAACTTGGCGTATTTCCCCAGACAGAGGCCCAAGATGTGTATTTACTTTATTGGGCATCTGTGGAAGAGCAGACCTTTATATAAACCAAAAGTGAATTTTGGTAATAATCAATCCATCTTCTATAGTGGCTTGTCCTCATTAAGGGCATGGGTGAGCTCGAGCCATTCCCAGATGACTTTGGACTCGAGGCATGGTATACTCTGGACTGGTTGACAGTCATGTATAGGCAGGGACGTACTGGGCCGGAAATTCGGTGCGGGAATTTGCGATGGAGAAGCCACGCGTGACTGAAGGCCGAACAAATACCAACCAAAGAGCTGTGACAGTGAGTTTAGTTTTCATCATTTTTGCGTTGTTACTCTGCTGCTGTGTTGGTCGCAACAACAACAAGCAACTTGTCTATCGAAGCATAAACATGTTGCAGCTAAGGGTGGGCAGTAAATATCATCATTGATATCATCAATTTGTTTTCATGATATGCAATTTTACATGATTAAGTATTAATACTGTCTGAAAAATAAATAAATAAATGGGTCCATTCATTGGCTGCAAAGTAGGAGAAAGTTATGAAAGTCCTCATTCGACGAATCAGTGTGCATAGACGACGGCAAAGGAAGAGGAAGTGATAGGTCTTCATTTATTAAAAGATGGGTGTGTG
Organism: Leptonotus elevatus; assembly: GCF_054856555.1. Lineage (NCBI taxonomy): Eukaryota > Metazoa > Chordata > Actinopteri > Syngnathiformes > Syngnathidae > Leptonotus > Leptonotus elevatus. Next base: position 4,470,890 of record NC_141242.1, read on the forward strand.
TTTTGGAAATTATCTAGGAATTAGTCAACACCCCCAAAAATTCTTGACAATAATATGTGACTGTATTTATGACCTCACTGGTCTAAACATGACATTCTGACTAATATTACATATATGGAATACGAGTTAAGCAGCAAAATCCAGCCGTTTTTATCCATCTCAGGGGGCGGCCATTTTGCCACTTGCTATCAAAGATGACATCAATGTTGCTCAGCTCACAGCGCAGCTTCAGAAAACAGGTAAGCTCTGATTGGTTGTTGCCTGAGCCAGCAAGTGGCAAAATGGCCGCCCCTTGAGAAGGACAAAAACGGCTAGATTTTGCTTCATAAGTCATATTCCACAAATGTAATATTAATCAGAATGTCATGTATAGACTAGTAAGGTCACATATAACGTAATATTGTCAAGAAATGTTTAAGGTCGAATTCCACTTTAAATCACTGGGCCATGTTGAACAGGAATGAATCGGCCATTCCCAATTTCCCAATTGCCACGACGCCCCATATTCACAAAACCCATTACAGTCTTCAATTAACCTAACGTATGTTTTTGAAACAGAGCCGAGATTCAAACCCAAAACTTCTGGATTGTGAGGTAGACATCCTAATTACCACACTCCAAACAAGCCCATAGTGAGAAATAGGAATATTCTATTTTAAAATACACACATCTGTGCTGAAATGTTTGGTCTCTTAATTCCATCATGATGAGCTTTACAGATCTGTCACAGTCAAAGGTATTGAGGGGAAAAACTGAGCTGTGGTGTCTATTTATTCAAGTGGTTAACGCACTTGGTGATTAATTGTGATGCAGAACAATTCCAAATTATTATTATTTTTTTCCATTCACGGGAGAGTTATTACTTTTTGACAGCAAACGGTGAAAAAAAAAAAAAGGAAAAAAAGAAGTTGTTCTGGCATCTTCAAGCTAATAAACATATCACCTAAAACCCATCCGGGGCGGGTAGCAAACGCTAACTGCGCTTGATATAAACAAGGCAGAAACAGCGGTTTTGACAATTGTGTGATATGATGAGCCAATCAAGCTGGCAAGCGTAGTTGGAAGAAAGCGATAAACATGAGAAGACGCTCCAGTCACAGGAATCCCACTTTCTTCCTTTTTCTCTGCCGCTGCTGTGAAACACGGCGTAGCTAATTGTACAGTGGTCACCCACCGAGTCTAAATAGGGTGCGAGACCACACAGTGCGACGCAGGCCCTCTGCAGGAAAAGGCAAATTGTGAGCTCTCTTAACTGATTGTTTTACTTTCGAGTGATCCATCTGCTCGGGGGTCTTAAAATACACCCGCTTCCATTTATTTTTATGTCTTTGCCGTGGCTGGGTTAATGAGAACTGACAGTAGGGTGCCGTGTTACAAAGGCGTCATCTCAAATACTGTACTAAATAACTGGCGTACGTACTGTATGTCTTACTGATGTTGAATGACAAGGTGAGTTGAGGTCAACGGTCTTATTGTTAAGTATGATTGGACCATTTTCAAACTCTGAAGATTTTCAATTGTTTTTGATGACCCGGCAAGCAGAGGACAACATTCACACCTCTGGACAATTTAGTCTTCATTAAATCCTAGCTTACATGTTTTTGGAATGTGGGAAGAAGCTGGAGAAAACCCAAACGCTACACAGGAAGTTCGGAGCACAGATTCGAACCTAGACCCTCAAATTTATGATGCAGACATGCTAATCACTACTCGATCATAATGCCGATCATAAATTTTTGTAGGCTTAATGTGTGTTATTGATTATTTCTTAACCCTCCTGTTAATTTTCAGGTCAAATTGACCCATTTAAAGTGTAAAATGCCATAGACAGACTAATGAAGCTGGCATTGATATTGCAGTAGCTTTGAACAAGTAGACGGCGCAAATAACTCAGTCACGTCACAGGCATATATTCTGTTATATTGTATATATATATATATATATATATATATATATTAAAAAAAAATAATATATATATATATATATATATATATATATATAAATAAATAAATATATATATATATATATATATATATATATAAATAAATAAATATATATATAAATAAATAAATATATAAATAAATAAATATATAAATATATATATATAAATATATATATATATATATATATATAAATAAATAAATATATATATATATATATATATTTACTGTGGTAAACAACAAATATTTTTGCAGCAATGTTTCATCATCAAACGTACAATGTATTATGTTCGTATGTATTATACTGTATTGCCTATGGCTGCTAAGACGTGCACACCGTAATGAGCAGCACAAAGTCCGTTTAATTATCATGATGCATAATCCGTTTGTTTACATTCTACAGTGTGTGTGTTCTCATAAAGTACAATAGTGAAGAGTATTACTTTTCTTTAAAAACAAAATTTTGTAGGCGTTTTTTTTCTAGTAGATTAAATGCATCAATGGTGAAAGATGATTTGATAAGGTGACAGACAGACGGGTTGGGGTTGACGAACATTCCCGCTTGGGTGATAACGGACATATATGCTCAGCTTCAAACATTACACTGGCAAACATGTGTAAATACACAGTACCAAATGACCCGCTGTCCGGTACCGCGCCATCAGAGTCACACACGCTCATTCATTTAATTGTACTCTATTTTAACACACAAAGATAAAATGAGTGTGAATTTGTGAATGTGTATACACGAGTGTTTCATTTCCTATTTCATTTCATTTATCCCTTGGGGAGAAAACAAGCCAAAATCAAAACCACTTAAGGAGGAAAACAAGTTGCTGATTAATTTGACAACATTCACAAAGAGTTTCTTTTGAAATTTATAATTGTTTGTATGTTTTTGTGGTTAAACATGCGGCGGGTCACGTTAACCTAGCAACATTTTTTGGTGGACCAATGAAACAAACATGTTCTGGTAATGCTGTATTGGGATATTATTGTTAAATAACTCTAAATTCCTCTTGGGGATTTTCTTCACAATCACTGGAATTCTACTCTGATTCAATTGAGCAAGTGTCAGCCATCACAAAGACTTTGGGTAACAAGAGTATTAGTACAAGTGATGAGGTTTAGGTGATTAGTCATCGGTTTACCTTTTCTTCCGACATGCAATTTTAGATTCTCCCCCGTCCCACATTTAGATTAGCTGTGGCTAGTAGGACTTCATGTCAAATACACAAGTACATTCACACAAATTCTTCTCCCCACCTCTCTCTCTCCAGTCTGGCCCAGGAAAACCGCATGCCGGGGTCACTGCGCTCTCCCCCTGCCAAACCAGAGCCATAATTTTGCTTTTGTTTCAGACGTAAGCCTCAAAGCCTGAAATATAGAGACCCGGGCCGGGCCGGGCTGGGAAATCAGCTCGTAGAAGGGAAAGAGTGGACGATCCCACCGAACCTTTTGGTTTGTGTTACGCTCCTTCCCTGAATATTGACGTGTGATTTGTTTATTAGGCAACGTCAAGGGAAACTGTATGTCCCGACATTGCCTTCCCAGTAAGGCTTCTCCTAATGTACACACAGCTGACATTTACAATACGTGGGCCTTGGCGAAACACCCGTCCTGCCAATCACCAACTTGTGTTAAAAACAAAAGCACACACACACACACACACACACAGACTGGATCCTTAAGGCTACTATTGTAACAAACAGAGGAGTGGAGGTGGCGTGGGAGTGTTGGACCGAAACCCCAAAACCTCAACCTCCTTTTAAGCCAAACAAAGGCGTTTTTATTTGAAAGCCCACTAGCGCGTTATTCTGCCTCAACCTCAGGAAGTTTTGCCTTTCGCTCCACTTGAACACACTGTTCCACCATCAGGGGAATCATGACACATCAGATGACCAAAGTGCAATGCGGCCACCGGCCCTGACCACCTTGTTTGACTGGAAGCCGGATGCTCGAATGGAAAAAGGATTTTTTTGGAGGTTCCATTGTGGCTGCGTGATGCATTCTGCGAGGGTAACAAATGACATTTACAAAGGTTGTAGCACTGCAGATGTGCCTTGAGATACAAGTGACTCGACTTTTTCAAAATGCAAGCGATGTCGTTTCGACCGACTTGTGAGTGCGTTTTTACTTTTTTGGCGTCCAACTAACTCGGGGATCAAACCCACACCGCCACCATGTTTGGGAGCACAGAGTGTTGACCCGTGAGCTATAAATCCAAGCCACCAAGCCATCTCATAACCTTCTTTTCTTGCATTAGAGCAGAGATGTCAAACTAATTTCATTATTTGTGGACCAGCCCTAAATTATGAAGCTCAACTGTAATCATATTGTTCCAAAAAATAACTCAAATGCAAATTTGCCTGTATGAGTTCCGGACGTGGTAAATCTACCTGTTTTGAATATATATTGTTCCCGGAATATATTGTGTGGCGCATTTAATGAAGTTATAAGGATGTTAATCCTTGTCATATGTATTTGTGTTACCAGTAATTTAATTTGTGTCGTATTTAACATGTTTATGCCGGTCTATGATTTTTTAATTCTTAATTTTTTTTTTAGGTTGCGTGTAAAATAATGACATCCAGGATGATTCTGTGTACAAGTTGCATTGCTCATCTGAAGACTGCTTGTGAAATTACAAATTTATGTTTTGATTGTGGTCGGCTGATTAATTGGTCCGATATTACTTTTTTTTTTTTTACTTTACAAAATCATCTAGCGGGTTTAAACACCTTTGCAGGCCTGATCCAGCCCGCGGGTCGTATGTTTGACACCACTGCTTTAGAGCCATCCACCCCACATCAGAAATCTTATGCCTGCGTCCCAATCAGATTTACCAAAATCGTCTACCTGTGCCAACACTTAGACGTGGTTCCAAGAGACGTAAAACTTAAGACAACTTTCTGCCACCAAAATGTCAGATAGACCAGACGCATGTCAAAGTGCCCACAAACAACATACTTACAAACAACCTGCATTATGCAAAGACAAACCAAATTCATAAACAGGCGCTATGGCACTTGCACTGGCACGAAAATCAAAACGTGCCACTTGTTAAGCTTAAGCGCACCTGTGACATATACAAAAATGGGAGCCCTTTGTGTCATCATTTTGTACTGCTCTTGAAAAACTATTGAGTATGCTAAACCAGCGATTCCCAAGTACTTGTACCCTGCTAAAACATCAAGTGTACCACGGTAAACTATCCAAATTCACTAAAATAGTACGAATATCCATCCGCGATTATTTATTTACTGCAGCTAATGTATCTTTGTTCATCTACAGGATCATCATAGCATGAACAATTAATTGCTCTTCCACTAGATGGCAGAAGGTGCAACAAACTTGCTGCTAAGTATATTTATGAGTAAAAATAGACGAGATCGTCACTATTTCACCATGTACTTCTTGTAACATTTTTGTTAAGCGGTGTGCCGTGAGACTTTTCTGATGTCAAATATGCACCTTGGCTCAAAGTTTGGGAAACTGCGCTCAACCACAAAGTCGAGCATTTTTTTTTAGCTATCCCTCACCATCCTTCTATGCATTAAGTCCATCATGACTCTCAAGTCGTGCGGCTATCCGACAATCCGACCTCAGTCAGCGTAGTACCACAGACTAAAAGCACTTGTCCAGCTCTTTATTTTGAATTTTTTTGTGATGGATCGAGTTCCTCGAAGGATGACATGTGGAAGCCTTTATTTTCACTTGACTTTCATCCTGACTATTTACTCTCGGTGACCACTGGTGAGACTGATCTTGTCATTTTTGATTAGGATCCGTCTCGGAGAATCAGCAGCGAGGAGCGCATACCATAAGGTTTGGTAATCCAAACTGAATTGACAGTAAGCAATGTGTTTGCCGTCTCTTAACATTACGCATGAAAAACGCACACGCACCCGAGGTTTTACGCAAGGTCAACGAAACGGGCGTATTATGGTAACATAATGTGCCCTGATTTACTTGCATTGCAACGTAAACACTGAGCGCAGTTTGAAGGATTCAACCTTGACGTAGGTTGCTACCTGTTTATTTCGAGGAGGAAACCGCACAAAAAGCATTACATCAACATTTACGTTTATCCGCATTGGGATTCTTTTTGATAGCTTACAGTAAACAGGGTGAAAATGCTTTCATTTGGCATTTCACATGCCCCATTTGAACAATTGTGTTATTACGCCAGCGTAAATAGACCCTGGCGGGACTTGAGGAATGTTGATGACGTGTAAGATGACACTAAGCTCAAATCTATGGAAGCCCGGAGGCCCCTGTGATCGATGGCTGGTGTTTATGCAAGCCAATCATTATAAAAATGCTCAATTAAACTGCATCAGTGTCACAAAGGATTGACTACAAATGGACAGGATGGAATTAGAAGTCCACATTAGGGAAAGGCTTGCCACAGCAGCAGTACTATCAGAAATGGACACCATTTTGTTCAGGAAAAGCCCTCAATGATTTAAATGTGCGTTTAAGAGATGGGGGCCCGGTAGGGTGGCTTGTGACGTTGGCAAGTCTGCTTTTGAGTCTTTGTGTGTTAGCTGTGGCTAACAGGAGCACTGACATTTGTGTGCTTGTTGTGTTTAACCGTACGCGTGACGGCACTACAGATTTCCAAGATTATAGATGGGATTGCTGCGATTGTCATGTAGATCATTTCTACAAGAAAATCCACAATGTATCGAGATTGTACATGGACCACGATATAGTGGGCAAGGACCGTCATAAGGTCACTAAATTATTTTCGGCTATTCCGTTCTAGGTATCATTCAGATGTAAGGGCCATCAGTATTGGTTGATTTGGGCTTTTCACTTTTTCTAAACATATAATTTCGTTGCCCGTGGCTCGCCATTTGACACTTGAGCAGCGTTGCAAAATTGCTTGGCAAGAAGTTTTTCTGTCCCCATTTGCAGTTCAGCAGCTGAAGATTTAGGATGTCACACGGCTCCAAGACAGGGTGCAATTTATGCTATCCAAGTTTCTCAAATATCTTCTTTTTTTTTTTAACAGCCATGAAGCAGAATGCCTGCTGCTACCACGACTGCCGATAACACCAAACTCCTAGCGCAGGCATTCGTGCAAAGCCAGGGAAAATCTATCCTTAAGGCTGCACTGGAACTCAGCATTAACAAAAGCTTGATTCAGTGGATGCTTCGGAGTGATAAAGCTTTACCTGTACCAACCTTCACCATCATAATCTTCAGCTTGAAGCTTTTGATCAACTTTAAGTTGCTATTGACAAGTAAACAGACACAACTTGACAAATAGTTCAAGTCATAGTCAAGTGGAGACTCGTGAATGCCAAATCAAAGTCAAGCAAAGTTAAGTCTTTCATAGGATTTAGTCAAGTAAATCCTGAATCTTAACTTAAGCCCGACTCAAGTCAAGTCACATCCGCTTAACCCTTCTCGCCAAAACTGGCACAGCCGAGGTGCTAATCCCCTGTGCATTTCAGAGAGAACTCATATTGCCTCGTCCAAACTGCTTGTTCACTCAGCCGTTGTGACTTTGCACATTTGGATAAATTATTAAGTGGTGACCAATATTCAGTAACCTACATGACTTTGGCCTTTCTTTCCAAGTATAACGACAATTGACAAAAGTACCGTGGCAGTACCCAGTAGATATTCTTTCTCTCCTCTCTGTCATTCTTTCAGGGGGAAAAAAGTGTTCCGAAAGCCACAAAAAACTCACACATAGTTACTCCTTTTGATGCTGACTGAAATGAGGTCCAGTGACGTGAGCTGAATGTCTGCGAGATACGACGACGTTATGGATAGCAACATTTAAGATGATAAATTTTCAGTGTATTCTAAAAATTGCTGAACAAGCACAAATGTCAATTTGGTCTTTGACCAAACCTTTCAACACTGCAGTCGTGATGTGGCTGACAAATCACAGGCCGTCTTGAAACAACAGCAAGTGCGATTGCCTTGAGTTATAATCTGCGGTGCGCTCCGGTGCCGCATTTACAATGACTTCAATCAACCTCTTGTGAAACTATCCAGAACGTGATAAATTGTTGACATATTTCAATAATTGTGCTTCGCAGAGGTTAGCTGGAGGGCTCAGATATTGTCAAGTAGAGCACGGGTACCAAGCAAAGCCGCAGACCATCATTTTTTATGCAATCCGCATATCTGACTCAAGCCACATTGCTCTTCTTCCAGTTTCGCAGCCTTGTGGACGTCACACTCGAGAGGCATCAATGTGATGAACTCCTCCTACTTGTCCCCAGTGTCGTTCCTCTTTTATGCACTTGGTCCCAGACAGAAATTAGTAACAGAAGCTACGACGAGTTCATAGCCGTGCATACCAAGGCAATTTTCCCACCAGTATTCCAGTCTATCCGTTTCAAACTAAACATTGTTGGGTTTTCAAGAGCAGCGAAGGTGTACCTGAAGGTCGACCGCAGTGTCAGGATGTCAGGATGAGGCTTGGAAAGGAAGCAGAGCTGCTGTGTAGGTGTAAGCACTTAGCATGCATGCACGCTCGCGTTGGTGTCTTGTGTGTAAATTATCATGTGCGTGTGTGTGCGCGCGTGTGTGTGTGGTCCGGTTATTTTGGACTTCTACTTAAATATTGTCTTTTCCTTTCATTTGCCAGTGACCGTTTTTAGAAGCCAAGCTGGATTTTACACTGATGTGATGCTCACAGAAAGGGAGGGGATAAGAGATGTTCACACAAAAGGCAACAACACAGCATTATCAAACCTCATCTCTATAATGCGCACAGCCACTAGGGGGCATATATGCATGCAATTAGGTGAGAACTGATCCCATGTCGGCTCAAGTCTGCTATGTGAACCAGGCTCAGGATAAAGCTCAGCGCTCATCCACACAGTCAAGTGAATCACTCACATTCATATAACAGGAATATTATACACAATATGTATATATCACAATATATACACTATATAATAAGAAACACAGAGCTCGCCAAGTGACTTCAGTTTCTTGTGTCTATAGTTGTGGTGTTAGTTCTTTACATAGGGTCACAGAGCAATGCTGAAGCTACAAGCTAGCTTTGTAGTAGTTCTCCATGAATAGGCACTGCCTTGAATACCGAAAAACCTTGAGTTATTGACACACCCTCCCAAAATTTTTGAAATTTCCTATTATTAATAAAGCATTTTAAACTATAACACAAATCATTATCTCAAATGGTTTGCTTATGTTAGGATTTGTATATGCACCCGAAGTATGTCACTGCAATGATAACTATTTTGTAGATTCTTTGACCTCCTAAGCCACAGGTGCCAAACACAGGACCCTGGTGCTGGAAAGCCCTCCACATTATTTTATGGGGCTCACTAAAGCAAAATTGTTTTTACCTTTAATAACATATTGCAAATATTTTTGCTACTGAACCCTCTTTTTTTTTTTTTCATTCAACAAAAATGAAAAAACATTTTTTTACTTGACATTTGATTTCAAAACTAACCATCCATAAATTTTCTGCATCCATATAATATGACGAGTTGCCCAAAGTTGCTTGGCACTAAGGTGCCATAAGATGCCAAAGACCCGCCTAATAGAAGAGTAAGGCTACTTTTCTATTTGACGTGAGCTTTGGGGGCCACCTTGTGGCATTATTGGGCCTTTTGGAAATATCAGACTCCATAACGGTGAAAAAAAATTGATAATTGGTCATTTAGCAATGAAGACAACCACTAATAGGCGAGGGAACACTGTATTTCCCCAAACGGCGTTTGTTCCCAAACATCACTAGCATTTTTGCAATACGTCAGATAAAATGCGGCTTCGTTCACATTCTTCGTACACATGTTCGTCGGAGCCCGGAGCAACATGGCTGTCGCCAGCGAACAGATTTATAGCTACAATAGAACAATGTGTGCTGTGAAACAATCGGAACACATAATTTCTTCTGGATGTTGCGCGGCTTCAAAGGACTTTAAGCTTTTATTCGCAGCCCCGCTCGATGGCTTGCAGATGTGACAGATGTCACCATGTCGCAGGATCACACAAACTGCTGTGTCATTCGCTTTGTCCAACGTCCCCACGGAACAGTGGGAAAATCTGCCAGTCGCCGTTTGACACTTAATAGGCGGGCCGTGTCATTTTGCATCCACGCCAATGCCGATGTTTTTGTGTGCGCAGATGCGGCAGCCCGGTCCAGTTTCTGCAAATGTTGTCTTTTAGTCAAGTAGTCATTTTTGAAGCCGCATTGTTTTCCCAAGTGTTTAAAAGTTGACCGCACCTTGAAACCAATATGCTGACAAGTCATAAAACATTTTGTTCCCGAAGTTACAGACCAGGTAAGGCGACTCAATGCTGGCAACCTGTTACCTATGGAATTTAGAGAAACAGGCAGGCTCTGCATTTGGAATCTGGGCCTTCAGTACGAACTTACTTGATTTAATCCGCCTCTTAATACCACCACAAAAATGAACAGTATTATCAAATATTGTCTGTTATTTTGCTAGTCAAACTGATTGGGTGTATTAGGTTTTGTTCTGTTTTAATAGCGCTTGCCCTCATAAAGGTCATGGGTAAGATGGAGGTTATCACAGTCGAATTTGGTAAAAAAACAAAACAAAAAAAAACAATCATGGGGCACTTAAGCTCAGAGCCAGACACATGAAGCTGTGAAGACAAAAAAAAAAAAGAGGCCTCACTCAGAATCTAGCATTGTAAAATGTTGACAACAACTCGTGTCTAGAGGCAAGTCTTCAATGAACCTAATGCATGTTCTTGGAATGTGGGAGGAAGCCAGAGTAAACCCAAGCAAGCACTGAAAAAAACATGCAAATATCACATTAGACGCCAGGATCGAACCCTAAACCTCAAATTTGTTCGCTCTAGTACAGAATCTATCTTGTTGCTTTAGTTTACTTGTGAGTGTATCTACAGGAATTTTAAATAAAAGTTTTTGGTCTAATCAAATGCACACATATTTGTATTCTGTGACTATTTCAATATGATGCTTGATGATATGGTGATGGCTGATCATTTTTGGCAATGATTCTTGCTTTTGAGAATGTCATGTATTTGCTTTGATCGGCATCAAAGCCAGTGTAATGTGAAACTAAACATGTCTTTAAAATTTGACACAGTGTTGCTACAAGCCTGTCAAAGTTGAAAGATTAAAAAAAAACTGTCAAGTATATAAGATGAGAGCTTCAAAATCCTGAAAATTCTAAATTCAAACACCAGGGGGGCTTGCTTGCTGAAACAATGCCCAGCTCAACTGTCAATTAAATACCACTTTTGGATGCCAATTCAGTACTATACATAGTTCTGAGTCTATGCACGTTTTTAGCAATTCGAGTCAAACATGTATAATGCATTCAGAAACTAATTTTGAAATTCACTTAACAGGGTCATTAAGTTCACCTGTAAAGGTTATAGGTCATTTTAGGTCCTGAAATCTCACACCCAGGATCCAATCCAATACAGTATCTCAAACTTTTTTGTAAGTAGTGTAGTGGAGAATTTGCAAGCTGGTAAACCAGTGCAAAAGTTCAGCCTCTCAAAATACTGTCGATGTCTGACGACCAACTTCGCAGGCTCCTCCATTCCAGCTCATCTCTCAGCACTGACACTCTTTCCAGCGCGCTCGACTCGGCCAGAAACACACCTGAGCGCCTTCCTTCCGTCTTTTAGGTATTTCTGTTGAAAGCCATAATAAATCATTTGTCTTTTGTGTCAGCGCTTGTGTGTGTGTTCCACCTCTTCTGTCCATGTTTTAAGGCTAAATATGGTGCAGGTTTCACTTTTTGCACGTGAGCTCTTCTTGTCATCACTCCGATGCCCCATTTGCACAAGGTGAATGGTGCAGAAAGCTCGCAGCCAAAGACATGAGGACGGCAAGACAAAGAAAAAGGCCTCGCTCGGAATCAAGCAATGCAATATTTGGTCCCTTCACATGTGTTCCTTTTATCACATGTCAGTGATTTCGGTTGCGGTGAAGTGACACTGTGGGGAGGAAAAGCAAAAGTGTTTATTCAAAAGGGAAGAATGTGACATTTTGACCAAGATTCAGCAGCGCGGTGGGCCGTGCAAATATGAAAAGCATTCGGAGTGATAAGAGTTTCCAAAGAACATATGATCTGCGGGGAGATCACAGTCGGGGAGGGGAAGCGGTCCCGTCATCCGTCTGCAAAGTCAGGAACAATCGTTGGAATCTTCTGGTCAGAGCTTTTTGTGTGTTTGAGCCCAAGTCTTCCTGACAACCCCTTCCTCCCTGTGTCATCCCACCGTCCAAGCTCAGTGGCTTGGAGAGCAGGCAAAAAGTTTCTAAATCCGTTGCCTTTCTGCATTCTGGGTCGGTGGGAGTGGACTTCCTGAAAACAATGGCGCGGGCTAATCTGCAGGATTTGTCGGTGGATTTGATAAAGGCCCGTGTTCTTAGCCAAAGTTTCTCTGACCTCTTGTTCTAAACTTCTCATCTCGCCGTGGCCGCCCTCCACCCCCCGCCTCCCTCACCCCCTGGGATGAATGGAGTGAGAGTGGATTACTAGAGGTGCTGTATCTCTAATTAAACTCTACTCCCCCCCTTACATCCCTCCATCTTCAATGGCCGCATTCTCCCTTTTCTTTGGCATCACGGCGCGGCCTTTCGTCGTAATGAAAGGGCCCACGCTGATGACTCCCCCGAGGAAAGCGCGGTGGTGTCAGGGTCACGAGTCAAAGGTCAATCCTCAGAGGTTAGGCGAAGGCTAATAAGGTGTTTTGTCACTTGAAGAAATGTCTAATCTTCCTGAGACTCAAAAGGACGCGTCCATCCCCCCCCAAACACACTTTCATTGTCCTCCTTTGAGGCGCTTCCTCTTTGTAGTCCATCGACAAGCTGCTGTTTGTCGACATTGAATTTATGCATGTACTGTGCGAATTAAGCACCGTTCTGCTTGGAGGATTCCATTTTTTAATGATTTCAAGACTTTTCTTCTTGCGCATGAGACAGCAGGTGTCACGCTTTTACATGCAGGCGCTGCAGCCATTGGATTGTGGCTTCGTCAAGAGATGTGAGATCCACATGGAGCCAGTGAATAGGACAGTTTTGGATCAGGTGTTGTGCAGTTTGAGGTACGGGTCCAAAGTCACAAGATGGTGGCTCAGTGATCCTCAAGCCGAACATGTTCTTGTGTGATTTAAATTAGGGATGTCTCGATCCGATTACATGGTTGCTGACTCGATCGGAATCAGACATTGTCTCCCGATCAGGACTCGGACAAATATATGAGTTTTTTTTTTTATAACTTTTTATTAAATCTGGAGTTGGGCGGTGGCACAGAGTGACACTTCATTTTTGGCGTGGTGTCATTACTACAGTGATACTATTAATGCCATTAAGTGGCGGGGCTAAACAAGGAAATGGCGCCGAGGTATTTGGAAGTAGATGATAATAAGTTATTTTTAATGTGGAAAGCGGAGACGGTGTGAATTGCACTGTGTGCAATGTGAACATTTCGTGTGGCGGAAAGGATATATAGTAGATGCGTTGCTACCCCGCTGCACTTCATTGACGGGCAGCCAAGCAAATTAATATGCTGGTTAATAATAGCCCTTTGAGTAACTTATAGCTGTGCCAAAAAAAGGGGGTTTAAATGGTTTACTTAGTTTAACCACTGTCCACTCACCATATAAAAGGTGTTGGGGTAGTTTTGTTAAAAAAAACAAATCTCCTTCATAAAATGGCGAGGTATCGGATCGGGACTCAGAATCGGCCGATCTCAAAATGAGCGACTCGGACCCGGGTCCAAAAGTGTGAACGGGACATTCCTAATTTTAATACATGTCAAGGTGTTGCATTTTATGTATGAAAAGTGCTGTATAAATAAAGTTAAAATTTTTGATTGCTTGAAAATATGTATTTTTTCACTGTTCTATAATTTTGAGCAAAAGATCATTAAGTATTTTAAATTTATAATAAACTTTGCTAAAATTATGTCAGGATCGGTATCAACTTTATTGTCCCCCGAAATTTGACTTGGACCTCAGTGATGCAGGTTTGAATTAATCAATAAATGAAGAAGAAGAAGAAAATCACACATAAAAATGCTCACGCACAGCTTTGGCAATTTGATGATGCATTGGACTTGTATAATTAAAAGGTATTGCTATTGATATCAAAGCTACTGCTCCTGTATTGACTGTTATCGGACTTGTATCACATCCACTCGGTACATACATATATGGAAAACCGTTGGTCTTAGCATTGTTTTAGGCATTAGAATTTCTAATCCACAGAAGGTTGAAAATTCCTTCTTGATTTTTTTTTTTTTTACAGTCTTGTAGGGATTACTCTGCAGTTAAAGAGTATGTAATTAAATACCTTTTTTTATAGTGTAATTGCTGTAGATACTATAGTATTTGTGTGTATGGTGAGTGCCTTAAAGAGGCGTGACCGAATGAGTGATGTCAGCGTTGTAGTCGCTCCTTGCAAGGTACTCATTTTGTATTTGTGTGTTCCATTGTTTGTTCCTTTCTATAAATGACTGACAGTAAAATCAGTGACTGTGGCTCTCCTTGCCAACTTTTGAGAACTTTACAGCATCTAAATTGCTTTTCACTTCACTTTTCTGGCTGTACATCCAAAGCTCACCCATATTCAAATGATGGCACACACAAAGCAAAAAAAAAACAGAAAAGAAAAAAAAAAGAATCGGAAGTTAGGACACTTGTGAGTCAAGGTACCACTGTACTTGTAAAACCGTGCAAATGTCTGCAAGGCTCTGCTCGCGGTCGTCTCTCAAACCCAGCCTGCTTCAATAGGGAGCTTGCCGATTTCCGTGGAACAATTAAAATTCCAGCCTTTGGCCAACTGCGCTGCGACGGCTGGAACGCGCTCGCCCGCAAACGCATCTCCGCTGACAGGAGTGCGCTTGATGAGGGTATTATTTTAATGGAAAAGAGATGCCTATTCATTATGTGCACGCGGCCGTCACGGAGACACAAAGAGCAGATAATGACAGGAAGCCAAGGGTGGCAGCGGGCCAGTTCCGCCAAGAACGTTGCCCGCTTACCAGCTGTAGGCAATAACGCGGTCGCGCACGTCTCATTTACATACATACACTGTCAAACATTTGATTTGTTACCGAGTTGACTACATCACAACATATATTCCATTTCCAGGAGCAAGCTGGATTTGTCTTTCAGCTGCTTGACAGCTTTGCCCAGGATCAGACAGACGCTGGTGCACGGGCCACAGCTGAAACTGCAGAACGCATTTGGCCTCCTGACGCCCATGTTTCCTGTTTACTGTATTATTTTCTGCTTACTTCCTTATGGGTGGGCACTCGTATCTTTAGATACATTTTTGCGTGCATGAGCGTTCCGGCATATGTGCCCTCGCTGGAAATTGATCTCGACATCCACCGGGAGCGTTGCATACACTGACACACACATGCAAATACGCTCAGACCGACTTCAACGCGACGGAGGTTTATGTGAACGCTGGCGAATGTGTGTTTGTGAAATATGGTTGGCGACTCTTGAGGAAAGCCACAACACAAGTCAAGGCCATGTGGTGTGCCGTGCCTGTGACGGCGAGGAATGTGACATATTGAGGGCTAACAGGCTTTTCCCACAAACAACAATATGGGGAAATCCCACATTCGTGTCCTTAACGTGTTTGTGAAAGAGTCACTCTGTTATTGTCTGCTGTCAGAGTGAATTACAGTCTTGTGCGAAGATGCTTTGGTCTTGCGTATAGCTCAATGGAATCCCCAGACACTGTTGGACGACCGTCGTTTTGTGAAAGCGGAAAACTGTTTTACCTTCGACATAGGACACCTCAGTCATACAGGATGATTTCGAAACTAGAATACACTAAATATGAGTCCCTTCTTGAATACTGTAGAGCAACCTCTAGAACAGAGGTGGGCATCGAGGGCCGGAATCCTGCAGGTTTTGTATGTTGCCCTTCTCCAACACAGCTGATATATGATCAGCTCATCAGCAAGCTCCGCATAAGCCTGATAATGATCCTGTTGATTGGAATCAGCTTGTATTGGAAGTGAGAAACCTCCAAAACCTGCAGGACTCCGGCCCTCGAGGACCGAGATTGCCCACCTCTGCTCTAGAACCTATGAGGGTGGAAGGAGAGGGTCAAAACGCCCTTTCCGCTGCTTTGCTATTGACTCATTTCTGTGATTAATTGAAGACTTTAAATTGTTCAAGGTTCTGGTGGGCTCGGCCTACCCCAGCTGACTTCAGGCAAAACCCTTGAATGATGACCAGTCAATCACAGGACACATATAGCAACAGATAACCATCCACACTGAGTGGGAACTGAATCCATGGAGGTCAAGCAAATGAACCAATCCAAGGTTTAAATATTATATGAATACCTTAATGCACGGATGATCGTCAGACCCCCCTTTTTTCAGGGTTTTGGAAAGACTCCTGGTTTGCTTCTCCTGAAAGTGGAATATCATTCAAGAAACCACCAGTTGTAAAATGCTCCAAAAGTTACAGTGGGTGACTCTTCTGTCGGGCTGTTATGCTCACCAAGTAAAACGAAGGTTGCGCACCGCTGACATTTTCAGCGCGGTCCGTCATTTCAACGGCGGGCCACAGCTGCGCTACTCTGGCCTTGGCGCCCCGGGCCTCGAGCGCATCCTGCGGTTTGGTATCACCCAAAGGTGTCTGATGCATTTGGCTGTCTTGCTCGGGTGGCCTGCCCCTGCGGTCGCCCCGTGTTTGGCTTTCTGCTTCACGCTCAGATTAGCAGCTATCTCCTCCGGGCTCTGGCTTTTCCTGGAAGCAAGCTCGCTCGTCGAGTATTTGCTTATATTTCGGTGTGAACTGGCGCGCTCGCCCGTGTTCCAGATAGCTTCTCCTCCAAGTGGATCCCTGACTGCGCCATGAGATAATTGTGGACCCCATCGGAATCCCTGATTGGTTTACAGTTGAAACCGCAGACAGTAGAGCCATCTTAGCCTTCCTCTCACCTCAATTCAGTGTCTCTGTTTTTACCATCGTTGTACGTTTGGGCAAGTACACCAACGATAATGAGGAATACCAGGCTCGGAGCATCGACCCTGATGAAGTCATCACGCTGCCAGAGGCATGGGAGTGATATACCGCCGCACAACTCAAATATGATTTATCATAACAGAGCTTAGTGCCATCTTTGCTCATCATGCGTTCAGCTATGGACGCTTTGCTTGTCATGAGAGCAAATCCTTGCCAAAATGTCGCAGGGATGATTATAAAGTCAAACAATATCTGCTAATGAGCGTTCCCATGTCTCCGCCGGGTGGGAACGCATCATTGTCATTCCGACATAAATAAAGCCCCTGAGACATGCCAAGTGCTCGTTCCCAGAAGTAAAGCAAAAGGACATTGCAGCATCTCTTGCCCACTTGTTGCTTTCACTGCGCTTATTTGCATTCAGCATCAGTCTCGCTCCACTTCAAGTGTGCCCTCATCCCCGTGGAATGAGTCCAGGGTCTCTTGTTGAGTTTCTTACAATATCGTTGAGTCATTAGCATGTCACTTCTTACTGCGTGAGCCTGGACGTAATGGTAATGTTGGGTTCGTACCTGGATTTCAAGGTTAGGGTTCTGACTGCTTATCCTTTGTGTAAACAAGAACAGATTTAACGACATAATCACATTGATTTTTTTTATAGTTTTTTTTGTTTTCATGATTTTGTTTCTCGACAAGTTTGGCCTACTGCCATTTGCATATTGTTAGCCAGAGGCTGAGCTGCAATGTATTCATTTACCACACAGTAGACATTTGAGGCAGTTACACTTCCTGTCCTTTGCCCATTTTTGATTTT
The DNA here is from genome assembly GCF_054856555.1 of Leptonotus elevatus. Lineage (NCBI taxonomy): Eukaryota > Metazoa > Chordata > Actinopteri > Syngnathiformes > Syngnathidae > Leptonotus > Leptonotus elevatus. The sequence continues at coordinate 4,488,593 of NC_141242.1, forward strand.
TTCATTGAATCAATTTGTGTTTTGGGTATTTGTATGGATATTGCATTGTATTCGCGAATTTTTGGCAGAGTAAGGTTTCCATTTTATGTGGACTTGTGTGGAGAAGTTGGTCAGAAAGGACACACACAAACAATTTCTTTTGACATACAAAAACATTTCAGTAGCAATGCACTCTTGCAAAACATAAAATGTATGCTATCTTACTGCATGCTATGAATGGAAAAATTAAGTAATGACAGTAATTAAAACATTACCATAAATGGGTTGTATGAAGTAAGAGAACTGGCAATTGTGAAATACAAATGTAAATTCGACCTTTAAGTATGTTTACTCGGCGCATCCAAAATGAAAATAGAAAAACAAAATTGCACAAAATGACTCTCAGATGTCTTAAAGGTTAAATATATATTCTACAGCAGGCTACACTAGTAATAATAAATTACTAAACTTCCCTCGTTCATTACAGCTCCCGCTTTGTGTAAATGTGCTCGATATTGGCAAAGACGGGTGTTTATTTAAGCAAGCCGTTGGCGAGCATTTTGTCAATCCTGTGCGTCAAAGTAGTCATTGAAAAGTGTAATAAACGTTTCTCGGCTTGTCCAAACAGCCCCGCTTTCATTTATTGTCTCAGATGCCACAAATCAGCCACCTCCATGGGCAAAAACAAATATTATATATTTTCAACATTGTTTGACCTAAGAGTCTCCTCCAGAGGAAGAGTGGCTACAGCGGCAGGGCTATATTTACCGCACCGGTTCCAGCTGAGAGCGTTTTAGAAAGGAACCAGGTCCTACGCCACAGGAAAGGGGTCACGGTTTAGCAAGGTGTGGGCACAGCACATTCCTGGCATGGCGGGCTAACCCGCGGGTGGAAGCCACCCTGCTGCCGGCCCTCATGAATGGAGGTAAACAGAAAGTGTGACTCACTGCTCGCCCAGACGAATGCCACCCGAGTCCAGACAGATAAGTCTGCCACGCAGATGATGTAAGACTTTTGTCCAACCCCCGCCATCCACTTTTGTCATCTGCCTTTTTTTTCCTTGCAGGCCAGGTCACACCAGTGAGCCCATTTCCCGCCTGTCGCCATACCAGGGGTTTCCAAAATATAGCCCTGGGGCCAGTTGTGGCCCTCTGTTCTTTTTTTTATTTTTTAACAACCATTGGCATATAATTAAATTAATAATTGACAAGGCCTGTGTCATTTGTGTTTGCATTGTATTACAGTGGTGCCTCGAGATTAGTGCTGCCAAAGTTAAAGCGTTAACTAATTAATTAATCACAAAAAAATTATTGCATTAATCATGTATTAACACAGATTAATCACACTATTAATTTTGACTGCAGATGATCCTTTAGATGACAGCGGATGGTTACGTTAAAGGTAGCACAGGTTGTGTTTGACCAATAAACATAACTACATGTATGAAAGTAAAGCATTTAATAAATGTTTGTGTATGACATTCAGAATATTTGTTCATGTCAAACTATTGGGATAATTTTTTCCCCATTTTAAACTATGCTAAACTAAACTAAGTAACTAGCTGATTAGAAAAAGAGGACGATGAGCGTGTACAGTGGATAAAAGTTTTTGAAGACGTCGTCATAACAATAAATGTCAAAAAATTAACACATAACAGGTGCTCTTTAAATCTGGCGGGCAAAATTGTTGATAGAAAAGCCTTTTAATTAAGCGATTACTTGTGATTAATCAAAATTGTAAAATGTGATTAATCTGATTAAAAAATGTAATCGAGATATAATTTACCCACACACGCAAGCTTTTCTTGATACAAGCTGTCATTGTTGCCGTTATTTTGCTTTGACTTTTTTTTTGCTTTGACTTTAAAAACTTTAAAAACTAATTTGGCAGGAACGGACAAACAAAATGGTGCAGGAACATGTAAACAAGCAATAGATCAACACTCACAAGCGTAAACGGTTTTATTTATCCTTTGTGAAATATGATTAATATTAGTGCACTTACTGAGTCAGATATGAAACTCTTCTTCATGTGTCTTTATGCCTGTATTAAACTGCCCCCATGTGGGCCTGGCATGAACACCAAGGAACAGCACAAAGTCCATTGAATTGAACCCAAAGATGTCCAAAATATTTAATCCTTTACATTCTATTTAGTTATGTCATGACTGTGGTATGTTTTGCATAATATTTCACAATTAGATATGATCACATCATAAACAAAATAAACAATGTCTAAATTTCCACCGTAAACCAAATTTATGTGTCTATCACATACACCTTGCATCCTTTTATTTTTGGCCTCGGAAGAAAAAAGGTCTGGACACCCAAGTCTTGAATTTCCTGCTTCCCGTAGGAAGTCGAAATAGTTACATTATAGAATTGCCAGAGGTTAGCAGTGTGGCCACTCACTTGCAGATGGGATGCCGACGTTCCAATGGCCCTGGCGTACTGTATGCCATGAAAGTATTTAATATTACATACTCGGCATTCAACAAGGTAGACTCTCCCAAGTACACGAGGAGGAATGATTCATGGAACTCCAAGTCTCAGTTATGACAGCACCTCTATGCCCATCAGCGTAAACAGTGGGAGGGGAGCGGGGGACATGCTGCTTTAAATTCCCACGAGATAATATCAAGTGAGAGGAGTGAAAACCCAAGGCCACGGTCATTTTGTTAAATAATCAAAATAGATATTTGATATAATTGACAGTTAAAAAGGGTTACCTAACCCCCTTTACACTTTTTACTCTTATGTGATATTTTGATTTTTACTCGCTAGTGATAATATGAATTGACACTCACCTTACTGTATACTGAAGTATGTACAGTACATGTGCAGCATGATGCCAGCAAGACTCGCAGTGATGCAGTGAGAGTGCGTCTAAAGGACGTTGGGAAGCGGTGACAGCTGGCTCCTGTGTGGGCTTCCAACCGGGGGGACCTCTCAACACCAGAACAGGATCCTGGAATTTACACGCATAATTATTATCACTATCTGCTCCTTGTGAGCATGACGGAACATGTCGTTGTGTGTGTGTGGCTTGGCGAACGCGATTGTGTTTAAATTGTATCTGCTAATTCAGAGTTTGGGTGTTTTGACAAGTGGACGTGGGAGACATACAGAGGGCACGACAGTGGCTACAGCTACACTATGTGGATGCATCATTGAGAACTGATAGTAGAAGTACTCACACACTACAAATATTTGTGTAAACATGGCTAGTTGAAGCAAAAGTACTGATTCAAGTCTTGTTATTAAGTAACATAAAAAGGTGCAGACTGAAGTGTACTGACTTAAAAAAAAAAAAGTAAAAATATATTTTTTAGGGATAGACGCTGATATTGGGCATTTTGATGAATATCAGTTTCAGGCTTTTTTGAAAATCTGACGGCGATAAAAAGTAAATCTAAAACCATTTTAATCTCAGGGAACTATTTATTAAAATTTTCAGTTAACTTTATAAGAGATGCTGTTGACCTTGGGAACCTTCTGAACAATTAGTTTTTGTTCGAAATTAAAACAAAGAAATGTGAAAGTTTAAGATTTCAGGTATTTTTTAATTTTGTGGGGGAAATATTTACTGTAGAAAACTATAGAGAGCTGTGGTATTTACTTTAAGTTTCCATTAAAAATTTTAAGACATACTGATAAACTTGGGATCACTCAGAACATTTTGTTAGAATTTTAAAAGGATGTCTATTGTCAAAGATAAATAATAATAAAAACTTCTACATTTAGACAAGTTAGAAATGTTTTTCAATAAACATGCTTTAAGACATTACAACAAAGCCAAGATTGATATATTTGGAAAAAATATCCCCCCCCCCCCCCCTTTTTACTGAAAATGAGCATTGGTTCCAAATATCGGGTTATCGGTTATCGGATTCCTTGACTACTAATAATCGGTATCAGTCCTTAAAAAAACATATCGTCGATCTCTAATATTTTTACTTTCAATTATATACAATAACAATACCATAACAAAAGGATGGGTAACTGGCGAGCGGCTCTCAATAATATTTTGGAAATAAACGTTTACTATAACTGATAAGCCTTAAGTTGTAATTACAGTGTTCACCACTAGGTGGCAAACATCACACAACACCTCCAACCACAATATTGTATTTTTGCATCATAGAAGAACACAGAGCATGTGGTTATATGTTCACTGAATTTAAATGTAAGCCCATCAGCCATGAAACATTTTTTTCACGACAGTTGACGCTATAATACTAAAATCTTTGAGTGAGTTGGTTTTTGTGAAAACGTGCAAAATATGAGTAATCCCACTTAATGTTGGATTGCTGTTCAGCAGTTTTCTTTGAATTTGAATTTTTATTCAAGAGAGCCTCCAGGAATTGTTGGCCAGTGTAATCAAACGGTAACATGCTATCAAATGGTCGCCCTGCTTTCCATTGAACTTTTGTACTCTAGCAAAAAAAAAAAGTTAAATAAAAAAATCTATAACCTCTTTTTTCATAGCTTTAAATCATAATATACATAAATACTCATAACTGTCTATCCAGTATCTGGCTCTATGAAGAAATGATAATGAAACACTCAATAAAAATCCCCACATGTCAAAAGAATGCGGTCCCACAGCTGAAAGTCCCTTACAGTATGTGTTGTTGCGTTTTCAGGCTCCATAAAAGACAACCTCCACAAGACAGTGCATTTGCTAATGTGCTGTTAAAAGTTAATCATTACATAATGAATGGATGAAGCTCTCATGTGGGAATGCCTAATGACAGGCCTGTGTGTGATAAGGAGGTCCCGGGAGCAGGAATAAGGAAGACGAACGTTTATTTACACACCAGACCGACCTCATCAAAGCTAAAACGCGACTTGGTTTCATCCTCGACTGCGCCCATTTTGTACTTGGCGACTCCGCCGTGGCGGGATATTCCCTCCAATGTACATCGCCCCCCTCTTCTTTGGCTTTTGTTGCAACACCATTTGTGTTGGTTTGCTTTTAATGGGACACGGCTTCCGAATGGCCATTCTCCACATCCGCCCCTTGTTACTTGCCAGTGTTTTTATATTTTTTGTTTGTGAGAAAATAATCAACCTAACTTAAAAATGTCGCAAGTTTGAGCTGCATTTGTAACCCGAAGGAACCACTGTCATGTCAAATAAGATGTAACACGTGTTTGATCAATAAATAACACTTATTTTGCATTATTAATGTTAATTTATCATACGATAATTAATTTTATTCTACAAGTGGACACAATTGATTAGTTAAAGTTCAGTCATACTTATTTAATACAACAAATAAAACCTTGCTAACAAAATAGCAACATCCTTCGATTGATCATTTGTGCTTTTATTTGCGGCAAGAAAAAACAGTTCCGATAAAACTGCAATGGCACTAAGGATGCAACAAAAAAAACGATTTGAATCGCAAAACCATTTTTGATTTAACAGAATGGAATTATTACATTTTAAATTCATCTTGAATCATATCGCAACTCTTGTATCGAGATACGTATCGAAAGGTCTTTTATAAGACATACAAAGCAGTTATAAAATTGGTTTGATATTGCTTGATTATTTGTTATTTCTTTTTTATTAAATTAATTTCAACAGTTTGCTTTGGATATCTTTAGCATACTGCTATTTCTTAATGAACCTGACAAAAGATACAGTACAAGCCGTACCCTACGGAATCGAATCGTAATCCAATTGAATTGAACTGAATTAATTGAATCGAACCATTACACTTGAAAACATACCGTATTGCATATATGGAGATATGCATCAAATCGTCTTTTATTAGAGAGACGCACACCCCTAAATGGCACCCTTCTTTATTGTTCATGAGTTTACCCTTGTGTGTACACTTTGCATCTGTGAGGTCAGACAGTTCATCCACAAGGAGTAAAGCGAGGAGGAGGAGGGTTATATGTTGTTGCCATGGATACCAGAACCAAACCCACATAAACACCTATAGCAAAGGTGAGGGCTGACATCTTATCTTAAGAATCGCAAATATGCACCCCGAGTTGTCATCTTGCAAATTGAGAAGCATTGCTCAGATCCCTCAAAGAGGAAATTGCAAGATGATGCCTAAGGCTAAGACAGAACTCATTTTGGAGCAAGTGGCCTATAGTCTGCAGTTGTTCGGCTTTGTTTTTTTAAACACGACTACATTTAGGTAGATATTAGTGGGTGGTAATTGATAATAGATTGTTTAGATATCTTTTTTAATTTATAATTTTCTAAATGCGCGGAAGTTGAGCGTCTCAACAGTGAATTATTTACTCCATAAAAAGTGGACTTTTTTTTCATCTTTTTACACTTTTTTTTTTACACTCATTGGTCAACAACAACACACAATTAGATACCAAGAAAGTTTCAACGGTTTTAGATTACTTAGGTGTCAAATCCGCAAATGACATTTTTTATTAATTTTTTTGCAGAATTGGCACCATTTTTTTAAAAATATTCCATATATTTCTTTATAAAACGTATTAGGAAAGTGATATGCATGACGAGAACACCCCGCCAATTTGGTGAGAAGGCCAACTTCAAAATGAAATCTTCACAAATACAGTAACACATGGACATCATTGCCTTGGTATGCTTTATGTTGAAGTTTTGAAGTTGTTCACGGCAGCATGTGGTGGCTGAAATGACTCGTCTTTTCGACTGAAAGGTGGGATAGTTTGGAGCCTGGTTCAAGTTAAACATGAACACGTCATCCTGAAATCATGTTCAATCAGTAATTAACAATGCTAAAAAATTAAAAAAACTACGCAATAAATTACGCTGAAATTGTACTGTTATTAGCATTCACCGATAGTAGCTAGCAGCTAGCAGCTAGCAGCTAAGCGAGTGCCTCATATAGGCTGGTAAAAGCCACCAAACTTATTTTCTAAAGCAGTTAAATAGGCGAAAATGACTAAACACATTTTGATGCTGGCAGCCTGACACAGTTGCAGTTTTTATTGATCATATTTTTAACAAACTGGGCAAATTCAAATGTGCCGTTTAAGCCGGCAAAATGGCTACCGTGACTCGGAGGTGAAGTCACTTCGTATCATAACGCAAAATGGTTAACTTAACGGTTTGTTCACTTACTAAAATTTCTAGAAGAGTAAATGCAGTTTGGTCTCATGTTTAATTTTAGGGGAAAACAAGCCAATTGTATCCGAATACTTGATTCAATAGAATTTTCAGTAGGATATTCAAATACCGAAATATTCTATAGCTGCAGCCTCATAGAAAGATTGTTCGGTGAAAAGAAAAAAAGCATTATTGCCGAGTCATTGGCACAAGCATCTCAAGCATCGTGCTAAACGCTAACATGAATGCTTCAGCTACATAACTTGAACAAAAAACACTTTGGCTGGTGTTTACATCAGTCCCAACGTGCGCGCTTGCATCCAGCAGCTGCACCGATTCCGTTGCGTTCTCGCGATGCCACCTATCCACCGCTAACACACGGACTAATTACTGCCTAATGACTTCAAACGAGTTGCGGTTTCCACTAAGCAGGAAGCAACTGTTCTGTTTTGCATCCAGTAGCGTGCTCCCCGCAGCATGACTCACCCGCGTTTGGCCCCGCACTCCTTTGGCTCAGTGCATGCTGGGAGACGAGCGCTGAGGCCCCCATGGATTCCTCAATGCGGCCGAGATGCATAAAAGAGGCATGTTATTGAAGAGAGTGAGATAAAGCGCAGTGGGTTTTTTTTGAACAGAAACATATGGTTGGTGAAATGAGGCGTGCAAATGTGTTTGATATCTGTTTAATAGTCTGTACTCTGTTTATGGTTCACTAACAATGCAAATTCCTGTGTTCAATGGAGATTAACCGTACAAGACGTTTTCTTCATCAACGGGGAGTCTTACGCTGTTGTTGCAGCTTGACCTCGCCTGCTGAAAGAAATTCATCTTTTCGACTCAACAAATTTCTTCAGCATTGTCTTATCTGCAAAAAACACTCTGTGCTTAAGTAGGAGTATAGATACAGTAGTGCCGTGAGCTATGAATTTAATTTGTTTTGCGACCACGCTCGTAACTCAATCTTTTTAAAGGGTTATTGCTAATTAGCTTTAGCAGTAATCTAGCGGGCAGAAAGGTTCAGCCGTGTGTGTGTTTTAGATCAATTTAAAATTGTTTGAAGGTGTAATTCCTCTTTATTGTGTTCATTTTGACAGGGAATTCAAACTGGGAGTCAAATCGCTTGAAGCAGAAGAATAATTTTTCACTATTATCAAATGTGCTGTTACTTATTGTGAAGTGAGACGAGTTGAATTCACTGATGCCATACAGCACTCGTATTTAAGTCTGCACGGGCAAATCGAAGCAATAAATAACTAAATAAAACGATGGCTCGTATTGCGGGAAAAATAATCTCAAAGCGCCATTGTACTTCTGGTGAAATTAGAAGTCATGATTTAAGTCTCTGTACTGAAGTAAAAGTAAAGACTTGGAAACGGTAAGCAGTCTATTTTGACATGTAGTAAAGAGGATAATGTATAGATTTAAAATTTTGACATAAAAGTACAAATGCGTCCAAAAAGCTAATACAAAGTAACATGAAGATCCAAATATTTACACTAATGAAGCATCGCTCCACTGACAAAGCACATAAAGTTCCAGAGCTGAAGAAAAACTCGTTCCTGTCAGTCAAATCCACCTCCTTGTCTCTCAGTCAGGCAATGTTTAGCCTCCAAGATTGTATAATCCTTCTTTAATGTTGGCTCGCTCTTGAAACTAAATGTCCGCAGCTAAGCCGACAAGATGGAGTCACTGACATGAATCTGCCGCTAAAGGCCTGCCAGTTCCACTGTGTAATTCCCTGCCAGGCCAGCTGGCTTCTGCAAATACTAGACCACCCTAACCCGTTGAAGTAGGTGGATTAGAGGTCCGCACTGTAATGAGCCTGTGGTCACTTTGAATGGTGCGTTTGCTGGGATGCAGGACACTACACTAAATGATGTGGAAAAAACATGTACATGCAAAACTGCAGTATACGGCATTGATGGTAATATGTTGCTCATGTACAGTGTTAGCAAGTGTTGCTACAAATACCTTGAAAAAGTAAACTTAGCTACTTTACTGATGACTTCATTTTAAAAGTAGCTAAATTACTTTATCAGTTACATGTAAACCCTTTGATTAGTCAGAGAATGGCCGTCGTCTTCCAAGCAGGGGAGGGAAGCCTACTAAACATTAAACATAGTAGCATTCACGCTAGCCAAACGTACCGGACTCGAGGCACCAAGTGATTTTCAAGCGCGGCACGGTTTGCCGAGTGTGAGTATGCCCTAAAACCCGTCCATCATCAGTGTACGTGTGTGTGCTGCTCTCAAGTCAGTGAGAGTGTTTTTGGATGTGTGTGTGTGTGGGGGGGGGGGGGGCACTCAGGCGCATCCAGTGTGCTGGATGAGGAGGAGGCCTACCTCCAGTCTCGCCAGATCCCTCTCTCATCACTTGAAGCAGGACAAACACACTCTCTGCTCATGTCACCACATGTTTTGTTAGAGGGGGGAAAAAAGTGGTTCCTTTTTGGAACTCTGTTCCTCTGTCTTACTTCGTGCAGGAGATTCTTTACATTTTTGTCACCTTTATGGAAAAGAAGGAAAAAAAAAGCAATTGCTGTAGTTCAGATCTATACTAGTGTTCTGAAAGGGTGTAAAATTCCCAACATTTCCAGGAGGTTTCAGGGAAAATTCTATTGGAAGTTAATGAACTGGGGAATTTTGCAAATATTCCCAATTCAAAATGTCTCATGGGAATCACAGTCCTCGAGTTACGTCGCACACGACCTATGTCGTTTCATCTTTACAGCGCCCGTGCCTCGTCCGTAGCACATTCTTTGTCATTAATTTCCCACAGTAATCATGCCATTTTAAAAAGTTACTTAAAGTTGTGTTGTTGTTGTTACCTCCAGCAACGGACGCTCATCAGCCAGTCGCTCGCCATCAGGCGCGTCACATTTCTGTGTTTAAGTTTAAATTAGCTCCCCTCTGCTGTCCGTCAGCAATGAATGTCCGTGCAGAAACACATTTACTGGTTCAGGCGTTTTCCGGGTCGCGCAAATATGTTTTTTAAGATTACTGTGTAAGTATTTTGATGTAAATATCGACTAGATAATATTTTGATGTAAATATTGACTTTAACAGTGAAATACGACTTAAGTCGAAATTCAGGTTACATCGCCAGCGTAGGAACGCAACTCCGCCGTAACTTGAGGAGTCCCTGTACAGTAAATGTAAAAAATGATAAATATAATTGGAAATTTAACTGGAAGGTCCGAGACATTCAAGCACCATTCCGAATCATTTCTACTTGTTCTGTTCCTTTCTATTGTGCAGGTTGGCATTTAACATTAATAGGGATTTTTTGGGGGGAATTATTTCTCGCAATTATGTTAATTTCAAATGTGCCAGTTTAGAAGTGATGGATTTACTTCTTTTTTTTTATTATAAAAATTTAGTCGAAAGCAAGAAATTACGAGCGCTATCTATGGCGGCAGCAAAATTAACAAAAAATAGCAGCCAAGCTACAGACGTGTGAACAATTCCTCAAGAAAGAGCCTTCAAGCTGTTTACTGCCTCTTCCATCTGACGAGAATTACACGTTTATTTAACCAAACCGCTTTGTCTTACGAAAGTCTACTACCTAAATGCTAACACACAATGCAAAACACCATAAATGGGCACAAAAAAAACCCTAGCTTTAATGTTGCGGTATACTTAACTAATTTGGTCCCAAAAACGTATAAATATGTTCTATTTAAAAGATTACCATGGTCACAAAAACGTATTCATACGTTTTTTATGCTCGAGCATACTTAAGGCTTTGATGCAGCCTCTAAACTGAAGAGAACGCTTGAAGCAATTGTAGTTATTACAAAAACGGCCCGCTTGGGGGGAGCAGAGTATAAGAGATCATCCAGGGCTTTGTTGCAAAAAGCTCTTGGCCCCACTGTTCTAAACAGATTTGTGAATAATGATGAAACTTAGCTATATTCTAATGCTAATTGCTGCAAAACTGAAGCAGATAGAAATGTATTTTTTTACTGATGAAAGAAAAGACTCTAATCTTTCTTTTGGTGGGTTCTATGTTTTTATAGCAATAGAACACAATATTCTGTGGACCTTGAAAAATCAATCAAAATCCAGTAAAACAGATGGGAGCAAAGGGGGTTGCTTCAGTGAAAAGTAAGTTAAGCATATATTTTTAATCCTCTGCGAAAAACAACAATTGCAGCTTATTTATGTGGTCTTATTTTGTGTTTTATCATCAAATATGTGTAGTGGTCTGTCTGTAGATATTATTCCGCCCCCTGGTGGCCAAGATGGACACCAGAATGAGAGGCACAATGTCCATTGAATTATGATGCGCATTGCACAAACCATTTAATTCTTAACATTCTATTTAATGATAGCATAATGATGATAATTTACTGCATTATCTCACAAAATAAAGTACTATAGAATGTTATGTTCACATAAAAACAATTTTTTTTTTGATCATTCTGTTAATTTCTTGTGTTGGCACCATTATGAGGTGGACAGAATCCACCTGCGCTCAATGAGTAACGATGCACCATGACAACAACGTCTCAACAATGTGACGAATTGGCGCATCTAAAAGGTTTGAAGCGCTCGAGTGTACACAAAATGTCTCGCATGCCATTTTATTTATGACGGCCTTGGCTTCATGTGAGGTGTCTTTTATAGATTCATGTGCTCGTCATGCCTGTGGCTGTGCACTCTGCGTGCACTCGTGCTATCTTCAGCGCGCTGCGAGTGACTGTTGCGCTCTTGGCCGACGAAGCCCAGCGCTATTTTGTTTTCTGGGGACGTTCGCGAGCGAGAGCGAGAGCGAGAGACAATCCAAGCACCTGCTCTTAATTTGGCTGGAATATGATCAAAACATGGTAGGCTAATCAGACGCACATGTCAGTCTTAATGCGAAAGCTGGATCGTGTTAGAAAAAAAACAAAAACGATGCACTTCTTAAAAGCCTAGCGAAGCCTTTCAACTGTAACAAGCAAACATGTTGTCAATTAGTGGCAAATGCCAACTTAAGCCACCTTTGACCCGGAGCGTGCCCACCCGCTTGATGATGGCGCTGCCTTTTCCTGCATCTGTCTGTGTTTGTGTGGGTGTACAAAGTGGTGGCTGCTCATTCATCTTCTTGTGGTCGCTGTGAGGATATTGGAGGCTGTCAAGTAGACATGCATGGGAACGGCCTCCGGTGGTTGTCCATGCTAACACTTGGTTGTTTGCTAAACATCGTTATCCTTTTCAAAACACATTTAATGGGATGAAAATATATTGTCGTGACTGCTCGTCAATCAGACTCAAGCACAGACATCTGCCACACTGTGAACTAAAGTAAACCAAAAGTACAATACGACTACAGTATACGACATATCATATATTAGATCGTATCAAACCATATATTATTCCATTCATAAAATGTGCATATGAATTATTGTATTTCTTATTCACTATTTTCACCATTTATGTTTCATATAGGGGTGACAAGCGATTAACATTTTTAATCGTTATTAATTGCATGGCTTGTGATTAATCGCAAATTTTATATTTGTTCTAAATGTACAATAATGTTTTCATACTCTTAACATAAAAGTGGAAACAATGTTAAACTAATAGAATTATGGCTTCATCTTTCAGTCATTGATACAGTCATTTCATAATTCATAAAATTGAGTTAAAATTAAAAATATATACTGTACGGTAAAAAGAAACAGTGTGATATTGATTTGTGTTGGTAATTTTTCTGCCACTAGATGGCATAATTGCATTTGTAAGACGGTGACAGCTCAGTGCATTTTTCTTTTCATATTAAGAGCTATCTAATCTTTAACATGAAATAACTTCAAAAATTCTGCACATTTTTAAAATTGTAAAATACAACTTGACCCCAGTCTCCACATGTATATGCATTATTATTAAATCTATTGCTGCTCAATTTTGCCGTGGACGTGTCTGCTGCGTTGCGACTGGAATTCCCCCAGTACAGGCTTTCCAAGTAAGGGGCAGTCATGAATCGTGCGTTTAAAAAATTTGTGGTGTTTTAATGGAACTTTAAATTAACACAAAATGAATGCACTAATTTTGACAACCCTAGTTTTATATATTTTAACGACCACCAACTCCAAAAACGATATTGTCACGATATGAAGGTCACGAAACAATAATTATCACGATATTGTGGGGAGGTTGGCGATACAAAAAAAGATCACAATATTGTAAAAAAAACAAAAATAAGAGCTCATACAAAAACACAACATTATGCTTTTGTACATTATAGTAACGAAAAATTATAAAAATATGAATATTATGTATAAAAAAATATATAAATATAATATATAAATTGAGGCACTTACTTGCTAATGCAAGCACACATTGAGTTCCTACACATATTGACTCGGTTCACAAGCATGTTACGTTGTCCTTCATCTGACCATTAGCATTTATCTAAACATAGAAGGGCCAAAACATGCCTTGCAAAAACTAAACTGCACCAAAAAAAACTAGCCACCAGAGGGTGCTAGAACTGCACAAATGGAAATCCACCGACTTTTTTAACAGATGTGTTGCTTTTAATATTGTGACATGACGACGATGATATATTGTGGCAGTTTTAATATCGCGATTGCCATTATCTATACATCCCTAGTACATACGGGTGTATGTACACATATATACGCATATGTACACTCATATACACATACACACATAAAAGCAAAAAAAAAATTCTGGATTGCGTTTTCATTTTCTGGGATTTTTCACGCAAGGTGGAGCTCTGTGCTCATTTACCTTTCTTTGCGGTGTATGTGCAAAATTAGCTGACGCTACTGCATGTTTAACGTGAAAATTTTTCCAATGGTCGTTAAACTGTGCAAACGAACTATGTCTAAACAATTTTGGTTCCGTCACTAAAGCCCTAAATGATCTTATATTTACATTTGTGCACTCTGCTTTGGAATTGCATACACAAATACCGTTTTGTTCCACTGCTTCACCTTGCTTGTAACGTTAGCCGTTGTGACCCGCTAACGTGGAGAGGTTGGATGCAAATAAACACAGTAGGACACGCATTAATACGGGCATTGAGAGGTAAGTGAAGGCCTCTTGGCAAGTGGCCTGCTTTCTAGCACCACTTATGGACAGAGCGCCATATTGCAGGGATTACTTTGTTCAATTCGTATCAAAAGCAAATGCTACTTTAGTTTCACGACAAACCCATTCCGGTGTTTGTTTTTTTCCCCCTCTCCCGTCAGCAGTCGCCATAGCAGCGCTGGAAGCGCACCCCTGGAGGACAATATTGAGTGTGTGGAGTGTCTGCAGGATTAGGACCACAGGGTGATTTTTCATTTCACCTTCTGAACAAGAGAGTAATGTTGGAGAGGCGCTTCTCTCGCAGCAGCTAATCTCCCGTCGGCACTCGAGGCCAAGTAGCAGAGTGGGAGGAAAGTGTGTGTGTGTGAGTTTGAAGAAGATGATGATGCATGCTAACAAGTGGAATATTAATCACAGTCTTGGGAGTCACGGATCTTGGCTGAAAAGAGCATTAGCATTCATGGCATGGCTGCAAATACTGTTTTTCTTACTCATCTCCTTACATTAGCGTCTCCTCATCTGTGAGGTTTTTAGGAAACTCTTTTAGCACTACAAGGGGAATCCTGGACTGGCTCTCCCCCCGCCAGATCCAGAGCTCGGTTTCCACCACGCAGTACGATTGACCTTTCCCAGAGCTGCGCACCCCAAAACACAGACTGGCCAATCACAGCGCTGCGCAGAACAGAGGTCCGACACTTTCCTGGCGGTGCTCTGTTGAATTCAATGATACAGGTTTTGGATGTATTTTTGCTCTTTTAAGAGGTAATTATGGTTAAACGATGTGCTTGGGGCAAGTAAATGCTGGCTCTGGATAAAACTATGTGGCCGTCATTTTGGTAAAATGATCTGTAAAATAACGGTATGCTGTTGTTAGCTTGTTAACCACAATGGTAACATTATGCTACTCATATGAGGCCTAGGTGCAATTCGTATGTGGCTCTGGATAAAGTTACGCTGACATCCACAGTCATTTTTGTAAAATCATCTGTAAAATAATGGCACGCTGTTGTTAGCTTTTTAGTCACAACAGTAATGCTATGTTCCTAATGTGATGCCCGATTACTATCCGTATGCCTTGATTTGCGGATTCCACTATGTCGTACAACTATAATGTAGACAAGCTAAACTGAGGCAAACCAAACTGAACTTAAGAACTTGAAGAATTGTAAAAAAATAAAATACAATATATGAGCTAGAGACACCACGGTGCATGATGTCTTTTGCCAACTCTAATGAAATTGCTATTATGTCACTTACTAGAAGCCTTATTGCTCTGCTAGCCAAACTAAATCGAAGGTGACCGTTCCAAAACAAATTGCGACAAACTGAACTGAACTGATATACAGTCACCTGATTACTGACCGAGTGCACTGATCACACTAAAAACAGTTGAGTAAAAAAAAAAACTCAATTTGGGAAAAAGATGGACCGTGTATTGCTATTTGTCTGGAAGTGTTGATCAACAACAATCCTGCTGGCGTTGTTTTCCAACACTGGAAATGTCGTGCCATTGCACTTTTTGGGGGAGTGTATGGCTTATGTGTGACCTGTCAGACGTCCAAGTGAAATGAATACGTTGCCGAGGTGGAGTTATGAGCAGGATTTAAATCAGATCCTCCAGATTTGATGAGATCACAAAAAAGTAGGGATGATTTAGCACACAAACCGCCACATTGTTGGAAAATGGCAACAAGGATTTTCCCTCGTTTCCCTAAAATGCAGAGGCTATCATACAAATATTTTGTCCACTGTATCCAAACTACTTTGTTGTCATCTATACCCAGAGGTGGCAAATCCAGGTCCAGAAAGTAAAAACCCTGCCACAGTTTGGCATTAGCCCCTGATGCTAGCTAACTCCCTAGCAGGTAAACGACCACCATGGGAGCTAGCTAGCTAGCACCTGAAAGTAAAAACCCTGGCACAGTTTGGCTTTAGCCCCCGATGCTAGCTAACTCCCTAGCAGGTAAACGAGCACCATAGGAGCTAGCTAGGGACCTAGCTAGCTAGCACCTGGGGCTAAAGCCCAACTATGGCATGGTTTTTACTTTCCGGACTTGGATTTGCCACCTCTGTCTATACCAATAACAAATTAAACACAGAGTGCTTTAAAAAGAATATATATATATATATATTTTTTTTTTATTATTATCTGCATGACAAAAGATGTCAGATATCAAAATTAATTTCAGTACATGTAATTTTCATTTTCCATCATGATTTTCAATGAATCCTCTTCAAACCTCCGTTCTACATGAACCTTTACATACAGTTTTGGGTCAGATTGGATCATGCAGATTTGATCCCCAGACCTTAAAACTGAGGCAGACATGCTTACCACCACTAGTGTTGACATCCACATGCACTGTGAGTGCAAGAAGCTCATTGATTGTGTACAATAGAAATGCCACGTGTATTGCGTCATGTTAAACTGATAATGGAATTTCCCATGGAGTCAAACAGACTCCTAAAAGTAAAGGTTATATAAAAACGCTAGAGCAATAGCTGCTGTTGCATCAAGGCTGATAAAACGTCAATGGGAGAAATCAGTGTGATGTCATCAAGTACAAAAGTGCACCCCGAGGTGAAGGTCCCTCAACACACTAAGTAGCACTTTAAGAGGATCGTACCTGCGGGCAGGCAGGTGGGCTGAGTGCTTATCTTACCTAACCTATTGTTTAATGGTGTCCACAGCGCGTGGCCAATCCTCCTCTGTCCTAATCCACCACCACAATGCTATTAAATCCATCCATGATGTTGTGCCCGCAGATGTGCAGTTGTCTCCTTACATTGTCATTCTTGGCAGTTAGTAGAAGGTTAACGATGGTGACAATTTGATAAAAGAGTGATGGGTTTTTGGCAGGCTGTAAGAAGTTTCCAGAAGACTGATACGACGCAGCCAAGTTGAACATATAGACAGGGAAGCATGCAAAGAAGATTAGCCAAGTAGAAGTGCGACACAAAGTATAAAAAGAAAGGTGACATAGGGCAAAAACAGATGTGGAAAATAACATAATGAATACAATAATAATAACGAGGCCTCGTTTACCAGGATGGACAGTAACGAGTGAGAGCGTTACAAATGTCAAAATGTCACCTAAAACATTGTCCTTGCAGTTAAGACTTATTATGTTGGTGAAATAATATTTTCAATGTTTCCTATGTGAAAACGGATGGATTATTTTTTTTTTTTCGGCGACCAATGTTCTGCGGGTCATTGGAGTACAATGGAGAACGGTTCCTCAGATGACAGATGTTCAAGCTTGTAACTTTCATCCGTTCTTTCGAGAGGAAAGCAAGCACGCATTTAACAAGAGTTTTGCACATTTTGCTCGGACATCAATGAAGGCGAATGTCTATGTGCGGAATACGCAGAATCAGATGTTTGCGGTTTGTCCTTTGGGAAGATGAAGGCGAGCGACATTGAACACTTCCCCTCGGCCCTTTCAATACATGCGTCTGCTCCTCCGTGATGCATTAGCGCCATGACAAGCCGAGTACCGATTTCACAAACAGCCATTGTTATTTCACATCTGCTTTTTTTTTTTTTTTTGTCTTCTCCTGCCAGCTGTTTGTCGTCCCGCACTGTGAGTGCACTTATATGTCAGTAAACACTAGAAATACAAAACCGGCTTCTTTTTTTCTTTTCTTTTTTATCCCTCTGGTCCTCCACAGCACTTGAGGTTGGACTTTGATCATACTAAACGTCCACATTAAGTATAGACCAATTATCGGCGCTGATATTCAGCATTTTGACGAAAATCGCATCGGCCATTTTGAATAATCGTATGCCCGATAATAGATCCCTTTAAAAAAAAGTGTTAACTTCAGGGAACTAATTATTCCAATTTCCAATATGCTGCTGGCCCTTAACATTCCTTGTCAAAATTAACACTACTATTGACCAAGATTTTTTTAACTCAAATATTTAACAAACGCTAAAAGTTGTTCAATAAACATATAATTCAAAATTCAAAAAAATGTAAGAGTTGGAGTTTGTATGTGTGTCACATTTCGATGCCAATATTTTCCCTTTTTTTACAAAACGAATATCGGCTCCAAACATCGGTTATTGGCGTCCTTGACTACTAATAATCGATATCAGTATCGGCCCTGAAAAAAACATTGGTCTCTCTCTACTCCACAATTGCTATATGGCCTTGTTTGGGGGACACCGTGGTCTCGTTAACAACTTTTTTTCATATAGAAAAATGATTCACACCGGAGCAGAGTTAGTGGAGTCTGGTTTAACTGAGCAAAATGATACCACACCAGGTACTTCTCATTTCGGTTTCATTTATAAGAAGTCTTGACGCACCTGTGTCTTCTGTTATAGAAGCCTCACATCCTGCAACGCACAGGATTAATCCACATAGTGAAGCAGGCGGTCGAATGGCTTTTTGTAGCGATGATGCTGTGTGTTTTCCAAGTGGGGACGCGCCGGGCCCTTTCGGAGGAGCAAAACATGCTGATGACTGTATTGTCGAACGCCTTTTGATTGCTCCCGGCTGCTTTCATCCCGCCCGGCACACAACAGTGTCTCCATGTCTCCATGCGTTGCCATTGAGCCTCTTGAGGAGACGAGTATTACAAGTGAGTGCGTTTTAATTGTCAGCCCGATGGCTTATTAATGAGACAGCTTAAATTGGAACCTGGCCTCCACCTTTCTTTCCCGTGCATGGTGCCACACACAGTTTATCAGGGATGAATGCCGGCTCCGCCACTATAGAGCTCTTTCTTCTCCCTCCGTATTTCTCCTTCCTTTTTCGAGTGGCTTCCAGGGAATGCAATTAAAAAGAGGGGGAATTTGATGGGAGGCCAATAAGGCTATTATCCATCCTAAGTGAAAAGATGGAGCTCCCGTCCACCCCCGCCCTCTTCTCTTGACCCTGAAAGACATTTTGGTGTCATGAATAACCTTTATGAACGTATTAAAAATCGATTCATCAAGTGTTGTGCGTGTGAAAATGTTGAATGGTTTGGGTTGTCACCTCTAATTTGAGGTATTTGACTCTATGAGCTCTATTTTCATCACCGGCGCAAATCCAGCATGGCGGGCGGCATAAATCTGTGCTTAGGCGCGTTAGACTGGGTGTTGTAAATTTCGCAGTCGTGTGCAAGCCAGCATATTTAAATATGGACGATTTGCATCGTTGGGGGTGTGAACAAAACTGACTAAATTCGCCGCCAATCAAAGCAGCTCCTGGAATTTCTTTTAAATGTGACACATATGTCGCATGAAAATAACCCGAAAAGTTGGGCCGATTTTTTTTATTTGAGTGAAGAATCTGTCAAATTCTACTTTAATAAAGTACTGCATGTAACATTTGTTTTTACTATTATTAAATCAAATTAATGTCTTACTTTTACCACTACAATTGCAATGTGAAGCTCTTTAAAAAGCTCAAAAGTATAATTAATACAAATCATATGAAATGCTGCAAAGTGAGATTGTGTTCCACAAAGGAAATCCATCAAGTGTCGTGACATGAGCATTTTGGTCCAGCGCTCCCTCCCGTCCGGCACTTTATTTAAATTCCTCGCCATCCCGCCGCCATGTTGTCCATCAGAGGACAATAGTGGATGAGGACGTCCTGGGCAGAGTCAGTCATGAGTTGGGTGCCAGTTTGGACGCATAAAGCCTCTTTAATATGAGCCAGGAGGCGTGGGAGTGGAGTTGGAGTGGGATTTGGGCTGGAGGAAAACGGGGGGGGGGGGGGGGGGGGGGTTGGGGGGTTGAAGGTATGAAGCCAGCCATCACTGTGTTTTTCTCAATGATTGTTACTTTGGTTGCTTTCATTTGCTATTATTATCATTACCAATCACACTTAGGTCAGGTGACTTTTTTATTTATTTATGAGAGCTAGTTCTTGGGTATTGATTAATACGAAGGGCTACCAGTTTGATAAACACTTCCGATACATTTTCTGAAATTATCTTCAATTCTTTGTTATTGGTAATAATGATATTTATCTATATGAAAAAAATTATACAGTTAAAGTTTTCTCAGTTCAACACTAGTGGGGTTTCCATCCACCCATTTTTATTCGACTTTTCAAGAAATGTGAAAATAAAACTGAATGGAAACGCTAGAAATTAGAAGAAAAAAAAGGCCCAAAATTCGCAAAAAAGTTTTTACGCTTGGAGTGGGTGGATTTTGAAGAGTATCGAGAAAAAAAAAGTGAATTTTGACTATGGAAACGCTGACAAAACCGGATACACTTCGCACGTTTTGTCCACGTACCTTTGTGGCGGACGATGATAAAAAATAAAATAAAAAAAAATGTTAAGCAATGGCGGACGATAAAGTAAAGGTATGTTTGGGGGGGATGACGAAAGAATTAATTAAAGAAGCAAATATTAATGCAATTTTAGATGGAAAACAGTAAAGAAGCGCTACGTTTCATCCAGAATTAGAAAAGAAAACTCATACGATGTCGTCGCAAGGCGCAGTTGTTCTACTTCTATTAAATTACTGGTGGATCACATCATCCGCGGAGTCCCCTCTCAATATTCGCAAAAGAAGAACAGATGGAAACGGGCATAAGACGCATGTTCGTTTTGTGAAATGTGAGAAAATGTAAGCGCCTCGATGAGAAATGTGTATAAACTGCGTGGTGAGGCCTTAAAACATTTATAAGAAATGTAAAACATAAAGCTAACTACTTTGCGGATTTCATTTATTGCGGGTATTTTTTGGAACCTAACCGCAGCGGAAAACAAGTAAACACTGTATTACTCAAAATAAACAAGTCATTATTTTTTTCTTTTTACAGAAGCCTATTGTGCTCAACCTATTTCAGCTTTATTTTCACAAAGGAGCCCACTGTCACCTCGTGCTGTGACACTTTTTGCAAATCTGTTATGCAGTTCTTTTTGGTGGCTCATAGTTTCCTTCCCCTGTCACCCCTGCCCCGTGGCACACCGAGGGCCCCATGAAAAACAAAACAAAACAAAAAAAACAACACAAAAAAAAAGGTCGCGTCTTACGCATTCTCACCGCGCGCATATCAGGAAAAATCGTTACTCTGCGGCCGCCGAGGTTTGAAAAACAGACTATATTGGGATGTGCGCTGAGAGGCCGACAGAAGGGCGAGGGAGACGTGTGTGTGAACGATAACCTTGCCACACTTTCTCCAGGGCTAAGACTTTCCAGCATGGGCGGGTGAAGAAAGAGAGGATGAGCGACAGAGGGGAGCGGGTGGAAGATGCTTCCTGCCTCGCGGGACGGCTGAGCGGACGCTTCCCTCTCAGCGGTGGAAGAAGTGATGAAAAGACTGCGGAGAAAAGCTGCTCTATTGTTTTGGTGTCTCAAAATGAATTTTGTGTTTGTTTTTACCAAAGCTGCATTTATGTTTTCAGGGAAAAGTATTTTTACTCTGCTGCGGAGGGGGGGGGGGAATCTATGTGACAAAAGTGATAGAGCCAAGGAAGAAGGTCAGGGTGGACGCGGCAGTGGAACATCGTCACCAAAAGACCGCTGTTTGATTCCGCTTTCCCAGCACAGTGTAAAGATAGAGCCCGCTGTGTAAACACGTCAATGCTTTCCAAGTGTGGAGGTGTATCTTCAAAACAGGATCAACCCTCAGCCTCGCCCCAGTTATTATCACCGTTACCACGACAGCGTAGCAACAGTCTTTCCAAACCCTCATCTGGGACGCAAGTTATTTCGTCAAAAGCGTCATCATTAGTGGGGTTTCCATCCGCCCATTTGTATTCAAATTTTTAACAAATGCGAAAATAAAACTGAATGGAAACACTAGAAATTCGAAAAAAAGTCGCAAAAAAAAGGTGTTTACGCTTGGAAGCGGTGGATTTTAAAGCGTAGCCTATCCAAAAAAAGGAAAATGTGAATTTTGGCTACGTGAATAAACGCTGACAAGATCGGATACACGTTGCACATTTTAACCGGATATTACGTCACACATACGTTTGCAGCCACAAAGCAAAGGCGGACGATTAAGTAAGGTATGTTTGGGGAGACGACGAAACAGAACTCTTTTTGGAATTTATTAAAGAAGCGAATATTAATGCAATTTTAGATGGGGAAACAGCAAAGAAACGCTACAGTTGATCAAGAATTTTAAAAGCAAACTCATACAACGTCATCGCTTCCTGTTCTTCTTCTTCTTTTAAATTACTGGTGGATCGCATCTCTATGGTGTATCCCGCTGCCTAGAGCCGCTGAGTCCCCTCTCAATATTCGCAAGAGAAGAACAGATGGAAACGGGCATAAGTCACATGTCCGTTTTGCACACTCAGTAATTTCGCTGAAATTTTTTGAAACAATTGGATGGAAACCTGACTATTGACTAAAGTCTTTAAAGTGTCTTTACGATACGTATCATGAAAACGTGTGAGTTTTGTTGAAAACGCTAGCTCTTTGATGTGGACGGGAAAAAAAAGACGCTAAATTCAATGAAGACAAGCTTTTCGTGACAATGCAAAATTGTCTTTATTGTTGACAAAAAAACGCATGTTAGGTTCTAGAGTTGTCAAAATTAATCAGTTAATCTACAAGTAATTGATTATCAAATTAATCAACAATTATTTTAATAATAGATTAATCATTTGGAGACAGGTTTTTTAATTAAAATTGTCCATATCCTCTGATTTTAACATATCAACAGTAATTGCTCACTGATTTCTGTAGTCCTTCATGAAAGAATACTGATTATCTTAATCAAAATAAGACATTTGCAAACATCTATTTTTACTTTGGAAAACAATGACCGAACCGGTAACATAGCATAACATCAATTCATTTTCAATTAAAAAAATTTTTTTTAATCACTATACAATTTTTTTTAATCACTATACGAATACAAAGTATGAAATAAACACCAATAAATGGTTAATTCGGGGGAGGAAATACTTTTGTAATACACTTTCATGCAAAATTTAAATGAATCCGATTAATCGATTGTATAATCGATAAAATAATCGATTCAAAATTTTGGGGGATAGTGACAGCACTATTAGGTTGGTTCATCGAAAGACTAGATTGTCTCTGATGTTGACAAACACATTAGGTCTATAAAGTACTAAATTGTCTTTTTGTTGACTGAAACACACATTAGGTTCACTAAAGACTAAATTGTCCTTCATGTTGACGAAAACACACGTTTTGTTTTATTGAAACTAAACTTTGATTGACAGGCGGTCTGTTCGGGCAAGGCTCCACCCCCTGGAAGGCACGCTTGGATGAGTTTGGTCTGGTGTCGTTTTGGGGGACTGGTTTTCGTTATATAAAGATGTAATACATTCACAAGAAAATGAATGAAACCACATTACTTAAACACTAAAAGAATATTCATTTTCATAGGAAACGTTGACTTCCCTGTTATTTGGAAATAATTAGGATCAGTCTTGCTTCTGACACCATTTAAGTGATTCCCAGTGTGAGTGTCCGCGTGAGCCAGCAGCGATCTACTTGACTCCATACGAGTAAACACATGTCCAAATGCTGCGTTTAGGTGTCGAGAAATTGCATGCAGATGACTGTTAAGTTGGCTAAACGGATGCCAGTTTGCTTTTTGATGGTTTTTGCTTCTTCTGGGATCAATACAATCATTTGAAAAATAGTCTTCAAATGCCGTCATGTTTGATTTCTCAGATCAGCTCCTGTGCTAAGGTGGAGAGATGCGATTTTGACAGAGTCTTATATAGAAAATCATAAAACTGATACGGAATCGGATTGATTAGCAGTTTTTTAAAATAAATGTATCAATTCCCATCCCAAGTCATATATATGCTAGCGATGACTAAGTTTCCATTTTTAAAGTTCCCGCAATACTTGCTTCACGAGGTGGCCTAGGCACACATAATTGTGGCTTGGCAGGTTGATTGATATACAGTACTTGTGTGAAACTTTTCTTACAAAAACATGGCACATTATCCTGAAAATGCAGTGTAATAAATGTAAACAGCAGGAGTGTAACGAAAACCGATTGGAATCAGAAAATCAGCTTTGATTTAAAATATTTGAGTTCATCGGATCAAATTGTGCCACGAAACGTATTGAATAGTCTTTTGGTGTACACTTTTCACAGACTTAGTGAATAGAAAGGTCACGTTAAGTTAAAGTACAAGACAATCGAGTCTTTCAAAAGTTTTTTGAGAATAGAATAGAATACGATTTTAATGACAATGAAAAACAATGAAAATCGGTTTTAGTCAAGTCCAAGTACAAAAAACTGGTGGCTTAAGTCTGACTCAAGTCAAGTCATGGGACTCAAGTCCCCACGTCTCTGGATCTTAAAGAAAGAGAGAGAGAAACTGTCGACAGTGTCATCTTCAGACCTCAATCATGTGCAGGGAAGGAAAGCCGCGCATTTCAGATTATACATTGTCTTATACATGTCGGGACAGCACCGCTGCTACGGCTGCCGCGTCTCCCTCTGGGAGGTCCTGACCCGAGGCTAAGCGCTCTTTTTCCTCTATAGGGGAGACCGGCTGTTACATGTTCAGCGAAAAAATATAGACAAATCTATCGAGGTAGTATTTTGTTGTTACATACAGAATGTGACATTTTAACCATAGACAACAGACGGAAATAAATAGGTTACATATCTGGTTGATCTCAAGTTACAGCCCTGTGTGACTTTATTTTATTTTTGGGCTTTAAGTTAAGACTTTCAATGTAATTTCGATAGTATGGGAAAATATTGTTCTTGCTGTGGCCAGTGGCCATGACTCCAATGAAAGTTGATTTGATACGTTTCATTGACTGCTTATTTTAAAGTGGAACAATTCGATTGGGCTCAATTCTATGGGATTACGTAGGTTCAACGATTCTAAACACTCGTTGACGTTAGGTTTTATCTTTGATTCTATGTACAGTACTAGGCTCATTGAAGACTCTCTGGGATTTGGGCATTCAGAACATTAAAGGGATACTTGACTCATTGAGCCATTTTCAGCAGCAAAAAGTTACTATTTTAAGAATTTGATAACTTCTTTATTTCTCTTGTGCAATTGATACCTTTAAAAAAAAAAAAATCCACTTGCTGTCTACTGAAGATGACATCACATGTGCTGAGGAACCATTCATGGCTCACCTGGTTTCTGGGTTTGGTCAGCAAACTGAGCCATGATTGGTCGTTATCTACTTCCTCAGCACGGATGATGTCATCTCCAGTCGACAATAAGTGGAAATATTCGTTTTTAAACGCATAAATTGTACATTTAAAAAAAATAATGACGTTATCAAATTCACTCTGGACAAAATATTTACTTTTTACTACTGAAAATGGCTCAGTGAGTCAAGTATCCCTTTAAGACTAAACGTTCCAACGTAAACTTGGCCATTCAAGACTCGAATTGTCTTTGATGTTTACAACAAAATCCTGTACTATATGTTATGTTCATTGAAGACTCTTTGAGAACTGTCTTTGATTTTAACAACAAAAAGATGTACATTAGGTTCACTAAAGGCGCTAAACTGTCTTTGATGTAGACAGATTATTAAAGACTTTGGACTTGCTTTGATTTTGAACACAAACACATGCTTTTGAATTATTGAAGACTAAATAGTCTTTGTTGTTTACAAAAACATGTACGCCAGGTTCATTCAAGAGTTATTTATTAAAATGACCTTTGATGTTGGTGAAGACACTTCTTGAACTCTCTAAATGACTTGTTGACGTGAATGAAGAAGTGTTTTAAAGCCTGCTTCAGAGTGAGTCACTCTGACTCAAGCGGACAACAAGGTCATCTTATTGAAAGTTGAAAGCTGGGACGGGGGGGGGAACTCTTACAAGTGAATACAAATTTGAATATTAATGTGATGAATTGCAACCAGAGCACATAAATCAACACTGGTGTCAAATGGTCGAAATGGTCGGGTTCCCATCCTCTGGAAGGACACGTTGCATTATTTTCAAAATCGGTCACACATCATTTGTCAGTGAGCGCATCATTTGCAAACAATAATCCAGTGACAGAGATGAGTTGGCTGAAGTAGCCTACAGAGGAGCGGTAAGGCTCGGGGGGGGGGGGGGGGGGGTGGAGGGGTCCTACCCTAACCCTGACCTCTTCTACATGTGGAACCTCATCTGGGGCGAATGTGCGCAGCCATTGTAACACTTAAGAAGGCCCTTTCGAGGGCTTCCAGATAGAACATTTGAAGAGTCCGATTGACAGCTTTTTGGTGCGCGTATGTTTTTCTTGCGCATCTGTCTTTCCCTCTCGCCGACCTCGACTGCGGCGAGGAAATCGCGTACACATTGCGTGAGAGCTCGTCATTCTCCGGTGTCTGTGACAGCGCTCATCAGCGCGCCATTAATTAAGGCCTAAATAACAAAGCACAAACAATAAACACTCGGCCGCGAAAGCCACAGCCGCGGCGAAGCACTTGAGAAGCTGGCCAAAGAAAGTAAATAGAATAATCCTTTCAAGATTGAACAGGCCGGGGGAGGGAATTATAGTAGATAGCAGTGCACGGATGTCATTCATTGGAGTGTCCAATGAGGTCGTATTTCACATGGCTGCACATGTGCAACTTGGCACGTTGTGTCATTCCTAAAATAACCTGTTTTGGAGAATGGTCCACGCCGGACTTTTTGCCCATTGGAACGGATTTCTACGTGTTTATGGAGAAGTGTGTTTTAACCGTCCTTCCTGCAAGTGTGTGTGTATGCGGTCGGTTGAATGGGGAGTAAGTGAGTGCGTGCAGCAAGGGGGAGGGCCGAGGGGACAGCTGTAAGGCAATCACTTCATAAGTGAAATACCACTCCCTGTACAATAGCCAACCGCAAACCAGAGCTGTGGTGCAAATGTTTTTCCAACCTGGCATGGATCTATCCCAGCACATTGAGATTTATAGAGAAAAAAAAAATACATATATAGATATATGTATATAAAAAATGCATTTTTCACTTCCTTCAAAAATAGTTATGACAGGCACGCTCCAATGCATTTCGTGCAAACACATTTTTTGGAACACTTTTCTAAATTCTCACTTTCTTCAAAAGAGTGGGTTATGACTTCATGATTTTGTTTTAACTAAACTAAGTAATGGAGTGTTTGAAGAGCTTGGCACCGCCAAATAATAATCGAAAGTACAGTGATTATTAATAATAACGATCATCACATCATACAAGTCGGAAATGGAACCGCAATTTTCCGAGAAAAAGTCATGGAACCGCCGCCGCCATGCCATGCATGAGATGTTAACATATATAGACAAGGGCGCAAATAAGTGGTGCACAGGTTCGACTGTGTCACTGCCACTGTTTGCGTGCTAGGCATATTGCAGCTCAGTCAGCGTGACTGCTCAAGCTAGCTCGAAGTGGAAATCAAGTCAGCTGCCACGACTGCTTACGAGGGCCAACTTCAAAATAAAAGCCTTTTAACGGTTCATTGTATTGTTTTAATGAGCTATCACGTGTCTAGTCCTGGCATATGTAGATGAAATTAGGAAAAACAAAATTTAACTGATGGAAAATAATAATAATAATTCACATTAAAATTACTAGCTACACATAATATTAACACTAGGGGTTGTAATTGCCTAATACCTGGCGATACGATTCACAGGTCAGGATTAAATTCGATATCGATTGATCCCGATACGAATCTATAAATTGATTACTGCGATTTTTTTTAACTCAAATTTAGAAAATACTAATCAGTAAATTTGTACATGTACACTGTAAGATTTGTATGAAAATGTATCTATTTATCTGAAACTTTAGGCTTATAACAGTGAGCCACTGTATT
Source organism: Leptonotus elevatus (assembly GCF_054856555.1). NCBI lineage: Eukaryota > Metazoa > Chordata > Actinopteri > Syngnathiformes > Syngnathidae > Leptonotus > Leptonotus elevatus. Next base: position 4,516,407 of record NC_141242.1, read on the forward strand.
TAACAAACAATCTGTTGCAATCAGTTTCATGTTTGAACAGCATTGAAATAAAATATTAAGGCTTAATGTTAACATAAAATTATTCTATGCTTAACGTGTGAACCCTAACCCTAAGTAAGACATTTTGTGGAATAAAAAAAGATGTTTCAACATCTATTTGGCCGCATATCGAAACGATTCGAGAATTGTGCGCTGTAATATCGCGATATATTGCCAAATCAATTTGTTTAACACACCTAATTAACACTAAATAATTATTGAATCAACATTCCCCCCAAAACATGTCTACAGTGCCCATATATTTTGCAGAATAAATGTTTAAAGTGTGCTGACAATATGAGCATGCTCTTTTAATGCTGAGTGCCGTACAGCTGATGTTAGCTAGCTAGCCAGCTAACATTTTCTTTTATACATACCTGTGAAAACATGCCTTCCACAGACGCGATGACTGAGGTTTGGTTCACAGTCCGTCTTGAAATCTTCTCTGTACTGAACTAATGGCATCCACTTGATTTGTCCTCCTCAAATTGGCGTACACAGCATCTGGTAGTGCAACCCCTAACAAAAATGAGTTTTTGTCATCATTTCAGTTCAGGACAGGTCTACAGCAGTCACTCACTTTTGCCACCTAGAAATACTCTTGCACCTACGGTTTACAAAAATTATGGAAAGCTATATATACATAAGTGACATTATGCACGCTGTGACCAAATTGTTGGTTTTGTTTCAAACTTAGTGTCTCTCTGATTTGTGTGTTGCGTTGATGGATCCTAGTAGAACTGTCTCTGAAACTGTCTTTAAACTTCTATGACATTTTCGGGCAAGCTACTTGCACCATTCAAGAACAAGAACGCTGTCTTTTTTTAAAGCCAAGTTAACACGATGAAAAGGGAATCCCAAAGTGGAAGCTGTCAAAGCAAGACTAATGTTTTGTTTGGTTACTTCTCTCAAGGACTATGATTCTTTTTTCTTTTCTTTTTTTAATGATAGCTGATTGTGTCATCTCTTCCGTTCCTGTCCACTAAGGTTTAGCAAACGGACATATTCCTGAATTCTGCTAAATGCATTTGTTCTGCACAAAATGATGCCCTCACAGCTATTTTGCATCTGTCTCGGGAGTAACAATTCAGGAATAGCCTCTTCACCCGAATGTGTAAAATGCCTTTATTGAGGAGGTTGAGGGGGTGAAGTAAATTCCAGAGAATTGATGGGAAAAACCAAGATGGCCGTGCTTTGTTGGCGGCCGAGGTGGTCATCCGGGTGTCACGACAGGTTAGCTCTAATCACGCCCGACGTGGAGAGACAAGCGTTAGTGGGAGGAGGAGGAAGGGACCTCGTGAATGCACCATGACCAGGCACTGACAGATTAACATTCCGCATGTTTAACACAGGTCAAATTTGACCCGTTTGGACAGCAATAAATGTCATGAATTGTCATTTGAAATTTGAAGACCTAAAGTGACGCAAAACCAAAAAATATATTATTTGATATATAAATTTAGTGCACACCGGGCCATCTGAAGCATTTCCAAAAGGGTTCAACAGATGGCAAGATGATACGGTGACACTATTAGTTTACAATGAACTGCTGTATTGTTACTGTAAAACTACACACAACGTTACACACATTGTGCATTTAAATGCAACACATGTACAAATGTTGATACACAAACTTTTGCATTGAGTTTCAGTCCCTCAACATCAGTACTTGAAAGTCTGATTATATTTATAGCTACATTTACAAGTCCTTTATCTAACTTTGTTTCTAAAATTGTTTCTCTTTTTCTTCTAGTTCCTTCACGTCACTCTCCACTATGACCAACTGTAGCAATAAGTGCTTACCTGCCAACTCCTTCGTAGTTTTCGGGGGGTATTCAAAGCGTCCGTTGTCAACCCTCGGCTTCTATTGAAGCAGCACAACAATAATTTTCTTTTTTCATCCACGGGGCCTAAATTGCTTTCTGAGAGTCTTCTATCCAAACATTTTGTTTATCCTGCTTCTAATCCTGGCGCTGAGATGACATATTTCTTCTTCGTTAGTGTGGTCAGGTCATTTGTTAGGGTGTGTTATCTGCATGCGTGCACCACACTGCCCCGAAGAGGTCAAAGCGTGAACAACAGCAACAGCACACCCAATGGAAGGGTCGTACGCTAAATAAATAAATGAAAAGAAAATAATAAAATAAAATAAAATAAAATAAATAAATAAAAGTGCTGTTGAAAGAAATTCGCGTTAATAATGCATTATTTAAAAAAAAAAAAATTCTTAAAACATTATTTTATGGTTTTCTTTGTAAAATTATTCTCCATTGACAATTCCGAACATCCGGGCATTTCTGATATTTCCACAATTAATGCAAAGTTCATTTCCACGTCGTATTGTATTGCTTTTGCCTGTGACTAGCATACAAACCAGGCATATTCTTATAGTAGTCAAACAACATTTGATCACATTTTCAAAATAATCCTTACAAATCAAATTACAATGATCCAAAGTCCAACACTTTTCAATGAGTGGTAGCCTATGTTCGTATTGTATGTTCAGTTTTAGTCAGGTTTTCTGGAACGGATTAATCATGAAGAGATGTTTTTATAAAAATAAAAAAAATACACATACCTTTTCTCAAAACATTGATTGATTGGATTAACTGTCCACAGGCTATGACTGCATTTAAAAAAAACTCTAGTTCACAATTTGCTATAGAGAATTCTTATGAGGACCATCAAATTGATCTGCAACATACTTTCTGTGTGCATGGAAGACAAACACTTTTTAAAAGGGAACTCATATCTCAGGAGGAACAAGTTATGGAAGTTAAGTTATTTTCTCCACCGCTACACCCCCTCAGCAATGTGAACCTGAGGGAACGGCGGCATCAGAATGTCCCGGTTGGAATTCCTCAGGGTGGTCGTTTGACCTGAACTGGTCAATTAATGTCAGCACAGTCAGTGATGAAGAAGTGGACCATGGTCACCACTGACCAATCATCTTACAAACGCTGCACAACCATTTTTTTTTTTTTTTAGAGCTTCATGTTGCTATCATTAAGTTCCGGGAGTGGTTGGTTAAAGCGTCTGCCAGGCTTGCATGTGTTTAAAAACAATACCCAAAGCCTTGTTTGAAATTCTAATGCAAGCTTTGAACCCAAATTTGATACCCTAACCTCAGTTTGAAACTACTTCCAAGACAACAACAAAATAAATCATTGTGGCTTAGTTTTATTACTATACCATCAATTGACCTCATTGAAGCTACACCGAAATGCAATGTGAACACAATCTCAATTTCCTAACATTTCCTTGAACAATTTAAGCGAATGACCTTTGAAAGTCTTTCTCGCTCACGTTACAGCTCATTTGCCTCTGTGCTGAAACCTAATCAGAACCTATTAGGAATTACTGGTCACGCTGGAGGGCCTGGCAGCGTCCTTACACACCAGAATGACAGAACTTGACACAGAGTCAGTGGCAAAAAAAGTCATGGAAATATGTAAAATGTGAGCAAAGCGAATTCTGTACCGCTTTGATGACTCAGATGCAAACGTAACAAACTCCATGTGTTCAAATACACAGCGACTATTAATATTGACCGCTATAAGTCTTGAGCGTGCCACAAATGTATCTCGTGGGGTTGAGAAGCCTCTCGTCCCTGCGCTCTCATCTTTCAAAGTCAAAAGGGCCCAAAATGAAAAAGCACTTTACACACACACACACACACGAGTGGTTTTCTCTGAAGCGATCCAAATAGAATCAACTGATTAGCGGGTCGGATTAAAACAGTTGTCTAAATGGGCTAATATTAAAGTACACTCTAAAGAGAGAATTGTTGAACCAATTTAAGATTCTAAATTGAATTTTTGACCAACTTAAAAAAATCACTTCAAGTTGCAACAAACGATTGAATTAAGTTAGTCCAAATGTGAATATATTAAGTTTAAGTAATTATGAGTTCATTAAACTTAACATTGGCGTCACATTGGATTAATTTAATTCAGATGAATATATTTAATTTGAAATTTAATGAACTCATAATTACTTAAACTTAATATATTCACTTTGCACTAACTTAATTCAATCGTGTGTTACCACTTAAAGTTGGTCAACAATTCAATTCAATTTGTAATTTTAAAATGGTTCCACAATTCTCTTTTTAGAGTGTAGATACCACACATAAATGTCATTTAGGAAGCAGGGGAGTTGATGAAGAGATTTACCACTAGATGTGCAGTTCTTAGTGGCGGTCTTTTGTTGGGCAAAGTCAGCTATGATATTGACATATTTTCTGCTCTGGTCTTGTTTTGAATTTATAATCACACTGTAAAAAGCGAATTTTTAACCAATTTAAGATTACAAATTAAATAGTTGACCAACTTAAAAATATTGCTTCAATCGGTAACACACGATTGAATAAAGTTAGTCCAAAGTGAATATATTAAGTTTAATGGATTATTAAATAAATTCATTAAATTTAATATATTCACCTGAATTAAGTTCATCCAAAGTGACTCCAATCCAAAGTATTAAGTTTAATGAACTCATAATTACTTAAACTTAATATATTCACTTTGGATTAACTTAATTCAATCGTGTGTTACTGAGTGAAGTGATTTTTTTAAAAGTTGGTCAACAATTCAATTTGTCATCTTAAATTGGTCAAACAATTCTCTTTTTAGAGTGCAAGACACATAGTGGACCAAAGAAACACCTGAAACTGGCCGCAAATGGCCCCTGGGCCGGACTTTGGACACCCCTGGCCTAAATATTCTTCCTCTTCTACTTGCTGATTTGCCCCAAATGCAAAAATGAATGGCTCAGTTCCACAAACCGGCATTGTCCAGTCGCCTGTCATTTTCCAAGCAGAATCCATAAGCTCTCTTCTCCCGCTAACCCTTTATTAGTGTGTCACATTAGAAAAGACGTCAAACTTCATTTGATATTCTATCAGTTTATTAGGACTGCGCACATCTGTACGGGCCTTAACCAAGGAAGCAGCTGGCCCAAGTTGTGCAAGGGACTCCACCGCAACGACCGCACGAGACTCTCCTACAGCTCGTCTGGCAAAGTCCCTCACCAGCAGGCCTGCCGCCGCGTGATCCAACAAGGTCTTCATGTGGATTGGGAGCCACTGTGGGTTAAAGGAAGACTTTTTTTTCCCCCCCCAATGCAGGTGCACCTGTTTGTTCCAGTAAATGTCTAGGACTACAGTGAATGACAGCGGGGACAGTATGTTCTGGACCCACTCGCTATAGGTGAAGCATCATATGTAAACAAAATGTGTACCAAAAAAAAAAGACCAAAATCTCTGGTAAATATTTTGTGTTAATGTCATTTTTATATTTTGTATTGGTGCAGAGTTATAAGCCAACAAATATAAAGTGTAAACATGTGACATGTAACCCCACCATTGTGTAAATTTGGTAGGATGTCACACGGGATTTTGCAACTAGTAAAACAAGGCCAAAATTGTTGATGTTGTCTTTCTTTTTTTACTTGAACGTGAACATTGAAGTAAGCTAAAGGAAAAAAATAAATCAAGCTTGTTAAATTCTAACATCAATTCAAATGTTCACAAAAAATATGAATAGTAAAAATATACATGCACTGGAATAAGGCCTTATAGGAACCTTTGGCACGAAGGTGATATCTTTCAGACTCAGATGCCTGTTTTACCGTCCTTAACAATGGAATTTCCAGATTAAATTAAACTACAAAAAGGAAAGTTTTGGTTCATCATGAAACTTAAAATTCCCCCAAACTACCATATTTGCAAATACTAGCTTTAGTTTAAAGTTGTTAAAACAGAACAATGACAAAATGCTCTAATATCATCTCATAATGTGCTTTTCTCTTCTCAGACAGGATACCAAAGACAGGTAGAAAATTAGTATTAAACTTTGTAGTTGAGCCTTTTGGTGGAGAAAGTCATTGTAATGTGACAATTTACCCATGTGACAACAAACCCCAGTGGGAGCCTGGGGTTTGTTGTCACATTGTCGTCAACGTCAATTTATTAATGGAGTTAAGTTGGCGTCCTTCTCTTCCTATTCTTCTTGCTCTTAATTACGCTGCAACTCATCCAATAGAGCTCAGTGCTGCCAGTATGTTGTGGTACAACGTGGTACTACACAAACGGCAACCCTAATTTAACTTAACCTAACTCAGCCTGTATGTAAAAAACACCAAAAAATAAAATAAAATTAGTGATCCAGTGGGGAAACACTGAACAGGACTTTGTCTTTTCCAGAGAAATTGTGGAAATTAATTTTTCCCTCAGCCACGTTTGCGTTTGCTTGATATCGGATCACGGATTACATCATAATTAGAAAATATCTCCTTCGGATCTTCCGCACCAGCGGCATCGGAAAGTCACGTCAAAACAAAGAACGCTAATAATTGTTGAAATAACACAGTCACTTTGAAAAAATGTACGAGTGATCACTTTCATCGTGTATTTTGTCTCTGAGCTGCCGCATTAGCATAGCCAACCCTTTCCAGGGCCAAACCATCACATAACTTACATACAGCATGTGACCGAATGTTAGCCAGCTGCCACGGCAACCTCAAACAAAAACCCGCCTTGCCTGCCGGCAGGGGGGCTGCAAATTAGGGCCGATAATGCCTCACGCCACCCACAAGGGGAGTGATGGGAAAGGCGAGAGGAGCGGGACCGATGCGGGGGTCCCTTTTCCATTCCAGGCCGGGGTGGAGGAACCTGTGAAAGGGAAGAAAAGAGGCTCTCATGGCCCATTGTGCATGAAAGCGGCAAACCTCCACACCGGTCTCCCTGCTGCACTCATTACCCAGGATGGCTGGCAGGAATGTGGCTGTTTGTTTGGGAGCCTCCGCCGACGTATTTTGCCTCCAAATTGACACTTCACACTTGTCAAAGGGACACTTGAAGGTGAAACATGGCTCTTGTTCTGATAGGCATGATAAGCATCAAGCGTCATTGGGGACGCTCAGAAAGAATGTAAACAAGCACCTGACCCGTAGTCAGCACAGCCAACGCTGCAACAATAGAAAGGTTTCTGATTTGTGTCCTAATTTGAATCTATCATTTGAAACGCTAACCCTATATCACATAATTTGAAAAACGATAACCTTGACTTGAAACCGTAAAACTCTAACTTGAAACTGTCATTTGAAACCATAACTTGACAAAGTAATATCACCTTGAAACCCTCACCCTGGCTTGAAACTCTACCGCATACAACCAGATCTTGAAACCCTATCCCGAAATTATGAATAATAATTTGTACCCTTAACCTCTTGTTTGAAACCATAACCCGATCGTAAACTTTAATTTGAAACAGCAACTTGAAATTATAACTTTTTCTTGGAGCCCTAATTTGATGCACTACCCCTTGTTTGAAACACTAGTTCAAAACCCAAACTCAAGATTAAAACCCTAATCCTAATTTGAAAATCTAACCCCGGTTTGAAACAATAATTTAAAACCCTATCTTTGTTTTTAAACTCACCAAACCTGAAGCCGCCATTTGAAATCCTATGACTTCAAATCCCAATTTAAAATCTGAACCCTTGTTTGAAACCCTTAACAACGTTTGTTATCCTGCTTTAAAACCCTAACTACTGATGCTAATAGATATATATATATATATATATATTTATATATATATATATATATATATATTTATTTATTTATATATATATATATATATATATATATATATATATATATATATATATTTATATATATATATATATATTTATTTATATATATATATATATATAACAATAATACATTTTAAGTTCTAGCACAAGATTTTTTTTTTTTTTTAGTTTAAGTTAAGGTTCAAGCATGTTAAGGTTTGAAATTAGGGTCAAAACCGTGACTTAAACTCTTTGAAACACTAACCCTACTTTTAAACCCCAACATTGGCTTCAAACCCCAATTAGAACTCTTAACCCTTGTTTGAAACCCTTTCCCATACTTGAAACCTTTGTTTGAAACCCTACTTCAAAACGCAAACCCTTGTCTGGCACCCTAATGTAAATCCTAACTTGAAACCCTACGCTTGTCTTAATTCAAACCTTAGCACGTTTGAAACATACCAACATAGCAATCTTGCCGTTTCAAAACCCAGCACGGACGTGAAACCTGCAGTTTCAAACCAACTACCGTTGGCTTTAAGCTCTAATATCAACCCCCAAGTCATATTTCAAACCCTAACCTAGTTGAACCGTCATCAAGTGATAAAGCCGGTCCATATTTTGAAATAAAAATTCTTTGCCAGGAGTTTGTTTGGCGGTTGTTTTCATTGGCACCCGGCGCATCATATGAAAGTCGTTGTGGTTTCAAAGAAAAGTTGAATAGTGCATTAATGTTAGGATCACCTTACCAGGCATTGGGGATATGTTCTATCAATTAGTGGGCTTGGGCAGTAAGCACAGGAAAGATGAATATGTTGCTAAATCTGAAAATCATGGTTTCTACATATGGACCTCTATATCGTCCTTCCAAAGAAAACGTCTACCCTTACATTTTTATGTGTTATTGAGCCCAATCGCAATAAAATGAAATCCACAAATACATACGTGAAGGCATCGGACCTCACTGCTAAGCGCTATTAGGTCTGTCAGGTCCATTTTTAACTCCCTGACAGTTGGCTGGCCCGCAACCTGCACTTCCATCTCTCATCACTCGGCCCCTTCGGACCTCCTGGCGTAAAAAAAAACTGCCGGGGCCACGCGCCGCTCGCGGCGTCACGCCCGCCACCGACGCCCGCTCGATCCTCTGCCGGCTTTTTCCGACTGCAGTCAGAGAGCAGCTGTCAGACGGCGGCGGTCGGCGGGGTCGTGGTTCGACCCGGAACGCTCCGTCGACCCCAAAGTCCGACCGCTGGACGCGTCTGTGGTCGGCGAGGTCCGCGGCGCTGCGGATTAGCTGGACTTCCTGGGTGTGCATCAGGAGTCCGTCCCGCTCCCCCCCCCGAGACGACGTCTGGGATTATTTCACATTCATCTTTCTGGCTTTTGAAACATTGACTAAGCGACTTTGCAGCTAAACAAACTGATTTATGACTCACGTTAATTCCATTGTTGGGTCACATCCCTTCTTTCCGCCTTCCCAAAATATACTAGTTGAGGATCCCAAACAGATCGTTGGGTCTCCCTGAAGAATAAATTAGCAGCTGGAGGCAGGCTCGGGCTGATGGATGTCTATCGCCGTGGCAACCCATCGCGTGTCTCTCATCTCCGGTGCTGTTCTGTGGGGGTGTTGTCAATGTGTTGGTTATTACACGGGTGTGGCTAAGGTATAAATCTTGCAGATTGAACGCAAATTAACAAACCACGAGCCCAACTGTGATGCTTGAAATGATCCCAATGAGAAGCCATTGATGATATATGTCTTTCCTTTGTTTTGCCACGTGTTGGCTTCTGCCAAACTTTCAACGCGGGTACAAGTAAGGAAGAACCCGTTTTGTGTTGGTGACAATCCAGATAAAAGTGAGGAAATGACTCACTTTGTGTTTCAAGGCAGGGTGAGGCTCTTTTAAATGCCTGGACTTTACTATGGCAGAGTCATGAAGACGTGTTTTTCTACAGTAATGAAAATAAAGTTTAGTTTCAAATCAAGTTTTCATGCCTGGGTTAGAGGGTTAAATTAGGATTTCAAATGTGCTAGAGTTTGAAAAGTTAGGGTTTCAAGTTTTCAAACTAGGGGTTTCAGACCTGAGTACGTATTTTTTTTTTTTTTAAAGGCCAGAATTCAGAGATAAGGTTTTTAAATTAGATTAAAGTCCGTTTTTTGTTTCATGTCAAATCAGGGTTTCAAACTAGGGTTAGGACATCAAATGAGGGTTCTAACTGAGTGTTGGGGTTTCAAATAAGAGTTTGGAGCCATGGTTGGGTTTTCAAATTGGAGTTGGTTTTTTTTTATGGTTTGAAGAATGTTAGGGTTTAAAGCCAGGTTCAGGGTTTCTAGTTAGAGTTATAAATTAGGGGCTCAAGCTTGGTTAGTGTTTAAATTGATGGTTTATGGTTCCAAATTAAGCAAGTGTTCAGAGGTGGCAAATCCAGGTCCAGAAAGTAAAAACCCTGCCACAGTTTGGCTTTAGCCCCAGGTGCTAGCTAGCTAGCTAGCTAGCTCCCATGGTGCTCGAATACCTTTTTTTGTCTTTTTTTCTCATATGACTTTATTAAATGTTATTAATACAGAAGAAAAAAAAACAAGGTGATCGTATACCTGCTAGGGAGCTAGCTAGCTAGCATGAGGGTCTAAAGCCAAATTGTGGCAGGGTTTTTACTTTCTGGACCTGGATTTGCCACAGCTGCAAGTGTTAGGGTTTCAAGCCAGGCGTTTGGGATTCAAACAAGATATAAAGGTTTCAAAGAGGGCCCAGTTTCCAATTATGGGGTTAGGCCTTTTGATAGGGTTTTTTCTATGAGGATTTGAAACAACAATGACGGTTTCAAGTGAAGCGTTAGGGGTTCAGGTCACTGCATGGAACGCTCCCGATATTCAGTATAAACTTCAATCCATCAAAAACTGAATCTGCATCACTGAAGGCTTTCATAACTGTGGCGGGGAATTCAGAGAAACATCACAATCTGGAAGGAGGACCTCGTCGGCCTTAAACAATGACATGTGTTACTAAAGAGACGACAGCCTGCCTGTTTCTTTGCACTGCGTAACTCAATCCCTCCACGGAGGGGAGCGGCATGGGGGGTCGGATCTTCGGAAGGAAGGGTTAAGTGCGTTGATCAAAGGGAGCTCCAAGCTTCTCCGGATCGTCAATGTGACCCTCCGGCATCCGACATCCTTTATGAGTGATTGGGGGTGAGGGAAAGAAGGCGAAGAAGTGAACGTCTTCAGGTTCGCGGTCGATGGGGAGCCGGGAGAAAGGCCCGCTGGATTAGAACCCAGAGCGGCCTGTAACTAGTCCCAAACCGCATGGAGCTACCATCCAGGGCACTTGTAGGCCGTCGCGCACATGAAGGCAGACAGAAAGCAATATGATGCTTTCTCTTCAAATCCACACCAGCCAGTGCATCTCACTATTTAGGGTTTCAAGCCTGGTTTATGGTTGGAAATTGGGGTTTAAAGTCTGATTTAGAGTTTATAATTAGGGTTTCAAGCCTGGATTGGGGTTTCAAACAATGTTTAGCAGTTTCGAATGTGTCATTGATGCAAAGGGTAAGGTTGCAAATGATGCACTCTAACAATAATTGGGGCAAAAATAATAACACAATTATGGGTCAGAAAAGGACCCTGCTATGAGCACCCAATTAGTACCCATTATTGGGTTATTTTTGACCCAACTTGTTTTCAATTTGACCCAATTTGGGTCTTGAGTTTTGGCCCCTAATTGGGTTATTTTTGACGCAACTGTTTTGTAGTGGTTAAAAAAAAAAAAAAACAGCGTTATGATTTTATTTTAGGGTTTGTTGTTAGATGTTAGGGTATCAAGTGTGGTGTTAAGGTTTGACGTAAATTTCAAATTTGGGTTTTCAAACAAGGATTGGGGTTTCACATTTGGCATTCAAATTAGGCTTAGTGTTTCAAATTAGAGTTTGAAGCAAAGGGTCGATTTTGAAATTTGGGTTTCATGCACAGGTTAGGGTTTCAAATGAAGGTTAGTATTTAAAATTAGGGTTTTAAACTAGGATTAGGGCTTCAAACTAGGGTTTTAAATGAGGGGTTTACACCTTTCAAGTTAGAGTTTAAATGAAGGTGTCAAGAGAGCACTAGGATTTTAAATTACGTGTTCAAACAAAGGTTCGATTTTCAAATTAGGGTATAAAGCACAGGTTAGGCTTTTAAGCTTGGTGTTAGGGTTTCAAGTTGGTTCCAAGTTTTGGTTTCAAGCCTGGGTTAGGATTTCAAAAAAAAATTAGGGTTTCAAATTTCAGATTAAAGCAAAGGTTAAAGTTTCAAGCCTGGGTTAGATTTTCAAATTAGGTTTTCAAACAAGAGTTAGGGTTTCAAATGGGTGCATAACCAAGAGAATGTGTTCCACTTTGGAGGTAGCGCCAAATTTCGGCTTGTTTGGCCTTGGCGGAGGTCTGCTTTCCAACGACTGCTATTCAGGTTCTTAAATGTTTGCCCTTAGCCTGGCCTCAAATATGAGGGTGAGGGGTAATGTAGCAAGAAAAGGACCTTTAAGGGTCTTGCTGGTTTCCTCGTGGTGGAGTCTGCTTTTAGAACCCCCACCTTTCTCGCTTTTTGCAAACAAAGCAGCTGGCGAAAAATAACCTCAAGGAGAAGCCTGAGGAGCTCATGTGTGGGCTCTGCGCAACAACCGATCCCCACTTCCTGTCTCTCACACACTCATGCTCAATAGCATGCAGGGAGAAGCTCTAGGTGGGAAATACATCACTTCCTGGTGTCGTCCTCAAACTGCTGATGCCGTCCTCGCTGGGGATTTGAGGCCTGAGGGCGTCTCCCGCGCAAAAATTAACCTCACTCATATTTTATAAGCACCACTTAGTGGCTTAGGTGTGCGCGCCAACTCCCCTCAGGCTATAGCTTGTCTGCTTACACGGCAAATATAAATACCTATAGCTTCTGTAAAGAAGCTATTTACGACAGATAAAGGATAAAACAAAATGTAGGTTCACTCCAGAATGCTTCATTTTAATTTAGTTTGTATTAGTTTTAGTATTAGTTTTTTGTTTTTTAAATACTTTATATATGGAGTATTTTACAAGATGAAAAAAATATATTGTGTAAAAAAAAAAAGAGTTAATAGTTTGGTTTTTATTAGTTTTAGTATTAGGTTGTTTTTAATACTTTATATGGAGTATTTTACAAGATTAAAAAAAAATTGTGTAAAAAAAAAATTGTGTAAAAAAAAAAAAAGGAACTCAAATTCCCCAAATACTGTTTGACATTCCTTCTTCTGTGTAAGCACATACAGCAAAAACAAAACAAATACAAATATTTTAAATGAATCCCGAAAAGTCATGTATAATGTTAATTGACAAAGACGAAAACAAAATAAATTTTTGTTACAATTTTACTTACTTTCAGTCAGTTTTATAAATATAAGATGTAGTTTCAGTTAGTGTTTGTTTTTTAAAAGCATTTGCGTTTTTCTCCCCAATTTTCATTTTAGTTATTTTATTATTTGTTGTTAACTATAATAACCTTGATAGTAAATTATTATTATTATTATTATTATTATTATTATTTCATTAAATGTTAAAAAGTAAATTTCAAAGAATTAAAAAGTATTTATAACATCATCTGAATATTTTCACTCATTATTTTCTAAAAAACATACAGACTTTCAATCTTGAGGTGACATAATGCTGCACAGCTGCCGCACTTCAAATTGGTTAATGGATAAAAATAATAGCAAATCGCATTGATTTGTGGGGAAAAAAAACAAGAAACTGATCATTTTTGGACATACAGCAACACTATGCAGATGTGAATGGCAGACTACATTGCAGGTATACAGTAAGACTTTATACTATCATAGTTTATACACATTGTTTATGCAATAGAAAGTTTCCATGCAGATGGCAGGGTCAGGTATAGCGTTCAGAGCACTCGACCCCGGAGGGGGGTTCTCGGCGATGCCCCCACTCGGCTTTGTGGTCTATGATATCACACGGGGCCCTGGCTGCCTTTGAGTGGCCATGTGTTCCTCACCACTAATATCAAACAGATGACGCTGCGACCGATGGAGCGGTCAAAACAACGTTAAAGGAACGTGCAAAACTCAGCTCATTGTCTTAATTGCACTGCCGCTTTTGTTGACAATGAGGACAAAGCGTTCTTAAATACCGTTTGTCCACATGTTGTTTTATGGCCAGTGGTGAGTTTCTGATTGCCTATCACCTCCACATCCTGAAATAACACTTAAAAGTTTGACCCAGAATAATCAATCATCCACCGGACTATTAAGAAGGAGTTTCCTGGACGTGAGGACACAGACAGGGCTGTAATTGAAGAGTGGCTTCTGGAAGACTTTCTCACTTGCGATCTGGCTAATTTCAGGCGTCAACTCAAAACACCTCGGTTAGCATTTCAGTAATGTGTGAGAATGTTTTAGTAATGAGGCTGAGAGTGTGTCAATAGTATGTGCAAAAACTTTTCAGCAATGAGCACGAAAGCATTTCAGTAGTGTGTGAGAGCATTTAAACCGTGTGTGTTTGAATGTTTCAGTTGTGTGAGACAATTTCGGTAATTATGTGAGAAAAACAAATGTCAGTAGTGTGAGTGAGAGCATTTTGGTAAATGTTGAGAGCATTTCAGAAGTGAGTGTGATAACAATAATGTGTGTGAAAGTTTAAGTAATGAGAATGAGAGTGTTTCAATAGTGTGTGTGAAAACATTTCAGTAGTGTGCACGAAAGCCTTTTAGTAGTGTGTGTGAGAGCATTTCAGTAATGTGTGAGAATGTTTTAGTAATTAGTTTAAGTGTTTCAATAGTGAGTACGAAAGCCTTTCAGTAGTGCGAGGGAGAGCATTTCAGTAGTGTATGAGAGCATTTTAGCAGGTATGTGAGCAAAACAAATGGCTGGCACGTGAGTGAGAGCATTATAGTAAATGTGTGAGAGCAGTTCAGAAGTGTGTGTGAGAGCATTTCAGTAATGTGTGAGAATGTTTTAGTAATTAGTTTAAGTGTTTCAATAGTGAGTACGAAAGCCTTTCAGTATTGTGTTTGTGAGAGCATTTCAGTAGTGTATGAGAGCATTTTAGTAGGCATGTGAGCAAAACAAATGTCTATAGCGTGAGTGAGAGCATTTTGGTAAATGTGTGAGACCACTAATTTGTGTGAAAGTCTTTTAATAGTGTGTAAGAGCATTTCAGAAGTGTGTGAGAATTTTTTTGTAATTAGTTTAAGTGTTTCAGTAGTGTGTGAAAACATTTCAGTAGTGTGCACGAAAGCCTTTCAGTATTGTGTGTGAGAGCATTTCAGTAGTGTGTGTGAGAGCATTTCAGTAGTGAGTGCGAAAGAACGGCATGAGCGCTGAAAACGGGAGCCAGATGAGGATTTCGCCTTCCAATCCATCTCACGTTGAGCTGAAGTGAACTGCACTGCTTGAATGAAATGCGGCTGGCGTGTACGTCAGCGACTATACGAGCCATTTAACTGCACAGTGAACGATCCCAGTTGGGTTTATTGCTTGATCCCTTACGACCGAGCCGGCCCGATGCTTATCGTCTTACGTCTGTTTTCTGCAAGTGATTGGCTGGCGTTGGCTTTGGCTTCACTGCCATGTTGTGACGTGACTCGTCGGTGAACCGTGACGTGCGGGATCGTGTGGTGGATTTGCATAATTTGCATAAAGTCGCCGCTTGGCCTCATGTCGGCGGTCACGTCACCACGCCATTCCAACTCTCAGCCTTGGACTCGCTCCCGTTACATTACATCGCCATAAATGAGCTGGACGTGCAAACAAGAGACGCTTAAGAGCAGTGGTTGGAGGCTTCATTCCGAAAACATTAACATTAAGCACAGTTTGAGCATTAACAGGTAATATTAGGGGTGTGCATCCCTCCAATAAAATATGACTTGATGTGTGTCTCCACTTTTGTAGATATAAATTAGGGGTGTCAGGTGATTAACATTTTTCATTGTTTAATCACTTCAATAGTAATTAATCTAAATGTTTTTATCTGTTCTAAATGTACAATAAAATGTACAATAAAATATTTAAATAATATAAGTTTCATACTCTTGTTAAAATAGTGGGGAAAAAATGTTAAACTAATAGAAATATGGCTTCATCTTTTAGTCATTGATACAGTAATTTCAGAATAATTCATAACATTTAGTTACAATTAAACTGTACTGTAAAAAACGAGTGTGATGTTGATTTGTGTTGAGGTCATTTTTCTGCCGCTAGATGGCACAATTGCATTTGTAAGACATTGGTGACAGCTCAGTGCATTTTCTTTTCATATTAAGAGCTATAGCCTATGCATTATTATAAAATTTATTACTGATCAATTTTGACGTGGACGTGTCGACTGGAATTCCCCCAGTGCATACTTTCCAATTAAGGCGTGTAAAAAAAAAAAGATTGCCGTTAAAGGAACTTTAAATTAACTCAAAATGAGCGCACTGGTTTTGACACCCCTAATATAAATACAAAGTAAATGTGCAATTATTATTCAAGAGCACCAAGGCGCACCCCATGAAGGGCTTACGGACACCTCTAGGGGTGCACGCACCACAGCTTGGGATGATTAGATGGGTAACCTTTGACCTATGAGGCACATTTAAAAAAGAAAAAAAAGAAAAAGAGAAATAGCGCACCCAAACACCCCAAAAAAGCAAAGCCTAACTATTGCTTTTCTTTCAACTATTTATCAGTCTGTGATAACCAAATTAACATTTCATTTTTCATCGTTGCATGTGGGCGGAGCATGGGAACAAAATTTGATGATACACGGGACACAAATAACAACCCAATAACATATGTAAGGTCTCAAAATGTCAAACAAAATAGATTTGTTTTCCTTTTTTACACCATCCATGGCACAGTGTGGCGGAGCTTATGCACTTCCGATCCCAAGGGCTTCAGACAACTAACAAAACCCATCTTACTTCCGCTCTAGTGGCTGCCCACAATGCCGTTCACATGCATCAGACGGATGAAGTGGCGTGGCAACGTGCTAGAAGAAAATACATTTTGTGTATGCCTCTGGACAATTCAACTGGATAATAATTCAAATAAACACAAGAAGTCAAAAAGAGATGAAGCATATAACTTTTGTTTCATCACAGATATACTAAATAATAGTATATAGTAACATACTGTTACAAAAACTGAGCAACATGACTCAGCAGAAATGACACCACCAATGCTAATTGTGCTAATAAACAATTTTTTCACATTTTCCACTGTAATGGAGTCTTCCACGCAAAAAAAAAAGAAGAGGACTTGCGAATTGTATTATCGGAAACTATAAATGTTAACATCTTTACGTCGCTAACTTTGTTCTTGACCAGGTAGCAGAGCAGCTAGCACAATTAGCATGCGGGCTACTCTTGAGCAAAAACTCTATCATACGCAATGATGATTTGCAAACCTGTTATTGTAATTAGAGCAATACTTAAATTAGTTTTAAAATAAAAATAAATTTTTGTAAACAATATTTTTCAAATATTTGTTTTTACTAAATGTAACACGGTTGTGACAAACATGATTGGTTGATGGCTGAGATGCGCAAATTAGTTAGACAGTTCATTCATTAAATGTTTTACTTGAAAACATTTTTCTTTGACATAAATCGTTTTGCTTTTAGTGAACATGACACAAAAACTCTCTTTACTACTCTGCCTTGGTGGAGGTCTGACCTCTCTGAGTTGTGATTCTCTATAAAGTCTTTTCTAACAGCATTTTAGCATTAGCATGCTTCACACACGGTTGATTCTGCAGCTGAATCCGCTGCGGCTGCCAACTCCTCTCAATTAGCTCCTTCTCCCGCTTCATAACGAGCCTTTTTCACACTTTTCCGGACTACGTGCGCGCCCCTTGTTTTTTGTCGAGCCATCCCGTCCATTTCAACGAGAAGGATTTTGGGTTCTGTGTGTCTGTACACAAAAGAGACACTGAGCCGCTTTCTTCTTCGCTTTTAAAGCTCATTTGCATGACACTCGTCAACGCTCTCCGACGCCCGCTCAGCTCTGCCAATGGAGCAAGTGCGATTGGATAATCTGGCGCCCTCTCAAATATCCTCTGTGGTTCATTTGCTGTGTTATTTTGTTTTTCAGATTTATATATATATATATATATATATATATATATATAATGCATGAGCTCAGACTGTCAACAAGGCCAACCTAAAAAAAATTAAAATAAACAAAACATTGGGGTTATAATATCAACTATTGTCTTAATTTAGTTCTTAATAGGTTTTGAAGGTTTAAACACAAATGAAATAAGTTGTATATTTTTTGTGCAGTAAAACACATGAAATTGTCTATAAATAAAGTTGCGTTGAGAAGCGTGCCAGCCACAAAAGTAAATTTGCGTTCGATTGTGGGTGTCAGGCGATTCAAATTTTTAATCGTAATTATTCGCATGACTTTAATAGTTAACTCATGATTAATTAAAATTTTTATATCTGTTCTAAATGCACAATGAAATGTACACTAAAATATTTTTTTCTAATTTGTCATACTCTTGTTGACATAAAAGTGGAAGAAATCTTTAACTAATGTGGCTGCATTTAAGTCATTGATACAGTTATTTCATAATTTAGTGTACTGTAAAAAAGTACAATAATGATTTGTGTTGAGATCATTTTTCTGCCACTAGATGGCATAATGGCATTTTTAAGAGGGTGACAGCTCAGTGCATTTTTTCTTTTCGTATTAAGAGCTATCTATTAACATGAAGTAACTTGTGAAATTCTGCACATTTTTAAAATTGTAAAATACAACTTGACCCCAGTCTCCACAAATATATGCATTATTATTCGATTTATTACTGCAAAATTTTGACGTGGACGTGTCTGCTGCGTTGCGACTGGAATCCCCCCAGTACAATCGTGTGTTTAAAAAAAATGGTGGCGTTAAAGGAACTTTATATTAACTCAAAATTAACGCATTAATTCCGACATCTCTCGTTGAGGTTATCATCCACCGATTATACAACGTATATTTTGCAATATTTCACAATTGCTTTATTTCCCCACAAAAGTAAAATACGTGTCTTGTTTTCAACATTTTTTCTGAGCAGAATCCTACTAAATGTTCTCAACCGCTCATATCATCTACCGCATTGGCATCCAAAGCAAATCATTATGCAAAGTGAAGCAATGAGGTAAAGAGCTGCGGTGTCCCAAACCGCCCAAAACACACGTCCCCAATTAGTGTGCGTAAAAAATTGAAACATTAAAAAAAAAACAAAAAAAACTGGTCCAACTTGAATAATGAAATATTCCAGGGGATTTCTAATGCAGGGGGTACTGGTGCTGAGTGAAATGGTCATGAAAAGGAATTTGGCCGCCCCTGCCATGTCAAATGTGCGGAGGAAGCTCCTCTCCATGTTGAGAGGTCATGGACTCGTGTTGCATGCGCGCCACAATGAAGACACGCGACCGCAGCGCATTACCAGCATGTCCAAGTCAGCACACGGCTTGATTTATTTATCTTTCATTTTTAATGATTTACACCTCCCAACAATGCTGCCAGCTGCTCTATTAAGCCTTAATGGAATGCCGAATAACAGACGTTGACATGACGTTTGGCTCAACACACACACACACACACACACACAGTGATGAGCAGGTTTTAATGTGTGTGCTTTTCCTCGAAGGGGAGAGGATTTATGGAAATAATAGGCTTGGTTATGCGCGGGGCCACTCGACACAGAGCATGAACATTCTTGTAGCAACATGCTTTTAGCCATAAAATGAAAAAATGCGGATTCCTGACTTGGGTTCAAGGACGTGTTGTCCTGTGTCGTTTTGCTGCAAAAAATGGTTCTCTTTGTTTGAAAACAATATCTTTGTCACGTTTTACTTGAAAGTGGTGTGCGTGGTCGCTGTTCAGTGAAATATAGGTATCTCTGAATTAGGTCGCTTTTTTGAAGAAAAAAAAAATGCTTTGGAGTAAAAAAAAGTGTATTTGTTATTCAATGAAAAGCAGTTTATCTCCACTATAATTATTTGACTGTATACATAAAAGTACTTAAAGTTTATTGTCACTCTCCATTGAAAAACATATATCTCCAAATGTTTTGGAGTTTTTTGATATTATCCAATATAATAAACAACTTTTGGATGCATTTTGGATTGTATGTATAAGAAAATTTGGATGTTTTTGTTTCTTTCATCACCCAAAACTCAGATTTTTCTTCTTTTCTATTCACTTTTTTGCAACAGTCCATTGAAAAATAATCATCTCAATGTTTTTGGTTGTAAACTCCTATTCAATTATAAAATTATAATATTTGCTCAAAGTTGCTTCATTTTTGTGTTCGATATATTTTGATTTCAAATAAATATATGTGGATGATTTTGAAATACGCTTTATTATTGGTTGTGAAATGTAAAGCACGTATGTTCATATTCTTCTACCCCCCCTCAACCCTCCCCAAAAAACACGCACACACAAAATCATGTTTTTTTATAATACTAACACAAAAAACTGTGATGCTTTTATTTAAATTTACAGAATGTGTTTTCTTTTCATTGAGCGACACTAATATGTAAAAATTAGTTATCCATTAAATTCTCGAAGAAGATTATCTAATTGAATTGCCTGTGAGTGGATTTTCCTTATTTAAACGCGGAAATATACTGCATGAAAACTATTCAAGGAACACTTTGTTCCTTTAATTTTTTTGAGCAGTGTATTTTGGGTTAAGTGACATTTAAAGTTAATAAATAAAGGAAAAGGAAAATATCTCCTGTACAATGACACTGACGTCACAAAAAGCTCTTCTTGTTCACCAAACACAGATTTTTCCTGAGCCCCACTTCTGCACATACTCCCACACAAACCAAAATTATAGTGATCATTGTTTAGGGAGTTTTTTTTTTTTTTATTGGCAGTAGAAAGTGGCTTTGCACACTGAATGAATGAATGTCATTGATTGGTAGTTTGATTGCAATCTTTCTATCGTTTTTGAAAGAGATTGCTGATAAACTCCGAAAAACCTGAGCTTTAAGAAACCAGAGAGAGTCTAAGGTGGGGAAATTTAACATTCATATCCTTAGGTGACATAATTTTTTTTACCCCGTGAAATACTTCTCGTCGTTGGGAGTGTTTCAGACCAGACGATAGACCGCAAATGAGCAAATGCTAATGTCATGTGATGTTCAGTGAGTGCGTGGAGGCAACTCAAAGGTCAGCGACCACATAAATAAAGATGTGCCTTTGCGAGTACTTTCCAAATGGGGACTTTTATTTAGCACGACTGAAGAGAAAGTATCAGTGCAGCACTCGACAACAACATCCAGCTTCCAGGAACATTCCCGCCGCTCCAACATCCAACAAGACGTAACTGCGCGCCAGCAACGGGGCATGAAAAAAAACAAACGATGCAAAACTTAAATAGAGCCAAGGCGTTGGGAATGTGAGACACGTTTTAACGATGCTCTTTTGAACAAGAGAAGATGAGGTGTTTAAGGGTCGGATGGGGGTGTTCAGCTTCAGTCAGAGTTCCTAAAGTACTTTCTTTACACTTAGTACAAAAAAAAAAAGACATCTCTACCCGTTAGTGCTTCGTTTTTTTTAAGATACTATTACATAAATAAACAATTTATTTTTCAGTGTTCAGAACAGACAGTTCCAGTGTGACTGGAAGACTAACATTAACTCCACCATATTCCAGTTGGCAGCAGAGGCTTCCACAGAGTTCTCCGCTCATATATATATATTTTTTGGTACACCTCAACGCACCTTGCTTACAAAAATGTGTCCCAACGTGCGCCCCAGGGTCGTCCATGTCCACTTCAGCGCTCAAAAAAACCCCACCGAGGTTTTCGCAGAGCCTCTTGTGGGTCTTAAAATTCCCAGAGTGCACTTCTCACCTGGGGTAGGGGGGGGCGGGGCGGGGGTGGGGGTTGTGGGGGGCTGTCCCTCATCTTGCGGTCACTGCGTACATCCTCGAGTGAAGTCGCCTACTGGTAGTTTGCATTTTACTCTGTGAAAAGCAATTTAAAGATTTCTGTGTGCAAAACGATGCCGTGAAGAGCAGAGAGTGTCAATGGCAAAAAAATCTCTCAAAGGTCCTTATCTGGTGTCTCTGGTCCTCTTACTTGCAGGTGAAGACCTCCGTGCGCTCGCTGCACGTGTTGCACTTGACGAAGCAGCACCACTGGAACTTGCAGTTGCACTGCCACACTTTGGTATACTGGTGCGTGTTGTAGCCCCGCCCGCAGCACATGAGGTCGCAGCCGTCCGTGTGCGGCGAGGTGCGGTTGCACAGGCGCCCCTGGGTGCCCACGCTGCCCGTGGCCGCGTCCTCCTCGCAGTAGTTGGGCGACCTCTCGATGTACACGAGGTCCGTGTCCATGGGCTTGCGGTAGCCCTGAGTCTGCTTCACCTTCAGGTGGCTGGGCTGTCGCAGGCGGTTGGCCCGCATCACCTCCACGTGCACGGCTTCGTTGTACTTGTCCTTGAGCACGTAGCCGATCTCCCGGAACTTGGGGAGCGTCGTCCAACACGTCTTGGTGGTGCAGGAGCCTGAGACGCCGTGACACTTGCACTCTAGTTTCATTCTTTCTTCTAGAACCTGAGGAATGGAAGAAATTTTAGATTAAACCCAGGTCGACATCTAGGAAAGATCCCGGTCTGGATGGAGTCCAGGCGAATTTTTTGAATTTTATTTTATTTATTTATTTATTTATTCTTATCACAGTGGCCCCTCGCAAAGCAAATATTCACATTTCCTTTCATTTTTACTGGATTACTTAGTAACAAGTTTTACATTCGCTTTTTATTGTGCATGTTTTCACACATAATTAACGTTATACAGCTGGAATACTTAAATTATAACGTGAATGTAAAGCAGAGTAATGTATTCTCAGAAAATGTCTTGTTTGTTGCATGTCGTGGGTATCGATAGCAGAATTTGCAATAGGGTTGGCTAATAAATCTAATTAATTCGATTCATTGTCATTGAAAAAATCTAATCGTTGAAAATTTGCTAAATCGTGAAATTGAGTTTTGACTTCTGGATTATTAAAACCTGCTGTTACTTATGTTCTCTTACATCCAAATATTTTTGTGAGTTGTATCTTTGCATAAGTGGCAGAATGCTGGATGGGTGGTTTACAAGACATGTTTACAATAGCGACTAACTACTTAATTGCGACATTTAAGCACAAACTATGAATGTTGAGTTTATGTTTAAACTGATTTAGAATCAGTCTACATTATTGTTGTCTGAACATTTTGCACAGGAATGATTTTTGAATAAATGAAACCTTTAAATAAACGTTTGTTGGGTTTATGAGATTAAAATCGATTTAAATCGTAATCATCCTGAATGAATGTAAAATAATAATAATGGAGATTTCATTTTTTGGCTATATTGCCCACCCCTAATTTGCAGCCCATTCAATTCCTTGTCTCCCTGCATCACCTCAGCCAGGTGAATTCGAGCCGCCACTCATCTCCAAAACAGAAAGTCTGGCCTTTTTTTCCACCATGACCTTTTCCTCACAAAATGAGTCAGCCTCAATATCAAGATTTGTCACTGGTTTACAAGAGTTATGTAAAACATGTAGATTTTCACAATAACCCCCAAGACCGACCCCTGGATCCTCTCAGACTCATTGACTAGTTGCAATAGAGTTAATTCAAGTATTAATTAAACAAAAGAAGAAAAATGAATTCATTTAGTTTCAGAAATTATATTAAAATAAAATAAGTTTGGGAAATAGTCCGTGAGTTGCTTGAATTGCATGGTGGTGTGATGCCAAGCTGAGTAGGTAACAATATGGTGCCCACGCATGTCAATGTCCAGACGTTCTCATATACAGTTCTGAGTGGAACCACTTGAAAGCCTTTGACAAATGACATGTCGTGGTTTGTTTACTATGAGATTTATTGAGCTTTTACCAAGCCGGATGTATGTGTGATGCAATGGTGAAAAGGTCTCTACAGGGGAAGATGCACGTAATAACAGTAAATCACAATATGTGCACGAGTTACAAAACTGCACCACAGCTGTGCTCAATTCAAAGGCAAAATGAGGAGAAATTGAAGTAAACATGTTGCCGTTGCATCATGTGACCATTTATTTGGCAGGGTGTGCTTTTTTCCCCCCCCAGAGTGGATTTTTCCTGCCACCTCATTGTCTCTATCAAACAAACACATGACACGGGAGTTGTTCACTGATTCTCTGCAGGCTCGCGCTCCAGTCCGGTCTGGTCTGCATGGTGAGGATTTCCAAAAATGTAAAGAGTGAAAAGCCACAAGGAATGTAGCGCGCCGAAGTTCTTGACAAATAGATGGAAACGTCTACTTACGGCGTGTCCGTCAAAGCGCACACACACTCCGCACATCACAGGAAACGGAGACGGCTGATTTACGCACTTTTGAGAGCTTTTTATAACAGTCCGGTCACAGTAAAAGTTCCTTTTTATCAGCTCGTTCGTCTTGATTTTATGACTGTTTCAGACCTTTTTTTTATATGGCAAGTACATAATGATGGACAGTCCACCATGAAGATGCTTTGGACTAAGTAACGTTTAGGGCCTGATTTTGCGGCCAGCGTAAGTGAACTGGCAAAGTGCAGTCGAACTGTGTGAATTAGGGGGGGGGGGGGGGGGGGGGGTTCTTTTGGTATTTCCCTAAAATTTGCACAGGTAGAAGTGAGCTTAAGGGTTAGGGTTTGGGCCATTGTGCGCCAGCGTCGGATAGAACGCAGCTGACTCCCGGCCAATCGAAGCGGTTCCGCGCCTTTTCCAATAAAATCAGGACGGTCGAAGCGAACACATGCTTAACATTGCAGAAGCAGAAATGGACTCTCGAGGGTCTGGTCATGAGATTGGTGCACGCAAAGTCCTTTTCTACAGGTAAACTGCAAGATCTCCTCTTGTGGATTGTGGCAAGACCCCTTATAATAAGATGATCATTATAATCATTTGTTTCAAAGAAATAATTTCTACAATGATTCAGAGGGATTATCCCACACGGTTGTCATATTTATAAATGAAAAGGCCGAACCTGTCTGCCTGCGTCTTGATCAAAACCACCTGCACCACCACTTAGATCTTTTTTTTTTTTTTTTGCTTAAAATAATGACTACTGGAACGCCCAGCAAGGCGTAACGTGTCTACCAAATTCACAAACACGCAAAATGAAACGAAAATGAAGATGCTTCCAGTTTTATGCCGGGCGCAGTCGACTTTCTGTTGCCAAATGAATTGTCAGGTGCATCGGGGGGCGCCGCAGCATCTCCGGCCGCGGTCCCAAACCTGACTTGACTACGCTTGAAGATGTCTATGAAAATAGGGCCCACAGTTTGGGAGTTCTTTTGGGAAGTCTCACTACAAAGACAGATTGCAACTACATATCCCACAATCCATAAATTTTCTGTTCGGCACCAGGGTACACGTCCAGGTGGCAGAAAGTGATTAACTACTGCTGACTTGAAACAAAAAATCATGACAAATACTGTACGTGTTATGTTTGGTAGAGAAGAAGAAGCCTGAGAAGCAAGACTGTTGGCCTCAACATACACACTAAATTTGCAATGACGTGTTACGTTCTGGCACACTGCTGCAGAGGCATCCTGCTGCGGATTCCACTTTTAAAAAGAATCCATGCAGATCCATTTGTCAGAATAACGTCACTTCTTTTCTTTTTTTTTTTCCTCACACTCCCTTGTCAGCCGGGGTGACTAATAGAAGAGCAGTGTTTGCAATACGGGCCAGCGTTATAATGGAAAGAAACGGCAGTTCAGAAATATGACCACAGCCAAACAATACTTTTTTTTTTTTAATTATAACCTAGAAAATAGAAAGTAGCTCAAAGTATGTCCATCCATCCATCCATTTTCTGTACCGCTTGTCCTCACAAGGGTCGCGGGGTTGCTGGAGCCTATCCCAGCTGACTTCGGGCAGTAGGCGGGGTACACCCTGAACTGGTTGCCAGCCAATCGCAGGGCACACAGAGACGAACAACCATACTCACAATCACACCTATGGACAATTTGGAGTGTCCAATTCACCTGCCATGCATGTTTTTGGTATGTGGGAGAAAACCGGAGTACCCGGAGAAAACCCACGCAAGAAAGTAAGAAAGTAGAAAGTAGCTCAAAGTATGTTATAAAAAAAATAAAAAAAATACCTTTCTCCCCGCCTCATTGTTGTGCAAGTTCATCAGGCGACGAGGGGTCTTCTTAATCTCCCGGGCGTCGACGAACCGGCGTGAGAACTCGATGCCGTACTTGATGTCGGCCGAGCAGCCGCCCCACTTCCAGCCCTCCTCCTGATTGTAGTAGCCCTGCTTCTCCCGGTCGCAGCCGCACTGGCTCAAGTTGCCCTGGCTGCACGCCGCCGTGATGGCGTGGGCCACACCCGCTGCCGTGATGGCGTAGGTGAACGCCGCCTCCCGGCTGCCTGCGGGAGGGGAAGGAGATGGTTTGTTTAGGAAACCTGAGGGTGTGGCGGATGTAAAAAAAAAAAGGCACATTGGGGATCCAGTTGCACATTTATAGAAGGTGTCATGTTTCGGTTCTGCGGGGGGTCGGGTTTTTGTTTGTTATGGGTGTTCTTGTTTGTCTTTATGGTTGGTGTTTTTGTCACGTGCTCCTGGTTTCTTCGATTGTCTCGTTATGTCTAACCACGTCAACGTTATGACTTTGAAAACAGCAATTTTAACTGCAGGGCTAATATAGACTTATTTTGTACTACTGTATAATCTACACATCATCTCTATGATTGCTGCAAATCAGTATCAAATAATAAGTTGATGTGTTTACACCTTGATAAGACATTAAATGCCCGTCCCCTGTTGCCTCCTGCACCTTTGCAAGAATGCGGTCCCATTTCTGACCACAAAGCATTCCAGGCCCCGCTTTTAGGAGTGCAGTGTTGGAATTTTTGTGCGGTGAGAGCTGGTCTAGGTGCTGTCCAAAGTGCTGAATTCCTCAACGGTAGCACCTTGTGTGCAGCAACCCGAACTGCAAACGACCACCGTGTTCAAGTCCCGTTGCCTCACTAACAACAATGAGGCACTTTAGCATCTCTTTTAACAAGTTTTTTTTTTTTTTTAATTCCCTGGCATCCCTGCCAGCTTGTGACCTTGTGAGGCATTCGGGTTGCTGTGACCTCACAATTACATGTTTTGTCAAGTTTCAAGATGATGCAATGAGTGTGAGAGAAGTGACGAAGTTTATAACTGAACAAAAATGATGCGGGCCTGAACAAAAAACTATGGTACTTTTAACTTAATATATTGTGGCAATCACTGCAATCCAACGATTTTTGAGACGTTCGCACCTGTGCAACTGTAGTCATAGCAACATCAAGCTCCCTGGAGGTGGTTTTATAGCCTTTATCCTTAAAGGGGAAGCCAACCCCCCAAGAAAGGCACACTAGTCTAAATACGGTATTCTGATTTCGTTAGTGGAATATGAGTTAAGCAGCAAAATCCAGCCTTTTTTTTCCAGCATCAGAAGGCGGCCATTTTGCCACTTGCTGTCGACTGAACATGACATCACAGTTGCTCGGGGCTCAGACAACAACCAATCACAGCTCACCTGTTTTCTGAAGATGAGTTGTGTAAGTGGCAAAATGGCCGCCTCATGAAATGGATAAAAATGGCTGGATTTTGGTTCATGACTCATATTCCACAAAAGTAATATTAATTAATGATCAAATTATTTCCTTTTTTTTTTTTTTTTTGAATGTACCATTTTGGTCATCTTCATACTACTTTTCTAGTTGGAAAGTTGAAACCATTGCTTGTTACAGTGAATATGTGATATTTTTTCATCAAAACTTTTGATCACTTTACATGTGATTGAATGAAGGGCCAAGATAACCATGTCGTGTAGTGGGTAATATATACATGACAAAAACAAATCCAGAGTACAATTACGACATAACACAAGACAAGGTGCAGTCATAAACACAAACTGAGCCCGAGACGTCCCAGAGTCCTCAGCTACTCCCCTAATGGCCACAAAGGCCTCTTGTCTAAAAATGCCTCTTCAAGTCAAAAACAGACCGAAGGCTATGACGGCACCGGCCTCCCTTCAATCATTCATTCACCCGGCCGGCTCAGAGCAGCAGAAACAATGAGGACCACAAAAGCGTTTCAGGGCGTCTTTTGATGTATGTTGTGTAATACACTCACTTGCAAATATTTGTCTGTCTTGGCTTGGAACCCATTTGCTCACAGAAGCCCATCAAGTCATGTCGGCTTCCATGGCAACACATAGACTGGAGGAAATCCACTTGCTTACTGTGCAGCTGTTTTCCATGTCATTTCCTCCTCATTCGCCACCTCTTGTTGTAATCTCACAGGCATTTTTTTTTTTTTTTTTTTTTTTACTCTCGAAAGATATTTTCGCCACCCGGTAGTTTCCTAATAGCGCAACCGCGGGCTTGCCCGGTTGGGGACTGACGCACAACCTCTAGCCGCCACGTTAGTCTGTGGTGGTGAGACGCACCACCCAGTCGACAGAGTCCATAGGGATGAACGCACACACTGACTCAACACATGTACACTATTTCACTAAAGTGATTTTTTATTTTTTTTTCATGGCCCACTTGAAAGATAAGACATTTTGCTATAATTTAAAGAAGCCAGTCTACAGTTTAGAAAGCAGCATCCCATTCAGAATAAATCAAAAATACAGTCATTAATGTCTCAACCGCTGGCAACAAAAATGCGTACACCCCTAAGTGAAAATATCCAAATGGGTCCAAAGTGTCAATATTTTGAGCGGTCAACATTATTTTCCAGCACCGCTTAAACACTTAAGATGATATAAGATGCACTGTACAGCCATTAATGTCGAAACCGTTGGCAATAAAAGTGAGTACACCCCTAAGTGAAAAAGTCCAAAGTGGGTTCAAAGTGTCAATATTATTTTCCAGCACTGCCTGAACACTTACGACGATATGGGACGGTACCATTGAGCCATAGAAGAACTAGTCCATCCTTAAAGGTAGCTTCCTCGTTCACAAAAATGAAGGATAGTACAAAGATTGAGTCAGGGGTGAGCAGACGGTTCCAAACCAGAACTCTGAATGTGTTTGTCTATGTCCTTGTTAATTAGTATGCTACTTTTTTGGTTCAAAAGAGAAGGATGCCATGCGCATTGTGGGTGGAGGTGAAGGGGTGGCGGTGATGACTCAATCCGTGATGACTCACAAAGAGTGCCCGGGAGCACACACTGACCTCCGCCAAGGTTGATCAGTTGTGAAAAGCGGTGTGTGCTCATTTATATTTTAAAAGGCCACTTCCTGGATGAAAGGAAAAGACCATATTTGATTCTTCTGGGATCGCTTCGGCTGTGACTCAACGTGCGTAAATCGCAGTGCACAGTATTTGCCTTTGATTTATGCATTCATTGTGTAAAAAAAAAAAAAATGAAAAAAAAGATCCTTCCTGGTTGGCACATTAGGAACAGGCAGACAAGACACTAATAAGATTAATTTCACATACGTGAACATTTTCCGTTGTTCCAATGTGACTCGTGGGGCATTTCAAGGCTTAAACTACAAGACAATATTTTTATTTTGGTCACATTAGCAATACATTTACAATATTTTCTATACAGTTTATGCATTTTTTGCATTCAAATGTTTATATTGTGGTTAAACAGGAAGTCAACACCCCAAAAAATGTTTTGACAATAAGCAGAACCGCTAGCCTAAATATGGTATTCTGGTTACTAATGTGGTTGTGGAATATGAGTTAAGCAGCAAAATCCAGCAGTTTTTATCGATAACAGAAGGCGGCCATTTTGCCACTTGCTGTCGACTGAAGATGACATCAATGTTGCTCAGGGCTCAGGCAACGACCAATCACATCTCACCTGTTTTCAGAAGCTGAGCTGTGATTGGTCATTGCCTGAGCCCTGAGCAACTATGATGTCATCTTCAGTCGACAGCAAGTGGCAAAATGGCCGCCCCCTGAGATGGATAAAAACGGCTGAATTTTGCTCATATTCCACAAATATATTAATCAGAATGTCATGTTTAGACTCGTGAGGTCGCGTATAACATATTCTTGTCAAGAAATGCTTAAGGTTGACTTCCCCTTTAAAAAGTGTTTTATAAAATGCGGGAGGGTTACTTTACGGCATAAACTATATATATATATATATTTTGTTTAATTGGTTACATGATCTGTGCACTTTTAGATTTATTTTCTAAATGTAAAGTGGATTACAAATAAAATACATTATTATTATTATGATCTCACTCCGGATATTTATCTATCCCAAGTGAGCCCCACAACATAACTCCCATGATAAACAAGACATCACCGTTCACCATATTCAGAAATAGCCATATAAACAATTCACTTATTTAATTTCCCACTTGTGGCCTGGGAAGGCACTGCAGAGAACAATTTGTATACAAGCAATTCAAAAGTCATTTTTCAAACATACGTCCCCTTAACACCACTTGAAAACTGACGGTTTGTTATTTGTCATTCCTAGGGTGCTGCCTCGTCAATCACAAAACAAATCAGACTTGTTCCGCCCAAATCGATGCAGAGTTATGGCAGACCTCAATCCCGAGTTCAGAATTTGCTGCGTTCGCCGCCAAACACAAGGGTGGGGTGGTGAAAAATCCAACCACAACACTGTTTTGTAACAGCAAAGCGCCTTCCCCCGTGTTGATGTGCGTGCAAGTGTACTCGCCGTGCCCTTAGCGGAGGAAGGGCCTTCTTTTGGCGAGGAAGCCACTGCGGAGAGAGAAAAAAGGCACCCGTAGAACTCTCGAGAGGCTGCTGGCCCCAGCGTCCTGAAAGCCCTCCAGGAGGAACCACCCTGGGGTTGCCTCGCTTGCTGCCAGTGGAAAATTGGAGTGACCAGAAAAACCTCAGTGAACTTGGAAACAAGCGGGAGAGAAGAATGGCGGAATATTAAAACAGATGTCTAATGGAGTTTAGAGGCAAGTGTCTGGTACGCTAAGCGAAAAGGGGGGATGAAACGGGACGACATCCTGAGCTGGTCAAGGTGGTCGTGATTGGGGTTGCACATTTTGGGGAATTTTCAACGTTGGAAACTTCACAGGAGAAATGACAGGAATTTATGGGAAACTCCTTATATCGCGAGTTTGTGGTCTATTTTGGTGTATTTCCACTGCTGACCGCTAGATGGCGGCATTTAGTTGAAGACAGTGCACATTTGAAAGAAGAACAAAAATGGGAAGTATTTCAGCACAGCAGAATTATTATTATTTTTTAATTATTGAAAGTCAGGCTGTAGATTCATTTTATTATGGCCGTGATTACAGATGTATATTGTAAGATGATAAGTTAAGTTTGTTAGCTTGGGACAACAGGATTTGTTTACTGTAAACACATGGACAAATCAGTACACTGTTGCACTGTTTGTAAAATATTTTTGTGTTTATCCATCTCACTCAATATACTGTATGTGTTGAAATGCATATTATTATTATTAAGTTGTGTTTAAAAAATAACCACAGTACTTAAATAGGGCATTTATGGTGGGGGTTGTTTGGAATATAACCTATTTTCATGTTTGTAAATATGGAAAAATAGACATCATGGTTGTATTTATAAACTTTCTCCTTGCATTTTTATTAAATTGTATCTCTCATTTTTCTCATTAACATTACATAACATAAACAGTTTTCACTTGACAGGGAATGTAATGCTCTTACATTCGGCCAAGATAAGCTATTTTGCACAGATTTCTCTTTTCTCTATGACAATTACAAAATGTTTATATTCAAGCTTTGGAATATTTCCAAAATTCCTCAGTTTAACTTCCGATGGAAATTTACCACAACTTTTTCACCCCTTTGCATCCGTGGTCATGCATGGGGATCAGGCTAAAACTCACATCCAAGTGTAAGTGACTAACCCTGACGGAAGCCTCCATATGCGCTGACCACAGCATATTGGACACCTGCCTGCCTATGCGGCGATGCCCGTGACGTCAGTGACGGGGGGGGGGAGACGCAAAAAGATGTCGCGGCTCGCCACCGGAGCTCCAGTCTAGCTTTTTGGGAGTAGGAGGCGGCCGTGCCACTGGGACAAATTTCTCATGACACGGCACGGGAAGATTTACGAGCGTCGACACTTGTATCGGCGGGTGGAAGCAGCGGGGCCCGGCTGACCTCAGTTGGCCTCGCTGTCCTCCCCGCCTGCAGGGTACGGTCAACTCAGAGCTGCTGACATAAGTGGGGGGGAAGAGAAAGGAACTTTATGGTGCTGTTTTGCCAGCTAAATATAGCAAAGGTGGCTAAAGTACTCACACTGTCCACTTAAGTAGAAGCACAGATACTTAGGCCACAAAAGACTCTGGTAATAGTAGAAGCATTGATTTGGCTCAATTTAAAGAAAAGTTTATAAACTCTGAGATGCATTTCAGTACAAAAGTAAAAATTGTGTTTTACTCTCAAATATAAAGTATGTCAAATCAAGTTTTCCCATTATAATAAACACTATTTTTATTGTGTATTTTTAATAAAGAAAATTAGTCCTGTATTATATAAAAACATATCGACTCAGAGAATAGAAGAGGCCATAAGTCACACGAGCATGTTACGCTAATTGAAGCTGTCGACTCTTTTCCTATATTCGTATTTAGCGGTTACTTTCCACTGTAACGTGGTTTCCACTTGACTACACTCCTTGAATTTACTCCTCCACCGCTAGCTTCCAAGCTGCTAGCAGTTAGTGGATAGGGGTTAACAGCCTGCGATTAGCGGGGCTAGCTGCTAGCAGCTCAGAAGCTAACGGAAAGGGAGCGAACAGCCTGCGACGAGCTGGGCTAACAGGGCTAGCTGCTAGCCGCTCCTATTTCTGTCTTTATAAAGATAACAAAGCTTTGTTTGAATTGAGTGGCATTCATGTAACAATATGTTCATTATGTTTGTAGGCTAGTGCTGCATTATCCTGAGAGTTGTTCTTAATATTTTGCCACTTTCCATCAGGTCGCCAAAGCATATAAAAAAATAAAAAAAATCGATCAAATCGTGAAGATGAATGAAATGTAGCAAGGAAAAGCTAGTACAGTGGATGAAAATGGCCCAGAGGGAGATTTGGTTAGACTGCAGTGCTGTGCAAACACATGCATAAACGCACACACACACTAACTGTAGTACCCAGCAGTGCTGCTGAATGGCCTCCCCTGCCTGTTGATGGAGCCGTGAAGGGGAAAGCTTTTTAAAGGCCATCCCGGACATGCACTCACGACCTCGACAAACACACCCGTGCACGTGCACGTACACGTACACGTACACTCACAGAGCTATGAACTGGGAGTTTGCGCAGCTCAGAAAGCACATGCAGAGCAAACAAATGGCACTGCAGTGAACAAAGGGGAAAGTGTCACCTGCTGGTGGCCGGGAGTCTCTACACCTGAGCTGACTAAACATGACGCGTGACGATAAACATGTCCATAACTGTGCAAAATGTGCCAGAAAATGTCGTACCCACGTTTGTTGTTTGAATGACACCTTTCACAGGGTTTAGGATCGTACTGTTGCCATACTGCAAAGTTGGCACTTCATCTGAAAGAATGGGGCAACCTATCGCCTGCCAAAGCATTTTTAATCCTTAAAAGTAACAAGTTGCGTTATTTGTAACACCCTGAAATGATTATAATCTAGGGTAGGATGTGGCTGACAACTCTGGGTAAGAAGCAGAATACAACCTAGACTTGTAAATCCGTCACACATATATTGACATAAAGATCAGTCTTTCATCTTTAGTATTTGTCCTCATTAGGGTCGCGGGTAAGTTGGAGCCTATCCCAGACAGGAGGGCGACTGGTCACCAGCCAATAGTAGTTGACAACAATATTCATAATTAAATCCAAACCCTCAGTCTTAATTTAAATAAGAAGAGTCGCTTTTCTTTTGTCCATTTTAAGGACAGAGTTGTGTCCAGGCATGTGCTGAGATAACAACAAAAATATTTGCGGTATCATGGTATTCAATTTACAGCTCTGAAATTACCTTTAAAAAATATATTTGGGTAAACAAAAACAGCATTTTTTTCCCATTGAACATAATCCATTTTATTTTCAAACAAAATGTAGAATATTTGTTACAGAAGAAACACATACCATGTTAAGTTTAAATAAATAAATAAATGTTAATAATGTTCTTCTGTTTTAATTCTTCTCAGTAAATCACATTGTCCAATCACTGGCAAACTATTTTTAGAACAGACCTGTGGGCTACTCATGTTGTCCTTAGGGCTAACTAGTACCCGCTGACACATTTTCTTTTGGTTTTACTTTTATTTTTATTTTTAAAGACCTTACGCATTGATCAACAAAACAAAACATATGTTTGTACACGGCACAATGATCTTATAGGGCTGCGCGATGGGATAGTGGTTAACAGGTCTGCTGTTCAGGCACAATTTTGTTTGTTTGTGTGCTCTTTCTGTGCTCGCGTGGTACTCCATTTTCCTAAATTCCAAAAACAAACACATTATGTTCATTGAAGAATAAATTGTCCATAGGTGTGAAGATGAGTATGAACGCTTGTGTATATATGTACGACGGTCCCTGCCTCTCGCCTAAAAGTCAGCTGCGATAGGCTCCATCTCACCTTCAACCCTAATGAGGACAAGCGCAACAGAAAATGGCTGGCTGAATCCTGTTGTTGCTACATACTTGCTGCATACTTTGCACTTATAGAACAGGCATGTGGGAGGCCTGTGGGCCATAAACGGACGGCTCCAGCACTTGTTCTGGCCTGCCATGCAATTCTAAAACCATGGAGAAAATTGCAATTCTTCTTCACTTTTTTACAGATATCGCAGGCCTTTATTTTCACCAAATCACTTCTTAATTTAAAAATAACTATTTTTGATATTTTTTGGTCACTATTTCCCATGACTTCTAATTTCAAACTCAATTTGCGGTTAAAAGTACTGTACATGCAACAACAACAACGAAAGTTGTGGATACATGACAGATGAGGATACACAGTAATAAAATGAAGGGATTATTCATTTATATTATTTGTGCTGTCTTTGTACAGTCTGAGAAAAATAACTACAATTTGAATTTGACTCCCATCAAATCTAATAATAACTAGAGCTGCGAGGAACCATAAAGGGCCCTCACAACCATGGCCACGTTGGGGTACTGGCATGTTGGGGTACTATCGCATAGGACAAGAACCTTTTAGAATATAAATGTTTTTGCCAGGCCTCATGTGTATGTAAAGTTTCATTAATTAATAAAATAGGACCTCCGTAAAAGGCCAAAAATGGTGCGCAATTACCAAAGTAAATTCAAAATGACAGACTTCCTGTCAGGTTTAGCCTATGGCTACAAATATATATTTTTTTGTAGGACATGGTCACAATGGCATGGGATCGAACCCATAACCAGCAATATGTTAACTAACAGTTAGTCCGGCATAGCTCAAGTGGTAGAGTGGCTGTCCTCCATGCTGAAGGTTGTGGGATTGTTCTTCAACCCTTGAGCGTTTTATTGTTGTTGATGTTTTTTTTAGTATTTTACTCTCTTCCAAGTGTAAAGTTTACTCTTTTTAGAGTGGGACCAAATATAGTGGGGTTTTTTTTTTTAAATACAGAGTAAAATTTACTCTACAAAATTTTCTGTGTGTATGAATAAATTTTTAGCGGTCATGTTTTAACAAACTCCTTCTACAAAATGTATCCAATCGTCTTCAAACTTGCCGTGTTTCATCTTAAGATGTTTTAAATGAAAAGTTATCGAAGGCTTTTTTTGAGGGTCTAAACATCGGTGAAAACTCGTGAAACTTTGCACATACATCAAACCTGGCACGAACATCAATATTTTAGAGACTTCTTGTGCAATTTTCAACACAATTTTAATGAAGCTTTTTGACAATTGTATGTTTCACCTCGATCTGCTCGGGCCCTAAAAAAAATGGGTACAGTATTGGATGGGTTTTTTTCGTCTGCAGTATGAAGCCCCTATTTCTAAAACTTGAACCCTCCCACATAAGCAACAGACAATATATTGGAAATGTTATTTAAAAATCAACATCATCGACTTCAGTTTCCACATTTCGCATTAGAATAAACAGTCCCAATGTGGCCGTGCCAGCGCTGACACTGTGTCTCCACGTCTGAGAGGCCCCAGTCGAAAAAAAGGGGGACGGCAGGAAAGTCGCAGGAAAACCCCTCGTTTTGTGTAGCGATGGACTGCTACTGTTTTCCGTTCCGCGTTCTCTGTACGGTTGCTATGAACGTGCACTACGCTCCCAGCAAATTACAGACAAAGTTGCGGTCCGTGAGGTTTGCAGCTCGAGTTATTAGCGCAGCCTTGTTTCTGTTACAATAAAAATAATATTGTTTTACCAGAAACATCCGGGTCCCACGTTCTGCTTGGGGGGGAGTGCCACGCTCGTGGCCCGGCGGCACACACCGCAGTCACCTATACGCTAGACTGGCGGAATAGCAATGAAGCTAAAACAATTATTCCCAATGGAACGGTGAGAAGTGGGCCCGCCTCCCAAGCTGAGAAGATCGAGCTGGCAGTAAGAATCTCCTCAAATCCCCCCGAGGTGTCGGACTTGTTAAAACAGGCACGGGAAGCGCCAATCCGTCGCGTTTTTGTCCTAATAATGAGCTTGAAGCACAACCTTGCTTATACAGAGCTGGAAATGTACTGTCAATATTACAAAAATAAATATTCATTAGATCCACAGATATGACACTATAGAACATGAAACATATACCCTTCAGTATTTACAGTAGAAGGATCTGTGAACCACTACACTACCATTAACCTTGTTCGTGAACACTGAAGCCAATTTTAAGTCATCAAAGAACTTCGGATTCACCTTCATCTCATCTGTCATTTAATTGTAAATCATCAATGAAACACGGAGTGAGAATCGATCCCATACCAGCTGTACTAATGCCTGCTCTATGAACCACTACACTACAAATGGCCCCTTTTGTAAACATTGAAGACAATTTAGTGTTGTGAATACTTTCACCACTCAGTCGCAATGCGATTGTCAAGAGCAGTGAGCGAGAAACAATGTCATGCCAGCTATGTGAATCACTACAATATCAATGACCGCTTTTGCTACATTGAAGACAATTTTGAATCATTGATGATCATACACCCAGGACATTGCAATTGTCAATCGGGGATTGTGAGGGAATTCTTCCCATATCAGCCACACTCCAGTCTGTTATATGAACCACTACACTATCAATGACTGTTTTGTTAAATTCAAGACAATTTTGAATCATTGACGATCATACACTCTGGACATTGCAGTTCTCAATCGGGGATTGTAAGGGAATTCTTCTCAAATCAGCCACACTTTAGTCTGTTATGTGAACCACTACACTCTCAATGACTGTTTTGTTACATTCAAGACAATTTTTGATCATCAATAAACCTATGATGCACCCTGGACAGCGCAGTTGTCAATGGGAAATGTGAAGGAATTTATCCCATACCAGCCACACTTAAGTCGGTTATGTGAACCACTATGCTACCAATTACCTGTGTGTTTTGTTTTGTTTGACACTGAAGGCAATCTTGAGTCCTGAACACCTTAGATAGATGGAATATATAATCAACTGTTCATTAGTCACACAATGGTGATTGTGAATTTAGCAGTGAGTGAGAAACGAATCCACGCCAGCTGTACTAAAGTCCATTATATGAACCACGGCATTAGCAAAATATTTTTTTGTTAACATTAAAAATTACTTCTGGTCATCAATTAGCCTTGGATACATGGACTACATGTGAGATTGCCCAGCAGTCAATCATAGGGGTGATTTTCAATTGGTGGAATGAGTGGACTAGTATCCTACGATAGTATTTAAGTCTGCTATGTCAACCACTACGCTATAATGCCCATTTTGTAAATATTGAAGACAATCTAGAGTTGCCAGTGAGCCTTAGAGTCATACACTACACCCTGGACTGTTTGCTGTTACCACAGATTTTGAAAGGGGCAATAAGTAGTGCATGAAACGCTGCTAGTCGAACCACTACACTATAAATGATTCCTTTTGCAAACACGGTAGACAACATCAATCTTGCGTAAACCTAAAATACACATTTCTGGACTTTTGGAGGAAGCTGGAGTACCTCGAGAAAATCATCCCTGCACGGATTCTAACCGAGAACCTTCGTGCTGTGAGGCCGTCCAACTAACACTCAACCACCGTTCCACACTTGGTCCCCGCTTGACCCCCTGTGCAGCCCATCACCTAAGTGGCCCGGTGGCCGTGTGATTGTTGGCACATGTAAATGTCCAGCATGTAGAGAATACAGTGATTGTGCGGAACAAAGCGTGCTGCGAGATTACGGTTGATCCTCTCGCATCCTGCTTCCTCCAGCATCTAGCGGCGCTGGCAGACACAGACGGACGCAGATCCCACCGATAACACACCGCCGCAGGGTAGGATGAGGGGAAGGGGGGGGGGGGGGGGGGGTCCACAGAGCAACCCCGGGGGGGGGCCGCGTCAGCAGACAGAGGAGAGAAACTCCCGACTCACCCGCCGGGCACTTTGAGAGCGAGCTAATGAATGAACAAGGACAGCAGCGCGTGGAGGCAGAGGAAAGGAGGTCCCGCCCTAGATACGGCCACACGTCGTGGGATGCGGGAGATGACCTTTGGCCAGCCCACTTACCGGATAACAAAGAGGCATCCCGCTCCGATATCTGACACAGTGAAAGGAAAGCCTGCACACACGAGCGTGGTGTTTTCTCTGGCCCGCACGGCCCGGGATGGTCAGACAGGATCGCGAGCGACCACATGATGATGGGCTGAAAAATAGGCCTGCGTCCATCCACCGCCACCGCCGCTCTTCCACCTCTGCACAATGCACGCATCATTACCACATGTTCAGCCACACGCTATCAGACAACTGAGTCTGCGTCGGTTCTCACAGCACGGCGCTGTAATACTAACCTGACCCGTGAATCATGCGTCGTAAATGTGGAGAAGAACGATGTTTGGAAAAGGGGAGAAAAAAGCAGAGCGGCAAGTGGCCCTTCAGTGAGCCGCTTTGAAAATGTCCCTCGGTTTTGGTAAAACATCGATTCATTTTCTGCGCCATTTATCCTCGTCGGGGTCATGTGGGGCAGGAGGCAAACCCAGCTGACTTTTGGGTGAAAGTCTGAAAGAGAAACTACACCCTGGACTGATCACTAGACAATCTCAATCTCGGCCAATGTTGGGTGGGAAAAACTCCAGAGCAACCGTAAATGAGCACATGTGCTATAGAAAATGTGTTCAATTGAGTTATCCCAATACATTTGTTCAGAAAGAACATGACCATGACTTTCAATCCAAGAATAAAAGAGCTTCAAAATGGAATGTGACCCTGGATATTTCTGACAATTTGGGATCATTTTTACCTTCTTTTTTTTTTTTTAAGAATTTTTGGCGGCTCACCTAGTGACAGTTGTGGAGTCTACCAATGCATTAAAAAAATAATAACAATAATAATAATAAAATAAAGAGCAATGATGATGACATTTCCGAATGAACAATACTGAGCTCTTTAAAAAAAAGAAAAAAAACAACAAAAAAAAAAAACAATAGCATTATTTTTACACAGCAGTTGTAACGCGCTATGGCTGATCGGCCATGGACGACGCAGCTGAACCGGTGACCAAAAAAAAACGTACTGGAAGTCCACAGGCTCACTTAATTAAAAGGAACAACAACAAAAAACAGCGGGCTTGTCGGCGCCACCACGCGTCGCAATAATCGTACTCGTCCACCGCGTAAACATTGATAAGCAAAACGAAAAAGTGCTGCATATGCCCAACAAAAACCAGGAGGCGCCACCCTGTGGCGCGGTGCCACACTGCGGATTGTTACACATTGTAGTAGCTTATAAGAAATCTGCATTCACTATTCGTTCACTGTTTAACTGGTGAGGTCCAAATCAACTCTAATTGTATTTTTACCACACAAAAAAAAAAAACCCACAACGTAGTCCCCAAAAAATGTAAAATGCTATTTCATCATAATGGAGTGCACTTACATAGCGCTTTATCCATTTCATATTCACGTTTTTGAAAACATAGCAAAGTGTACACCGATGCGCTGACGCAACCGTGTCAAGCTACGGTTTCCCTTTTTAGTTTAAAATGACAACCTTTAACCTACACTGACCAACGGCAGAACCCAAGGTGTTCTTTTTGGCCCAATTTTAAAAGCATCCGCTTGCGTTATACTCGTTGCTAGCCAATTTCCATATTTTCGTACATTCCTCACATCCCGAAAGTAGACTTTCCAGTCGTCTCGACCCATGCAGCGTTACACATCAACCCGACTGTAAAGACGACGTCGACTTCAATACAATATCCGTGTACGTGTTTTCAACAATGTCAAGCAGTCTAACTCAATACTTCAACTCACATTTCCTTTTCCTTTGTCAGGCCGAGGAAATAAAGCATGAATGGAACATAGCGGTCATTTAAATACATTTCACGTCCTGTTGCCAGTTCATTATTAGCTTTCGGTCGGACCGCACTTGTCATACATGCGAGGGTATGATTTGACCACAAACGGCCATCAAGTGATTCCGAGAAGAGGGCGGCCGCTCCCATAATGCATTTCAAATGTGCGAGCATTGTGTCGCGCTCGAGACCACTGCTCGCAATTAATGGCGACTCCCATAACAATACAACGGCAATTACGTGGAAAGTAAGTGCATGTCTTTCATTCGGCGGGACTATTTTCGACATTTTTTTATTCACTGCATGTCAACACTTGGGCCTTTTTTTCCCCCCTAAAAAGAGGCCAGGCAAATATCAAGTTAGCATCCAGAATGAATCCAGTCAGTCTGTTTTGCACTGATCGTCGTCCTCCCGTCTCAGTCTATCAGCGCTGACCTTTCCCCTCCATTGCATCCCACCGGTCTCCAGCAGCTCTTTCCACACAAGTGCGTTTCAATGAAGGCGCTGACGTAAACATCCTTTATCTGACTGGACGCACTTTTTCTATTTTTTTTTTGGGCCCCTGGCAGGTGGATTCGCCCACTGGCTTGCGGATGGCGGAGGTGGATGAAAGACAAGAGCTGCCAGGGAGTCGCTACAATCGTGGGAGGGAGGATGAGGAAAATACAGACGTGAACACGCCTTCTATTGTCCGGACGCGCTCGCATTTAAGTGCCCACATTCCACTCATTATGGGAAGATATGGCGGTAAAGTCGCACAAAAACTTGACGCATGGCTGCACACTAGACTTTAGCTGAGGCAGAATCATGCACGGTAAAAACAAAAATTAGGATCACATTTTTGCAACCTGAATCTGAGGCACTCTGCTTATAACAAGTCCCAATGCGTTGCATCGCCAATGCATTAAGCGGAAGTAAAAAAAAATTCTCAACCGACTTACCGGTAATTGTTTTGTTTTTTCAAATAAAGGTGTTCCCAAGACACTCTGGGTCAAAAATGGATTGATTTACCACTTTCTGTTTTTTTTGCTTTGTTTTTGTGTACAAAGCAAACCAATAATTTGGTGATTGTTCTCTCTAAAAACAGTTTGGTAAAAAGTAACGGAGTTATTAATTAAAAATGGACCAATCCACTTCATGGGTCAATTTGACCCAACTTTCTGAGTTGTTGGGTCAAATTGACCCAAGTAGAAGATCGGTCCATTTTTTACCCATAGTTGGATACATTTTTGATCCAACTGTTTTTAGAGTGTTTAGCACAAAACTACCACATTTTTGGGGTTGTTTTGAAGAAAACAACCCCATTTTTGGGGATGTTTTGAACAAAACACCCAATTTTGGGGGTTGTTTTGTGCCAACAATTTTTGGGGGTTGTTTTCTATGAAAGTACCCAATTTTGGGGAGATTGTTTTATACAAACGATCCAATTTTGGGGTTGGGTCAAATTGACCCAAACAATAATCGGTCCATTTTGTCTACTGCGAGTAAAATAAATCAACTATTTTGAATACCATTTTTGTGGGGTGGCAAAAAAAATAAAATAAGTATG
Organism: Leptonotus elevatus; assembly: GCF_054856555.1. Classification (NCBI taxonomy): domain Eukaryota; kingdom Metazoa; phylum Chordata; class Actinopteri; order Syngnathiformes; family Syngnathidae; genus Leptonotus; species Leptonotus elevatus. The sequence continues at coordinate 4,557,972 of NC_141242.1, forward strand.
GAAACAAAATACTATTATTACATATAATATCTTAAATCGACAAACTAAAAGCTAAACAAAAATATATCAGATGCTCCACCACACAGTACAGTAATGACATAAAAATCTTAAATAGAAAATGAATCTGTTTCACAATGTGCAAAAATTCTAACCTGATCATCTAAAAATAGCATGATCGGCGATGTCGGATATATTTGACCCATCACAATAATATTAAAATGTTCATTTTGGCCCAAAGCTAAGGTAGGGACTGGGAGGAGTATTTGGTTGGTATGTTTGGAGTACGATTGCTTTATGCAGTAAAAAAACGAAAATGATACAACTTAATTCATTTCTAATGATTTTGAGGATTCCAGTTTGAGAACCCCTGATCTAAAGATGATGTACCTTTCTTCCACGTATCTTGCATGTGTGTGCGCAACTATACGAAGCGCCCAAACAGCAGCCATTCCTCAGCAAAAGCAAGCTGACCCGCGCAAGTGCAACCGCATCCATTCCTTTCTTTGCTGACAGGCAACATCAAACTTGTGTAATAGCTCACCACCGGCACAACAAAACAAAGCCCTTTCAAGCTGGGCGAAGCCCGAGTGAGGCCGGTGACAAACTGGCTGGAAAGTCAAACAGAGGGTAACCGGAGCGCTGGGTTTTATGACGCCGGTCTTTGATGCTGAGTGTAGCCGCTGAAAGGTGTCCATTTTCACCAACATCAAGTGCATCGCTATTTGAAAGAGTGCAAATAGGTCAAAATGTTCCTTTTAAGGCCAGTTTTAAAGGGCCGCAACTTGAGTGCAAAACTGCTCGACTGTTGAATAAATGCAACAGGAGTGCTTTTTGAACATCAGGTGAGGCCAAATACTGCCCACCTTGCGTCTCTCAAAACAAATACGGTGTGGGGCCCCGTTATGCGAGTTTTGCATAGCACAGACAATCATAAAACTGTTTCTAGGATGAAACAACACAATTTTAGCAATTGGATGTTGCTGAGTGTGCTGCGAGAGAGAATCAGGTGTGCCACAGGAAGTTATCCAATTTCACTTTATCAGTGAGAAAATTATTCTTCATTCCACAGTGCTGCCTCGAGATATCAGATATGTTTCATGATACGAGCCCTGGTTTGGCCGATTTTTGGCTTTGACTTGTGAGCGCAGCTTTGCAACACAAGCACGAGAACTGAACTCACTTCACAATAAGCAGCACTTTGGCAAATAGCGATTTTTATCGAAAAAATGCCAAAATATCAAACAATAGACTCTAAAAAAAAAAACGTTGGATCAATAAATAACTGGGTCAAAAGGGGGCCAACCCACCTTTTTGGGTTATTCATTTAACCCAAAAAGTTGGGTCATATGGACAACCACAAAATTACCAGAAAATTGGGTTGCTTTGTAGGCTAACTTTTTGGGTTAAATAACTCAAAAAGATGGTTTGGTCATTTTTGACCCAATTTACCCAAAAAGTTGGCTCAAACAAATAACCCACAAAGCAACCCAAATTTGTGGGTTATTTTTTAATTTGACCCAACGTTTTGGATTCAATAACTTCAGTCCACTGGCTTAATGCTAACACTAATTAGCATCACTGTTGCAGTCTTATAAACCCTTTTAGCAACCGACTGAACACAAACATTGCAGCATTCCCACCGCATGTGTGCCGTTATTTCCAGATTGCTTTCATAGATTTAACAAACAAACGCATGTTCATTGATACGCAATGACCACAACCAATAAGCCGCATTCGGGACCAAGAGAGAGAAGCTAAATTGGCTACTACAGAGGAAACAAGAGACGCGCTTTAACTGGCGGTTTCAAATCTCCCTTGCTGCCTTAAGCTGTTGTTTGTCACTTGCAGCGTAATAAAGAAGCCAAAAGTCTCTTTGCAAAATCCACGCAAGCATTCGGACACTCAAGCCAGGGCAACAAAGGATGGCTCAGCCTTTGAAAGCGAATCACCTGTGTTGAATATACAGTAGAAAATCAACACAGATTGAATTCCCGAGCGCTAACAATGTGTGCTCTATGCGAACGCAAACCGGCGGTGATATTCGGCTCCTCGCTCGCAATCCCAAACTAAGACGGGATTCACATTGCGGGGGGAAAGGTTTAGTGTTCATCATTAGAGGGATTTGAGTTTATAACTTAAATGGGAGCGGAACAGCTTTTCCCTTGCATTTAATTATGATGATGATGGTTTTGGGATGGAATTGGAACTTCTTTTTTTTTTTGCAGAGGTGTATTCCATGATTTCATACGTCTCGCTAAAGAATTCCGTAACATACTACACTTTGACAATTTGAAGTAACACGGCAAATACTGGAAAAATAACGCAGGCGAAGATGTTGATGGCAGGTGTTTAAAGTGGACATTTTTTTTTTCCACAGTGTGCATAACACAAGGGAATTCTTCGCTCATGTCTGTGGTCTCCCACGGCGACCGAGTGGGAAGCTGAAAAAATGCTGCCAAAAGCGAATGCGTAGCCTTCCTGTCTACTGCACCGGAGAGCTTCATCTCTCTTTGGATTCGACTGAAATAGCTAATCAACAACTATAAACACACATATATACACCCGTCATGTCATGACATGTCAGTCAGCATGATTTGGGTTCTTCATTGATTTAAGGCTGGCTCTTTTTTGTTCCAAGTACGTAGGAAAATTGATTATTTTTTTATGTTGTAAATGTCACTGCACTTGTACGTCCATGCCTTCGACATTAAGCAATTTCAACAAAAGAAAAACTTAACTTAAATGTATTTATTGTGGTTATTAAGGCTATGATGGAAAACAATGGTGGCTATAACCAAATATCAACACTTTGGACCTAATCTGGATATTTTCACTTGGGGGTATACTCGCTTTTGTTGCCAGTAGTTTAGATATGAATGGCCTAATGGCAGTGTGATGGGTTACTTTAGGGGTACAGCACATTCACACTATTCTACAAACTGTACACTGACTACCTTACTTGCGAATTTGGTCTCATGAAGATACGATGAAATATTCACAAAACAAAATCTTCAAAAAAGCTGATAAACATTAAATATAACATTACGTCTTATTTCATATAGCCGATCAAATGACGTCATTGATTGATCGGGCAAATTAAGCACTACAGCCGATCACCAATTTTGTACAGAATGCTAGATATCGTCCGATCTCGGCCGACCCAGCTGATCAAATCGGCGTAAAGCCTAAGATGAACGTCATTAGAAGCCAAAATTGAGATTGTTAACCCTAAGTGGGGTACACGTGTACCCATAAACAGGCGCAATTTTGAGTATCTTTCCTCGGCAAAGAAAAATCGGCAAAGACATGATTGATTACCTTAAACATGCATCCATTAGTTCTCAGAAAACAAATTCAAGAACAAAGAACAGTAAAGCTCAAGTGGAATCCGTCACTGCTTTGACACGGAGCATTCATCATGAAAATCATCAACAATTTCAACCAAAAGCAAACTAGCATGAGAACAAAACTAATTACTTACTAGCTGCTTTCTCCTAGCAACACAGCAACATGGCTGCGTCCTCCAAACAGCAAGGTACAAAGTACTACAAGCTAGTGACATATCCTCTGAAAACATAATACTCCAAAATGAAAAAACTACTATGACTCTATTTGTACTTGAGTATCTTACAAAACAGAAACAAATAGCAGGTTTAGCTTGTCATGCTGACCCAGGAAGTGAAAGACAGGAAGCAGGAAGTGAAAAGCTGGGAAGGAAATATAGTGATCACACACGTGGTGAGGAGGAAAAATACAGAGGTTTACTTGGAGGAAAGAGAAACCAGAAGAATGAAAAGTTAAAAAGGATTTATATGAAGCGTGTTTTATGCCATTTGTCTTTCCTTGGACAAGCTGCTGGATCTGTTTTCTGCCTGGACTGGAATCAACAAAATAAGCTAAGTGATAACACGCAAACACACACAGCCACATCTTTGAGCTGCTTTGCCTTTTTTTTGGGGGGAGCGGCCATTTTGAGTCTAACCATAGCATCCCTCTGTACAAACAACCCATTGACCTCAACTTTACGACTCTCAACCAATCCACCCATCGACTTTGCTCCACTATTACTTAAACTGTAATCTGCTTGTACAACGAGCGATGTTGAGTGATGCTTGCAGTGTTGTGTTGATATAAAGTTGGAGTGCGCCGTTTGAAGGAAGTTGTTTGGCCTTTTTTTTATATAATGTGGTGAGTCTTCTGTAACTTCAAGAGAAGCTACTAGCATAGGCTACTGCTACACGATTACATTTTTCGATTACATTTTGGTATTATTCAGACATACTTGAGGCTATTATCATTTGACAGGTTAGCTTTTACTATTTTTCTCAGGATATCGTTCCCTTTCCCACGGCTCGCCAATTGACATTAGAGCAGTGCTGCCAAATTGACAATTCCGTTTTCTGTTGCAAAGTGCCTTTCATCGGCAGTTTGAGAGGTTTATGACTATCAAACTGCTCCAACGCGGAGTACAATTTATGCTATCTGAGGCAAATTTCTCAAAACAGGCTCTATTCACGACACACCGTTTTCACAGTCCAATGATCAGTCTTATGTGATAAATTAGTGACTTAACAGGATTTAGCCTTGACTGTAGCCCGATATTCAACAACACAGGATGCTGTCAACAATTTTTTTTTTGCAACTCAACATTTTTACTACAACTTCTCCGCAGACTTGACTGCAGCGCTTTTTAAACCTCAAACCAATCGCAGCGTTGCGCGCTGCAGCTGGAGGAAGCGTCGCATTTATGTTGGTTGCGTCCCAGCTGTTGGTGACAGGCAAGTTTTTCTCCTGAAGTCTGCACAATCGCCAGTGAATCACACACTTGCTTTGCAAGGTCACAAAAGAGGCAAAATTGACGGCTTAATATTTAGAGAAGAAATGTTACGGTTTTAAGAAACACATTTCCTGCAGCATAAATCAATTGTCATTTTTTTTTAAACATTATTTCAAATGGGGTGAGAGAATATTTGAAAGCTATGATTGCATTTGCAAGCCAGTTTTGTATTGAGTGGAATAGCGCCACCTGTTAGGGATGTAGTGCAACTTTCCAATCTGTGGTCTTGTTATTCCCGCAAACCAGTGGAAACTGACTCAACAGCGCCTCTGCTGGTTTAAGTGAAGTATTGACATCCTCTTAAGCTGTCACTTAAGCTATTGAATCTCAATTCTTCACTTCCTAGTCCAAGTACTATTATTTTTGCCCATTTTGGGTCGCCAGTCTCACGTATTTGTAGCACCTGTCACTTTGATTGTGTCTGGCTTTAAAAGCCTGGTGAGTGACATGGGCGTCAACAAATTCAATTTTGGGAGATGCTCAGCTCTGATCTAAGGGCTCTGATCATACCCGATTGGTACCTTTTAACAATAGTTCGAAGAAGTAAGATGAGATAAGATTACCTTAAATAGTCCCACAAAGGGTACATTTGCAAATACAAGCACCAAGAACTAAAGGCTTCTGTAAATTTTGGCTACACTAGCGCATCACTCTAATCTTAATCAACACAGAAGCATCCGAAGGACAGAAAGCAGGCCTTTCTAATGTTTTTCCTCAAATCAACATGTACTGATGGAAATGATGGAAATTTGGGAGTCATGTCGAGCACGAGCAGGAGCACCACTGAAACGAAAAGCAGCACATTCACAACAAAGACAAAGTGATTTGAAACAGAACCACTGGCCTAAATGCACGACCCGGCCGCAACATAACGGCCACAAAGTGAGATGGCAGATATTGTAAAACAAAAACAATGCACCCAAGCGTGTGTTTTTTTTTTTTCATGAACGTCTGCTTCACATCTTTTTTTCTGCACTCGTGAAGAAGCATAGCAACCAACTGAAACCAATTCAAAACAGATGTGTCCGATGAGTTGGCTTCGAACGCCACCAATAGCTGTCCTCTCATCTGCAATATCATTTTTCAAATGTAGATTTTTAGCAGGGCTTTTGCGTGTCGCTACAACCCGAGCGACCCGTTGCGGCAAGGCGAAACGGAGCGCTTGAGGACTCGGATGGGCCGGAATCGGTAGCATGTGAAGTTCTGTTGAGCGGAGCCAACCCAAACGATTATACAATAGAGCGTCAAAGAGTGTGTTGTGCGTTGCTGGTTTGAGTTTTGGACCGCGGGATTTGTGCAGCTTGGGTTTGACCTCTGAAGAGCCACATTTCATAGACCGCAGAGGGACTGGTACCGCCACACGTTTCATACGCCTCAAAGCGAGACAATAGGATGTCTCCAGACGTGATGGAAAGTCTGAGGTTTCAATAGCATAACCACAGGATCGCAACTCAAAGCTAATGCAGTCTCATTATTATTGTCAGTCATGCACATTGTCCAACACAAACTTTAGATACACCTGCTTTGTGAGACAAATAAAGACGTGTAGCCAAAAATTACACGACCTGAATCGTCACTATAAGTCGGGTGTTTGTCCATCCGTACGTTAGCAGAACACATGTCATGGTATCGCGCCGTTAAAATCGCCACGATATCGTCGTCATCATGTCACGATATTAAAAGCAGCACGTCTGTTTAAAAAGACAAGGTTGTATTCCATTTGTGCCGTTCTAGTACCCTCTGGTGGTTAGTTAATTAGTGCAGTTTAATTTTAATTAGGAATGTTTTGACCACTGTGGCGGTTATCACTCCCATAAATGAGTCATAATGGCAAATATTTTTCAACATCTCCATGAGAAAACATTACTTTTTGCCCGCTTCAGCCAAACACAGCATTGTGAATTACACAGACCATGATACTTTTGCGCGGCTGAGCCATTAGGAGCACATGACAATGACATGTGACATGACATGGTCAAGTCTATTTATTTGTCACTGCTGTTATTATGTACAAGAACACAACATTGTGCAAATTTCCCCCCGGTATGAGGTTGTTGTTTTTTCAGCCAACCTCTCCACAATATGGTCATATTTTATCGTATTGTGACATATCGTTACATCCCTAGAAACTAGCCATGCAAGTTAGCCTCTTTATCTTCCTCAATAGCAAATGTATGATATTTACTTTGCAGATTGTGATACTGACTTCCATAGTTCCATCATGATTCGTATGGCGAAGGAGGAATGCCTTTTGATCATATGGAACACCATATTTGGCTATTTTCAGTTCATGGAGAACACAACAAGACGGTAGGACTCTACCCTTTCATTCTTGATAGTGGGAGCGCGTGCGTCGTGACTAAAATGGTGATGTGAAAAAATGATGGCATGAAAGTGAGAAAACCGTGGCGTATTTGTGTAAACATTTTGAATTAGGCAACTTCTTGATCGATACACTTGAAGTTATGCTACTTCCTGGTTCCTGAAAAAGGACACAAGACATTTTGAACAGACCAAATGGACCCTATCATTCACTTTCAGGTGGATGGGGAACACCTCCATTGAGACAAATGTCAAAAAGAGAAAACAGAACAAAAGTAGAAAAAAAGCTTGCCGTATTTGTCTGTCCACTATTACTTGCTCCTCATTGTAAAATGATACGATAGGACAGTTTGTATAGTCAGATGGGAACGTACCCTTTTGGGTCATTTGTGAATACTCCTGAAAACCAACGAGCCAACCAAAGAGCTACAAGGTTCCAACTGAGAACTAATCAAATGCAGCACATGAACGCTACCTAGTTAGCTAGCTAGCTAGCTAGAGAGGGAATAGAGAAGGCACTAAAATTGCAAATAATGCAATATCATCGATTAAAGCTCAAAGCAGTTCCCACAAGAAGCCACATGAAAATAAAAACAGCGCAGCCTGCAAAAGAAGCCAGACTGACCTACACGCAGCTCCTGACCGAAGACCGTCCTCTCCCCCAGCGCCGAACAGTTCCAGCGTCCGTAGCGGAACTGATATTGACACTCATTGATGCCCATCTGGGCGCCCTCGCCCACAACAATGATGGCGTCCGGGCGGCTCTGGCAGATGGCCCGCTGACGAGGTGCCAGCCCGGGAATCTTGTTGCAGATGATGTTGGCGCCCAGAGCCACCACTGAGGACAGGGCCCTGCCAAGAGGGAGAGAGAGACAAAACCGTCAGACAAGAATATTCGACGTGGATGCATTGCACACTCTGACTGAAACGAATTGAGTTTCCTTCCAAAAGAAGGCTCACTTTCACTTATGTGAGGTTCTCCACAGTATGATTCATTTCAACCACTGATTGATGCACCTTCCATAGTAAAGTGAAAGCCTTTTAAGGCTTTAATCCAGGCCTGCTACACGCTTTTTTTTTTTTTATTGGCCCGCCGTGTATCCTAATAATAAATTTAAGACATAGCCCGTAAAGGTTATGAGAAAAAGTTCAAATATTAAAAGGTGTTAGTTTTTAATTTACAGGGGAAGTCAAGTCAAAAAAGTTATGTTCTATGCGCACCCTCTAGTCTAAACACAGAATTCTGATTAATATTGCTTTTGTAGAAGAGGAATTAGGCAGCAAAATTCACCCGTTATTATCCATCTCAGGGGGCGGCCATTTTGCCACTTGCTGTCGACTGAAAATGATATCACGGTGCCTTTAGAGCTCAGGTAACCGACCAATCACGGCTCGCCTGCTTTCTGGGTTCTGTCATGTGACGTTTGCAACTAATTAAAAATAAAGTTGAAATAAGTTAGTAAAAAAAAAATCCAATTTGGAATTGTCATAAAATGACTTCAATGTTCATTGCCAGTTATTCATACCAAGAGTCCCCCGGGCTAAAATAAATGCAATTTAAAACAATCCACAAAGTAAAAGAAAAGAAAAAGAAGTCCAAGCTATGTTGGCTCACACAAGCACATGGAATGCACAGTAGATGTAATAAAATCAGCGAGTTGGTTCTTGCACAATAGAAATAGAGTTGGAATAATCCATAGAGACAAGGGGAAAAAAAAGTCTATAGCAGGGTGGGCTATGCACACTTACACACAAAGTACAGTATATGTCATATCATTCATGTTATTGCTCGCTTCTCTTGACAGTTATTCCCCATAACTGCCTCTTCGCAAAACAGACAAACAAAATGAGTAGAAATAATCCACAGAAATAAAAATAAATAAAAAAGTATTTGGCATGTTGGGTCTTACACGAATGTGGGGAAAGTAGTGTCATGTCATTAATGTGATTACGCACAAAGACTACAAATAATCCACAGAGTAAAAACTATCCAAAATAGGATGTCATTTATGATACTATGTACACATTAAACGGTATGCTTTCAAGTTAATGATCACCACCATGTAGCACAAAAGAAGCAGAACAAGTAGAAATAATCTATAGAATATAAAAAAATCGATTTTACGCTGGGCCATGCAATGTGCATTTCCTATGATTATGCAATCTCACCAGTCATTCATGAAAACCGCCACCTTGCATAATAGAAACGGAACGACTAAAAATAATCAATAGTGTGAAAAAAACGAAATAACCCAAAGTACGCTGGGTCATGCACTGGCACACAGATGATATACATTTCTTGTGATGATGCCATCTCACGAGTTGTTCATGGAAACTGCCACTTTCCACAATAGACAGACAGACTAGAAATAATCCAAGATTAAAACAAACAAACAAAAACACCTTCATATTCATGCAAAGTATGCATGTTATGGTATAGAAATAATTCACAGATTCAAATTAAAACAACACATGCCCACTTGCAATGTGAAACAAATGGAAATAATCCACATAAGTGTGTCCCTCTGCCTTTTGTATTAGTAGTGTCGGGCTGTAATGTGGCAAAGTGGAATGAGAACATACTGTATATACAGTAATCTAGCAAGTGATGTCGACACATATGCTCTTATTTAAAATCCGCTCAATCGATGGCTCGTCAATGTCCATGGAAACCTCGCAAGTGTCGAAAACACAAATGAAAACCTCCGAGAGGAACTCCATAAATTACAAAAACCCCAAATGCTGCTTCCCGCTGACGACGATTCGTACTGCCAGCCGGCATCTCCGTGCGCGTGATGTTGATGATGATGATGATGCAGACTCGAGCTTATAGCCAATTATCATTAAAAAAAATAAAATGATTCCTTATGATTTGCAGGCCTTTTACATTAACGACAAGCACATGGGGCGCATTATCAACACTTAATCTAAAGGTGACTAAATGGCGTTTATGAGATGACACCCGTCTTTCGCAGACTAACATCAGTGCGACAATATCCAAGCGTACGCTTGCAGCCAAACAGATTAGCACTAAACATAACTTCGCCCACCCTGTGACTGTTAAAAGTCGTCACCAAACACACAGATGCAAATATTCGATGTGGGATTAAGTATGACGTCGCTGAGCTGGTTGAAACGCCGAGGCCATGTAGGAGGGGGGGATCATGACACCAAATTTATTCCAGTGGGGATTTGAAAAATAATAATTCTCTTGGTCGGAGATTAAGAGCAAAACATTTGATGGATGGCTCAAACTCGCTTTCTGACAACGGCTTTTTCCACCCAGACAGGGAAAGCAAATGAAACCCAAGTGCAGCTGCTACCAAAAGTGATGTTGCCTTGCTGTACTCGGGGTGAGCTCAAACCCCCAAAACGAAATATCCGAAAATTATACCAAGCTTTGAATTTGCGCGACAGAAAGAACCACCAATGAGCCGCTCTTAAATATAAAATAAAACAATTTTAAAAAATGGTCATCTTGTTTGTAATGAGCTCATAAAAGACTCTATATTGTTTTCCCTCCATGCTTTATTTTTTTTGAGTTGTAATTTTTACACTATGTGCTTTTATTTTGGCGCACTTCCGGCAGTCCGGGAAGTGCTATCCACTCGAGGTGTCTTTACACCGAACTGAAAGACGCTAACAGAAAAATAAGGGGAAAAAAGGTCCGTGATTTAACGTGTTCCTGAATGAAACGCCAATTTACGTTGTTGCTGTCTAAGCACCTAGCTTATTTGTGCTGTTTTATTTGTTTTATTGTGATTTTTCATGACGTGAATTACTTGTAAAATGAGTTTTTGTACCATTTTCCATTGAAGTTGATGATCGCTTCTCATCAGTGGTTGTTTAATGCTACTAGCTTTCCGTGTTAGCTAGTTTTTTCACGTGTACTACTAAAAGTTGTGTTAACGTTGTATTTGGCAACTTTTAAAGACTGTCATTTATGTTTATTATTTGTTTGTTTACAATATAGCTCTTTCGGTGTGTCAACAAATGGGACAAGGAAGGAATAAAAACTTAAGGAACACCGGTACGCTTCACCATTGTCTGGCAGGGTTTGCTACATTGTTAGCTTGTATGTTTCATTCACCTCGTTGCCCCCTTGCTGCTCCGCTGACCCCGGCGTCACCCCTTTGCAGTATATGCGGTCGCCCATGGCAACCGCGACATCCCATCCATACAAACCAGACTCATTGTGCTGGCTCTCACTTTCTTACATGCTAAACGTCCCCTTTGCTTGAATGCCGTCTTTGGCTATGACGAAGAATAGAACTCAGCCGTAGCGGCATTTCGTGCAATCGTCGACGAGCGCTCTGACAAAAATGAGGGAGTTGATGCCAATGAATGGCCTTGTAATGCAAAGTTTCATGGAAGACGGGAATGATTAGGGACAGGAATTTGACAAAATGGCTCTATGTGTCCTCCTTTTTGCCAAAGTCATCTGGACGGAACCCGTGAAAATGCTCCAAGTCGACACTTTAAACACACAGATGGTAAATGTTCTTTCACTTGTTTAGCATTTTTTCCACCTATAAACTCATTCACTCCCAGACATTTTCACTGAAGCAACCCCCTTCGCTCCCAGCTGTTTAACTGGATTTTGACTGATTTTGCAAGGCCCACAGAATATTGTCTTCTATTGCTATAAAAACATGGAACCAAAAGAAAGATTAGAGTCTCTTCTTTCATCAAGGAAAAATGTATATTTGTATTTGTTTTCAGTTTTGCAGCACTTAGCATTAGAATAGAGCTAAGTTTCATCAATATTAACATTCCTGGTGAAAACACTGACAAAAAGAGCTTGTTGTAACATGGCCCTGGCTGATCTCTTATACTCTGTTGCCACCTGCTGGCCATTTTTGTAAAAACTACAATTGCTTTAAACCACCTCTTCATGTCAGAAGCTGCACCAAAGCCTTTTGTATGCTCATGCATTAAAAAAAAAACAAAAAAAAAAAACATGTAAAATACGTTTTTTTGGGAGTGAAGGACAAAGTATTAAAAAAACACGTTGACATGTTTATTCGGTTTGAATGAGTTTAAAGACCCCAGATGACAACACTTTTAGCGAAACTAGCTCTGGGCGAGAAAGTGGAGCTCCCGTCACGAAAATGTGGCGGACAGGCGGGTGACGCCAAGCAACACAGCAGCTTGAGAAAAAAAGAATGCAAGCAAAGGTGTTACAAAGTATAACAACAGTTGTCTTGTCATACAGTCGATTTTTAAAACTTCAAGTGGTCTTAAGTAGCAGCCTTGTATTTCTTTTTACTCACTTGACTATGTAGTTAACCCAGAAATGTAACATGGCAGACACATATTTGTACTTGTCTATGATCCGCACCTGTGGATTTACGAAAATGGCAAAAATATGCATTTTCGGCATTCGGACGAAATAAAATTCAAGTCGAAAAAATATGGCCGAAAGAGGATGTTGTGGTGACGCAAGCAAAAAAAAAAAAAAAAAACTGCTGCAAGGAAGCGTCTGTTTGAATTAAACACCAAACGCGGGGGTGAGTGTCCGTCTCAATGGCCATCAGTATACATGGATTTTCACTAATTGTGGGCTAGGCTATAGTCCCTATTAAATGCTAACATTTGTAGGGGGAAAAAACTTTGGATAGACGTGTATTTAAAAAATATATATATATTCTTTTTTTTTATGTAGCTGAGGATTGGTACCGGTGTGGGAGTCATTTTCACCAGGAATGGGAAAGGGACATTTTTTTATTTTATTTTTTACAATGGTCCAGAAACGGGATGGGACATGTAGGACAGGTTTTTTTTCTTTCTGTGGGACGCCCTCTTGTCCCTATTCCCCACAAATAGCAGGGCTCCCCTGTACTCCTTTTTTTACAGTGTCCCCTAGTGTTCAGCCTGAGACATCACATAACTGAAGTGCCTTATGCTACAGGCTATATTGAAGTGAAATGTGTGGCAAGACTGTTATAAAAAAAAAACATTTGAATCGCTAAACTTGAACTAAACTAATAAAGTCACATTCAAATTGTGCAATTCAGATTTTGTTTTTTGGTGCAATGTTACAAGTTTAGTGAAATTTTGTCAAATTCAAATATAAATGATTCCCATTCACTTTCTGGTGGCACATATTATAGCCCATAAACATGCAGTAATGACAAATTGCTACTCTAGTATTAACATAATTTAACCAACTGCAAGATAATATTGTTATCAAATGTTGGTACTCGGTGTTAGCGAGTACTCAAATACTTGTAGTTGTACTCAGTCTGAAAAAAGTGCATCCCCTAACAGCGAACCTAAAAGAGGATAAAAATTTGCTGGATAGTCCAAATATTAGAGAAACTCATTATGGTGCAGTGCAGTTGTCCACGTCAGCAAAGCGCAGCCACAGTCATACCTGCGCCTTACTATCTTTGGAAGGCAGAATTTTTGATGGAGAGCGGCTGGGAACTCCGCTTCCGTTCCCGAGTGACTCAGAGTGGAAACCCACATTCCGCTGAACATCTTTGCCAACGTGACCTGACAAGTACAACCAAAAAAAAAAAAAAAAAAAAAAAAAGTGGGGAGCATCCGTATAAGCGAGCGCGAGGCTCTTACATCACTGTGTCGTGTGGCCTTGAGACAAAGTGGGCGGCCGACGTCACGGCAGACGTTATTGCATATCGTCATCACATGGGACGCTGTGTGAGTCGCACAACATCAGCTCCCAGGCATGAATCTTACAGAGGAGTGCACTCACAAAAAAAAATAAAAAATCATGGCTGGGACACATTTTAACTTAGATGGACGACTGCCACCCACCCACCCGCACCCCACCCTAAGAGCAGGAAATGTTGTGCTTTAGGGCTGAATGGGATGCGCTCTCTCCACTCATCATGGGGAGATGGACGCATGGACAGATGCATGCAATTCCCCAATTATCCAAAAATAAGAAAACTGTACGATACGAGTAACTCGACTGAGATACAAGCTGTCATCCAGACATTTATCATTCGACTTTTTCGCCTTCAATATTGCAGCATATTTCTGAGTCACTTACAGTCGTTGCGAAACTATTCATGGTTTATCTCTGCATGACTGTATTATGCTGCCACCCTGTGGCCAAGGCGGGCGCAACGGAAGGAGCAGCACAATGAATTGAAATGCAGCATTAAATCATGACACACTAAACGAATTCTTGACAGACTATTTAATGATACGTTATTCTTTCCGTTCGTTTCGATTGGGAAAGATGATTTGAGATTTGAGTTGCAAGTATGGTCACAGAATGAATTCAACTCTTATTTCAAGGCACCACTGTGTAATACGGTTATTCTGTTTAAAATTAAATCCAGGGTTGCTTTTGTCACCGGTGTTCGAACTGGAAACTTGCATCTGTCCATTTTCTATAGCGCGTGTCCTCATAGGGCTTCTGCGGAACCAAAGTTGGGTAAAACTGACCCAAGTGTGTCAGCGGGTTCCGTTTCTTGCTCAAGGACGCTTTGACATGGTCACATGGGTTGAAGATAAAAAAAAAACTACAACCTTTAGGTTGGGAGATAGCCATCCTACCACCTGAGCTATGCTGCAACTCCTTTTTGAGTGATTCCTTCAACCCAAAATGTTGGGTCAAATGAATAACCCACAAAACAAGCCAAACAGTTGGCTTGTACAAAACAATCCACAAATTTGGGTTGGTTTGTGTGTTATTTATTTAACCCAACTTTTTGGGGGTTCATTATTTATTTAACCCAAAAAGTTGGGTTACTTGGGTGGTAACGTTGGGTTATGGGTTCAATAAATAACCCCCAAAAATTGGTGCAATTTTTTTATTTATTTTTTATTTTTACGTTTTACTCAATTTGGGTCATATTTGACCTAACTATTTTGAGAGTTGTACTGAATGTCTAAACTGTAAAAATAAATAAAAAAATTAAAAAACAGCTTGCATGTTTTGAGGCTCAAAAAGTAATTTTCCTTTTTTTTTTACATTTATGGCAGTGTTAGCACCTTAAAACAAGCAAGCTGTTCGCAGCAAAAATAATTTGCTGAGTTGTTTTTACTTCCATGTTTGAATTGAGGGACAATACAAGGAACAATTAGTCGTGAAACTTTTCTTTCTTTGGTGTGAAATGCGGGAAGCCAATTTTTACAACAGCAAAACTTCAAACTACTTTTTGGAATTGCCCAACTTAAAATTGTATTCCGCTACCTTTTTTTTTTACCTCAATCAACTCACTTTATTTCGAGTGTGTAGCCAACAACAACAAGAGGCTGCCAGAATTCAGACAGAAAACGTGTTGGTCTCCTCTAACGTTATATTCATGCAACCTGATGATAATTTGATCTCATCACAACCGTCATCATGTCATCAGCCCGTACTTATCGCTCGCGCATATTGGAAGTCCGCCAACCGGTTGTCCGTTTTGCTCACATGATGTTCTGCTTAAGGCTCATTAGGTTGAGCTGGTACACCCTGGACTGATGGCCAATGCCAGTCACAGGTCACATACAACCAGTTAAGTTCATGCTCGCACCTAAGGACAATTCCGTTTTCCATGAACATGACGTGCATGTTTTCGGAACAAACAAGAATCCCACGCAAGCAGGAACTTACACATGAACGTAGATTCGAACCCGGAAGCTCTCAACTGTGAGCCACACGGTGCCAACCACTTTACTCACCATTCTGCTACCAACAGGAAGCTTGCATAATCCAAATAAACAACGCGTTTATGGCTTTAATGTGCAAGCCATGACTTGGGCTGCGTATGCGCCTGCAGTGAGAAGAGCCCACTTTTAAACTTTGGAGGGGGGGAAAAACCCAAAAAAAACCACACATCTATTTTAGCAGCAGGTTTGGGGTCTCCGGGGCAGCAGAGGAAGCGGGCAGAAAGCGAGAAAACAAGAGAAAGAGCGAAAGAATGGCTTAGTAATTACTTTGCAAGTCCGGATCCTGCAGGGATGATTGGTGTTTAATTAAAAGCCACGGGGCATTCGGGTGTCAATCAAGTGATGAATGGACTCACTGGGACGGTGAGGTCATAAGATAACACTAATCTACTTTTCTCGCCAATTCGACAGCTTGCTTCGTTTGTTCTTGAACGGCTCTGCCACTCTGTGGCCAAAATGAAGCCGGCATGCAGATCGAAGTTGGTCAAAATGTTTCACTCCGCACTCAATGTGTTCAATTGAGGTTTGCGTGATGAAATATCACACTTACGCAACTTTCGTATTATTATTATTATTTTTTTTAGACTTTAATGACGCGCCCGGTTAATTGGCGGCAACTTACAGGTAGCTGCCGCTGGTGAGGATGAGGAAGATCTGCGGGTAGTAGACTGACAGCAGAACACTGCGCGACGAGAACAGGATCATGATGACATGGAGGAGCCCAAGCGGCTCAGGCGCCTCAGACAAGATGGAGAAACACACTTTGGAAAAAAAAAATAATATATATATATATAATATAATAATGATTAAAAAAAAAAAAATTAGAACTCTTCTGCTTTTAATTCCCAGTTCTGCATTAAAAAAAAATTAAAAAAAAATCCAGCTCCCGAGTCACGCCGCTCCGAGCTGCCGTGGCCGAATGTGCGGGGCCGTGGCCGGGGTGGGCTCTGACATGTCTCCGCGGCGGCGGCGGCGGCGGCGGCGGCGGCGGCGGCAGCGCGGTGATGGTAGTAGTGGTAGTGGGTGATGCGTTCAGGGACCTCGCATGGCAGAAAAGTGCCTGTGCGCGCTCGGCTCCGCAGTCGCGGCTGCCATTGGGCGGCCGGAGACTACTGCAGTCCGCCCACTTTGCCACGGCGGGACAATAGGAAGAGGTGGGGGGGGGTGACACTGATCCGAGGTTTCATTCATCATCAACTCAGCGCTCCCCCACCACACCCCCCCCCCCCCCCAAAAAATCCCTCCCAAACATCAACAAACACCGTCATCGCAGCTCCGTGCGCTCAAAAAGAGGAGGGGTCAAATCAGCACTTTTTTTTTTTTTTTTTTTTGGCAGGATGAGTCAGTCTGCATCCACAAGTTGGTGTTATATGCAAGCTTTGGGCTGGAACGACAAATATTCCCGTAGCACCACTGTCTACTTTGTCGAGGCAGCTAAAATAGCACAAAGTTGCATTCTCCTGCTTAAAAAAAAAAAAACGCTTGAAAGACCCTCTATATAAGGGGTGGGCAAAGTATGCCTCGTGGGCCAAAACGCGGCCCATTCTGTTCTTTCATCCGGCCCACTATGAGTCCTGGAAATGTTTTTGTTAATTTTGTCATTTTTTCCTGTCATTAGTTAATTAATAATTTTTATTAAATGGATGAATAATGTGTTCGAAGGGATGTTTGTGTTTTGTATGGAGCCGAAATAATCTGTTCATTCATTAAAATGACATTAAGTTTTATTTGTTGCTCTATTGTAAATAATCAAATGAAAAACTATACACAATTTATATTTTTGTTAAGTATTTGGTTGATTATTAATAAATCAATTGAATATTAACATTAATTAATTTGAAATAAGCATAACTTTATCTACAAATTAAGCAGCCTATCCAAGTTAAAAAAAAATAAAAAATTCAAATTCCAAATCATTGTACCTAAATGTTTGAAAACAGTTCGATAAGATGAAATGCAAATGTCCCAATACGGACGTTTGATACCACTTTTTCAGACCGATACCAATACAAATACTCTCCGATACAAGTACTGATATAGTACGTTCGATACATAAGATTTCCCCCAAAAAAACAATGACAGGCAATTGAATTAAATCTATGTATCCCAAAATAGCATTTTCCTTAAAATTGCATGAAATTAATGGCAATTTTACATTCTGATTTCACATTCGTAATCGTGAAATGGCCACAAGAGGGGGTCAATACTGGTATCGGCCGGATACTGACACCTGGTATCGGCACTCATCCATCCCTCGTATTTTACTTCAAAGTTAACACAACTAAACGCTACATGACAAATGAGCCGTACCACATTGGGGGAAAAAAAAACATTTAAACCACATAATTAAAAATATTTTGCACAGTTTGAACATTTAACTGAGTGAATCTCGCATACCACAAGTCCACGTTTCAGACTTACAGAATCACTTCTTATGGGATAAATAATATGAATGTTTTAAGGATGCATTCATGTCAAGCTGTTAAGGATCCAGGCATGGAAATGAAACAGTTGGACAAATAACTATTCTGTGTGTGTGTTTGTGTGTGCGTCTTCGCATGTGTGAGTATGTGAGAGTTGCTACGGGCCTGTCAGTCAACACCTGCAGGCTCCAGTCGTCGTAAATGAAGCGGGCACAATGAAAGATTTAGTGAAAGTAAAGGGATGGAAGGAATGAGCTAAATGGTCGGGCTTGGTAAACATAGTAAGAGCACCCCACGCATGCAACACACACACACACACACACGCACACACGCTGCATATTGGAAGTACACTGTCATGTGATATGAGCATCTGTGGAGCTTGAAGTGTGTTTCACGCTCCACTCCACATGAGCTTCTTCTCCTCCTCCCTACTTATGTATTTATCCCACTATCTGGCGAGACACTCAGCGGCAGCCACAACATGAGGTACACCTGCACAAACAAACAAGTGGAGGATGCCCAGCGGCATACATCCATCCGTCCCTCCAGCAATGTTTATATTTTGCAACACAGAGCAAAAATAGTGGCGTGTGGCAGGTGTATTTCTGCTCATTGGAATTGAGGAGAATCGGAGCCAAAGGTGCTTTGCGAGGCAGCAGCTCTTAATGGACAACAGGAAATGGCATGCAAAATTATGTTTATGTTGGAGTAGAACTGTAGGATGATTTTTTTTTTTTTGCATCATTAAACAGGGTGCGAAATAATAGGACCTTTTTTATTTGAAAGGGAAAAAATGAATTACAAGTCAATCTAAATGTCAAACATTCACTTGAAGATTATTGCTCCATTTGGTGCAGGGGTGTCAAACTTATTTGTGTCAGGGACCACTTTGTAGTTCCCTGTGAGGGCCGTTTTGAGAAATGAAAACAAATATTTCATCTAGGGGTGTCAAAATTAGTGTGTTCATTTAAAGTTCCTTTAACGTCACTATTTAATTAAATTTAATGTAATAACAATTTAAATAATGATTTTTGTTTTTTACTTTAAATCTATTTTACAATTTAAAAAAAATTCACCAACGTCTTACAAATGCAATTATGCCATCTAGTGGCAGAAAAATGACCTCAACACAAATCTATAACACGTTTGTTTTTTACTGTACAGTTGATCTTTTTCATTTTAACTAAATTTTATGAATTATTATGAAATTACTGTATCAATGACTAAAAGATGCCGCCATATTTCTATTAGTTTAATGTTTTTTATTAATTTTTTATTTTAAGAGTATGAAAACATATTTTATTGTACATTTAGAACAGATATAACATTTTGGATTAATCGTGAGTTAACCATTCAAGTAATGTAATTAATTACGATTAAAAAAATTAATTGCCTGACACCACTAGTTTCATCGTATTTAGGGAAGGGGCAAGTACTGATACCAGGTATTAGTATCGGGCCGATATCCTTATTTCAAGGTATCAGACCTCACGATGCCCTCTTGTGGCAATTTTACGATCGGGAACTAGAAATTAGAAAAATAGAAAAATTCAATTAATTTCATGCAATTTTAAGGAAACAGGCAATATTGCGATATATAAGTCTTTAAAAAATATATATATATTTGTCATTGTTTTTGTTGGGAAAAGTACTAGTGTTAGCGTTGCTTGTTAACGGTATCAGTCTGAAAAAAAAGTGATCTAAAATCTCTTATCATATTACATATTCAGAACAAATTGAGCACCAGTTCTGAAATCTGTGCAATTGTTGTTCAAGTTACTGTAAAAAAGGGTAACAATATATATATTTTTTTAATCCAAAATCTCCGTTTTTATTTATTACACATTACCACTTGAAATTTGAGTACAGATTTTAGCAAACATCATGGATGTTGACACGTGATTTGCTTTTGTCGGCCACATACAAGCATGTGGCGGGCCGGATCTGGCCCCCGGGCCTTGAGTTTGGCATCAGTGATTTTGAATTACAGTGGATGGTCCCTGAGTTGGTACCCTTTAGGAGCACACCTGGAGCAGTTCCTACTTATAGAGTGTTCTTTAAAACGATTGACAGTTTTTTTTTTTTGTTTTAAAGTATGTGGATTTCTGCCCTTAAAGACCAACAATCTCCTCAAAGTGCAACAATCTACCCTGTTATTAAGCACGCCAGTGTAAATTGTGCGATTCCACAGACTGCCATGTGTGTGTCTTCTTGTGTGTTCCTCTAAAGTGAGTGGAGGCGGTGAGGGGAGGGATGAGGAGAGTTAAAGCTAAACAGGTAAAAACTCAGTCTGGGCCAATGGAATGTGGAAATACAACTCTGGCGTGGTGCTATTAAAGAAAAAAAAAGGTATGCATGGTTGCAGACAGCAACTGGAATGGTTGGGAATGACACTCAAGCACTTCTTAAAAGCTTAGTAATCAATGTGCTTTACGTGATCAGCTTCATGTTGGATAAGCTCAATAAATGGTCCTCTTTTTTTTTCTTTTTTTTTTTAGGGGGGGGGGGGGGTAATGGTTAAAACGAAACAGAACTAGAGACTCACCCGAGCCTGAGGTAGATGATGCCCAAACACAGGAACACGGGGTACAGGGTCCAGGTTCGGAGGGGCTTGTGCATGGTCGTTGCCACTCCGTCCGTGGGCCATGCAACTGTACGTACTGGATGCGTAACCGCCAAACGACAACTGGTCCCTCGCAACAGGCCTGCTAACTACAATTAAACTAACTAACTAACTAACCCTTCCACGTGCACACATGGCGACTTTTTCCCGAGGCACCCAGCTCGTGTGGAACCGTCCCCAGGGTGCAGTCCATGGTCCGGTCCCGGTCGAAAAAAAGCGGCAGGTGAGATGAGCCGTCTCCACAATGAGATTGGATCACTTGTTCCGTCCTGTCCCCACACTTTTGCTCTAATTAAGTATCCATATGAGCACCTTTTTTGGGAATTAACTCCATGGTGTTCTGACGCCAGACAGGTAAGGAAAGCCTTGCGCAGAGGTGCACGCCTTCTTCTCCTCCTCCCTCCCTCCCTCCCTCCCTCCCTCCCCCTTCCACGCGCGGATATGCAGATAATAAATGGGGCCGGGCTTTTCCTTCCACGATCGCCTCGTTGCAACACAACAAAGTGATGATGTGAAATGGTGCCTTTTATATGCACACAAAGAGAGAGGGGGGCCCTTTTTTTTGTCGCTTTGCGAACGACGAGTGCGCCTTTTGCGGCTTTTTTTTTTTTTTTTTTTTTTTTTTTGCGCCACAACAGCACGCCCCATAAACCCAAGGCGCAAGTGGAATGTCTCTTCCACAAAGCGGCAACGTGACTAATAATAACAATAATGACTAATAAGAATAAGGAGAAGAACGCAGAACTGGCGTCAGAGATGCGGGAGAAGTCGTTGAGGATGTGTCAGTCACGGTGATTGGTGATAAATTGCGTGCAAAGCGACATAAATTATATTGAAGACGGGGGGAAAAGAGAGAGAAAATGTTCCCATCACTCGGGCTTGATTGTGGTTGAATTTTAAGCAGATGTGCAGCAAGTCTGAGTGCATGCGAGTACGTCACAAGACTCCCCCTGCTGTCAGAGCGTGGGAATGACGTCTAAACTCTTAACGGCGAAGCAATATGCAAACACGATCGAATCAAATGTATTTATTTGTTTTAAAAAAAAAATCATTTATCTTGCTAATTAGTTGGTTAATTGACTTTATTTTATTATTTTTGTTTGTAATCAAATGTTATAGTTCATTGAAAATAAATTAATTAAAAAGGCATTCATTTACACATTGCTCGAATAAATAAATAAATAAACCACCAAATTAAAACTTGCAACACCAGTGGTCTCAAACTCACACCCCGGGGGCCATTAGTGGCCAGCAGAACGATATTTTGCGGCTCCTTACTTCAAGTCATCTTTTTTCTTTTCTTTTTTATGCCGTATTGTTGCCCTTAAGTAACACCAAGTGGAGTCGTAGACTCGTAGTCACATCTTTTTCAAAACCCGCTGTGAAGAGAAAGGTTGGCGATGAGAGCAAGAAAATCACAAGACATAATTGTTTGTGGTGCTCAAGAAAACAGACCTGTACCAGGGAGATGATCTGAGAGACAAAATAATCGTTAATGTTCTGAACTGTTATTAATAAATATTAAGAAGGTTGGATTAGTTATACTATATTGTTTTTTTAATACCAGAATCCCTTTTTTGTTAAATGCTTGATGCGGCCAAGACACAAATTGAGTTTGAGATCCCTGATAAATACATATTTTTTGTCTTTTTCTTTTAACTTGGCCCACGTGTTCATTTTCAAAATAAAATGTGTACTGTAAATAAAACAACTTGTCATTTGAGGTGGCACAACCTTAAAATATAAATGATTGAGATTTATGACCACAGTGTTAGTCAGCACACACAAAAACAAGCAAGTTGTTTGCTCCCCCCCCCAAAAAAAATTGGCAGAGTATTTTTTCTTTACATCTTTAAGTTGGTAGTTGGTGGTAAACTCTTATTTCTTTATTGTGAAATGTCAGGAAAGCCAACTTTCACAAAAGCAAAAATTTAAATCTTTAGTTGAACTGCCCAAGTTTGTTGCCTTGAAATTTCGAGCGCGCCCAACTGTTTTGCCCTTAATCACAAAATGTGCCTTCCTATGATCTCAGGAGATTCAATACAGGAGCCGCTTTCATCATTGTGAGTCATGCGGCTAAATAAGGCCACCCAAATATCAGAACCAGCTCTCGCTGTAATGCAAAGCAGTTCTGCACCAGCACAAACCGCCGTAATTAACGTGCTCCTAAATGACGGTTTATGGCCCTCGCGTGACATGTAAATAGGACGGCACGTGTCCCTAATATTGCGGTTGACCTGTGTACAAACCACGCTCTGTGTGTATTGAAGCGCAATTTTGGTTAAGAATCTGCATTCTGGTGTCAGTAATATGATTCTCGGGTTTCCACACGCACCTCAAAAGTATCCGTTAAGAAAATAATAGTAATGTGAGGAATCTTTATTTTCCCTAGACCAGTAATAGTCTACCGCTCATCTGGCTTCTTTCCTCATCTGCCTGGCAAGGGAAAAAAATGTTTTAAGCGTGCTCACCCTGCTCCCACCCTCGACCAAATTTTATTATGCTAGCATGGTCCTTTGAAGCCACGAGCGCCGCATGTTTCCAAGAAAGAAAGTGCATGTGAAAAAAAAAAAAAAAAGGGGGCTAGCATGCTGTAATAATGACGGCGTAAACTACAATTACAGACGCGAGCTATCTGTGCGCGGCGACCACGAGAAACAGACACGACCGCAGGGGCCTTTTGTTTCATGGCATCTCGCCGTTGCGGTTGTCGAGGCCTCTCCCTACAAAACACGCCCCATCAAAATTCCAGACGGATCTTTTGGAGACGTAATCAAAGTCAACGTACGCGGGTATGACGGCGACTTGTATTTGATGTCTGGCCTGTAAAACGGCCACCTTGTTTGTCATCATGTGAACCTTTTAGTTGGTTTCATTAAATGCTAGCATAGCCTACACACACACACACATACATATATATATATATATATATATATACATATATATATATATATATATATATATATATATATATATATATATATACATATATACATATATATATATGAAAAATGTATCTGCTGTCTTCATTGTTGAGCGCTAAAACCACGCCGCGCCAAATAATGGCTACGGGAGGCGCTAGCCACCAGCAAATTTGGCCTCGCGGCATCTTTATTCCGCATCAAAATTCTGGCATCTGTGTGCATAAAAAACAATAAGTGTGGCCTGTGACTGAAACATCCTCACTGGCTCGCCCGTGCAACATCGAGAACAAGAATGCCAATAGAAAATAAAAACAGCAAAATGTACACCCAAAAAAATTGACAAACATCCTACCTGTGTGCATAAACAACAATGAGCATGGTGATGTCCTTGCTGGCTCTTCTGAAGGTCAGAAATCAAACAAATAGGATGTGCATTAATCGCCATTAGCGAAATTAGCTTAGTCCGTCAACGTACAACGACTACAACGTGAGCCCAAAATCACGCAAGATAGCAACAACAATGGATTAACAACATACTGGACTGTAGCATAAAGTTTTATTATTTTAATCATTGTGACTGTTACAGAATAGCGAGAATAGCCAGGCCTCGCTATTTTACATTTTAAAATATATATTTAATCTTTACAATAACTTTTGGTCAAATTTATACATACATATATATATATATATATATATATATATATATATATATATATATATATATATATATATATATATATATATATATATATATATATATATACATATATATATATATATATACATATATATAGCTAGCTAGCTAACTGCACTCTGTAGCGGTGAAGATGTTACATATAGCTAGCTAGCTAGCTAGTTACAGTCTTTAGTGGTGGAAATGGCCTAGTAATAAATTATTGATAGGCCCATATTATTATGAATGATATTGAAGTAACTCGCAATTGTGCTGGAAAACCATTGATGCGAACAAAGGTCGTCAAGTTGTTATACAGTAGGGCAGGGGAGACTCATATGCCAGGCACGCAACATGCGTCACTTGGCGCTATTATAGCAGTTTATCGCTAATCTACCCACAATTGAGTACGACAGTTTTCAGCAATTATCTTCAAAGGTGTAATGTATTCAGGAACAAATTTCTAAATTAACTTTCCAGAATCTTCAATGTTTGTCAATATTAGTATTTTTTTTTAGGTGGTACTTGAGCTAAACATTTTTGAGAAATACTGTTTTAAATGGAGCAGAATTGACACTAGAGGGTTTGGTGCGCGTCAGCATTATGTCACTCATTTTTGGCATTGTCGTCTTACACACACACACACACACACACACATAAAGACTGTCGTGCACGCCTAGCCGGCCCACGAATGCGACGCATATCCACAAAGTCACAAATCAAAGTGAAGAGCGAACACACACAGCGACACACACACTTAGACTGTAGCACTTGGGTGGTACGCAGCGGATCCTGTGACATGCTGTTTATTTAATTTTAAAAAGCTGTGGCAGGGATGAGAGCATCTGGGTCAGGAAGGACATATCGGTCCAAGCGAGTCAGACGCCACATCGCCGCTCGCGTCTCATGCCGCCACCCCGAGGGCCCTTTTGTGCCTGGAATATCTCGAAGGAGGTCGCCAGCCCCCACGTTTCCGCACTTCAGCTCATCTCACCTCGGAATGCCAAACTCTGACCCGACAGCTATTTTACACACTGCTCCATGTTCGCACCAAGTGGTACGCTTGGCCTTGGTATCGAACGCCACCTTTTAAGCAACGTTGAGTGGTTTATACCCGAAAATATACCAGTGGCAGAGCCATTGCGAAATGTATCAAATCAGGCATTTTCCACCAAATATTGTTGTATCAGCCTTTTGCCTCGAGCCAGATGGAATCGGCTTCAGTCGTCTGCAACCCTCAATAGGATGAGCCGTATGGAAAATGGACGCACGGATGTCGCTGCATCAGATTCTGTATAGTTTGGAACCGTCAATCCGTAAATCTGGCTTGTGTTTCCACCGTGGAGCGAGTCGGCAGGATGGCAATAGTTGAGAGATGTCGTAGAAAACTAATGATTGTGGATTAACCAACTCATTTGCACACGTGGGTGCCAATAAGAAGTACAGTACAGATACCAATGGAAACGCAAAAAAAAATGTCGTTACGCAATTTGAAGTTCTTCCGCGACCGCACTCATAACTCACAACGCTTGTATCTCAAATAATCTTTCCCCCATTAAAATGAATGAATACCTAATTTGCTCCCAAAAACGTGTAAATACGTTCTAATATTAAATATTACCATACTCCCAAAGATGTATTTATTTTTTATGCTAGAACATACAGAAGACTGTGATGCAGCCTCTGAACTGAAGAGAATGCTTGAAGGAATGGTAGTTATTACAAAAACGGCCAGCGGGTGGCAGCAGAGTATAAGAGATCAGCCAGGGCCACAATGCATTTTAAACCGATTTGTGAATAATGATGAAACTTATATATATTCTAATGCTAATTGCTGCAAAACAGTCATGGATTGAAATGTGCTTTTTTTTTCCTGATGAAAGAAGAGGCTCCTTTGGTAAGTTCCATGTTTTTATAGCAATAGAGCACAATATTCTGCGGGCCTTGCAAAATGAGTCAAAATCCAGTAAAACAGATGGGAGCAAAGGGGGTTGCTTCAGTGAAAATGGCTGGGAATTAATGGGTTAGTCTGTTCCAGCCCCGCAAAAAATACCAAACAAACTTTATTTAAACATACAGTAATAACAATTAAATACCAATGTAAAGAATTCAGCAGTTTGTGCATCATGTGCTTCTTTTGGTGTGCGCACATTGGCCACCAGGGGGCAGCATAATGAGAAGAGTTTCACAACCAATATTAGCCATTTTTCACAGAGGATAAAGAATATTTGCCTGGGAGTATATAGTAACTACTACGACATTGATGCTAGTTTTGATATCCGGTCCATAGTGTTTTGAATTGTGTGTTAGCATCAAGCTAACATAAGAAGCCTCACTTGCCTGTTCCTATTAGAAAATGTAATTGGTGTACTGTTCAATTTGAACTCATTCACTGCCTTTGACGGTTACAGATGTCAAAAATTAATTTGAACTATTTTTTTTATTAGTTTCACATTTTTTTCCACTTTTGTTAACAATAGTATGAAAACCCAGAATTTTTTTTATTGTTCATTTAGAACAGATATAAAATTTGTGATTAATCGTGAGTTAACTATTGAAGTAATGCGATTAATTACAATTGAAAAAAATAATCGTCTGACGCCCCAAAATTTTTAATGATTTTTTGATTACTTAATTATTTAAACCCAAGATTAATCACAAATTGTATATCTCTTCTAAATGTACAATACAAATATTTCCTATGTTTTCATACTCTTGTTAACAAAAGTGGGGAAAAAATGTGAAACGAATAGAAATAGTTAGAATGAATTTTTGACGTCTCGAGCCGTCAATGGCAGTGAATGAGTTAAGCTGGTGCTCTGCTTATATGGTGGAGCAAGATTTGTAACTTTTTGAAATTGCTAAAATATTGTAGAGTTAAAAAAAATGCTTAAAATACCTTCATCAAAGGAATGGAAGTTGGGAGTGAGGGACACCTAGTTTTTAACCTGGATTAAAAAAAAACGTTTTACTTGAGGCTGACTTCACTTCCGTTGGCAGTTTATTCCATTTGCGTGCAGCATAATCGCTAAAAGCTGCTTCACCATGTTTGCTTCGAAATCACTAATGGATCCGAGCCTACTGGGTTTATATTCAATTAGCATGTCCTAAAATCATGAATCGGCAGTCGGTTTACTGTTCTCAACGTGTTTTCAGACAAACGTTTTCATTGCTTCAAAACATCCGCTCCATTATCAAATGGTTTTGTTCATTGAACACGCAATCTCCACGCACCGTCGCGTATCTGCTCCATTCGAGCACACATTCCTCCCCAAACGGAGGAAAAAGGGGGTTGAAAAAAAATCTCGGTGGGGATCGTATGGTATTTTGGCTCACTTTTGGCCGATGTGTCGCGCTGTCGTTTGAAATGTTATGAAGCACTCTTGACCGACAGGCGAAACGAGCGACGCCAGCCGTTTGCCCGCGTGTTTGCATGGGAGCCGCTTCAGCTGGAAACCGTCAGATGACTGAAACGCGCCGCTTGCCAAAACCATAGAGTGGCGTCTGGGGCTGGGTCCACCAAATCCACAAAGGGCCCCAGGCAGAAGGGGGGGTGGGGGGGTTAAGGGGATAGTACTGTATGTACTACCAAGACCCCCCCCCCCCACTTCTCCCCTTGCATTCCCCTCATCTTCCCTCAACGCAACCAAGCATAGTTCAATGCAGCCATGGAGGGAAAGTCAACTCTGACCTGGATGCCACATGACCTTTCATATATCTAACTGCGAGGTCGGAGGTTAAATCAACTGTGCCGGTCCTCCCGTGCTGACCAATGGGTTTGACCTTTTCATTGCTCCTCTTCACTCATGACTTTTTTTGGGGGGGGGGGGGGTAAAGAGGAAAGGGGGAGGAGATTAATTCCTATAGTCACAGCTACGTCAAGCAGCTAGTAGTTTATTGCTGTGTACGTTTGTGAACACTCACAGTTTGACTGTCAATATCAAACGCATTCTTGGTTTGATTTAGCACAAACATCAGTGAAAGTCAGAGATTCAAAATTTAAATCACGTGTGAAAAGCGTCAAATTTAGCTCACCAATAAAAGACGAGTCGATACCTATCCTGATAAATTACAAAGTGGAACGATTTAATTCAGTTCGATTCAACGCACTCGCATCTTTTAAATAAAAATAATAATAATTGAGGGGGGGGGGGGGGGTTGCAAAGCTAGTACGTCTGTTTCTGTTCATTTCAAAATGTTCTTTTTGTTGAAGTTGCTTGTTACATATTGCATGTTTTTACATGCTTGGCCAATAAAGATGATTCCGAGGGCCAATCAACCTCTCATTCCTTTATTGTTGTTTGTGATTCAACAGGGTTGCAGTTTTTCCATTGTAGTGTATTGGTATGTCCGCGGGGGGGGGGGGCAATCAACAGGTGTGCGGGTTCAATTCAGTCACGCGGTGGGCTTTTCATGTTTTTGGACTTCGAAGAAGAGACAAACGCCGGCAAAAAGGCCAGAGCTTAGATTCGAACTCGGAATTGCTGAACTGTGATGCAGACTTGGGAACCACTAGGCCCGCCGTGACTAATTCATTCGCCCAGCGTGCTTGACTTCAACAGGACTGAGAAAGAATTGCACCACAATTAGCCATTAACTTTCGTTCCCCTTTCGGGCAAACTTTGCGGACACATCAAATGCATTGCTTTGACATTGAAGTTGACATACTTGTGAAAGCTCAACAGAGAGCGTTGACTCAAGGCGTGGACCCCCCCCCCCCCCCCCCCTCGTATTTGCACCTGACCACGGCCGCGCACCGGCCCGCGGACACTTGCGCGCACACACAAACACAACCTGGCTCTGACCAGCTGGGAGTGTTTGCAGTGCGAGCGGCCTCGCACATTGTACGCTCCGCCTCGGCCCTCGCACAATGGGCCCTGTGCGCTGTCTGTGTTTGCACTGCGCCTACCTCAAACAGCTCGCGTTTCCGCCCCCCCCCCCCCCCCAATCCCCCGCCCACCCTTGCTCTGATGCTGGCGTTTGTCACAAACCACCAAAGCTTGGCCTCGGGTCGCGACGGGGGGAAAAAAACAAGCCGGGCCAAGTTCATTGAGAAATCAGCTAGAATTTGAGCAATGCGACCGAGTACGTTCGGTCGCCGCGTTTTGTTTTGATAGTGTGTTTTTTTTTTTTTTTTTTTCACCGGCATTCCGAAAAAGGTCACGCAGATATCGGTTCCCGCAGTATTTCATAGCGTGCACAATGGCGGTCACCAAGAACAAACCCGCCGGTGGGAAGCGGATGGTCGGGCCGAGGTCAGCGGCAGTCACCAGATGAGATTGACGGAAGTGAAATGTGCTTGTTGCCTGAGGAATGATGAGATATCTTGCCAGAACAGCAAAAGGTCAAAAGTCCTCACACTCTGTGCATAAGTAGAAAGTACAGGTACTTAAAAACAGCAACAACTCTGGTAAAAGTACTTATTCAACTCTTTTAGTTAAGCAAAAGTTAAAAAAAAAAGGTACAGACTGAATTGTCTTTAAAGGGAAAGTCAACCCCCCAAATTTCTTGACAATAATATTTTCTATGCAGCCCCCTCTTGTCTAAATACGGCATTCTGGTTAATATTGCATTAGTGGAATATGAGTTAAGCAGCAGAATCCAGCAGTTTTTAAAATCAATATCAGAAGGCGGCCATTTTGCCATTTGCTGTCCAGTGAAAATGATATCACGGGTCTCAGGTAACAACCAATCACAGCTCAGCTCCAGAAAACGGGTGAGCTGTGATTGGTCATTGCCTGAGCCCTGAGCAACTGTGATGTCATCTTCAGTCGACAGCAAGAGGCAAAATGGCCGACCCCTGAGATGGATAAAAGCAGCTGGAATTTGCTTAATAACTCATATTCCACAAATAAAATATTAATAAGAATGTCATGTTTGGAATCGTGAGGTCACATATATATTAATGTCAAGAAATGTTTACAGTTGACTTCTCCTTGAAGTACAAACTGTGAATTAATTTTTTTTTGTACAATAGCCATTTTGATAACGTGGAAGAACGATAAAATCATCCTATAGTTTTGCTAGAATTGTGAACTAACTATGAAAAAGAATGCAAAATTAGCTGATACTAATTTTTGTGTGCATTTTTAGGCTGACACGGAACAATGCATTCACGATGATGATTCTTGTAGTATCAAATTTGAATGACTAAAAAAATATCACCAGGTATATAAAATAAGGCTCAAAAGTCATGAAAAACTGTGTGGGCGTGTCCACTGGAGCCAATCTTCACCTGTCAATCAAATATGTTGAATCTGTTGAATTATTAACATTGTTTTTCAGTTTCAATTTATATTTTAGCCGTTTTGGATTTAGTTATAGCTGTGTAGCTCAATGAATAGTATTGTCTATTGTATTCTTATCTGTCTCTTTCGCCTGAGAAGAGAAGGGCAACAAGTTTAATTTTCTAATTATCTAAAAGGGAGTATAGCCTAGTACCGGTCTCAGTCGGTCGAAGAGACAGGCTGATTTATTATTGTTCAAGTCTAATCTGATTTGTATTCCTGGGAACTTCTGCCTTTTTGTGAATGGGAGGGGAGAGGAGACTTTTCGTATTCACCCACTTTTCAATAAACAATGATGTGCAGGAGAAGGAGGGACACACTTTTGAACAGAACACTGCTTGGGTGACTTCATTTGTGTGATCAGAAGCTTCTGATAATGATACCTTTGCAAAGGGTCTTCTTCACCAGAATCTCACCATTCAGTTAATTGAACACGCAAAGAGTAGAATACAAATATTGTCTACTCTAACAAATCGTACAGTATGTGTTGGCTGTAGTTGTAGGATGAAAAATATGTGCCGCCCTAGTGTCTTTGTTGGCCCACACAAAACCACACTTAGCAAAGCGCTAACATATTGGCCGACCCCGCCATGGTCGAGCGAGCGAGCTAGCTTGTGGGCTAGCTTGCGTAATAAACAGTTAACTTTCCCCAAGTGTCTCTGTTGTGTGGATCTACTCGCAGCGCATGGAGTTGTTGGACGTCACGGACCCAAAGCTGGTCCGCGAGCCCACTAGCGGCTAAGGGCTAACAAGCTACAAGTTGCTAGCTAGTAGCACGCCGATGCGCAGCGGAACCATCCAACTCGCCATCTGCTCGCATTTTGGCGGTTGTAGGCCTAGCTAGATGGCTAACTGCACTCCGCAGTGGTAGAAATGGGCCAAGATTTTATTAAGTATCTCGCATTTGAGAAATAGAAAGCCGCAGATGAAATGATGGACTTCGGTACTTGTATAGTGAGGGAGGGTTGACATAAGCACTTACCAACTTCAAACATATTTAAAATATTTCAAACCACAAAAATGACTTTGAAGGGGTTTTAAAATTACAAACTGATTTTGGTCTTCCTTGGACTTTGCCAGCTAATCGCATCTACCAGTAAAATAGTACTTTTCTGTTTTATTAAATTATTGTCTTCGTCATTCACACAATGCATTTTTTTTAAATTACAACAGCATTGTTTCTCACCATTCATTTTTTAAATAATAATAAAGTGGCTCTGCTATTGTTAACTTAATTTTCCGCGAACATATTAACTCATCGGGCCTCGACATAAATCACAAGTGATGATCGCGCATGTCGAAAGCATCCCCAAAGTGTTTGGCAGTTCACGTCTCTGCATATTGAATCCATCCGTACTGTTTATCCTCACCGCTGAAAGTTTTTCTACTCTACCCAAAGATGTTTAGCATGTAAGCATGTGGTTTTCCTTGCATGTTTTGGCACCGGCCAACGTCTTGGTATACCATCCCGCTATCAAACCATGCAATGTTACAAAAGCTCGCCGATGTCTCGACGGCGTAATGATACTGGCGGGGCACGGACAAAAAACGGTCACAAGAATGTTTCCTCAGGGTGCTGCTATTTTTCACCGAGGCTGATGTTAAGCGATTTTCAGGCTCGTTTTTTGCTGTTGATATAAGCGAGCAATTAGCTCAAGCGATCATCCATCAAATCCTATTTGCATACATGCCAAGATTTTTATGTAATCCATTGCTTGTCTTAGCTCTCTGGAGTGTCCGGCGGCAGCATATCGATATTAAATATGATGAAAATCTTAAATTGTATTCCAGGCATGCATTCTGGAATTTGGCAACGGCAAGCTAAGAACATAATATGAATAGCGGTATGTAGATCTGGATCTATGGTCAATAATCAACTAGATTGAAATCCTGACTTTACTGTATGTCTTTGTCCTGAAATCCCACTTGTTACCATTTCTAACCGAGTGACACCCACAGCAATAATTTTTTTCGAATAATATGACAAAATTAATAAAATACTATGCTCAGCAGGGATGATGATTATTTCCTGTGTTGATGAGTGCAGATCTTTTTCTAGTTGAAAGGTTGTTACATTGATTAACACTGCTGATTCTGAAGGCCTTGGGCAGATTACATTGACATGGCAACACACAGAGGATGAACTCTGATAGGACAAAAAAAAATTAAATAGGGCTGCTCGAATATGAAGGTAACATTAATCACGATTATTTTTGGTAAGAATTGAAATCACAATTAGGACGATCATTTATTTTTTGGTACAAAACAATTGGTACAAAAAATGTTTAAATGTAAAAATATATATATTAAGATAAATTAAAAAAAAATTGAAACACTATACTTTATTGAGTAATAATTTCATTTTGATATCATAATAGGACACCATGAAAGTCATTAAAGCCAAAAAACCCAAACTGATATGCCAAGTATGATGGCATTAAAAAAATTTGAGGACTTGGTTAAATGTACCTTTTACAGGAATTCATTTTCACCATTTGAGTCACTATAGCGTCAATCGATGGAATCATAATGATGTCGTCCATCCGCGGTGAACCAGGAAGTAGTCTACTAATTATCAAAAGAGTACTCTGAGTAACCAGAGATTGCAAATCCAGGTCCAGAAAGTAAAAACCCTGCCACAGTTTGGCTTTAGCCCCTTGTGCTAGCTAGCTAGCTAGCTCCCTAGCAGGTAAACGAGCACCAGCTAGCTTCTGAGGCTAAAGCAAAACTGTGGCAAGGTTTTTACTTTCTGGACTTTGATTTGTCATCTCCGCTGAGTACTTTTACTTTTGGTTGTGATGTGTAGATGGCATTTAGAAAAGCATCAAAGCCATTTGGCAAACTGCAGTTTGAAGCACTGAATTCACTTTCTTCTTTGCATTGAGCAAATTAGCATTAGCATTTTGCCAGGAACAATTTCTATCGTTCATGTACCGCGATGGAGTCGCCGTTTTCTGTGGAAAAGCCCGCAGCGGTCTCAAGTTGAAGGTCTTTAGGTGGGTGGGTTCTGTCGGACTTACCTGAGAGTCTCAGGTTGGGGCTCTGCTTGTCAAACACTGCATCTCTTTGTTGTGTCAGCCACACATTGAACCTCGCAGAGGCCTCGCGCTCACAATGGATGGATCTGTTACAACGACACGCACACACACACGCAGACGTACACACACGGTGCTTGTTTGCCTGTCTGACTGCGCGACACTAAGCTGACATCTCCAATCAGGCCAGGGAGGTTCTTGAAGTGCTCGCAGCCTCGGCTAAGGATGACAAAAGCAACCGGACCTTTGGCCTTAACCGCCTCAAGCGCCCGAGATCAAATATCATTCAACGCCAATAGGATTCTTGCGTGGATATCGAATAGAGCAGAAGCTGAAACGTTGACAAAATGCTTTACCTCTCACCGTAGCTTTTGTGGCCACGTTTGTTAGCATTCGAAACAAATCGGACTCTCCATACATTTCACCAAGATTTAATAACAAAACAAACGTACATTGTGATACAAACTTGACGTCTCCGTCTTGACAACACTCAAAATGAACAGATAATAATCATAATCACGGAAAACATGAACAATGAAGACGTCCAGTGACATGAGTGCGTATTACTAGCTTTATTTTTTTAATTTTTTAATTGTAACAAAATAAATGAAATTTAAAAATCTAGTCAACTATGTTAATCACAACACAAAAAAATGATGGATGGTTGATACCACTTTTTTTTCAGACCAAGACCAGTACAATACTCATCTCTTGAGTAGTTACCAATACTAATACCAAGTGCCGATACCACTAGTACATAAAAGTCCCCCCAAAAAACAATGACAGATAATTTTAAAGAAAGATCTCTATATCTCAATATAGCATTTTACTTTCTTACTTACTAAATTAACTCATTTACTGCCATTGATGGCTATAGATGTCAAAAATTAATTTGAACTATTTCTATTAGTTTAACATTTTTTCCCACTTTTGTTAACAAAAGTATGAAAACCTAGAATTTTTTTTTTTTTAGAAATACAGATATAAAAAATGTGTGATTAATCGTGAGTTAACTATTAAAGTCATGCGATTAATTACAATAAAAAATGTAATCGTCTGACGCGACTTAAAGATTATAAAAAATTTGGGGCGTCAGGCGATTAAAATTTTGAATCCTAATTAATCGCATGACTTCACTCGTTAACTCACAATTAATCACAAATTTTATATATGTTCTAAATGTACAATAAAAAAAAAAGGTTTTCATACATTTGTTAACAAAAGTAGAAAAAATAGTTCAAATGAATTGTTGACGTCTATAGCCGTCAATGGCAGTGAATGAGTTAAGGGCAACTTTCTATTCTTCTAATTTCTCATTTCCAGTACCGATGCTGGAAATTCTTCTTTTTAATCTTAAAATGGCTTACCGTAATCGGAACAAATGTCACAAATTGATCACAAATGAATATTCAGCAATACCGTGAATCCACAATACCTGAGCTGCAAAGTCACGAGGGAACATGAAGCTTCGTGAAGCACTTGCGATATTTTTAACTCCTCTAGATGGCACGCTTGGTTTAAACATGCAGTGGAAACGTAATCAATTTCCATTGCGCTAGCCCTCATCACCAAGAGCACCATCTAGAGGAGTAAAAAGGTCGCAAGTGCTTTATGAAGCTTCATTTTCCCATCACTAGTAGATATACAGTATATAGATATAGTCTGAGTCCCATCAAAGCAATGATTGTCTTGATGTAATGCAGTATTCCACCATAGGGGGCGACAGAACATGCTCCAGCTTTAATAAATTGGGAAGAAAGAAAATAATTGCACCACCTGCTGGATATGTTGGGTTACTGCCTCGATTGCAAAGTCACCACAGGTGCATGTTTTTAACATATGCTGCTTGGTCATCGTTTTTTTTTCCTTCCTCTTTTTTCTAACATCTCTCCAACAGAAGCCATTCTCATGATGTCACTTTTGCCCACACACACTCATGCACACTCTATTTCAACTCTCGGCCTGCGCTTGGCCTCCCGTTAACCCCCGCGTGCGTGCGTACGTGTGTGTGTCCGGGTGCAAAAGCCCACTTTGTTGTGTCTGAGCGCTGAAGCATCCCAGTGAGCAATGGCTTCCTGTGCAAAAGTGACTGTTATTTCAAATCCCGAGCGCTGGACTGGCTGCGGTTGGTCGGCCTGCGTTCCCCCCCCCCCGCGACGCACGGGGGAAGGAGATATTTCCGAAAACTGAGCAGCGCCGAGCAGCGCCGAGCAGCGCCGAGCAGCGCCGAGCAGCGCCGAGCAGCGCCGAGCAGCGCCGAGCTCCGCCTCCAGGTCGGATCCGCTCCTGAGTGTCTGGAATTTGACGGCATGAGGTCAAAGGGGGTTTTAACTCATTCACTGCCATTGACGGCTATAGACGTCAAAAATTAATTTCAACTATTTCTATTGGTTTCATTGTAATTACAATTAAAAATTCTAATCGCCTGATACCCCGAATAAAAAAATAAAAAAAAAATACAAATTAAGGGGGCGTAAGACAATTAAAATGTTTTATTGTAATTAATCGCATTACTTCAATAGTTGCTCACGATTAATCACAAATTTTAGATTTGTTCTAAATGTATAATAATTTTTTTTTTTTTAGGTTTTCATACTCTTGTTAACAAAAGTGGAAAAAATGTGAAACTAATTGAAATAGTATTAATATTGATTTGTTTTATGTTTATGTGTTTGGATTGTGGTGACGCTGCTGGGCTTGTCTTCCTATTTGCAAATGGTTCGATGTGTGGTTACCTAAAATGCGTACGCATGCGCATTTTGGACGCCATCCATTTTCTGTAGAGCTTTTTTTTTTATGAGGGTGCGAGCTGGAGCCTATCCCAGCTGAGGTGTGGTACACCCTGGACTGGTGACGTACTCTGGTGGTGTACTTGATATCACATATCTTCCAAATGACATAAACCGTACACTGATGTATACGACCGTTCGCGGCCACATTTAGCAGCTACGAACGGTTTTGAGTCTTCACCGAACGTCACATCACATCTGCCTTTGGAATGTGTGAGGAAGTACCCGGAGAAAACCCGCAGCGGAGATTGGAGCCCGCGCTACGGGCATTGGGCGCCATCTTGGAAAAATATTTGCGGTACGTCTTCGGAGACAAAACACATCATTCACGTCTTCGTGACGGTCCAAGTGGCGTTTGCAGCACAACTTCCATTGCACATTTAGTTCCATGTGCGTTTTGGGTGACTTGATTGGTGCCAACAGCTGGTGAGAAGCATCCGCCATCATGCTTTCTTTGGGTCGCGCCATTACCTCAGCACGACAGTGATATTTTCCGCTGTTGCAAACCAAAAAGTGCAAAAAGACATAAAAGGCTTCCCAGCGTGTTTTATCATGCGATGGTGCGACACTTTATTTACTCTTTATTTATTTTACTGCACGCATTCCCTAAATTAAAAGACGCCTCTTTGTGTTTGGAACGAATTTAAAAGAAGCCATCTGCATGCGATGAGAGGCCATTGTAAGTGTGGAATGCCATTGGAATTGTCACATAAAAGACATTTATGGAGGGGACGTTCGAAGAAGCTGCAATTTTCCCAGATCCCAACTGCCACTTGTAATAAATGAACGCACAAATATGAATCGCCTCAACAACACAAACAAAAATGAGTCCAAATTCTCACAGAGGCGTTTTTACAACATCAGGCAGTGAACACGTTGGATGTCATGACAACTGTATACAAATGATGTTATTGTATGTGCTGATGAATAAGTACTATAAATATTAGGGGTGTGCCAAAAAAATCGATTCTGATAAGAATCGCGATTCTCATTTAGTACGATTCAGAATTGATTTTAAATGTCCCAAAAATTGATTTTAATTAAATCATTTTATACTGTTTTCCCTTTGTGTGTGCCTTTATTGGGAGCTCTGTTCATGTTGTACCCGATTTGGCCACTTAGGGGCAGTGTGTTTCCACGCGGTCTGATACACTGTTAAGTTGTTGCCACATTAGAGAGTAGAAGGAAAAAGTCACAATCAAGTTATTCCAATAAAAGTTGTTTTTTTGCAGCGTGGAACCGTTCTTTTGAGTAAAAAAAGTGCCGCGAGTAGCGCACTAGTTAGCATTAGCGAGTCAGACTGGAGTAAATCATTACGATTCCTTGAACATCTTTAAATTGAAGCAAAAGTCATTGTCAATCAAATCATTTTGAATCAAAAATCGTTATTCATCGAAAATCGATTCTGAATTGAATCGCACACCCAAAAATCTGAACCGAATCGAATCGTGAGACATTCAAAGATTCCCACCCCCATTAAATATAGAACTGAACATGAATAGCAGCGACAATAGTCAGCAGCAATGTATCGTTGGCATCGGATGGAATCCTCGTACCTGCCAAATCAACCCTTTTCAAAAACGGAATGTTTGTTTAACAATTAACGTTGAATCGTCAATGAGTGCAAGCCATCTTCAACAAATTACTGTGCATTGGTTAATAAAAGAGGGGAACACCTTTTTTTTTATTGAGTTAGGTCTACAGTTGTTTTTAACTGATTTTTGTTTGCGGAATCCAAAACTGATCTCGGTTTTTGAGCTAGAGGATCTCCGTTTTCTTTACTTACATTTTATTTATTTATTCATGTATTTATTTATTAAATTAAAAAATACAATAATAATGAAGTTGTTGACATTTTTTTTTTACTTTGAGTTGTGCAAAACACAATAACTGCCACTCAGCTCAGCTCACAATGTGCTGTTCTCTTCTCAGACAGTACACAACCCCTGACCATTTATACGAAGAAAACTAGTATTCCACTTTTTTTGTTGCACCCTCTGGTGGAGAAGAAAATTGCAACATGACAACTTACCTGTGATACAACTAGCCGCCCGGTCTCCCAATTGAAAAGTAGGAAGAAAAGTCAGTGGCATTACATGTGACGACTATACTTGAGTCAGCAATACTTCACATGCAGCACGCTGTTGGTAATTACACCAGAAATCGAGTAAATGTCGGCCCACATTTAGCAGCCCAATGTTCCCTTTGGATGATTCTTCTTGTTTTGTTTTTTTCCAGCCCGTCACGGAATTTATTTGTTTTCGGTCAAAGTCATCCACCTCCGTATCTCCACCAGGCAATTTCACGCTCGGTAGTGGTCGGCCTACGAGTGGATTAGAACTTTTCCATTGACCGCTGCTATTGCGGAGGTTATAATCTTGCACCCCCCCAAAGACAGACTTCCCGTTAAGCCCAGGAAAGTTGTCAGACACCACTTACTGGAATCCCGTGGAATTCGCAGCAAACGCTTGCTGGCAGATGCAGACAACGCATTGTGTTCAGCGAGTGGTGGAGGGCGCTAATGCGCGCGTCTTTGTCTTGGTTGCCGCTTGGCCGGGAATAATGGTTCCCGAGCGTGCGCGGCCCTGGCGCCGTTTGCCGGCGGACAGATAAATCAACGGTAACTGAGCGATTAATGCGAGCGAGGATGATGATGATGATGATGATGATGATGGCAGTTCATGTGCTATCGGAGCTTGGCGCGCGCCACCGCTTTTCAAACTCACACTTGGCTGATGTCATCAAGAGGCCATGGATGTGATGATATGTGTGGGAATGTCAACACGTGCGGCGGGATGAATGAGGTGCGCTTAAGATCGTAAATGACATCAATGTGTTGCGTAATCGCCTCTCACGCAAGGCCTTGGCATATCTCGCCAGACCTCAGATCAGTGACCGGCTGGAGGAAGTGTTGTGAGCTTTTTCTTTCACTTATTTTGTGTGTTATCAGCATATAGTGGTCGAATAGAGGAGAAATATGATCATATCCGGAAAGTAGTACATGTCTCTGTCCTGGCTTCTTGTACAGTAGCAGGTGGAGGGAATTATGAACAGTTCAAGATAGCAGTTAGTGTTAGCAGTTAACCTTCAGGTCTCTGCTAGATAACAAAAAAATAATAATAATGTAAGGAAAAGCCTACTAAAACATCTGAACTTTATTTGGAGTTAATCTGAGGCTTTTAAAATGGTGCCAGGTGTATACTGATTGATGACTTTGAATGTGATTGATTTTATTCTGAGCATAGCCACATCTCACTTATGAGGGTATTCTCACTTGTGCAACCACG
Organism: Leptonotus elevatus; assembly: GCF_054856555.1. NCBI lineage: Eukaryota > Metazoa > Chordata > Actinopteri > Syngnathiformes > Syngnathidae > Leptonotus > Leptonotus elevatus. Next base: position 4,597,803 of record NC_141242.1, read on the forward strand.
TTATTATTATTATTATTATTATTATTAATATTATTAATTAATAAAATATTATTTTTTGTTTGTTTGTTTTACTTCCCCTCGGCAGCAAAAACGTATCTGGGTTTTCTTCTCCTTCCTTTGTCAAAATATTTTTGTTCAAACGTAGGGAGTAAAAGTAATGACACATCAGGGTAAATACAATAACTTGAAAAAATTAGTAAACTTGTATTTTTACTTCGCTACTTTCTTTTTTTTGTTTTTTGTTTTCTTTCTTTTTTTTCTTCTTTTTAAAGAGCTCAGTATTCATTCGGTAATGTCATCATCATTGCTCTTTTTTTATATATATATATATATTTTATTTTATTTATTTATTTATTTATTTTTTGGAATGTGGGTGAGTATGTGCATGTGCGTGCGTGCGTGTATTTGTTACTTCGCTTTCAATTGACTCGTGTAAAAAAAAAAACTGACATACACCAAGTGACTTTTTACAGCAGTTTCCATTAGATGGCGACAAAGAGTCTTGGTCAAACCTTTTTTTTTTTTTTTAAGTGTGCCACGGAAGAGACTGCAGGATGACTTTTTTTTTCTTTGAGGTTTAAGTAATTACAACCCTCATAAGTAATAAAATATTTTTTTAAAAAGAAGAAGAAAAGAAAAAGAAGACAAGTCCAGCTCTGATATGGGCACGTGTGCTTTGTTTTTAACTCTAAATGTGTCACGTGATAAACCCGGTACAAGCAGCTTCCTGCCAGCATGGGGCGCTGTTACACAAGTATTGATTTTACAAGTATTGATTTTTTCTTGCGAGGCAAAGCAGGGGCAGTCGCTTATAATCTAAAACAGGGGTGACCAAACAGGGCTGCAGACATGAAAAGCAAAAGATGTAAGAGCCAATTTCTTCACCTATGATCTTGTTGCCAAGCTAAAACCAATGTGTAGGGAAATATATGCAAAGTGATTTTATATTGTATTTATGCAATGGATTAAAAAAAAAAAAATCTACACACTACTGTTCAAATGCTGTTTTTATTATATATAAAAAGAGAACAAGATAAATCCTTTTAAAACTTTTCCCACTGTAATGTAACCAATACACGACAATAATTAAATACATTTGAAATACTAAATATACAACTGAGATAATGTGGTTGCACAATCACACTCACACAACTGCCACCATTTAAAGTGCCTCTGATTAACACCAAATTAAGTTGAGATTTATTAGTAACTAATGATAATGATAATGATAGAACTAACAAGCTTCCACTGAAATGAATGGAAAATGCAAGTAAGCTGTTCCAACTCCCCTGCCATGAAAATAAAAGAAAACTGTTACCAAAAATTGTTTTAAACATGTTTTTATAACAACAAAAAAACACTTGATTGTATTATACTATGTAAAAACCCACAGTAACAACATTTACTCTCCACATAACCTACAAACGTATACAAATGAGTTGAAAACTATACCCAATGTATTGTCCTTTCTCGTTCTTCTTCTGTGGGCTCTGCTGGCACTTGGTGACACATTACCGCCACCAACTGATATTCTCCTGCCACTGCAACGAAAACCAATCGGTGAATCGATGGTGGTGGAATGCTGTCAACTTTGCTGCCGCCACCTAGCGGTGGGAGGCTGAAGCGCACTTCAATCAATTCGCTATGCATCACAATATACAAATAAATAAAGAAATAGTTTAAAGGGAGACACGCAAGCAAGATTTGAGCCAATCAACCCCATTGGTAGGTCGCAAAAGTGAAGCGTGCAAGCCTTTATGGCCCGTTCCCGCACCTCCCCGTTTGCTGCCAAAAGCTGAGACGATCCAACAGCTGGCAAATGGAGGCCCGATGCCTGCACGAATATCACTAATAACTTCATTAGCACTCCCTGACTGCTGCCAGCATTGCGTTGGATTAGATTCCATACTCATATATCTCCATACAGACACTATACTGTGTGTGTGTGTGGGGGGGGGGGGGGGGGGTGGTCTTGTTTTTGTCACATCGTGGGGCCAACATTTTGGGATTTCACATAGTTGTGGGGCCCACCCGTCCATGTGGGGCCATTTTACTGGGCCCCACAAGTTTAGACCTCTTTTTGAAGGTCAAGACTTGGTTTTAGAGTTTAGGTTTGAATTGGGTTATGGTTGAGGTTAGGGTGAGGAATAGGGGTCGGCCATCATTTTTGATGGTTGGGGTTTGGGGGAAGGGGCTAAGAAATGCATAATTTCTATGAGATGGCCCCACAAACATAGTAAAACAAACGTGTGTGAGGGGAAGGGGCTAGGCAATGCATTATGTCAATGAGATGGCCCCACAAACAAAGTAAAACAAACGTGTGTGTGTGTGTGTGTGTGGGTGTGGGTGTGGGTGGGTGTGTGTGTGGGTGGGTGTGCGCGCGCGTGTGCGTGTGAGTCAAGAGCATATCTCCTCAAGGTCTCCAGAGTGCAACATAAGACAGGTCCAGATATTGTTTTAAGTGCAGCATGCAAATGCTCCGTTTGAGATTTGTAAATGCCGTCACGTTTTTTTCTGGTTCGGTGCCGGAGATCGAGGAGGTGAAAAATGTGGTTCATGGAGAACTCAATGCTTTTTTAATGAATAATAATCACAAGAGCTTGTGAGTGTGTGATTAATCCCCGGTGAGGAAATGTCATTCATGTGTGTTTTGTTTTGTTTTTCTGGTAGGGATTTTTTTTTTCTAGCCTTTTTTGCACAGCAGTGGACGTACTTATTTATTCATGTCTCTGTTTTCATTTAACAACCTCAACTCAGTGTGAGGCAACCGCAATGTCTTATTGAAATTTTAGAGGACACGATGCCAATTGCAGCTCTTTGTTTGGAAGGAGGAAAAGCTTGCATTCGTGATAAAACTGTAGTGACACATTTTTACAAGTTTTTGGATTTGACATTTGAGTGAAGTTATCATAACAAGAACTATTTTGGAAGATAGCAAACAATTCTTTGAAAAATAAGCGTCAAGCTGTTTAAATGCCACTTTCTCACAAACGAACAAAGAGAATTACATATCTTAAAATTGCCTAGCTTAATGCTAACATATAATGCTATTAATAAACGACTAACGAATAGTACTATCGATGTAGCGGTGTTACAAAGCAAATGGTTCTCAAACTGCGGTACGAGGATTTTTAGTGGTAAATGGGCTCCCTCTTGTGATATGGAAAAGAATGACAGCATGACATGATGGAACTGTGCATATTGTTGAAGTAACTTTAACATTTTTTCTTTTTAATCCGGTCATGTGCACTGTGTTCGAACAATGATTCATTTAGGTATAATTTTGATTTCATTGATCATTCATTAACTCATTCACTGACATTGACAGCTACAGACGTCAAAATTTCATTTGAACTATTTATTAGTTTCACATTTTTTCCACTTTTGTTAACAAGAGTATGAAAACCTAGAAATTTGTTTTACTGTACATTTAGAACAGATATAAAATTTGTGATTAATCATTAGTTAACTATTAAAGTAATGCGATTAATTACAATTAGAAATTTTACCCCTAATTTTTAATAATCTTAAAAAAAATGTTTTTTTAATTGTAATGAATCACATGACTTCATTAGTTAACTCACGATAAATCACAAATTTTATATCTGTTCTAAATGTACAATAAAAAATTATAGGTTTTCATAATCTTGTTAACAAAAGTGGATTTTTTTTTAAACTAATAGAAATAGTTCAAATTAATTTTTGACGTCTATAGCCGTCAATGGCAGTGAATGAGCTAATTATGATGATGTTAATGACGATGATTTTTAATTATTATTATTATTATCATTAATATTATTACTACTATTTACTATTACGGCATCACTGTATGGTCGGAGTTCCCAAAAATTTCAAATATTATTTATTAAAATATCTTCTGTCATTAGCAGCACAGTGTTTTGAGTGGTTATCACGTCTGCCTCACAGTTGAGAAGACCCGGGTTCAAGTTTTTAGCTCAAGCTCTCTTTATATGCCCGTACTGTGTAATGGAAGTGTGCGTGTAAGAATACATACATGCACATGAATGCTGAGTTAAATGGACGTTCCGCTGCTTTGCTTTCTTTCCACCGGTCTCTTTCTGTTTGCTTATCGTGCCATTGGACCGTGCACTTCATCATGACTCCCTGCAAAGCTTTTTTTTTTTTTTCAACAACATAACAGAAGAAGAGCCCAGTGTGCATTTTGTGATTTATTGGGCCTGCTCGGCCTTAAATCTCTGCCGGGATCAACTTTTTTGAAGGGGTGTGTGTGGGAAGGGGGGGGGGGGGGGGTGAATATGTATGTTTGAGCCATGTCGGCTGTCTCAAAACTCCTCCTACCTCTGACATTGAGGCTAAAAAAAAAAAAAAAAAAAAAGACTATTACATGCCTTGCGTGATGCATGGGCTTGTGCACGGAAACAAATTTGCAGCGCTGCCATTGCAAATTGACACCAGGGGGGCCCAGCGTGCTGATTCAAAACATGGGAGGAGAAGGAGGAGGAAGAAGCGGAGGAAGCGGTGACGCAGGCTGTCTCCATGCTGCAGATCACATCTGATCTCTTTAAGCCAGATCAGTGAAAGTTAAACCTTGTCCAACTCAAAACAAAACTTATAAGTCAAATGAATGAAAATACTATATATATATATTATACACGTTCCAAGAGGTTTTTGCAAGAGATGTACAGACATCCTCCTTGCCTGTTGGAATTACGACGGCACACGTCCACGAAAACGATACCGCGAGGGTGAACGTGCGGACGGTTCGAAGCCTGAGGCCCCCCCCTAATGTTGCTTTTGTAAACAGTCAAGCCACGTCGGACCCCGTAGCTCGTGCCGATGCATAACATATGGTGCAGGGGGGGATGAAACCTTCCAGTGGAGAGTCTCGACAGATATTCCGCGTGGAAATGCTTTGACAGACAAGAGCACTGACCTCCGCCAAGGCTTAAATTTACAAGACCTCAGCGTTAAAAGTTGAGATGACAAAAGTACACTTAGGTAGACGTATGAGAAACTCTGGTCAAAGTAGAAATACTGATTCATCTTCATTATTTCGGTAAAAGTAAAAAAGTACAGACTCTGATATTTAAGTAAAACTAAAATAAATAAATAAATCCATTTTACTGTCCATCATATACAGTCAGAACGAGTAAAGTTTTATCACTCTGCGCAGCATAGACAATCTCTGGCTTTTCTGAATTCCGGCTGACATTTTAAAGCAACTTACCTCACGTTAGATCTTCTTTTCGATTGACACATTACACATTCAAATTCCAAGCGCTAGAGAAGAAGGCTAATATCATCATGGAAGACATTTTCCTGTTTTCTCAATTGCTTTTTGTTTACTAGTAAAGCATTTGTGACCTGGAATAAGGTGGCAAATCCAGGTTCAGAAAGTAAAAACCCTGCCACAGTTTGGCTTTAGCCCCTTGTGCTAGCGAGCTAGCGAGCGCCCTAGCTTGCTCCCTGGGTGCTCGTTTACCTGCTAGGGAGCTCGCTAGCTAGCTAGCACAAGGATACACCACCTCTAAGTATGTGTGACAACCATGGTGAAAAGTTTCAGGACTTTTTATTAAAGCTATACAGTATTTCAAACTAAAACTACAAACTGAGATTCCCCTTCAATGTAGCTCAAACGATCGGCATTTGAGTGGCAGGATAACTCGTGACTGCCATGACAACGAGCCTGAGCATCCTACAGTTCCCAACCGTGGAGAACACTGCCGTCTTGGAACAACTGATATATGCCTGTGAGTAAATGTTATCTTAGCTGTCTTTATGTTTTTGCTTCACTGTTTATGTTTAAACGTGTTGCTTTTATAACCACAACAACCAATGCTAAACGTTAGCTGGCCAAAGGCGTTTTGCATCATTTGTTAGCATTAAGCTAAGACTTGTTGTTTTAAAGACACAACATGTAATATGTTACAATGCTTTTTATATGAATATTTTATGTAATTTTAACTCTGGTACTACATTTGCACCGACAAGTGATAAACTAAGACAATTTATAAACCAAGAACCCCTCCTGTCTCGAGCTATTTTCATATTAGACTCAGTGCTGTATTTACAAATTCAATTTTGCCGCCAACTGTTTTTCTTTAACGCTGCTCGGGTTGAACAAGTTCACAGAGTCTCATGACCCAAAATAGAGAGTTCATGGAGTGTGTTATCAAGGCCCGGCCCACATGGCCTTAGTGCTTCCTATCACAGCGCCCTGCCGGAGAAGCAACAACACCCAAATATATAAATGGCTCATCCTTCCAGAAGCATCCTCGCAAAGCAAGTCATAGGTGAGCCGAGGTGAGAGCAGTGTTTACGACCTCATTGGCCCCGCGTCGGTGTCAGGCTGACTTGTTGGCAAGCGCGCGTGGTACATTGTTCGTCAACAATAATACAATGAAGAGCCACGTGACGGCTTTCACCTGAGCTGAACCCTGTCGCCAGCGAATGTGACTCTCTCTAATGGACTTTTGGCACCTCCCGTAACGACGTAACATGACCCACTTTGCACCACTGACGGTTGTTTTCGCTGGTGCTTGTAAAGATCTTTACGAGCTGTTATCTTCATTTTTCTTTCTTTTTTAATAATCCGTTTGGTTATGCTGTTTGTACAGGCACGTGTCATAAACCTGAAACAGGTTTACACACACCAGGCACAATGAATTGTAGTTGTATGTATTAATAGTTAATTGAGTAAAATTGAGAAAAATATTATTTAATGAGTAAAATAAAGATGAGAGTGCTATAACTAAAACTACATTTTACGTATATAATACTAAAACGATAATTGTGGCCAAAACATCCTTCGTTTTCGTCTTTGTCAATTAATTTCATACATTAGGGTTTATTTGAAATTTATTTTTGGTATTACTGTACAGCTGTACAAAAGAAGGAAGGTCAAATAGTCATTTGGGAGTTTGTATATATATATATATCCATCCATCCATCCATCCATTTTCTGTACCGCTTGTCCTCACAAGGGTCGCAGGGATTGCTGGAGCCTATCCCAGCTGGCTTCGGGCAGTAGTAGTAGTAGACCCTGAACTGGTTGCCAGCCAATCGCAGATATATATATATATATAATTTATATTATATATATATATAAACTACAATTCCCAAATATATATAATATATAATGTATAATTTAATCGTATTTAATCGCATGACTTCAATAATTAACTCATAATTAATCAGACATTTGATGTATTTTCTAAATGTACAATAAAATAAAATGTACAATAAAATAGTCCCCCACCCCCACCACCCCACATTTTCGTACTCTTGTTAACATAAAAGTGGAAAAATGTTAACCTAATACAAATATGGTGGTATATTTTAGTGCATTGATACAGTAATTTCATAGTAATTCATAAAGTTTTTTGAAGTTAAAGTTAAAAAGATTTGCTGTGCTGAAAAAACAAAAACAAAAAAAAAGGGCATTTTTAGGTTTTTTGTGTTGAGGAAATTTTTAGGCCAGTCGTTTAATATTGGTCACAAATGACAGTGCAAAAGGCGGGCATTAATCGAGCATTAAAAAATTAGTGGTGTTAAAGGAACGTTAAATTAACTAAATATTAACGCACTAATTAAATAATATTATATATATAATAAAAATAATTATATTACATTTTACATGTAATTTACTTTTTTTACTTTAATTACATCACCATCCTAATTGTATTACAAGAAAAATCTGATTCTAGTGTAATTGCCAACACAAATGCTGATTTGTAGTCATTAACGTTGAATTCAAAATGCACCATGGCCAATAGAGGGCAACTGTCACCCAAACGTCAATAAAGTTCATTTTATTGCGCATTCTTGACCTATCTGCATATTATTCCTGGGAGGATCATGTATCACCGCGGCAACTTCTCGGCCAAGTGGCGTCGATCCTCGCCGTTTTACTTTTCTCTGTCTGTCAAAACGCTTAACAACCTGTTGGCAACGTGCGGCGTCAAGCAACACGCATCCGAGCTTTCCAAGATAAACTCAGGCAGGATTCAAGCGCTCTGAACCGGTTCGACTAAATATTGTGTTGCTCTACCGACACTTGCTTGTCTTTAAAAACACGTGGACCTTTTTTAATATGCAGGAACCCAAGATGCTGGTTGAATGATGTGTTGTTTAAAATGGTAATTTTCTGGGCTTGTGCAGGATCATATGAAAAACAAGCCACAGAGTCTGGAGATATTAAGAAATATCAGCTTTGGCTGGTAGCATGTGCAGATAATAATTACCCAAACGGATTAAATAGAAGAAACACCAACACTTTAGCTATTAGATTGTGAAACCTGAAACTTTAATTTGCCCCAAATGAGACCACAGAAACCATAAGGAACACAGTACTGATTACTCCGCTGAATAAGGCAGGGAAGTCATTTAATACTCTTTAGCTCAGATCTCATGGCATGCCAATGCCTTTTTGAAGCTTTTTGACTTTGTTCTTCCTGTCGTTTTTGCTTCATGCTTTTCCCGCAAGATTTGCAACCAAATTGTTGGCCGCCGCACCACATTAAGGCCTCGTTTCTTGTTGTGGAAAACACATATTGTAAGTAAATCAGCTTCAAATGTTCCATCTGGTTTCGAGATTAGCCTCAAGTCGGATGCTGTCTCCAAGTATACGACGCTATTTCCAAACTGGTTACAGTGCTCGACATAAATGAGAACACCACAACAGATTTCTTGGAAAACCTCTGGGGTGGTAAAACAAAAATCTGCCCATCACAAAAAACAAACAAACCCCTATCGAACCAGATTTTCTATATTACAAACCGGGACATTACAATTTTGGTGACCGTTAGCTTATGCTAAATGCTATCTTGGTTGGCAGTTGTTGTGCACTCACCATTATCCAACCTTTTTTTTACTCGGTACCAGCAGCTATTGAAAGATGCCTGTGCTGTTTACAACGCGCCGGTCCCGCATTGCAACATTAGAAATATGTGGCAAGAAAAGTTCAGCTTGCGTTGGGTCTGACCAGTGACCACAGTAATAGGCTAGTAGGACTACCTTTCCCATGATTCTTAAACACGGAAGCAGGAAGTACTTCCAGTTCCGCTATGACGAAAACACACCTGCTAGCGATTAGACACGGATAAGAATGCGAGCGCAAACGTGAATGGGGTATATGTCACGGAGGAGGCGGGACTTCCGACTTCCTGGTTTTCACGCAACAGCTTTGTTTCCGTTTCCTGTTTGCGACGTGTGAGCCGTGACCCAGTTCTCGCGTTTGTGATATATACTATTGAAGTCATGCTATTAATTTCAATCGCCTGACGCCCCTAAATTTTAATCATCTTAAAAAAAATGTAAAAATAAAGATTATTGAAAAAAATGTCTAGGTTTTTATACTCTTGTTAACAAGTGGGGAATTTTTTTTTAAACTAATAGAAATAGTTCAAATGAATTTTTGACGTTCATAAGCGTCAATGGCAGTGAATGAGTTAATAGATAACAGAAAATCTGTCTGTAGCCGCAAAACCTTAAAAAAAAATTTTTCAGACATTTTAAACTCTTCTGCTTTTCTGTAAAATTTCTAAAAATTTTGGGCAATTTTATGAACATATTATGGTCATTTTCTGCCTCTCTTCTTCCTTTTTTGGACATTTTGTGGCCTTTAAAAAAAAAAATCCTCCATTTTTTGCTATAAATTTTCTGACATTTTTTTTCTTTTCTTTTCTTTTTTTTTTACTGTTTTTGACATTTTCTTTTCTGCCTTTTTTCAAATCCATTTTCAGATATTTTTTGGGGGGGGCAATTCCAAAGACGTTTTATGGTAAATTTCTGCTTTTTCGTCTACTTTTCGTCTCTCTTTTTCTGACTTAAAACTGTGTACTCTGAAATAGTTTGAACATTTAATTGATTTAATTAAAATCGAAATCATTAAATCATTTAAATAATATTTTATCTAAAAAATAAAAATAAAAATGTACAAAAATATTAATTTCTACTTCTTTTTTTTAAGAGATCCACAGAGAGCCACAGTAGAGGGACTAAAGAGCAGAACCCTGCTATAGAGCAAGCCGGAGCACTCCTAGTAAGGCCTAGCTATCATTTTAGCCCGTCAGAATCCTGAAGAAAACACATTTTATTTTAGCCCTTGATGTGAAATACTGGAAATGTCTTGCAAAGCGCTACATATATATTGCTACTGTAGAGCGGAAGGAAGTCAGAGCTATGTGGCCTTCAGGGCTAATTCCCTGCTTTCCCTCCAGTGCAAGAATGAGTGCACACAGTCTCTGGTTGTGGTTTTATCCATGGATCCAATTCCTTTCTGGTTTCTGTGCACATGCATAGCTACACGTCCTACATACTACTACCACTCCCTCGCAGAATACAATTGATAGTCTTTTTAGTGGCCTTGGATACTATATCAATAGTAGTCCTCCATTCCGCATCTGGATCTTTTAATACAGATTCACAAGGTGGGAAATAAGTTGGCAAACCGCTAAAGAGGCCAATGTGATTGTGTCATCTCTTCTTTTTAATCACTTCATGTTTTGGAAGGTGCTGGCGGAGAAGTCGTGGGAAAGGTAGATCATGGATGAAGGGAGTATGGCATGCCTGTGCCAGCAGATAATCCCTCATCAAGTGGCATCTGGACTGAAAATAAGGTTTCATGAAGCCTTCCAACCCCCCAATGCCTCCCCAGACCCCCCCACCCCCTTCGGTGCTGCAGAAACAGCGACGAGGCCCTGTTTAATTAGCAGCCTCGCTAACAGCGCTCACACACAGACTGAGGTGGGACTTTGATAGGGCGAAGGGGCGGGCGAGGGAATGCCGAACCCCCTTCACTCGAGCTCTGGAAAACAGGAACAATGAGATTTTGTTTGGAGTGAATGCTCTGCGACGCTGCTTGCTCTGCTATTGTCTCCCATGTTTTTTTTTTTTTCCTTGAGCCTCCACCGGGTTTCCAGTTCATATTAAGTCGTTTGTATATCTGGGTTGTGACAGGGTGAAGCCCACCTAAGGGGCCACTGCTGGGAATTTAATGAACATATTTGCCTTGGGAGTTACAATGTGAGAAAGTCAGCAACAGCAGTTTCAGATCTGGTGCCAGTTTGGGTTTTGTCAGATTCCATGGAGGATGTTTGGGCCCGTGAGGATGGCGGTGTCGACCGGTGATTCTCAATGTGGGATTTTTAAAGCCATTTCAGTGAAGCATGGTGGTGTCAGAAATAGGGTTGCTTTGCCGGAACCATGTTTGGGTCGTCCATATTTTATACACCGACTTTTTTTTTTTTTTGCAGACTCCCACACAATATTGGAATGGCGGCCGTGATCTAATTTTTATTTCTTCTGTTAGCGCACTATCTAGTGGACGAATGGCGGATGTTATTTGTCTGCTTCCTGACTTAGTACTTAGTTAGTGGGTTTTTATTACAGACAATACAATACACTGAGCTTCCCCAAAACACAGGAAAGTCTGAACGACCTACAAATCACAACTATTCCAAAAATATAACCTGCCACTCGGTTTTAGGTGTTCATCACATAACCACGAGAGGGCAGTCATGCACTAAACGTGCCCAGAAGAAGACAAGAACAGGAAGTTGTTGACCCCATGTAGCTAACAGTTAGCTAACCTTGTTTACTAATGGAATAATGTTGAAGCGCCGTCTGTAAGTGACTTTTAAGACACTATTATACTGTATGTGTAATGTAGATATAATGATGTATGTTGTGACTTAAATGGTAGTTAGTGTTTATTTACCTGAAGTGGTAACCGCTAGCGCGCTAATGCTAATCGCGTTTGCTAACAATTTAGCACAGGCTAATAATGTATAGAAGATAATAAATTATGAGTACTTATCCACTCAAGTACGTCAAACCTTAGTGGATGAATTTTTTTTTTTAATGAAAATAAAAAATATTGGTTGATGACTGGAGTATTTGATGAAATTATCAATTTCAAAAATATAGTGCAAGGCAGCATCATGCGTTAGGGTTGTTTTCTCCAGCTGGAGCTGGAACTGAAATATAGTCAAGGTGCAGGGAATTATGAACAATTGCAAGTAGCAGTCAGTGTTAGCAGAAATTCTTTAGGCTTCTGCTAGAAAGAATAACACATTTCAGGAAAGCCCACTAGAACCTCTGAAATTGATTTGTGATTAGTCAGAGGAAGACTATATGGATTGCAGGTTTGTGATGACTCCCATTTGACTTGTGTTTGTTTGTGACAGTGACGTTGATAGTTAATTATCAAAAGAGCCACTTCCCAGTTATTAGGCTGTTATGGGGGTATTGGACCATGACAAAATGGGGGTCACTGGGTGAGGAAATTGAATACTTGAGCACCCCTGACCTAATTTACCTTTCAATGTGTTTGGAGTTTGTCTCTCACAATTTCGCCTCATACACACACCCACATACAGAAGGGTTCACCCAGGAGTTAGAAGGCTTTCTTTGTGTTACTCACAGGCTGTCTGGAAGTGTGGAGAATGTCGTCAAAGCGTTCTGTTGACAAATAAGCATGCCTTTCCGTTCAAAGAACCTCCAGACTAGTCTTGGGGTCAGGGAGCATTCAAGGAAAACAGCTCAGAGGTAAGTCTTGAGAGTTCACATGGCAAACTGCGCCCGCGTCAAGCAGAAGCCACGGTTTTGCATTTCTAAGTGTGTTGTGTCTGGACTGGAGATCAGGCGGAATGAGAGAAGTCATTGTCTGAGGGGCCGAGATCTCGCACAGGAGGAGGCTGTGTGCATTCAGGGTGCGTCCTGCAATTGTTGTGACGACCAACCCGAAATGAACTGTAAGGCGCAGACTTTTGGCATTTTGCACCTTAGTCTGGAAAACTAATTTTTGGATTGATAATCAATAGCCAGAATTGTGGCTCGATCACTAGCAATCAATAGTGGTGTACAGTATTGCAATATTTAGTATGAAGTACAGGGACAGTGTCGCCGATAGGATACGAAAGATACTTTTAAAAATAATTACAATTGATTTTAGACTTATCAAACAGTTGAATTTGAATACAATACCAATATTGCGATGTTGATATTTTTTCAATATATTGCCCAACCCTATTGCTAACAATACTATTTTGCGATATTTGTTTCTGGCATTTCAAAAATCTTTGTTTCCGTTCACCTTATGCACAGTGGTGCTAGTTAGCAAACTTTGGTGCACCCGGTTGCTCGGGCAACTTCTGTAACTGTTGCTTGACTATATTGACTTATTTCTATTAGTTTAAATTTTTTTCCCACTTAGTTAACAAGAGTATGAAAACCTAGAATTTTTTATTGTACATTTAGAACAGATATAAACTTTGTGATTGTCAGTTAACTGAAGTCATGCGATTAATTATGACAAAAAACATTTAAGCGCCTGGCGCCGCTGATTTTGTAATAATCTTTTCTTAAAAAAAGAAAAGATGATTAAAAATACAAATAACATAATTAAAATTACTTTAAAAAAAGAAGAAAAGATTATAAAAAATTAGGGGCGCCAGGCGATTAAAAATTTTCGGAATTAATGGCATGACTTCACTAGTTAACTCACGATTAATCTAAATTTAATATCTGTTCTAAATGTAATTTTTTTTCCTAGCTTTTTATACTCAACAACAAAAACTTAACAAAAGTGGAAAAAAATTTAAACTAATAGAAATAGTTCTAATCAATTTTTGACATCTATAGCCGTCAATGGCAGCGAATGAGTTAATTTGTGTTTGTTTGAGTCAATTACACTTCACAACAGCAGGATGAGCCTGGGAGCTTTTACTGCTTTAAAAATGGCCTCCATCACCAGATTGTTTTTCCTAGTGACAGTGGGAAATCAAAGTATCAAATTTGAAATCACTTCCTTTGGCCCGACCGAGCATGTGGTGCCTTCATCTTGCCCTGAGCTTGCCGCTCGGCAAACCCGTTCACCCCTTTCGCAGTAATCCTCGCTCCTCTTACTGCGGCGGTTTTGTCACATGAACTGCGCAGCCTGGAAGCTGTGCACGCACAATCTGGAGAGGACGCGTCACAAGCGACAGTCGACCCGCACGCAACGCTAATCTCATTACCCTTGTCCCCGTGCGGCACACGGGTCATCGAGGCTATGCTGTTTGTGCCGCCGGGCCGTCAGTGCAATACCAAATTTTTATATTGTGGGCTGAAACGGGAGTCGGCTTGGAAGCTTATATTAATAGCGACGGCACAGGCCTTAAAATACATAGGAAAACATGTTGCCGGGTAGAACAATTATAATAATTATTAAAGTTTTGGTATGTGAGCAAGCAACAGGTGCGACATTTAATGCAGTGGTGTTATTATGAGTTAAAAAGTATCCCTGAGGCAATTCAGCTTTTTTTTTTTTCTCCATCTGTTACAAATTGCAGATTGATTAAATTGGACGCTGTAGAGGCACATGCTGCGTGACTACTGAGATTAACAATGTTTCTATTCTGAAAAAAAAAATCCCCACCGACAAAAACGTGGCTGATGCGAAAAACAGCGAAGCTTTAAAAATGTGCTGCGCAGATAATAAATACTCCATCTCTTGCCAAGATGTTTGAATTATGACTATTCTCTATTGAAATGAGCAGCAGGATGCCAATCTGTCGTTTTTTTTTTCACCCCACCACTCTGCTTTGACAGAGATATTGCTGAATACTCAATATGTCTGTATTTCATTTTTGTGCAGCCTCATAATGGCATTCCAACAAATGTTGTTCCCTCTTGAAAACTGATGTGGAGTTGTATGTACTGTCAATTTGACAAACCGTTCTTTTGTTGAATTGTGTGCAATCCAGTGAGATCAATGCAAGATCAGCTCAATTCAAGGATGAATTTAACATGTGCGATGTAAATATAGAGTTGAGTGATGGGAGTCAGCGTCTGAACGGCACAACTCGCTTTAGCAAAACGAGAGTTAGGTTTGGTGAATGCGTATAGGGAACTGTTCAGTACCTCCAAACAAGTTTTGGACCACTCGCTTATGCGTACTCTTCATCCGTAATTTGAGCCACAGGACAAAAGACAACAAAGTCAATCTGATGTTAATGAATGTGTGAGTAAGTGAATTATTAAAGCCATATATTGTATTTTTTCTAAATTAGTAATTAATTTCACACATTTGGTAATAAATTAATTGAAGCAGCAACAACAACACAAATTGAAGGGCCACTTGGGAGCCAAAAAGTAGCCGACTCTTTTTAGGGAGCCGAGCATAAAGAAGCGGCTCTTAAAAAGGAGACGAAATATCGGTGAGATTGGTACCGGTGAGATGAGAGTCGGAAACCAGCAAGTTTTCGCTCGTTGGACACAGTCAAGTGGGTCGGCAGGAGCTCGAGGACAGCCGCGACGAAGACAATGACCGACTGCGTGCAACCAGTGTGACTTGTCTCTCCCTTTGAAGGGTTAGGACTCAATTTTAATCAGAATTAAGGTGTGAGAGATTGTAGTTCTAGTATATTTAATTATTATTATTTTTTTATTATTATTAATTTTATATATATATATTTTTTTATTCACAAAGCATAATACATTCAGTGTAATTTTATATTTATATAATAACTGTTTTTGAACTACATTATTAAAGCAATATAGTGTTTATTTCCTTTCCCCTAAATTTGCCAATCAATTGTTTGTATATTAACATTAAATACCTTAAATAAAAATAAATAACTTTATTTTTTAACCAGAAATAATAAACACACCCTATGGGTGAGAAGCTCGGTCATCCGGGAGGGAATCAGTGTCAAGCCGCTACTCCTCAGCGTTGAGAGGAACCAGTTGAGGTGGCTCGGGCATCTGGTTTGGACGCCTCCTGGACGCCTCCCTGGAGAGGGGTTGAGGGCATGTCCCACCGGCGGGAGGCCCCGGGGACGACCCAGGACACGCTGGAGAGACTGTGTCTCTCGGCTGGCCTGGGAACGCCTTGGGATCCCTTCGGAGGAGCTGGCTGAAGTGGCTGGGGAGAGGGAAGTCTGGGCTTCCCTGCGACCCGACCCCGGATAAGCGGTAGATGATGGATGGGTGGATGGATGGATAATAAACACACACACAAAATGGAGACTTCTATTTGTACTCCACTGAAAATTACAACCACAAAATGAAACACTTAAACACAAAAATAAATTCCAAAACTGAGCATTATTGTTTTTGTGAAGGCAAAATTTGCGGAAGGTAGGCAAGAGAAAAGTTTTGAAATGCCATTAAAATTTCTAAACATGTGGAATACAGACGTCCATATTAAAAAAATGTCTGCAAACAGATGAAGGATGGATGTCCTGCTGTTTAGCTGGATGAAGAATTGTCATAATTCACATCGCTTTGGAAGCACTTCGGAATTTATGATCTGCAAAACACATTTTTAAAGGAGCTCTCGTTTTTCTGTTCCAATCCCAAAAGTGATTTGCAGGCCCTGTTGCCAAATTGTCTTGCCGAAAGGGAATAAAGTAGTCCAAATATTAAAATCCCCCTCTCAGTATGACACAGCACAATGGTGTAATCACAATATTAAACATTGTGTTAACTTAATAGACACTCGCAGATGTATTAACACTCATCATCATTGAAAAGGCACAACTTCTTTTATTAGATGTCATCACAAGTGTACCGAACAATATGGTCTATGAAACATGCATCTCATTTTCAAGAAGGCTTTTTCACACACCAGGAGAAGCGCTAGCAGCTTGAGAAGACTAAAGAAACAAAACAGCTTTTAAATTTAAACCTACTACCGGTAAGATGGCTTTCAGCTATTTCAAAGGCAAAATGGATCAAAGACAAACATGGTCAAATCTTGAAAACTGTTCGTGCTATTAATGTGTGTAGTTTTTATGGGACAATAGTAGCCACCACATTTGCACAAATTCTCGCTGAAACATGGCACCTGTTTCAATAAAAAAAGAAAGAAAAAAAAAAGAGTCTTACTATACAAACAGAATCATAGCGACTTATCTTACTTTTCATGGCAGAGAAGTTATGCATTGGCTGTCCTTAAGTGCTCCTAATGTGTGGCTTGCGCTTGCAACGTCACAAAAGCAGCGTCAGCATCTCAACGCCAAAAATAGACGGCTGGTGGATGGATGGCAAGAACGCCGCCCATGTAAGATCTCTGTTGCTTTTGTCACGAGCGTTTTGTTTTCGTTCCCGTACGCAGCACGTGTTGTGCAATAATAATAATGATAATAATAATAATAATACAAATTAAAAACACGTGCCGTTTTACGCACAGGCGCGCGTCACAAATGTCCGATGGGGGACAATGAGGACAAGAGATAAAAGAGGATAAAAGAGATGAAACACTTTCATTTGAAGAGTCGACCCCCCCCCCCCCCCCTTTCCTCGCTTAAATCCTGCTGCGATGATGACCACGTACGTTTCCGCAGAGTTTTTTTTTTTCCCTCCCCTCTTGCTTGACGACATGAGCAGACACTTTTTTTTGTGCTCTTCCTTATTTTTGTCAGGCTCCGAGGCTGTAAACTGCGACGTCTTTCTTTTGAGCACCGGGCGAGAACACACACTGCTCTGGTAAGTTACATCTTTCATTTCCAAAACGACACTTTCAAACTAAAAGTTGTGGCATGAGTTTCACTTCGGCAGACTTGTGTTGTCGTTGATGGTATTAAAATGAGCGTTTGTGATTAATGTGGGTATCCAAGACGAAACAAAATTTTTTTTTTTTTTTATTAGCACATGTATGCTAGTTCCCTAAGAAGCCCTACTTGTTTCACTTTGTCTGGCTTTGATATTTTGTTACGATGATGCAATATTTGTTATTAGTTATTAGCTGTCAAAAGTTAACATTTGTGTGTGTGTGTTTGTAATCGTACTTGACATAACATGGGGCAAAAATGGTCCATATTGACGAATTTGTGACATTTCTGGTGAAAATTTAGCAACTAAATCCTTCTTTTATAGTTATTCTAAGAATCCATACCGTGACATTTTAAAATAGCACATTGTTCATGTTGACCAGCTTTGATATTTTGGTATGTCAAAAGAAGGAAGTGGACAAAGTAGTCTGAAATTGTACACAAGAGTACTGATACTTAAGAGTAAATAAATAAACAGCATAAAAAAGTTTCCTTCTCATGAGTAAAAATACTGAGTGAAAAAAAAACTACTCAAGTACTGAGTAACTGGTGAGTAACCAGATTTATTGATTTAATCAGATCATCACTGAACTCCACCAATTGCTGCCACTGTAACAAAATGATGTACAAAAAAAACATGAAAGTCGTCTTTTCCAATCAATATACAGAGACGCTTCCGTCACATTAACACTTCGAGACGTTTTTATTCCCTTTGCACAACATTTGCACTTATTGAATGTTTAAAATTGTCTTGGCAATCTGCCCTCACTAGTCTAAACACGGTATTCTATCTCTGGGTGGCCATTTTGCCACTTGCTGTCGACTGAAAATGACATCACAGTGCCAAGGGCTCAGCTTGCAAATGTCACATGACCAAACCCAGAAAACAGGTGAGCTGTGATTGGTTGTTACCTGAGCTTTGGGTAAAGGTTTTATTTGTTTTGTTTGTAACATGCTATCCATAAAATAGCAGAATGGGCCAAAAAGAGTCCATGCTGACAAAACTATGACATTTGTGGTTAAAGTTGAGTAACAACATTCCATAATTAAACTGTTTTGTTTTAAAGTAGGATCTCAACTGGTGTAATAAAAATGAAAGGAAATCCACTACCTTTGATTTGATGACACTTGATAGACATAATGGAGTTTGAGTGTCAGTGAATGGGGTTAATCACTGGTCCAGAAAAATGTGGTTATTAAAAACGTTTTGTTATTCAGTAAATATAGAAATAAAGTTAACCAGTGAAGAGGGCAACTAAGCTAAGGAAAACCACTCATCCTTTAAAGATGCATAGACATAATGGAGATTGAACAAGAAGCCTTCATGTAGTATTTTCTGCACCGTGAATGACTATCAATGCTAATTCGGCAGGCCTCTAAAAAGTCACCTTTTTTAAAAAAAATTTTACTTAAGGTAATGGATTGGTGACAGAACAGTAGTTTAAAAAAACAAACATTGATTTGACGAGTTGTTAAAAAGTTTGTGCATCAAACAATTTTCATGCATCTTAAAAAAAAAGCAGATGTGCTGTTTCAGTTTTGCTCCAAAATGTTGAACTATTAAATTAGCATAATTTACGAGCTACAAAGCCATCTGGAGCTCTTGAGCGAATATACAAGCCAGAATGATCTCAAACATAGTTATTTTCATTCAAGGTTTAATGCACAACAACCAAATTTCATGTGGAAGATCAGGCTCAAGTTTGCTACTTAATTGCAATTTTTTTTCCCCCACCATAGTCAAATGTTGTGAAATCACGGATCCATAGCACTTTTTTATCGCTCCTCCATTTACTGTAAACTAGTGTTGTTCCCATTAAATTTTTTTGGCCCCCAATACCGATTCCGATACCCAGCTTTGCAGTATCGGCCGATAACGATACCTAAGGTTTTTATTCTCACCATGAAAAAGATGTCCTATCATTGATTCAGAGCATTCAAGGGCAAATAGGATATCTTAGCTCGGCATGCAGTGAACATGTCACACATCAGTGAATATCCTGCATGAGCAAGACACAAGATGCTTCATCCAAAATTCTATATTAGCGTCGGAATTAATGCTATCGCCATGTTACTTGTTAGTACTCATTGATACAAATACCACTGTTTTAATGCAATATCGGTATCGGAACAACACTACTGTAAACCGACTTTGTCATTGTGGAACCTAAACGGTAAAGCATGGCACACTGCTCATTCTTTTAAATTGACCTGGCTTTATATTTTTAATATTTATTTATATTATATTATTAATATTATATTAATAATTATATCAGTGCAATCTTAAATCGGCAGTTGCTACGTCATGCTGTTTATGAGGTCTGAAATTGTCAAAGATGATTTATTTGAATTTATTTATTTTTTTAAGGAAAAAAACATACATCCTTTTGATTTTGGACCAAGACAGCCAAAGGAAAAATAAAAATCATTTTGTTCCTTTTCCAGCACACTACAGGTAATTTAAAACTAGGGGTGTTAGAAAAAATCGATTCGGCAATATATTGTGATATTACAGCGCGCGATTCTCGAATCGATTCAATATGCGGCCGAATAGATTTTTAAACATCAATTTTTCATGGGAATATTCAACAAAACGTCTTACTTAGGGTTAAGATTTATACATTAAGCATGGAAGAATGTTATATTAATGAAACATTAAGCATTAATATTTTATTTCAGTGCTGTTCAAACATGAAACAGACTGCAACCTGAATTTTCAGATAAATCAATACATTTTCATACAAATATTACAGTGTACATGTACAAGTTTACTGCTTAGTATTTTCTAAATTTGAGTTTTAAAAAATCGCAATAATGAATTTATAGATTCGTATCGGGATTAATCGGCATCGAATCGAATCGTGACCTATGAATCGAATCGCCAGGTACTAGGCAATTCACACCCCTATTTAAAACCATCAGGAAATAGTGTTGCAGGTTCTCGCAAGAGCCTAATAATATCTTTTGAGGCCAGCCTAGATGTACATGTAGTCCATACAGGATTCGTCAGGCCTGCTGAAAACATGACTAAATTTGTGAACAAAAAGAAGAGAGCAACTCCCTGCTGCACATCAGGTGATTGACCATTGCGCTGCAGTGGGAAAACTGTGACCTCCGGTGTTCTGGTTGGGAAGCAATGTTTTTTCAAGGCACCGCATATATACTGGTATTCTATTATTTTTTATTATTGAACCACAAAATAACATAGTAGCAGAATTGTCAAGGAAGGGGCTGTTTGCTCTGGCTGCTGTAGCTGTAATAATACAAAGAGAGGAAACTGGGCGAGCAATAAAACGACTGTGTGTGTGTGCGTAAAATTAGGAGGTTGTTGGTCTCTTTCATTGACTGGACTTGTGCATTTCAGCAACAGACGCGGCGCTTTCTCATCCGCATGTACATATGAAATTCTAAGCAATGTCGCCCTGAGGTACTAGTTTGATTTGTTCTGTGACCTCACTTGTGACTCAAGACACTTTACCCATTGAAATGAATGGAAATGCCATTAAACCGTTCCAGTCTCTCAAAAAAAAAGCGTTATTTTGTAATTGTTTTTTTTTGTAATGCGTTTTTATTTGCAAAAATACGAGTATATCATTGTGATAAAAAAAACAACAACTATTCAGCGATGATTTTGGGGGATAAATTAATTCAATAGATATTGTGCTGCTCCTTCTGCCGTGCACGCCTCGGCGGACACCTGGGGGGGTCGGGGGGGAGCAAATACAGAACAGAAGCTCATGAATTAGTTGAACAGCTGACTCCGTAAACTTAGCTGATAGTCATTTTTTGCCAAAGATCAAAAATGTTTTCAACATGACTGTGACACTGATTTTATTCGTTGGCCTGTCTATGGCATTTTGCATTGTGCGTTAGCATTAAGCTAAACTGACTTCTTCTAGATTCCATAAGGCAGTCGTTTTGTGTGTTATATATATATATATATATATGTATGTATATATATATATATATATATATGTATGTATGTATGTATGTATGTATGTATGTATGTATGTATGTATGTATGTATGTATGTATGTATGTATGTATGTATGTATGTATGTATGTATGTATGTATATATATATATATATATATATATATATATATATATATATATATATATATATATATATATATATATATATATATATATATATATATATATACACACATATATATGTCTCTTTAATGTTTCATTTGATAGTAAACTTAAGATGAGAGTGATACTGAGTCACCCGCAACTGGATGGCGCTGTTAGTCTTAACAAGACTTTCACCTCATCCAAGTAGGTTTCATCAGGTCATACCGCAAGGCTTGGTTAGGACTGCGCCAGCCTCGTAAGGCAACCTTACAGTGCTCTGAAAATAATCCTATGATTGTTATAGAGACAAACTGGCTCAGATTGCTATGCATTAAGATTTTTAAGAGAAATGCAGTTATCTGATTTCCACCAATGCATTTCAAACCTTCAATTATTTTTGGAGGAATTGCCAAACAAGGGTAACTGTGGTCCATACACATGCAGTATTCATTATAAGTGCTCTGGTGGGAAACAACAATGGATTAAAGCAAGAAGAACCCAATATTTTTTAATGGGTAGATGTCACAGTCTTATTAAAATGTGTGGTGATTATTGTTTGATGTCAAAGTAAAAGCACCATAGATTTGCCTCCCTCCTGCACGTTTTGTCCCACACCACCGTCATGCAGTGGGGCTGGTGTACGGCGCAGAGCATGTAATATGGCAACCTCTCCCTCACCACTCTCCTCCCCCAACTCCAGTGCCCTTATTTGGCTTTTTTTTTTCTCTACACGGCGCCCATGTTTACCGTCGTCGACCGCTTTGAAGACGCCTTGTTAAAACTGCATGTTTTTGATGGCATGTTCAGGGCTGATGAAAATCCACAGTTGAGCAAAGAATCTGCAGAGAGGGAAGTGCGGGTGTGTTTGCGTCCATGCGTGCATGCACGTGTGTAACCCCCCCCCCCCACCACCACCACCACCACCACCCCTCCCAAACGCTGCCTTGGAAATGCTGACTGAGAGCTCACCGAGTTCATCTCAGGACAAGGAAAGCGCTCTCCCTTCCAGTGTGAATCATTTTGGAAAAATGAGCCTCTGGATTGAATTGCCCCAGCAATTTGGCATGTTGCTCCATTCTGCTTTATTGTCTGCTTTGGCTGAACTTGCAGTTCTTCACGTCCCGCTGGCCAAGAACGCTTCGGGATCCTATATGACGGGAGGCAGAGAGCCGCTTGTGCGCGTCCAGCCCGGCCTGAAAAAGCAAATCAAACCGATCTCGGCAGCTCGCTGCTTCCTGTTTAGCTGGGAATTCCAGAGAAAGAAGCGGGCCATGTTGCCGTAACAATTCCGCCCCCACTGGACTTTCAAATGTCCACATCCTGCTTCAGGGTCGGCAGAGGTTAGCCTTGCTAGGTGATGATGAAAGGACACACTTTTTATAACGTTCCAGAGTTGTATTTTGTATTAAAATCGAGACCCAAAATTTAGTACCTACTAGGGATTGCACTGATTAGTCAACTAGTTGACAAGTCGTCTTTAAAGCTTCGTATCGGTTTTTTAATAAAGGTAAAAGTCAACCAATCGCTATCACGATTTTTATAGGCCAATTTACAGAGGACTTAGAACCCATCCGAGGCTATAAGCGGACTATAACGCATTGTGAACCAGCGAAATGTCCAGCCTACTAGGCTACACAGTGTACATCCATCTGCTCGGATCTGAGAGTACAAAAATTCTCCTTGATAGGCCTGCATTGCTAACAATTTTTTTTTGGGACCTTATATTTTCCAAGATGCTATCACAAACGATAGTTTTAAAATCGAATAGCGTATTCATTATTCCATCGAATAATTGAATAATGGTTCCGGCGGGCGGAGCTTTGAGGCAGAAATTTTCAGGTGACCAATTTTTGAAGTCAACTTTTTTCCCCCCAACCTAAACAATAGTATTATTATGTAAGGCTGGGTGATATGGCCCAAAATTCATATCACGGTATAAACTGCATCACTTCACGGTAACAGTATATATCACGGTATAGAATTAAGTGTTTGTTTTTATAAATAATTTGCTCTACTTTCTTTGCAAATGTTTTAGTTTAGACAAAATGGTATTCAGCTAACTCTTTATTATTTTTTTTTGTTTTTTGTTTTTAGCAATTTGAATAAAAGGATGTGTGAGGTGTGCGCTTTCAACCGTCACATAGATTGTAGAACAAAAAGTCTGCAGTGCAGTGAAAAGAAGGGTGGACAAGGACAAAATGGAGGGAGGGAGTTTTAATTTTGTAGCCTGCCCACTTTTAATTCATCTGGCCCCCCTTTTCTTTCCCGTCCTTTCCCTAGACGCAAACAGAGAGAGAAAGTGTAGAGGGGCGTGGCCTGTGTTGAGGTTTGGACTGGGCCGCGTTGGACTGTTGCAGTCGGCAGCTGGCCGCTCACGACACTCATTTCATCCAGCCAAACTCGCCTGAATCATGGCGGAGTGGCAATTACAAAGACTGATTGCCTGTCTGTTGTGTTCCTCGCACCGTGATTGTCGGGAGTTTCTCAGCGACTTTTTGCTCTGTCTTTACAAAAGATGGGCGGGTTAGGATTTTTGGGGGTAATATTTTGCAAAGATGTCACAGTCTCGCTTATAGGAACACATGTGACTTTTCAGTGTGTCGTGAAACAAGTGCAAGTTTGCGGATGTTTAATTTAGAAGAATGGAAATTTTAAATCCATGAAAAGTGCAATTTAAGCCAAAATATAATTAGCATTGCCTAATCTCCACCAATGTCAAACAAGCTGAATCAGCACCACATTGTGCATTTTTCCCAAGAAAACTCAATTAAATTGAAGAATTAAAAATGAAAAAATTAAAGCGTTTGTCTTATAATTACATTTTTTTACGAGGGCCATTCCTCCAAATATGGGCCATTTGCGTCCCCAGGGAAATAAATGTAAAATAACATTTATTAAATAGTGTCTTGTAGATTGATCTCGTTGGATATTTGATAAACACAATATTGAAATTTAATTAAATTGTATTTATTTTTATGTATGTGTTCCTCCTCATCACGAACACATTACCACCTTTGAAAAATTGGTACAGTTCACAAGTAATTTATTTGAATTTTTATCTCACCTTTATTTATCCAGGTAAGCTAATTGAGAACAGATTGTCATTTGAAATGCTAATATGGTTGCAAAAATATATAAATATATAATAGTTCATTAAAGGTCATTGTTGCCTCAATCACATCCTTCGCAGGCTATGGGACGGCCAAAAGTAAGTTAGTCCGTGTATTTTTCTGGAAGTCATATTCCTAATTATTATTTTTTTCTACATTAGCATAAATACCACTTGACTATAGTTCATGCTAAAAATTCACTCCTGTTAATTTAAATCCTGTCACACAAGTGAGTTAAAAGCAACAGAAGTTACTTAATTTTGAGAGACTTGACAGCACCGAGAATATTTCATGACTTAACTTTTTGTTTTTCTTTTTTATTGCCTTTCTTTGTGGATTGATTGACTGCAAGAAATCACAGGTTGCCAAATAATTTTTATTTCCTGATGGATTCATGCATTATCCACCGAGAAATTAAGACTTTGTAAATCATTGCCGCATCTGCACATTTGAGCCAACATCCCAGACACACACACACACACACACACACACACACACACACACACACACACACACACACACACTGCAAATAGGTTAGGAAGCGTGAGGTCATGCTAACCAGCAAACCCATTGCTTTAACACTACTTCAAAGGTTGTAAACGTTACTGGATCATTCATTTTAGCTTGCGGCAGCTTTGCACAATCATATTAACTTTGGTCCGTCAATATTGTAGCACGCTAATGGTAGGTTTTGGGGACTTACAGACTATTTTTGCCTTACCGCAGAATATCATCATCACATTGACTTGGAATTATTGAAGCTAACATTTCTACCTATTGTTGCTCTAAGATGCCTCAAGAATTTGAAACTTTAACCTGTTGAGTGCTGCTGGTCTTGAGAAAGGAGACGCAGGAGAAGGCAGGAGAGAAGAGCGAGCTTTAATTGGCCATTTGTATGTCAGCGGAGCACTCGGAGGTGTGATGTGCGTGTTAAGTGGGAGCTGGTTGGAGTCGGTCTGCCCTGCTTTGTCCACCGCCTTTGGCTTTTGTTCCTGCCGTAATGAATGGCGGAGGCCTTGGCTCCGGCTGCAGTGTCTCATAGCAACTGGAGGGCGAGGGAGCGTCGGCGAATGGAGGAAAGGCCAAGCGAGATCATGCGCTCCCCGCAGAAAGGGCAGACAGACAAACACACTGTTGGGCCGTTGGGTCGGAGAAAAGCTTCCAACAAACTGTAAATCTGTACTTTATTAGGAAAAGTAGTGCGTTCTAGCATAGTGAAATATTTCTGATTTTAAAAGAATGTGTTTTATAATCATTTTTATTTGCTTCCATGTGATCCTGCTAAAAACCTTGAAATATTACTGGGTGTATTTTAGACTATATAACAGATGTAAGAAAATAAATATATATAAAAAAATATAATTCTCTATTTTCTTAAAAAAAAATCAAAATAAAGCAATTACATCAACTGAGGTGTAATCTCGTTTGAAAACGTTCTTTTTACGAGCTTGCGGGAATGCCACTCAGCCTCTGTGTATACCAGCTGCAGATGGTTTTTCGGGTGCTGAATATCCAGTGGCGCCGTTCACGACGTGGAACCCAGCTGGCACGTGTTCAACAAGATTCACCTGCAAATTTGTATTTACGCCTTTTACGTTTTATTTTTTATTTTTTTCATAATGAAGCAAAGGGGGTCCGAGTGCCATGACAGCCCCGTGACCCAGACACTACCTGTCTGCTGCCATGGTTACAGGGACAGAGCAGGTTTAGTGGCCAGACTCCAGGGATTACTTTCCCTGCTTCTTAACAATCGGGTCCGTGCCCTGGCGACTGTAAAAAAAAAAAAGAAAAAAAAAAGGGGGCACCCGAAAAGTTGAGCACATTGTGCCCAGGTGGCCTTTTAAAAAGTGCTTTAAGTGCTGTGTAAGGGCTCAGACCTGTGCTGCATAATTGCTTTGGTTTCAGCGTCTGTCCCTTTGTTGAGCTGCTTCACTCCCAGCGATTAGTGTTCATTAATAAAAGCAGCATAGTGTACCAGCCAGTTTTTTTTTTTTTTTGCTAAACATACCCTTTTTGTGTGAACATTGAGAAGCTGTGACGTTGTTGTGACCAAATGCTTAAAGCTGAAATAATGTCTATATAAAAATATAGACTGGACACAACATTTGGTATTCCTAAATGAGGTAGTAGTTCAAGTGCCATCTTAAGAAAAAATACATGCCCTCCAAGACACATTAATGACCAGCATTAAAGTAATGAAAAATTTGGCAAACCTGTGTAACATTTTGCAGAGGTTGACCAGTAAGACTGATGAAAAAAAAAAAAAATTGACATTATGTTCTATGCAGCCCCACTAGTAGTTCATATTGTATGACTGGAATATGAGTTAAGCAGCGAAATCCAGCCGTTTTTATCCATCTCAGGGGGGCGGCCATTTTGCCACTCGCTGTCGACTGAAGATGACATCAATGTTGCTCAGGTCTCAGGCAACAACCAATCAGAGCTCAGCTTCAGAAAACAGGTGAGCTCTGATTGGTTGTTGCCTGAGCCCTGAGCAACATTGATGTCAACTTGAGTCGACAGTAAGTGGCAAAATGGCCGCCCCCCTAAAATGGATTAAAAACGGCTGGATTTTGCTTCAGAACTCTTGTTCCACAAATGTAATATTAATCCATCAGAATGTCATGTTTAGACTAGTGATGTCACGTATATTATTGTCAAGAAAAGTTTAAGTGACTGTATGCCCAGTTTGCACATTTATTTCCGTGATTCTTTTGCACACCATTAGAGAAAGTCTGGGTGTGACTAGTGATTATGACTGCACTTTAGGGATTGCAAGAAACTCACACAAGCATGTAGCGAATGTAGCCCAGATTCGAACCTCCAACCTTAGAAATGTGTGGCGCATGCTCACCACAAGGGCTATAACGATATCCAAACATCACAATGCGATGTTATCACGATGTGAACCTCATGATGCGATAATTATCACGATATTGTGGGGAGGGTGGCGATATTGAAAAAAGGTCACGATATTGTTAAAAAACAACAACCTCATACTAAAAAACAAAAGTACAACATTGTGCTTTCGTACATAACAGTAATGCACATAAACAACATGCAATGTATGATAAGACTTAATATTAAGGCACTTACTTGCTAATGCACGCACAACTTACAATCTCCAATAACACTTAATATTATTAATATTATGCACACATTGAGTTCCTCCACTCGATTCACAAGCATATTACGTTCCCCTTCATCTGACGATAAGCGTGGATTTTAAACATAGAAGGGCCAAAACATGCCTTATGAAAATTTAACTTCACTAAAAAGCTAACCACCAGAGGGTGCTAGAACTGCACAAATGGAAATCAACGTGACATTTTTAACAGATGTGCTGCTTTTAATGTCGTGACATGACGCCGGCGATATTGTGGCAGTTTTAATACAAACGTTTTTCAAACGCGAATGAAAACTATTAACACTTTTACGACAACATGATGATCAAGTGACTAGCTGTGTGTTGGCAAAATGGCGTTAAAACAGCCCAGCAACACCGGCAATGTCATTAAGAACAAGTCAAAGAAAACGACCCTCAATTTGGCGGTGTCTGTCTGAGCACGTAGGCGGCGACATGTTTATTGCACTCCAGGTTCACTGTTATTTATGTGGCCTTTGATTTAGGCAGCGATCAGGTTGAGTGCGCCACACGGCTCCTGCGCTTAAGGCTGCTGCGGGTCAGATCACGCTGAGGGTCACGTACCCCCCCAACTACACCTTCACCTTTCCCTTCTTCCCCTCGGCTGCTTGATGCCAGCATGGCGAGGGGACCGGGAAGGCTGTCGGTGACTTGCAATCTTCCAGCTGTCCAGCAGATGCTGCTTGCCGCCTTGCAAAAGATGCCCACCCTTGTTACAATGGCGTTGGGCTTAAACGCAATTTAATCGTGCATCATCGAACATTCGTTCTCCTTTTGAGGCCATTAAGGAGCTCTGATGACGCTTACTTGTTACAGTGGACGGAGAGCGGCATGCTTGAAGACGTGTCTTTTTAATTGCCCGGGCTTCATTCAAGTATGCGGCAATGTGATTAAAGGAACAGTTGGATATAAAGCGTTATAATATGTCAGCTCTGACCAATGTTGGGAAGTTTGGAAGCGGCCATCTCGCCACCGCAGCGTTCAAATTATAGCCATGCACGAAGAAAGGGAAAAAAAACCTCACAAGACGTGCTCAAGAGTGCGTCAGCCGAAGGGCCATAAATCCGCATGAAAACTTCATCGCGCCGACAGCGTTTTGTAGCTCACACGAGATATTCTAAAAGAAGGAAATGCACATCAGAACTCATGCAGGGTGATGTCGCACAAGGCATGCTGGGTAATGTGTAGCTGGGTTTTTATTGTTGTTTTAGTAACAGTAAAGTGTTCATCAAAAATGAGGGTTTAGTCCTAAAAAGTATATATAATACAATTGAAGTACACTATAACATTACACAGTTTGAACATGAACACTCCTTAACCCCTTCAGAACCGCATTTTTTCTGCTGGGCAACATGTTTTTTTATTTTTTTTTACTGATTTTGACTTCTTTTTTTCCCCTCCCCCCCACATAAGAACAGCATGGAAATTTGTTGGCGGATTGTCTCATGTTTTTATTTGTTATAGTAGACGCCAGGGTAGTATGGCTGTAACGTGTTGTAAACTTATCAAGCTTATGTGTAACATTTTTAACATCAACATCATGCAAATCACAATGACATCATCCAAGTTATGCATTTTTATTGGTTTAAACATGCAAATATGTCACGGCACATAAAATAAAATAAAAAAAATTACCAAAAAAACTCAAAATTTAATAACAAAGCTTACAGGATTAAACGCAAATGTATTGCACTTAAGAGTAAAAGTTAAATACAACTGAATTGAACTCAATAGCACTGGAGGGAGCCGACGTGCCACTAGTGGTCCTCATACCACGCTTTGACAATCACTGTATTAATACAATCCGTTCCACAACTTTTGTCATATTTGTTAAGTTAGTATGGCTTGGCAAAAAAAAAAGAAGTAAATTATAAGTATGTTCTGTTTTAAAAAATCTGTCATATCGGGTCCTATCTTGTAGCCTCCATTTTGATATACAAGAAGAAACTACAGCACCTGAGGGAACACAACCAATAAAATACAACAATCGTAGGCACAAATTTAAATTTGGCAAAATCAGGTAGGAAAACTTCCTTTACCTTCATTCCAATTACTATTAAAAAATATATCCTAATATCCTGTGAGAGCAGACTAGTAGAAACACTGACCATTACGTGTGTGGGTTCATACAGTCATTGTTGCTGGCAAATGAAAAGCACAAACCACTTTTTTTTTTTATTCATGTATCAAAATAACCATTTTGCGACACTTGCTTTCCATTGGCAGTCGACTAATATTTGACTTTGCTCCACCTGCGAATCCTGCTTACCAACAGGCGGCGTGTGTATGCGCCAAGCAAGCTTTTGTAGCTCCGCCTCCTTTTCCTCCTCCTCCGGCGAGCCTGGCAGCGGGGCGACTCGGTCTGCCCCTCCCCCCACCAGACACAGTGATGGCACTCAACGCCCCCTCGCCCTCGCTACCCCCTCCGCCCCCACCCTCCACGGCGGCCGCGGGTAGACCCAGGCATGGGATCTCCATCTGTGCACAAAGGAGCCTCCTCTATCTGCATACGCTGCACATAAAAGGGCCTTTTGTCATGAGCCCTGCACACATGACCGCCAGCCTTTCACCCCGCTGCAAAAAATCACTCTCTCTCCCTCGCTCGCCAACCCCACCCCCAACAGTAGAGCCAGCCCCCCCCCCCGCCAACCGACCCCCACCAACAGCAGTGTGCTGAGCGAGAGAGACGCAGCGAGTGAGACGGCCAGCTTTGATTTGAAAAAAAAAAAGGATGTTTGCTCCTTTTCCCACTTTTTATTTTACACGTGTGCTGCCTGACTATCCCCCCCACTCACACGGCCCTTATTTGTGTCCCAGGGTGCACCCGCTCGCCTCACTAAAATATGAATGTGCTCTCTTCTCCCGTCCCAATACGTAGTGGCTGACATTTAAGGGGCATTAGCGCTTGGTTGTGTGCCAGCCTAACACCCCCACACCAGTCCGCCCCCACCCTCCTATTACTGAGCCATTTGATAGCAGTCAAGTGAGCTGGTGCTGTTTTGTTCATTCACTCAAAATTGGGTTAATTTCCAGGAAAGTGTAAATGAAATGGGCTGTCCATTAAAAACAAAATGACTAAAATATGTATAATTAAATAATGGGAAAGTCATCTGGTAAAATATTAGTAAGAAATAAAACATTTCCTGATACTAGTACTATATTGAGATCAGTGCTGTCACAATAGAATATTTTTAGAATCGATTAATCTATCGATTATTCAATCGACTAATCTGATTCATTTTAATTTTGCATTAAAGTGCATTATAGTGTATTACAAATCACATTTGTTTTCTTTAATTACTATTTACTAACCTAACTATTTACTAACCAGTGACTGGTGTTTATTTCGTACTTTCGAATAGTGATAAAGAGAGGAGGTTTGATGTTGTTACCGATTCAGTCATTGTTTTCCAAAGCAAAAACAGATGTTTTCAAATATCTTATTTTGATTAAACACACAAGATAATCAGGCTTCTTTCATGAATTACTACAGAAATAAGTGAACAATTACTGTCGATATGCTGAAATCAGAGGGATTGGACAATTTTACCTAAAATAAAATGGCTCCAAACGATTACTTGATTATTAAAATAGTTGTTCATTAATCAATGAATTTTGAAAGTTCTAATTGAGATTGAGCAATCACTAGTCTATACTAAGATGTTAGATTTTTTTTTTTTAAGGAAATGTTGACCCCCCCCCCCCAAAAAAAAACAAAGA
Source organism: Leptonotus elevatus (assembly GCF_054856555.1). Lineage (NCBI taxonomy): Eukaryota > Metazoa > Chordata > Actinopteri > Syngnathiformes > Syngnathidae > Leptonotus > Leptonotus elevatus. Next base: position 4,629,376 of record NC_141242.1, read on the forward strand.
CGAGAAACAATAACAAACATTCAAATAAGTTCGAATTGAGATTGAGTAATCACTAGTCTACTAAGATGTTAGATTTTTTTTTTTTAAGGAAATGTTGACCCCCCCCCCCCAAAAAAAAAAGACGAGAAACAATAACAAACATTCAAATAATTGAGTGGGAAATTAAAAAGGGAAACAAATGAGGATGCACTGCGCACTTACAAAAGATAATAGAGGTTAATACAATACGAGTAAGTCGATTAATACAAAGATATGATACTGTAGATCGATACGATTCAAGAGATTGATGGATATATAAAAGATGAACTGATTTAATGCAAGTAAATAGATAAATGCAATGGGCTAGCTATACGGAATCAATAATAAAGCAAGATTCGGACACTTGATCTGAAAGGTACGATGCGCGCGTTAGTATACAAGATCACATGTGAAAAATGCAATGGAAATGTACCTAGTATGACTTTAAAAATCATTATAATCCATCAAATTCAAAATCACCTTGCACTCTTCTGTATATTTGTGTTGCACACCTTGTAGAGTATTACAAAAAAAATCACACACATGCTGAAAGGAACACACAAACAGTGCTGGACCTCTCCATCAAAAGGGAGTGGGGGGGTAGTGCCTTGCTCAAGGGCACGCCAACACTAGTCAGGAAGCAGACTAGCATCTTTACAACGACTCCTGCAGTTGCCATTTTACATTTGGCCAAAATGCTAGTTAGAGTGATAGAATAAATCAAATGAATGTACATATTGGTAACACTGTTATTAGACTGGCTGGCTGCACTTCTTCTTTTTTTTTGTGTGTGTGTGCAGCAGGTGTAAAGATAATGAATCCACATTGTGCCTACCGGCACACCAAAATGCAACCGTACAACTTCTTAAAACGTGTGCCGCGTGCCATTTTGCCTCCAGTTGACGGTTCAAACATGAGGCGGCGTACCCGCCCACCGTCCAGTAAAAGGGCGCTTGCCTTAAAAGTGCCGAGTCATCGTCAGCCTCACGCTTCCTCGTCCACAGCCACCACAGTGTGAACTTACAGTTAAAACAAGTAGTGCACAGGATCTCGTGAATAATGCACCCAAAATGGTAGTTGTGTTAGTATCAGTTTAAAAAACAAATAGTTAGTCTATATTGGCAAATTGAACACCATGATGGCTGAAGTCTCCAATAATAACAAAATAGCTTTAAATTAAAAGGCTACATCAATTCCTCATCCCTACTACAAAGTATTTTTTTTTTAAAGGGATACTTAACTCATTTAGCCATTTTCAACAGTAAAAAGTTAATTTGTCTATAATTAATTTGATAACTTTTTTTGCCACTTGCTGTCGACTGAAGATGACATCACGCGAGCTCAGGAAACGAGTAACGACCTGTTTTCTGTGTTTGGTCATGTGACGTTAGCAAACTGAGCCATGTTTCCTGAGCACGCATGATGTCATCTTCAGTCGACAGCAAGTGGCAAAAAGTGTTTTTTAAAAATGTTAATTGTACGTTAAAAAAGACGTTTTCACATTAATTATAGACAGAAGAGTCTTAGTGCTAAAAATGGAAAAAGGAGTTAAGTATCCCTTTAAAAAAAAATTGCAAAGATACTTAAGGCAGCTTTATTTATATATTGCATTTCATACAAAGTAACTATGCGCTTCACAATTAAATTTAAAAGCATTTACAAACAAAAAAGTTAGACATTTAAAAGTCAATTACTTAAACATGTACAGTGCATGAACAAGATTTTGGAAAAAAATTATTTAACAATACTTTGAAAGATTATAGTTATGGGGGGGACACATATTTATTTAAAAAATATCCAATAGAGCCAGTCAACCCAGAAACAGGGAAAATCATAAAAAAAATTGTAAAACAAACACTTTGTGAATATTTCATTACTGCCATTAAAAAATGTACATCATTTAAATAGCACATTATCATTCTGGTGTACCAGAGGCTAAGTTTGACTGCAAATGAAACACACCCAAAAACCAGCTGTGGACACCCTAAAGGTGTTTCCTCCTAAGGGGCAAAAAGTATTAAGCATTCCATCCTTTCAAATTGAATAATTAAATTAAAAAATTAAAAAAACGTCCACTCACACACAAAAACATCCAAAGGTCACGATCCAAGTTTCTGCAGCAAAAAAACTCCCAAGCTGGTTTTGTTATTTGTGCTAAGATGCCAGTAAAAGTGGAAGGAGACACTCGAATGAGCAAAATGGCAGCTGACATTAAATCACATCTAAAAAGCCCACCCGAGGTTAATATCACGCCGCTCGCAAAATCGCGCACAAATTTGAGTGTAATAAATGGATGCACTTGAACCACAATTTCTTTTATTTTCCATGCAGGTAATAGCTTTGAGATGGGTCAATTATGAACTGTGCATTGTTGGTGATTTCATACCATTCGAACCAGTTTTGAATGTGTTTTTTTTAAATGTTTCATCAAGTAAAGATCTCCCGTGTATTATGAGGATTTGAAAACTGGTAACCATTTAGTCTTACTGATAACTAGAACTGTCATTAGACTATCTAGATGAGTTTTGTGCATGCAATTTCAAACCTCCACCACCCAGGGTCCCCCCCCCCCCTAAAAAACAAAACCAAAAAAAACGAAACAAAACAACACACACACACTTTTCTAAAACAGTGTGACATTTCTCATAGAACATGATTTATGACACACTTTTGCCATATGCAGGCAATTTCGGTACCTAACCCAAATTAAGGATTCATCAATCCGCACTGTCTGGTCTCGTAGTATTATTGCTGAACTTAATTAAAAGTTCAATGCATATACACTTTTTGGTTGCAATACATGACATTCTCCATTTTTTATATATTTAAGCTCAATGTTAATCTTCAAACTGCAAACTATTATAGCGACTTCCAAAAATATTAACTGTACTTTTAAGGAATAAAAACTCTTGTCTCATTTATAATCAACACTTGGGTTTACTTAATAGTGATGTAAATGAAATTAATGTTGGTCATTACACTTCTGCTGGAGAGTTTAAGATATATGAAATTAGTTCAAATCTGGTCCAAGACCTGTGAAAAGTGCGGTTTAGCTGGGAGGGCTGAGGACGTAGATCTTTTATCATTATTGCAATTAACATCATTGAATAGTACTTCATTTTACTGTTAAAACTTCAAATTCAAGAACAGTACAAATATGATAAAGGAATTATAGTATATAATTAAAAAAATAATAATAATACTGACTATTGTTGTAATTGGCAGTGGTGTGTAATTGCACTGCATCACACTACAAGCTGTTATATATTTTGACACACCCACACAGCTAAAAATATTTAATACAAAATATAACAAACATTAACACAGCACTTGAATAGGTGGATTTGAAAGTGAAAAAATGAAAGCAAAAAAAAAACCTACAAATATTACATAATCAAAATAAATCATGGCACTGCCTTACATTCAGTCCTCATTGATGGATGCATATATTTTTAATATCACATAAAGTGTAGTTTTAGTGCACTTCTTTTGTGGCCACACAAAAATGCAGGACAGTACGTTTGGTTACTGACGAGTTGCCAGTAGTTGTTAGAGTGGGGGGGGGCACGTCCCTCTTCGGAGAGGTCGACCCGCACTCCGAGGTCCGAACGCCACCGGTTCCGTTCTCTCTATTCCCGCATCTGCTCCTTCTCCTCGTCTTGTCTTCTTTGCTTTTCTGCGTCCTGCCAGAAAAAGTGAGGTCAGTTGGACTTTTGAAACTCTAAAACCCTCGTTTTGAACCTCAAAAAGAGGTTTTGGACTCATTGGGACCACCAAAATGTCCCCACACTGATAGTAAAAATCCAGAAAATGGTCCCCATGATGTGATATAGACCCACCCACACACACACACACACACACACACACACACACACACACGCGACTGCACATTATTCTGGAAAATTTAATTATAGATGCGTATGATATTTCTTCCATATTTATTTATGGGTTTGGAAGTTATTTTTTAATTAACTATGTAATGATATGTCCATAAATCAAATCTTTATTGCAAAAACTTCAAATACATTCATTTGTTGAATGGTTTTACAATAATAATAACAGAAGTAGATCCGGAAAAAAAATGTAATCTTAAATTTTAGTTTCTAATCATAATTAAAACAATCAGTAATTTAATTACTATTTGGCTTCATAACTGTGTCACATAATCCCATTCACACTAGTGTTTCCTATTTATCTCATTGTGATTATTTTTAATTACAAAAGAATACTGTGGTCTTTCCTGACTTTCGGCCAAACAATCCGGGAAGAATTTCATTATCCAGGCTCTCCTCGTGAATTGTCTTTTTTTTTACTATTGTTGTCATCTTTGGACTGCATGCAAGCTTGCAATTTGCTTGTGGTGGCTCCTGAGACACGTACGGCCTGTTAATGAAATTAATGAGACTGAAATTGGCAGCCAAAAGTTGGAAGATTACAAGCTACTATTTCACTTATTTGCCATGTGCCGATGCCGGTCTCACGTCGGCCATTTTGTGCAGATCATTGCACGGGCACCCATTTTAAGTCGTGGAGGGCAATTCGCTCACAGAACCCTCAGAGCCAGGGTTTTATTTTTGTTTTGTTGCTCTGAAGACTTGAAGCCCAAAAAATCCAGGGAAGAATTTCATCATCCAGGATTTCCTTGTTATTTGTCTGATTGTTATCATATTTGGACTGCTTTTAGCTGTGGTCAGTTGAGGAATCTGAAGTGCATTAAAAGGGTTAATGACAAAGGCGACAACTTGACCTTGGCCACTTTTTTTCCTTCTTATTACGCATGTCTCTTGTTGGCAGTTTTATGCTGGATGTTTTTAAGACTTGGAGCAAGTGCTTGCAGAACCTTAACACTTATGATTCTAATTTACACAGAAATGTGGATTTATTTAAAACAATCCACGAAAGATTTCATCATTCAGACTTCTCTGCTGATTTTATTATTGTACATTTAAACTGCATGTAAGATGTAGTTTGGTTGTATTGAAGCAAAAGTGCATAAAGGGTTAATAAGAGCGAGCCAGAACTTGACCTTTGTGCAGTATGTTGATACCGTGCAGAACCTTTAAAATTCTCATTCACATAAAAAAAGGTGAATATTATTTATGTATTTTGTGGTATAATGTGTCAATACTGCCTGCACATGTCTCTTTATCCTCCATTTTGTGCTGATTGAGCACGTGTGCCCATTTTAAGAAGTGGAGCCGAGCACGTGCTTGCAGAACCTTCAAAAACTTCACTCATTGTACGCGCTCTGCAAGCAGAGAGCCCAAAGCGGTCAGTCACAGTCTGTTGCCTGAGGTGGCTGCTGAGGTCAAAGGTCAGGCCCTGTTAATAAGACGCAACATGCTCCCCGGGGACCTCCGACCCCCAGCCGGGATCACCTCCTAATCGGCATTAGTTAATGTGTTTGTAATCTTTACCTTCTTAAAGCAAACAGCGGCGGCGCGCTCAATGGGCCCGCTCGGCCTCCCCATGTAACACTTTTGACCCGGGGGTCGCGACCCCTCACCCTGACCCGGCGGGGGAGTGCCCTCAAAGGTCTGGGGTGTAATAGAGCGCTTGTGTTTGGACACGTGCGCCGGTCACGGCCAGACCAGCTCCTCCTTCACCGCCACGAGGAGAATGTCAACTTGTGGTTAGTTGTTAATAATATGACTCAACACACACGGTGCAAAAAACGGGGGTCATTATCAGCCGGTCTCACCCTAAGACCAACTTGAAAATAAATAAAAGCAAGCACTAATGTATTCCTCAAAAGTAGCCTTTAAAATGACATACAAGACATATTTTTAACGTGAAATTCACGTCACTATGTGTGTAATGTACATTTCGCAAGACAATAAAGAACTGATGAGAAAAAACATTATTAAGGCCTCAAAATAAGATGCTAAAAAATATCAACACCAAAAAAAAAAGAGTAACGATACTCCAAATCCAAAATTTAAAAATCCTCTCTAAGTCACATTTTTGTTATTTATATGCAAATAGCACCAACTTGTCACAGTCGCTCGACTGAAGCAAATTTCCAATGCCATCATATAAAAATCTTGACATTTTTAATATAAAAGTCCTGACAATGGGCGCAGATTAAATCAACTGTAATTGAATTCGATTTGCTGTAGTGGGTGGCGACCCACCAGTTGAGAATCACTGCACACACAAATCTGTTTTCACCCCTGCAACATACCCAAAAGAATGAGCTTATTACATCAACCTCGACCACTTGTTTGTCCCTGCTTAATAGTTGTTGTTTTTTTACTCACAAAGTAAAAAAAAAAAAAAAAAAAAGTTAGCAAATGCAAAAATGAGATTGCTTAACTTTTTACCTCCAAACACCAAAAGAAAAGCTCAGACAGCAACTTTTACAAAAATACCCTTTCTGGCCAAGGATGCATATTTGGTACCCAAACCCGCAGTAGATTTATCACAGCCAACAAATCAAATCAACAAATTTAGTAGAATAGCATAACAGTGAAAAAAATCAGGAGCAGCAGCACATTAAAGAATACGCCCAGAAGAAGAAGAAAAAAGAATCACCACAGCAAAATGATCCGAAAAAAAGAAATATTGACCTCATTTTCTGTAAATGTCTGATTGTTGACACACCCAAAGTCCATCCTTGATTTTAAAGTCCTCCTAATTTTCTTTTATTTTTTATAAGCTGTAAACTGAATTAACAACCATAATGTAAAAATGACCAGCAACAATTTAGTGGATACTTGTTTCTAAATCAACATCAAATATAATAAACTGCTATAAAAGTAATATTTAGAGCGGTGACTGGTATATTATTTGCACAAATAGTCATTTTATTACAACAAATATTTTAAAAATGCAAATAAAAAAGTATTTTGTTCCACACCAATATTGCAATGCATTATGCTAACAACAAACCTGACTATTAGCCACCAAAATGTTTGCTCGATGATCAATAAGTGACCCATTTTAAACTGAATTGCGTTTTGGGTCCCGAGCCGAAAGTTTTCAAAACTGTCAATGACACGACGCCATCTTCTTTTGCTTCACATTCAGGCCCGTTTGCCCTCACATTTGACTCACTTTCTATTCTATTATGACTCTCTTAATAAATATCATCACTCTAAAAAATAATTTTTGGCTACCACATTTTTTCCAGTCATTCATGTTTGGAGATGTTTTAAATGAAAACGTGTGCACGTGGAGCTAAAATGTGCTGACACGACGGCCTGCGAGCGACGTTGCATCAACTTGCCTGTGCATTAGTGTACACACACACACACACACACACTCACACACACACACTCTGGACAAACGCATGTTTGTGTGCAGATTCATCAATGCTGATTACAAAACAACAAAACTGGCAGCCTGCACTGTAATTCCTCGCTGTCGTGGTCTTTGTGCCCGCTTGTAAAGCCGAGACCGAACCTAGCTATAAACACAACCACAAAAAAACAACACCAGAAACGTTCACAGAATAAAAAGTAAGAAAAAGCTCGAGACCCCCACCTTGTCTGTTTGCACGAGGTGCGTCGCCGTCCCCCTTACTGACCGACACACTCTCGCTACGAGCTCTGCTGTGTATTATTTTTTTTTTTACCGAGCCGAAAAGAGGCAGGGTGTCGCACAATAGCGTTACAGTAATGTGCCACAAGAGTGGAAAAAGCCAAACGCTGGTGGCTGAGGTGGCAGGGAGCTTGAGGCGAGAGGAGCAGGAGAGGAGGGAGGAGGGAATGGTGGGGGGTTCAAGGACAACGGGGGGGGGGGAGCGAGTGTGCTAACAACAAAGAATATTTGGGAATAATCGTAGAAAATATCGTCTGCGCGGGGGTTTACAGTCGCTCTTATTTTGGAGGAACCGACTCGGCGTCTGTTTAGTGCAAAACAGGGCAGCTGTTTTTCCTCCTGTGCACTTCCCGCCCCCGAAATCGAAAAGAAAAGCGCTTATCGGCCTTTTTGACTCGGTGCCAGCAGCAGTGAAGAAGGCTGCAAGCCATCAGCTCGCTTGGCGGTGACACAACAAGGCCGGCTGGGGACACGGGCGGGGGACACGGGGGCCGTGTGCTCCCGGCCACATGTTCCTGAAATAAACTCTCCTGGAAGCTTATCTTTTTCCTGTGTATGTGTGAGAGCATATGCGTGTTTGCAGCACCATCATAGGTTAATTTTTTTGTCGGGATTCTTTTTTACAGAAATTTTTTCGGGGTCCACTTTGTCTCCCGTTCCCGCCCCTCCCTCTCTCTTTTTACATGGGGAGATGCTGCACCGGATGCCACCACGGGGCCGACGGTCGCACTGCGTCTGCGCTAAACTCCCGGAGGCGTGTCGTTCTTCCTCCCTCTCTCTCCCTCTGCTCTCTTCGAGCCTCGCTCTCTCCTTCCTCCTCCTGGCCACGCCCCCTGTTGCATCATCAGTCTCCTCCTCCTACCTCTTTTCCTCCCTCTCTCTCTCTCTTTCTCTGGCGCTCTCTCTCCCTGCCTGGCGCTTCTTTTGCACTCTGTTTCGCTAGCGCCTCTCTTTCTGCTCCAGCCTCACGCAAGGGGGAGACTTGTAGTGGGAGAGAAAGAGGGGGGAGGGAGAGAGGGGGGGGAGAGAGAAGCGGCGGCAAAGGGGGGGTAGTCTGCTGCTATTTCTACAGTCCGGGCCTCCCCGCCGCTGTCGCCCTCCCGCCCGCCCTTCCATAGACTGAGTTTTTTTCCCCCCTCCGCTCGCCACTCGCTTGGATTTTAACCCTCTGCCTCCAACTTGCAGCTCTTGCAAAAAAGCTGGCAACAAGTTGCTCCTCCACGAGGCCTTTTTCTCCCACTTTTTTCGGCGCACACATTCCCCCCCCCCCCACCCCACCTTCTCACCCCCCGATTCCCGCTTTTTTGGATCTTGCTTTTTCAAAGTATGCATTTTCGTACATTTTATTGGCTGAAAAAATGTGACTATTTTTGTATGTTTTGTTGTTTTGTGAGGATTCGGATCACAAATGGAGATTTCTCACCGACGCCATTGCTAGCTGGTATATGGTCCCGATGACCACCACCACCGCGGCGAAGCTGATCTTCGAGGAGATCCAGCTTTTTTTCCCCCTCCTCTTCCTCCTCGGCTCAACCTGTCCTTCGTCTTCAATCTGCCCCCCCTTTTCGCGGCGCACAACTCCCGACATGCAGGCGGACGAGCGGCTTTGGGCTGAGCGGAGCCGCTGGAGCGCTTTTCTGGGACGGGTGCCAAGTGCAAACAAAAGAGGCCAAAAAGCGATGAGGGATAGAAAACGTTAGGAATTGTGCATTTATTTTTTCAGGAAAAGGGGATTTTTCTTGCCTTAGTCATATGTTGTCGCCACTTTGTGCACTTCGAGTCTTATTTGTGTGTGTGTGTGTGTGCGCGTGTTTGTGTGTGTGCGCTTAGATTTAGCAGGCCAGCCTGCAGCTTTGAGTACTTTAGCCAGTCTTCCTTCAAGAAGTGAAGGCATCTCGCCACAGACGAAGGAGAGGGGGCATCCTTCGGAAGCGTATAAACCGTTGAATTTTTCACGAGTCGTGCCATAAAACCCGACCCGGACCGGGTACGCCGCGTCCGGTTTAGCATACATCAGACACTGCGTTTTTATTTGCTAACATTCCTCGCGCACACTGGCACAGCAGCCTCATGGCCTCCTATTGTTTCAGGCCCAACTTGAACTTGGGGAGGGCTCAGACTGCGGCTGGAGGAAGGAGGCAGCCAGGCCCGGAGCTGAGATTGCGGGTTGGAACCCGGGAGACGGAGGAAGAAGAGGAGCGAGACGGGCGGAGGACGCAGGTTCGGGGGAATCGAGCAGGAAACGTGTCATTCGAATTCCGCCGCCTCGGAAGACGGGTGAGTAACATGGATGATGAGCGTTCGATTAGAAACACGATAACAGGAATGTTTGGCACATGAAGTGCTTTTGTTTGCGTAACTTTTCCGAGTGGCTCAGGAGCAGTTTGCCGGCGCTGGTGAGAGGATGCAGGGGGAAGGCCTCGTTCCTGGTGCGACTTCATGCGAGTGATGCGGGGCCGAGCGCGTGCCGAGTGGCGTACGTGGCGCACCCGTTGGCACTAAAACGGATCAAAATGTGCTGCGTTTGTTGATTTTGACCATTTATGGCAAGATTTAGCCCAGCTTGTCAGAGGGCGCGTCGGATTGGGCAACACATTTGGCGAATCGCGTCATTTCTTGTCCCTTTGTGCCGCCATGATGATTTATGGCGGCGTACGTGCTTTTTTGTGTGCAAAATAACCCCGAATGAGGCTTATAAAAAAGTTGAGTCGGACAATGTAAGAAATGTGGCTTGAGTTAGAAGATGGTATTAAGCTAAAAACAAAAATAATAATGTTGCATGGATAAAATGTCAAATTACGCAATTCGGCTTGTTTTTCCTCTGAAAAATCTATTAGCTAATATCGTCCTAGTTCTATCCAATAAAAGTAACTTGCAGTCAGCAACTAATTCAGACGTCCGTGTGACCCCCCCCCCTCCCTCCCTTCATCCTTGCATGGCCTGCATGTTTGTGCATGGCGCGGCCTCCATGGCGAGGTGGCGTCCGAGAACGCGTATGGCGCCACGCTGTAGCTTTCTGTCTCACGTGGAAGTTCACCTTATAGTCCGGTGCAGCCCAAAACCGAGAGGTTCTGCGTGCTGAAGTTGCACAGTCACGAGGCACACACAGGCGTATTTAACAAATGTGCAAATGCACTTTTTTGAGTGAAATTACTTTTTATTGTTCTCCCTTTAGCTAAGTTTTCAAGGTTTGTTGCCTTATTTAACTTGTTACTTTTAGAAAAGTGAATGTGAAGAGTAATAAGAGGGAAAATCAGGTTGCTGAAATTGAACTTGAACCTTTCCATGACTCTGAACTTGAACATGAACTTGGAGAGTGGAAAGTGTGTGTAATGATTTTTTTTTTTTTTGCATGCCAGTTTGTCGTATTTGTCCTAAGCAAACAAATGAAGAAAAAAATTATAAATGGGCAAGTTGGAGGCTGAAACATTTTGTTGCAATCTTTATGAAAAAAAGCATTGTGTTTGATATTTTGTATATTTTACTTTTTTTTCAAAAAGGCAGCTATTTGAATTGCATCAATAGGTTTGTGCGTGTTTTGTAGGCTAATAATTAATTTGGTCTATTTTTGTTAAGTTTTCGTCCATATCAACTGACATAAAACACTGAATTAGTAATTGAGTTCCAATGACAGATTAAAAAAAATTGTGAAGCACCAGATATTGTTTTGCTAATTAAAAAAAAGTACATCTATCTAGTGTTAATAAAATAAATTAAAATTGTGTTTTTGTTTAACAGCAGAAATTAAGATTAGAATGCAGTGTGTATGTCTGACGTGCGTGCGTGTGTGTGTGTGTGTCTCTCTCTCTCTCTGTGCTTGCATGCATGTGTGTGTGTTTCCTATTCAGACACGCTAATGTTTGTGCCGAGATATTTAGTTGTTGTTTTTTTGTTATGCTGCTATTACACGTCGGCATTCTGACGAGGTCCAACACGGAAGCCTTGGCTAAGCGATGCTTTATTTTGATTGACAATGTTAGTCACACACCCTCATATGACACCCACAATATTAAAACAGGTGTGAATTGTGTCAATCAAAAAAGTGAGCAATTTTTTTTTTTTTTTAATAATCGTTGTAAAGGCAGACTTTTGGATTCAGCTTTTGTATTGGATTTAATTAGATTGTGTGGCTAATGAAGCGGAATGGGGCCTTCTCGTACTGGATCAGCAGTGCAGTACTGTGTGGAGCGTGATCTCGTTAATGTTAGCAGGACTTTGTATAAATAGGCTAGTAAAAGTTGACCTTTTGCGGGGGGGCCCGATCAGAAATGTTTATTTTTAATGTAGTATTCGAGTAACCTTCCTTCACACTCAACTTTGAGTGCAGCACAGCCGCCATGTTGCGAAAGACCTTGTCACGTTGATGGAGAAATTGTTCTTTGCGTAACAAAGAATTGTGTTGGATTGTGTACGAAATGTTGTAGGCAACATGTTTGAGTTACTTCAAAAGAACCCAATTGTTTTTGTAAACGACTTTCTTAAGAGGTTCAACACACCCGGCACTTGCTGTGGTAAATAAGCAGCACGTCAGCCATATTTGCAGAGATTATTATGACAACATTTTATTTGGAGTGATGCTCATGTCAATGGAAAGTAACCCAATAACAACATGTATATTATTTTCTTTGCCCTTGGTATGGGTTGCAAGTTAAAAGCCTGTTGTTAAAAAAAATACCTTAGTTTTAGTGTGGCGTAATGATCGCGGTTGGACAGAAAAATTATATTAGTGACCTAATACAACGTGGAATAGCTTAACCCTTTCAGACCTGCATTTTTTTTCTGCTGGGCATTTTTTAAACTGCTTTTTACTCTTTCCCACAAAAGAACATGGGGAAAATTGGGGGGGGGGATCTCATGTTTTTATTTTGTAACATTTTTAACATGAACATCATGCAACTCAACTTGCGATTGTGATTGGTTAGCTAGGATCCAATCATGAACCAAAAGTGTTGACATCATCTAAATGATGCGTTTTTATTGGTTTAGACACGCAAATATGTAATGTCCATTGCAATCATCTACGGGTCCGAAAAGGTTAAACCAGGTCAATGGCGTAATTAGCTTGTGCTATGCAGAATTTCTGAGGATTTTGTACAAATTTTCAAACCCTTAGTAGCACAGAGTTGCATTTTTAGTGCAGTTTACGCGAAATTTGTCAAGAATGGCAATTTTGCAGTAATTTTCATGCTCTCATGAGAATTTACTAGGATTTTCTATTGGACCCACCCGAACCTTCTCTTGGTCAAATTGGCAGGGGGGAAAAAAAAGAAGTTTTGCATCAAATGTGCATATGTTTGATGCTCATGTTGCCAAAAACTTGCGAATAGCTTTTTGTACAGCTCCTTATCAAATTCTTGTGAGAACGAGAATTCCAGCGGGACAAATAAGGAAATCTAGTGGCCCCCCAAATGTATTGCGCGGAGGCGTCAAAATGACTCCACTGGAGCAAAAAAACAAGCAGCCTTTACCTTCTTTTTTTGCCACCACACTCAGAGGTCATTAAGTCCATCATGCTGTCGACTGGGGGCGGACTGGGGGGGCCCCTCTTTTCTTTTTCTTTTTCTTTTTTCCGTTTCCCTCCTGTCTGTGTTAATCTGAATGTCAGCTGGGATGTGGTCACACGTGATTTTAACCACCGAAACCACAGCAACATGATGTCACCATGACATCATGCTGGGCTGAAAAGAGACCTTTCACCATGGATGCAGGGGCCCTCAATGGCCGCTTTACACAGCTGGAAGCCGGCCAGCTAACATTCAAGCAAATTTGTCAAATTACATGTATTATTACTTATTTGTGCCGGCGACCGCTAATGTCGTTTAGTGCGCGTTTTCTAAAAGAAGAGTCTTTAGTCGCCAGCGTATACGTGTGTCTCTCAGCGCCGCAATCTGCCTGGCAACGCCGACGTCCAGATAACACCGAGTGGCGCCCACTCCACTTTTCCTTTCCATTGCTCATATATTTCTACAGCTTTTGGCTCTCGCTGTTGCCAAGACAATTTTTGGACCCTGCAGAACTGTCGAGTCAGCCAAAATTGTTTCACTCGGAGATACGATTGCAATCAGTGTGGGGCTTCTCCAGCGAATGTAAAAAAGAAAAAAAAAGAAAAAAGCAAACGCTTGCAGAATTATTTTTCACCTTGAGTTTCGCCACCATCTTTAAAAAGGATTAAATCTGCTATATCAAGGGATTAGCAAGCACTCTGCTATTGCGTACTGACATAATGTACAATTAGCCTTGCTAACCTAAGCAGAGAATGTTTTCACCTTGAGTGTGTTTATTACCTGTTATACCTTTCATGAAACATTTTATTAAGGAACAAAATCATATTTTTAACTCCTAGAAATATAATATGTTTAACCATTACATTTAGATCCACTTTCATTGCCTTCTTTCTATTTCGGTTCTATTTGGTTATAGTGAGCTGGAAATAAAATATTGTCGATTAGGCTGTTTACACGACAACACCGAAATTCACTGAAAAGCGGATCTGGTTTGTTGCTTAGAAATGCGAGCACAGACGCCACTCACGCGCAACAAGCAGCAGTTTATCAGATACAATTAGCAACTCTTAAAAAAAGTGTCTTTAAGTTGTTCATTGTCACTCATAAACTTTACTGTCAAAAGTAAATATAAACCAAAGTTAAGTACACGGTCTATTTAAATCAATCACAAGTTAGCCAGTACGCTAACCTAATGCTAAATAGCGTCAATGTTGCAATGCTAACCCTAAAAACAATGGCTATGTATCAGTCATATATTCTTTATTCTGCATAGAATGACCAATATTAATGTCGTCCTGATGAGCTGAGTTATGAGTGTGTCAAGACTGTCTTAAAAAAAAAATATATATATATTTTTTTTTTTTTTAAAAGACGTCACAATGCTATATGATTGGCTGCTGCATCCAAGCAGTGTGGATTTATAATAATGCCTCAAGAACGGTATACATTTTTTAGTTATAAGAGTGGTTACAGAATGAATTAGTCTCTTATCTCAAGGTACTCTAATTGCTTAAAATACTTTTTCCATACTCAAAACCAGGGCAGATTTAATTGGCTGATATCAGCCCTCTAGGTCAACCTCCATACACATTTTTTTTTTTTTTTTTTACAATACGAAACAGAGTGACAAAAGTTAGACGATTTTTCTTTATTGTCAAATTGAATACTTTATAATACAAAGTATTGTAAAATTGTCAATGTGTCTCTCTAATTCATACCCAAAAAGTGTTTTTGATTAGGGGATGTCGGATGTCGGTATCTGACATGGCAATGGCCTAAAAAAAAAAAAAAATCGTGTTTTTCACGATGATAGGAAGTTACCAAATATGATTCTTTAGCTTACCGTGGCCTACCAAATTTCCACACAACTTTTTTCTTTGTTTTAATCGTAGTCCAAATCAAATTAGTTCTACTGGAGTGTTGTTGTAACAACCACAAGTGTTCCTAATCTGCATTCTCATGTCTTTGTATTATTTGCTCGTATTACACTAGCCCCTATCGTTGGAGGTAGGGATGTACTGTACCTCGGCTATCTGGCATTCATTTTGTTCCCGCTTGGTGGTGGTCTGTTAAGGGCTCTTGTGGACTGCTTGTTCCTTATTCCTTGAATGGTGTAACAAAACTGATAAGTGGTTAGTTTCCTTTCTTGTAATTATTTCAAATGTATGTAATGTGTTTTCTCACCCTGTCACAGCCATTTGCTGTACTTGTAGATTTCGTGCTGCACATACAGTCCCTGCTCAGGCTTTTTGAGTCATACGCATGCAAAGGACTAATACAGACGCACACGCTTGTGTGTGCACTACACAGAGTGCATTGAGTGCATTGAGCTATGGACATGAATCTGTCTCCATGGGCCGCGGGAGTTGGGTTACTCATGAGTCTATAAACATGTGCTGGCGGCGCTCCAAGGCGCTGAACTGTAATTATAAACGTTCCAAACAATATATAAAAGAGCCTCCGCAGCAAGGCCGTGCCCCGCGCCGCAATTAGCGTCCCTGTACGGAATTATCACCTACTCAGTGAAGGCCTCTAATTGGCAGTGTCCTCCACGGACGGCCAAAAGTTGGACCGGGTCTCTGCGGCGGGGCCCCCCCGAATACGCGCACTTACACATGCATGTGTCAAGAGCTCAACTGGAGCTTGCTGTGCCACATGTGCTCATTGTGATGCGCATTACCTCGTCCAGGCACGTGACAGAGCCCCTCTCATGCCACCCCCGGTTTGGCGGCGTCGCCAGACTGTCTGCACGTACCGTCGAGTGGCTGATGGAGGGTGGAGGGGTCGGCGCATACTGTACAGCAAGAATGCACAGACCTGCATAGAGTGCCTCGCATTTGCTGTTCACTGCAAAAGCCAAAGGCGAGGATTGTTGTTTTGATTTCGATTACGTGGAAAGTTAGTAGACTAATTAAAAGACTGAATAAGTAGTTCTGGATGTTGTTAGTCTGTAAACGTATTTGGTTAGTTGGACTTGAGAGTTAATTCGTAAACATAAACAGGATAGCACAAATCCAGTAAACACGAGCCCTGCTGCAATTTTTTTTTTTTGAATTGCCTATATTTAGTTTAATCGGTAAATAATGCTATAAACTATGATTGAATTTTTTTTTTAAGTTACTTTATAGCCACTCAGCAGAACAAGAACTCACATGCAGTTTATGACATAAGCTAAACTTAGCTCCTCCCTGACAAAAGTAGGTGCCGATACTAGTTTTACGATTAGGAACTAGAAATTAGAGGAATAGAAAAATGCCATTAATTTCAATTTTTTAATACTACATTAGAATATATAGGTCTTTCTTTAAAATTATCTGTCATTTTTGGAGGTCATTTTATGTAGTACCGGTATTTTTGTTTCGGTGTCCCTGGCTTGACAAGAGTTGAGTATCAGTATCGGTCTGAAAAAAAGTGGTAACAAACATTCCTATGCAAAAGATTTTCAACAATCGATAAATCACTTCAACATACTTCTACTTTCCTATTAGCTAGGCTTCAGCACCATCTTGTGGTGTCTTAGGGTATTGAAGAAAAATGCAAAAAATATGCAACGATTCGGCAAAGAAGCTAGTTTTTCAGTGAAAAGCTGAGGATATGTTTACCGAAAAAGAGAATGATAAGTTAAATTTGTGAATCGCAAACTGGGAATAGGGTGTATTTCACAAAAAATTGGCTGCGGGAATAATGTAAATACTTAACCCATTTTGGATGGTTACTAGGATAACGTTAATTCTTAGCCTGATAGCGTTTGCCCATTTAAGTGATTATCAGAACAACATATCATTCTTAGCCTATTAGCGTAAATGCTCAAATTGTTTTTGAACATTTTCAGAATACAATTTTACAAACGAGAAAAATCCTGTTCTGGTGGGGGGGGGGGTTGCATTCGAATTTGATTGATACAGTGACCGTATGTAAAGTGGCAGGCAATTATTCTATTATTAGGTGGTTAGCGGGTTGCTAAATGGTTAATTACCTAGATAACAAGTTAATTGCGTAGTTAACAGTACATCAAATATTTGAAACCATGTAGTTAGCTATGGCTAGCTCAATGTTTGTTAGTAATGTTACACCAGGGCTACTTAAACAAGCTAACTAATTCAGAGGGTAACATATAATACAGTGGACCTCCACATATTTGCAATTAATATGCATTTAATAGACCTCCAGCACTGATTTTTGCTATTTGCCGGATATTAGTAGGTTAGGTAGTTGTCCAAAATTGTTTTACATAGTGCAGCGCTTTTTTTCTTTCTTTCTAAATTGAGAGTATGAAATCACATTATTTAACTTACAGATCATGCTTTACTGGTCCACTCTGCACTGTTTGTGTTTCCAGGCTTAGCTAGCAAGATACCAAACTCGCGCCTTTAATTGTGTTCTCTGGGCTGCCATAGCTTACTCTCGCTTCGTCTCTTTCAGGAGGTTGAGTCCTAACGTCATCCAGAGGCCCAAAGCTGTGAAGACGGGCACTGACGCACGCACTTCTGTCGCAAGTACCCCAAGGTGATCTACTATATCACCAACTGCTGTGAAAATGCCGCCATTCTGTCTGTTGCTCCTTGCCTTGTTATTAGACCCAAAAACATCATCTTTAACTTGCATAATAGCGCTTAGGGTGCACCCCTAATTGGCCACCAGGCGCAGCCCGCCCTCCACTCTGTTAGAAAATGGTTTCCACTCTCTTGCCTTCCAGCGCCGCCATTTTGTGTGGCGCTGCCAAACTAGTCGGGCAGCGGGTGGGGAGAAAGAAAGACAGAAAATGGGTCCTTTTAAATGGGTCCTTCTTTTAACTGCTGTGCCTCTCGTGCTTTTATCGCTGTAGCGTACAGCCTTCCGTTTCTCCGTAAACTGCACTCGAGCGCCTGTCAATGTACCTGTCTCCACCCGAACCGCAGCACCCTGCGTCAGCTCGAGCCTCGTCTCCCGCCGTGCACTCGCTAACCTCGGGCTCCGCCCCTCAGCCTCCAGCAAGCTTGGCTTAAGTGCCAGGCGTTTGATTACATGTGCAGATGTTACTCGGATCCTCCCAACTTCTCTGCACTGCAGTGTGTCTCTTGTTAAAAGAAAGTCACACTAGTTTTTTCTTTCTTTCGTAGCAAATGTGATGTGCGTGTGTGAGGGAAAAAAAGATGGCCACAAGGAAGGATTTGACCTCTAAAATATTGAACATAGTGTCTTGTGTTTGGAAAATGTTGCTGATTCTTTTGGGTTTACTTCGGTTGCTCCGGGTTCAGGGTGAGTTAAGACGAGGGAATGGTGTGTGTGTGTGTGTGTGTGTGTGTGTGTGTGTGTGTGTGTGTGTGTGTGTGTGTGTGTGTGTGTGTGTGTGTGTGTGTGTGTGTGTGTGTGTGTGTGTGTGTGTGTGTGTGTGTGTGTGTGTGTGTGTGTGTGTGTGTGTGTGTGTGTGTGTGTGTGTGTGTGTGTGTGTGTGTGTGTGTGTGAGGAAAAATGCAGCTTGGTGGCAAAATGGCGAGATACAAGCTGATATTAACAACAGCAGGCACACAGAAACGTTTGCTTTATTTTGTACATTAGTGATTTGGTTTTAATTTACTGCCTTGGCATGTATACCAAGATGTCAGTTCAAGAGTTTTAAATGAAAAGTAAATATTTCCTAATTAAATGCTTTAAAAAAAAAAGTTTCATCTTCAATCTTATGTTTTACACAATTTTACACGTGATTGATTTACACAAAAATGGCATTTCCTACTAAGTACACTTTAAAAACAGTTGGGTCAAAAATAACCCAAATTGGGTTTAAAAAAAAAAAGGACCAATGCAAATGCTCAAGTTAATCATTTAAACCAAAAAGTTGGGTCAAATGAATAACACACAAAACAAGCCAAAAATTTTGGTTTGAGTTATTCTATTGAAACGACTATTTTGATTATATGTGTAACCTAAAAAGTAGGGTCAGTCTCGAAAAAGAAAAGAAAATGGTTGTTTGGTGGGTTATTTATTCGACTAACTTTTTGACGCAATTTGGGTTATTTTTGATCCAATTATTATTATTTTTTGATGCAAAACCCAAAAAGTTGGGTCACTCCCTTTTTGACCCAACTGTTTTTAGAGTGTAAATAAAATTAAACTGAAGTAAAATAAAAACTTAAAAAAAAAAAAATCATAATTTGAGTACGTCAGACCAAAACAATAGCAAAACTGTCACCTCATGGTGTTTTATTAGTATTGGTAAAGTGTTATTTTGCGTATAGTTAATGTAATAATCTATATCTGTGTACAGTATGTTTGTACATAAATACATAAATTAGAATCTAAGAAAGTAAAGAGTTTTTGCCACATTTATGCTACAATTTATTGGCCATTGAGCTGCTCCTTCTGGTGTACGCGCCATGGCCACCTGGGGGCAGTATAATATAAACGCATATACACAAGGAGCCAGTCTTCAGTAAGCTGCAGTTATTTTTGTAGTTTGCGGAGAGCATCAATAATAAATGCCTGTGACTGTTGTTATGATGTCTGCCTGGTTTAACACTGCAACACGATGCTATTCTTAACTTTTTTTTACTGCAACACGTTAACCAAAAAACAACCCAGACAGTGCCAGACGATTTCCAGCATTTTAACTCCTCTTTCAAGGCAAACAGAATATTGTGTGCTGTCACTACATAAACATTCTTCCGTTTCATTCTTTTATTAGAAAAAAAAGTGTTTCTACCTTATTCCGTTCCTTAGTAATCACCATTTGAAAATAGGTAATTTGAGTAACATTAGGGAGAAAAGAAGCTTTTTGTGATAAGATACATTTTCTGCACAACAGTGACTTTGACACTAATGTATATATGTTTTGTTAGTGACACTCTGTGAATTAGATTTCATATGACAAAGGCTTTAATCATTCATTCATGTCATTCATTTCATCATGTTCATGATGTTTAATTGCAAAGTCCATATTGTCCATATTACCGGGAGACCGTTGAAAAGCGATATAATGCTGCCATCTGCTGGCCATTATTAGTGGATGTTTTGGTATTTTACAACCCCAATGACAAGGCAGCGCTGCACGGACGTTACCCTGCCCATTGAGAGGGAAAAAAACCCATAGTAAACGTCAATTAACGTTTTTGGCAACATTCATTTGGATTTTGCTATACGTCATCAAACGTTTTTGGCGGTAAGAGAGTTAAGCTCATTTATGGCGTTTTGCATTTTTGTTTGCATTAAGCTAACTATTATTACTACAAATATTAAAGCAAAACTTTGAGGTTATTATAAACACACAATGTATCATCACAAGTCAAGGGGGAAAAAATCGTTCAAATGACCGTCTTTATCTGGATGATAATTCTCAGGCACCTCTGTTAGTTATTTATATTGAATTTGTGCAGAGTAATCCTTTTGATGCTCACCGAGCTGTAGAGAAATGAGTTTTGGTACTTTTTGCGGGAAAAAAAACCTACAGAATTTTGGTCGAGGAGGCTCCACTAAATATGTTTGTTGCCTCAAATCAAGTCATTAGCTGATTTTGACTCTAGGTGCAAAGTTAGCAAAGCTCCTCATCAAGACCTACTTAACGTAGCGGGTCAGAAAGGCGCCTTTGGCTCCATATTGGGGCTCCATGTGCACATATGGGGCGGTGTGGCGTCCATATTGTGTTAATGGGATGAATTATAAACGCTTTTTGCGTAAGCACGGTGTTTCTGGGCCATATCTGTGATCTCGGAACCCTCACCCTATAGCGAGCAGATGGCATGCAACATGTAACTTATCGCGCCGACTGCCTCGCGGCAATGACGCACAGACGCGCGTAGGCACAAGTGTGCATCGACGTGATGCCAAGCAATTCCACAAACACCGTCCTTGTCCAATGCACAGTGGGGGGGTGGGGTGGGGGTGGGGGGGGATTATGAAAATGGCTTCATCAGGGTACATTACTTTATATTGCGCTTGATTTTGGCAGCAGGCCCGGAGTTGATTGCTGCTGCCAAGCTTCGCAATAGCAGCCCTCGCTGCGGTTAGCTAGCGCTGCGCTCCCAGGCCACGTAGCCGCTAACGAACCCTCGGCGCGGCTCTGTCGTCAGTGCGCCGTAAACGAAACGGTATATCAGCTCTTCAAGGTTACAGACGGCTAACGACGCGAGTCTGCCCGCTCCGGCGTCGTGTCTGTCAGCTCAAGTTCATATGCAGGGGGGCTCCGCGGCGCTATTTGACGCGGACGCTAAATATAGCAGGCGACAGATGCCGCTCGATGGGGCACTGCCTGCGCTGACGGAGTGCAGCTCTGCAGGCAACGCTGAGCATGCAGACGTGACTTTTTTCCTCCGGTAGACCAAAGGTCGTGATAATGTTCAAAATGGTTTCTTCTTCTTCATGCAACGAAATGGTTTCTTCTTCTTCATGCAACAATCAGAGAAAATGGATTGTGGTTGTTTTTCTTCTAAGGAAGAACTATGATACAGTAGAAGTAATACCGTACCCCCACCCCCCCACCCCTCCAAAAAAAATCAAGAAAAAGCTATTTGTTTGTGCTCATAAGTTTACATACGGAACTTGAGAGCACAACCTGTACGGTGTAAAAGGCTTGATGCCCATAAAAAACAAAATGTGGCCATTATGATCATTTGAATTTTGGTGACGATTCATAGCATTTTTGAGTCATTAATCTACAGTTGTGCTCATAAATGTATATACACTAGACCGGCCGGGTATGTAGACTTATGAGCAAAACTGTTTAGTTCAAAATTTTTCCTTATAATTGCATTGCTAATTTTCCATTCTTTTCTAATTTCTACTTCCTGATCGTAACATGGCCATCGCTAGTACACTGAAAAAAATGGGGATTGATATTTATTTCTAAAAAAATCTTGTAAAGTTTGTTCACATTAGAAATTCTAATTAAACTCCTTGTAAAATGTACTTTTAATTTCAAATTTCTGAGTGCATCAACCTTTACTAAGCTTTTTCAAGTAAATATCACTCCCCATTTTTTCAGTGTGATGATACCTTGAAATAAGGCCTCGTATTGGCCAGATGCCGAAAGCTGGCATCGGTTTTTGCCCTTCTTATGTGTCTTCAAAACGCGGCCATTTAAAAGGGGGAAAAAAATCACAAGAAGCCAGGTCATGTAAGCGGTGAGGTTGCCCCCAGCATGGAGATCTTCTTCTCGGCCAGGAACTGTTGGATGCTCAGGCCAATTTGGCCAGGCACGTTGTCATGGTGAAGCTGCCTTAACTTAACTAATCTGGCTCGCACAGACGGGGAAAATTCATTTTCAGTAACTTTTCTGACAGTTTTGTATATTATAATTCATACAGAGCTGTTAATTGAAAACGTAATGTGCGTCAATGTCATTGGCTTTACATTTTATTGCTGTTTCGGAAATCGTTTCCCGGCCTAAGAGGCAGTGGCAGAACGAAGTGTTCTCATTGGCCTAAGAGGCGGTGGAAGAATAAATTCTGCCTAGCAACAAGTGGCACATGCTTTCAGGCCTGTTGATCTTCATTGCTGTACATGCTTTCCTTTTAATTATTTTTTTAGTACAAATGAGAATTTTACACAGCGTGGTAGTTGTTCCTGCTTTGTGGATTATTTCTCCGTGTACGTGTTCATGTAAACACACCCTTTGCAAATCCAGCCTAGCAAACTGTACTATCCACTCACACTTCCTTGTTTGCATCCCACACAAGTGCATGTTAAAAGTCTTTGTGTACATGTGACTGTACGCAGCGTGTGAGAGATGAGAAGCAGCTGCCAAGGCTGGGCTGGCTTGAGTGGTCGGGTTGACCCCCACCGCGTGCCCTGTCATTACAATCATTGGGGCTCGTTTTTCCCTTCTTTTTTTTTTTTCCTTTCTTTTTTTTTTTTTGAAGCTCCAAAGATATGGCTGTGGGGCCGCGGAGGGACAGGCTCGCTCGGTGTAATCCCGCGCTCTTCACCTGGCATGTTTACGGCCCTGCCGGTTGGGAGGCTAAGCTGCTTTTGGGGGCCCCCCGTTCATCTCACTGTTTGACACGCTCGCATTAGGTGTGTGCGCGCGTGCATGCACACGATAATAATTCCGATTTTTTTTCACACATTTGCTCCCAAGTTCAACCATATCTGCCTCATGTGTAGGTGACCGAGGGGTCAGCCTGTCTGACTTTGCGCGCAATCCCCCTGTGGCTCGCCAGCACCGTACCCCCCCCCCCCCCCGTGACATGTGTAACAGGACCTGCCCGTGCCGCGTCCTCCTCCCTCGCTCCTGTACCCCCCCCCCCCCCCCATCACCAACACCCCCTTCCCCTCTGGGCCTGGTATAAATAGATGGCTCATGTCTGTTGTGCTACTCTCTTGAGCTATGCGTTCGAAACGCTCCATTTTGTCTATCTGGATTCCTTCTGACGACACCATCACATGACAAACATTCACGTGTACACAGTAAATTCTGTGGAGTCAATTTGAGTCTATTTAGAGTGGGACCAATTAGAAAAATAATTTAAAATAAAAAAAAAAGTGACTCAGCATGGGAAAGTCTCCACATATATATGCATTATTATTACATTTATTATAGCTACATTTTGATGTGAACGTTTCTGCTGCGTTGCGACTGAAATTCCCCCCCAGTACAGACTTTGCAAGTAAGGGGTGGTCATTAATCGCATATTTAAAAAAATGAGTGGCATTAAAGGAACTTTAAATTAACTCAAAATTGACGCACTCAATTTTGACACCGCGAGTTAAAGCAAGGCTGGAAAGCCAATATACAGTTGTAGCTATTTAATTCTGTCGTGATAGTGAAAAGAGAAGCCCTTGTGGACCTTGTCTGTCTAAACATCCAGATGCTAAAGCTACCTACCGCATTGACCAAAGAAGGCCTTAGATCGCATTACAAGGTTAGAGCACTTCACTTCACTTTGTCCTATCGCTGCACTGAGACCCAGTATTGATCGATAGCACTTAGACTTAAGTGTGATTGAATTAAAGCGGCTTTTTAAAGCGCGCCAATCTCTTGCGCGGAGGCCGCTCGAAGCGCTGGCGGACTTCTACGTCGTGCGTGGCGCATTCGGATGTCGCTGCGCGGCATTGCGCGTTTGTGTGACATGACGAGAGATGTCGAGGTGGCGAAAGAAAGCAAGTCGGTCAGCCGCTCGCCGAGGCGCCCCCGGCCAAAGCGGATATCGGTTGAGTGCTCTCGGCTTTCACGCGTCTGAGCCATCTTGCTGACTTTGCACACTTCCAAGAAGCGCTCATAGCAAAAAAAGGGGTGTTTTTAGCCTGTAGGAGCCACGCATGCATGCTTGCATTAATGTGCCTGCGTGCAACATTTTCCTGTCACTGGATGATAGCAACTGGCCGCACTTGAAAGCGGACGCGGGGCCAGACTGGACTCGGGGCCAGCTGCTATATTAGAATTGAGCGATGTTCAGTCAGCAGCCTGACAAGACTGCATGCCTCAAGTGTGGGTCTTATGTATGAAATATGGACTGTGGGGCTGGGTATCGATTTTCATTTCCTCAATTGATTTGATTTCGATTCACGAGAGTTCAGTTGGATTCAGTTTGGATCTTCCCCCCCCGATTCGATTCACTTCAGTTCAATCCGATATAGCACATCAATTCTTCTTAAGTGTCCACTACGTGATGTTTACTCCACAAATATTAAATTCCAAAGTAAATTTTGCGGAGGCAGTAACTGTCCAAATGATTTTGTTTATTAATGATTGTTATAACCACTTAAATGTTACACAAACATTGACATCAGCAAGGATGAGATAAACATTTTCATAATCTTATTCAACAATTGAAAATATAAATGAACTCATTCACTCCCATCCATTTTCACTGAAGCAATCCCCTTCGCTCCTGGCTGTTTTACTGGATTTTGCAAGGCCAACAGAATATTGTGTTCTATTGCTATAAAAACATGGAACCTACCAAAAGAAAAAACAGTCTCTCTCTTCTTTCATCAGGAAAAGTATATATATATCTGTTTTGCAGCAATTAGCTTTAGAATAATGCTAAGTTTCATCATTATTCACAAACCTGTTTAAAACACTGGGGAAAAGAGCTTGTTGCAAAATGGTCTCTTATACTCTGCTGCCACCTGCTGGCCACTTATTATTACTATCATTGCTTTAGGCGACCTCTTCAGGTCAGAGGCGGCATAAAAGCCTTCTGTATGCTCTAGCATTAAAAAAAAAAAAACATAATACAAAACTTAAAAATAGAACGTTTTTGTACGTTTTTGGGAGCAAATGAGTTTAAAAAAAAGATTCTGAAATGTCTTTAAGTGTGCAATAAATCAGGTCTTTCATAAATATAAGGAAATACTTTTTAATTCATGTGAACAGTGAATTTCAAGAAAACAGTCAAATACACAAAAAAAGTGGCCTTTTAAATTCAATTTTCTTTAAAAATTATGGGGAAAAGAGATATATAAAATAATTGATTCATGGTTTTATGAATTATTCAATTTTCTTAAAGCCAGATCTAATCAACTGTATGATCAACAATCAGACCCACAAAGGTTCATTTAAGATAGGAATTCCGTTTCGATGGTGCCGATATCCTGTACAGTAACCATTTTATGAGGACGACATTAGTCCCTGGAACAAATTAATTCTCTTATTTCCGATGAGGATTTTTTTTTCTTTTTAATTGGAGCAACTTGAAAGTCAATCAGCACCACAGAACCAAACGTGGCGCCAATTTTCCGACTCCCGTCGCCAGCCCAACTCCATCGGCTTCCATTTTGCTCCCGCGTTGACAACATGTTACTTGTCACGTCAGCATGAGAAGATCCAGATAATGTCTGGTGGGATACATTGTGGTCATCCACATTCATACATTTCTGGATCTGCTTTGTGTCAACTCTATCACCCTGCCAAAGAACAGTATGAAATTTCACGTTAATAGCGTCTTCATTGCTGCTCCAATTGTTAGCACTTTCCAAAAGAAAAAGGACATTTAGCAGCTTTTTTTAATAGCATGCTAGATGTTAGCATGCAAGCTGCTCAATTTCAATTTTTTGGGAAAGTGTCACTTTCCCCCCCAAAAAAATAACATGAGAGTTTTTAGCTTGCTAGATGCTAAGTTTCAATTTTTTGGAAAGTAGTAACAGTTGGATTGGGTGGAATTTGCCCTAAGAACAAATTGAAATTTCGAGTTAATAGCATCTTCATTGCTGCTCCCATTGTTAGCACCCCCCCCCCCCCTCCCAAAAAATGTTGCAATTTTTTTTTCAATAGCATGCAAGCTGATATATATTTCCTTTTTTTTTTTAAGTGTCACTTTTCCCAAAAAATAACACTGGAGTTTTTTAGCTTGCTAGATGTTAGCATGCAACTGCTAAATTTACTTTTTTTAAATGTGGTTCCATTTTTGTTTGTTTTTTGGGGCGGGGGGGGGGGGGTGCTAACAATTGGAGCAACAATGAAGACACTATTAACTAGAAATTTCATACTGTTCTTTGGGTGATTTTTTTTGTAATCTTTCACCCAAAGAACGATATGAAGTTTCTAGTTAATAGCATTTTCATTGCTGCTCCGATTCTCCCCCCCCCCCCCTCCAAAAAAAGGAAATTTAGCAGCTCACATGCTAACATGCTAACATTTGGCATGCTAAAAAATAATTTAAAAAAGCTGAAAACTTAAATGTTAATTTTGGGAAATGGTGATTAGAACAGGAGAAAATGATTGCGGTGATAGCTAATCCAATTCCTAATATGCTAAAACAGTTGGTATGCTAACATATCAAGACAGAAACATGAGTAAAGAAAGGTCTATGTCCTAATAGAATATATTAAATGTTTTTAAAAATGCTAACCATTGGTGGTATGCTAACATTATAGCAAAAAGCAGAGAACACTAAGACAGATTGACAAGGATCTAAATGTGAGACACAGGTGGACATTTTATGACTTTTTGGGTGTTTGTTTGTCGAGGTCCTCGATTATCATTTAACAATTCAAATGGTTACCTAAGACTTGAAAACGTTATTTGAAGTAAACGATGATTTCCCTCTGTGCTTCTTTTAGATGGAGCCGCCGCTGCGCTGCGCCGACGTTGCGCCATGTTGCACCTTCTTCGTGGTGCAGAGGAGGTGAGAAACACATTGTGAAGCTTACCGAGCAAGAAGTCACAGGACTGTCATGGCAAATACAGGCTCGTTGAAAAAATGTGACAGTTGGGACATGCTTTCGAGCTATTGGCTCACAATGGTATGTTACATTTTTGTATTTTTAATAATAATAATAATAATAATTTAATATTTATTTATGATCTGTTAGTACAGTAGAATTACTGAAATGGTATAGAAACATAAAATGCAGAATTTCTGAAAATATTATAAGAATAAGCTTGTGTCACTCCAGTGGTCACATTAACTCATTCACTGCCGTTGACGGCTATAGACGTCAAAAATTCATTTGAACTATTTCTGTCAGTTTAACATTTTTTTCCCACTTTTGTTAACAAGAGTATGAAAACCTAGAATTGGTTTTTATTGTAGTAGAACAGATATAAAATATGTGATTAATCGTGAGTTAACTAGAGAAGTCATGCGACACCCCTAATTTTTAATAATCTTTTCTAAAAAAAAAAAAAAACAGATTATTAAAATATTGATATATATACATATTTATTTATGTTTAATTTTTTTTAAAGATTATTAAAAAAATTAGGGGCATCAGGCGATTACAATTTGTAATCGTAATTAACCGCATGACTTCCCCCAGTTAATCACAAATTTTATATCTGTTCTAAATGTACCACAAAAGAAATTGTGCTAGGTTTTCATACTCTTGTTAAAAAGTTAAACTAATAGAAATAGTTCCAATACATTTTTGACGCCTATAGCTGTCAATGGCAGTGAATGTGTTAGCGAAAGAAATGGTGGTAAAATGGCCATCATGTCGTTTGAATGCATGTGTCGAGTAACATGTTTTTGTTTGTCAAAGCGGGTGCGTATCGTGAATCGGCGGATGCAGCGAATATTGCCAGACTGTCCTTTGGGGTGAGGTAGTAGGTTGTATAGTTTTAGGGTCACGCCCTTCCTGACAGATAACTATACAACTTACTGTCTTTCCTGAAGTGACTGTAATGTCGTCTGATGATTGGACGGACATCTCACAGGACCACCGACGACGTTCTCTAAACTGCGGCTCCTCCTGATGGCGGATCATGGCAACTGCACTTTTAGCTTCATTGCACTCAGTGAACCTTGTATGTTGCCGCGTTTGTTTCCTCAGCCCAGGATGTTTTGATTGTCGTCAGGGTTGTTTGAAGTTTGCATGCACTTTGTGTGCGGCGCTCGCGTGGAGTTCCGCCGTGTTCCTGATGTTCGTACGGGGTGAGGTAGTAGGTTGTGTGGTTTCAGGGTAGTGATGTTGCCCAATCAGGAGATAACTATACAACCTACTGCCTTCCCTGAAGGGCAGCAATACGTCGCCGGGACGACTTGACACTGACGCCCACTGGAGGCCGCAACTTTCCACGACGACCAGCAGGTAAAGGCTTTTATATATATATATATTTTTTTTTTTTTTTTTTTTTTTTTTTTGCTTAAAATTTTAATAAAAGGTATGAAAATAAAGTTGTGTGTGTTGCTCATTTATTTATTCTTTGTATGTGATGATAACAAAAAGTGCTCTAAAATGTATGTAATAATTAGTAATATGAAAATGTAAGATTCAAACCCAAGGACCTTGACTGTGAAGCAAATATTGTAACCACTAGGCTATGGTGTGGCATAGTCGAGCATTAGTCCTTATCGCCCCCAAACGGCATTTTATTTGCTGTACAACAAAAAGCCGAACAATGATGATAATTAAAGCACTGGAGAAGGTCATTTTGTTGTCATGAAATAAATTAATTGCAGCTGTATTGTTGTTCAAGAAATTAATTAACTCATTCACTGCCATTGATGGCGATAGACGTCAAAAAATGTTTTGAACTTTTTCTATTTGTTTTTTTTTTTTTTTACTTTTGCTAACAAGAGTATGAAAACCTAGTGAAGTCATGTGATTAATTAAGATTACTAATTTTAATTGCCTGACTCCCCTAATTTTTTCTTTTTCTTTTTTTTAGACAAGATGTCAGGTGATTAATTTTTTTTATTGTAATTAATCAGATGACTTCACTAGTTAACTCACGATTAATCACAAATTTTATATCTGTTCTAAATGTACAATAAAAAAAAAGGTTATAGGTTTTCTTTTGTTAACAAAAGTAGAAAAAAAAACGTTAAACTTATGGAAAATAGTTCAAATTAATATATGCCAATGAATTAATTTATTTGGGATATCAAAAAAGCTTTGGATAATCCATTACGTGCATCTGCTGCATCACAGTCGAAATATTTTTTTTTTTTTCAAAATGTGTTTGGCCTTAAAGGCCAGTTTTGATGTGATAATTATAACTTGATTGTAACTGGGGCTGCATTGCGTCACCCTGATTGATCTGTTTCTAATATTTTGACCCCCCGATCCAGCTAAATACATGACCAGAAGAAATCCGCATTCAATTTTCTCCATCCAAGCTGTCACATAATAAGTGTCAAGGTGAGCCTAAGGTGTCACAACATCACAGTGCAGTAGCCATACACATTCATGCATGTACAGCATACGAATATAAAAAGTCTACACACCCCTAATCAAAACAAACTTTTTGTATTATAAATCAATCGTACCAAGATGAATTTCCAAACCTGTGTGACCTGTATTGCGTAACTCATTTGGAAAACAAAATATTTTCGAGGCGAAGCCAATGTTGCGCAAGTGTGCACACCCTCAGAACCTGCAATGTGACTGCGTTCAAAATGAACCAATCACAGCCAAACGCGTTAAGAAGTGTGAGGGCACACTTAACTGCCACTCTTAATAAACCACAAATAAAGTTCAGCGAACAGGAACACACACGTGAAGCGATTAAAGTCTGCAAAAAAAGAGTTGAATGCTTAAATTTGAGTGACGAGAATGGCACCAATGTGCCTCATCTGTGCCGGAAAGCCTGTGAAACGTTCGGCATCCGCTGGTGGATGTCATTAGCTCAATATGCAATACGGACTGATGAAGAGAAAAGCCATCATTTCGTCAAGCTTCTCAAGTCGTTGGGCCATCAATGAGAGTTATTGATCGTACAGTGAGCGGATTTGATTGAAACCACTCACATGATAAGCTAAATTCATGACACGCTCGTAGAAAATATATTGCTAAATAAATGCTAGGAAAATTGTATGTCTGGAGTACTGAACATTACATGCATATTAATGAACGTTCACTGGGCAGAGGTATTTTGTATGGCATACACAGTATTCTACAGCGCCATCTAGTGTTTATTATATTAGCTACTGTATACTACTTTTTAAAAAAAAAATTTTTTTTGCATTTTATATTCCTCCGAATCATAATAAGAGTACATGTATTACAAGTTTCAGCCTACTAAAATGGAGGTGGTCAATTTTTATTAAGCCTCAATTTTTTTCCAAAAATATACCATCATCCAAAATATATATTATTATCAAATAGACGCTTCATGAGTTGAAACAGATTTATTTTTAAACAGAAAAATAATGTCACATTAGTTTGCCATTTTCATCAACTGCTAATATTACTAGTGATTATAATTAACAATCATCCTGATATGATTATTAATAATAATAAATACCTATACCTATGGAGGCGTTTTTGAGTGTGTGTGTTTTGACAAAAGAAATATACTATAATCCAAAATTAGCTTGTTTTGAGTATTCTGTTCAAAAAATCTCATTTGCATCAAATTTGCAATGACCATCTTTTAATCAGTAGGTGGCAGCAGAGATTTATTTATGCTCCACGCCTAACTATGACCCACCTCTGTGAACTTCAAGTGGGTCATCCAGTATGCTTTATGTGTACCAATGACAATCGTAACGAGAATATGAGAAATATTATGATACACGCTTGGAAAATTTCTATTGTTGATTTGCAAATTAGTTCATCTTTCTTCAAGCCTTTTATGGTCATTCTTACACATATTGACCCAGTTTTAAA
Organism: Leptonotus elevatus; assembly: GCF_054856555.1. Lineage (NCBI taxonomy): Eukaryota > Metazoa > Chordata > Actinopteri > Syngnathiformes > Syngnathidae > Leptonotus > Leptonotus elevatus. The sequence continues at coordinate 4,660,407 of NC_141242.1, forward strand.
GATGTAAACCATTAGTCACATTGCTACATAAGAGTTGGGACGCTAACAAATTTATCACAATATAGAAAAGCACTAAGGAAGGAGATATGTTGAGAAATAATCAAAATGGCGTATGCTAAAAAAAATTATACTAAAGTGCCTTAAGTGTGTTTTGTACTTAGTTTTAGTTTTAGTTTTAGGTATCTTGCTATATGTTAGCATACCAACTGTTAGCATTCTACCTATCTTAAGAGGCTCAACAGGTTCCCAAACTCACAAAACAGTCCATTCAGGTTGTTAGCATGGACAATATAAGCATGCTAGCTGTTAGCATTATTGGAATTTTTATGTTGTAGGGCCAAAGTTTAAAATAGTTCCCACAACGGCCAACAAATACTCGTCTCACAGATTAGCAGCCCTGTTTAAAATTTCAGATCATGCATTCTAATTTAATCCACTTTTTGCCTCGATTTTTCTTTTCCATCGAGCACACGCGCTGAGATGCCTCGACCGGCTGATGTTGAGCAAAGCGGTTGCATAATCTGCACTTGTCAGGTGGGGGTCACAGTGGTCCCATGGCCCACACTGAGGGGGAGTCGAGAGGGGGTCTTCAGCCAGGAGCTGCCACCAGGAGGCAAGCCAGACGCTTTTGAGGAGCCAAAGATGTGTCCAGAATGTGATGAAGGGCTGAAATGAGGAACGGGATGGGGAAACGGGCGCAGAGGGATGCTAGCGGGGTTGTGCAAAGACAACACCCCCCCCCCCCCCCCCCACACACACACACACACACACACTCTCTCAAACTGTTAACATGTTAGGAAAATGTGACCTCTTTTTCAACTCATCTGTGGTTTTCTATTTTTCTTGTGGTGTCATTGATTAAATATAATACATATGTGTAAAATGTCTAGAAATGCTCAATTTTGGAGATAATAATTTTAAAGTCCCCTGTGAAGTTAATATACAAATTGAGATTTGTTTCTAACTCGATTAAACATGTATGAGAGACTGAGAACTACTCAGTTCAGTACTCAGTTGTTGTGGATACATGTACTGTATTGCTAATACGAGTCCCCCCCCCCCCTCCCACTAATATAAGAACTTGAATGCCTTCATTAGCAACTTTGCATCAAGCACAATTGCGACATGCAGTTAGCTCGCTAGCTAGCTATGCCTACACTAAAAATGCAGCACCTTGTAGTCCTTTGACTTGGACACTTCATAGTGCCTTGTTGTATTTCATTTTTAAAAATACATTTCCCAATGTCTAAAAGGTACAGTATTTAACAATGAGGTAAATCATAAAATACACATACTTGATCTTTTTTCCCCCCAGTGCGAAGGCATAAAAAATAGCATTCAAGGACGGCGCGAAACTGCTCAACAGCAAACCATCGTTAAGTGCAAGAACTCATTTTGTGCATTTTTTTCCTCACGAAAGTACATGTTTGTTATGCATGTCAGTCCAAAGCCGCAAAAAAAAAGAAATATTCAAGACCATTTGCAAGCGCAACTCAGCCATGTCTGCCATCTAGAGGTAGATGGTGATATTACAACTTACAACTATACTGTGAAGGATAAAGACCGGGCTGGCTTGTGAATAATGTAAATTTGTATCTAATTGAGGGCTATTAAAATTCATTGGATCGTTTTTTTCCCCCATTTTGTTTATTGGTTGTCAGAAACAATGGCATGGACATTTTTTTTCTTATGTTTATTCTTTGCCAAGAATCATTTTTTATTTTATGTTTTTCCACCCTCTTGGCTGTATATCATGGATCGATTTGTAATCTATTTTATTTCCTGCATTGTATTCCTTCTTTACGGATGAACGTAAGGTTATGCGAGGACAGCCTTACTTTTGGTATTTGAGTGGGCGTCTCAGCCCCCTCCCGCCTCCTACATTTAATTTTTTTTAAAGGGGCCGCACCTTGGTAAATGTAAACTTCCCATTGGCTAAAAGTGTAGGTGTGTCTCTCCCAGATGCGGAAATAGGGCGGGCTTTCACCGAGCGCTTTTTGCAGTCGTCACTTCCGGCGGGCGTGAGCCTCAGCGTACGTCCCCTGCTTTTGTACGGACGTGCTGGTTCCCTTTTTTTTGACAGCAGGCGGGCGGGCAGGCAGGCAGCGCGGCAGGGGGAAACAAAACAAGGACGTGGCCAGGCTCTGCTGCTCTCTCCCTCGCCCTGCGTCTCCTTTATTGACCCGCTCCTCGTCCACACACCCGGGCGACATGCTGGTTCCGGTTCGAGCGTCCTCTAAAAAGGTAAGACGTCTGCTTTGCGGCTCTTTTTGAACGTGAGCTGTGCACACCGACGCACACTGTTGTTGATGTTGTTTTTGTCATGCACGTGATTATTTAAAGGCGATGTTTGTGCATGCGCTTATGTGGCGCTTTTGACAGTTTTGTCACCTGCACGCACACTTAATCTGATTTCAGTTTGATTATTATTGTTGTTGCACGCCTGCGCAGAACGAGTTCAGGCTGCTCAGTGATGTCAGCCAGCCAATGAATCAACACAATGTCTGCTTGTGCAAAGCCATTGTTACAGGAGAAGTAACCGTGCACAGCAATAGATTGTTTGGAAAATTAACTACCTTAATGCATATGCACGAACTAAGCAGGTAACTACTACTGCACACTGATTGTTTACAAAAGTATCAACAGAGGTACCAAATTCCTCAAAACAGCCAAACCACATGACAATAACATCAAAATGAGACAGATCGTAAAAAAATCTTAGCTCTCCACCATCACGGCCAATATTAAATTGCAATAACACAGAAGGCCTTGGAGAGATATTTGATTCCAAATATGATAATGTTGTAAGCCACTGTAACGCTTAGAATGTTAATAAAATAGAAAAAATAACACTCATGGTTCTTTTAAATCTCATTGCACACACTTGTAAACCATTATAAAATATTAAATGCAAAGTTAAACACTGCAACAATATGCGCAGTTTGAAAATTAAAATCAGCGATTCTTTGACATACCACTAAAGAGAGTTCACTTTGAGAATCAATGAGCTAATTGAAAAAAATAAAAAGAAACAAGAATCTCATGAGCTTATTTCAAAACATGGGGAACAATACCACCAAGATTGATTTATGGAATTATATTGAAATAATATTTCTGAGTTAATATTATGACTTGTCGCTAATCTCTGTAGTATGAATTTGACCTTAAAAAAAAAAAGACAGAAAAATTGATATGTGTGTAAGTATAGGATATGTTCAATATCGAATGTTTCTCTAATTGCTTTTAAAAGAATAATTTTGGGTTGAAGCTTTTTTTCTTCTTCTCCAGAGCTCACCAAGTAGCCACCACCTTTCCTCGAGTCATCATGAGGAATTTTGTGACAAACTTTTAAGAACCTGCATGCAAAATGTTCAGTTTCTCCTCGTTAATCAGATTTGTATCTCGCTAATTGATTGCGTCTTTGATTGATTGTACGAGGCAGCGGCCACCAAGCCCAAATAAGGTCAAGCTCTCCGCTTCCTTCCTCGGTGAGCCTGAAAGTAAGAGTGCAAGTGATGAGCTGACTTATGCTCGTTCCAGTCCACTTTCTAAATATATGATTACCCCTCTGTGCAATGTGTCCTTGTAGTCACGTCACCTCCTCAGTGATGTGGCATTTACTTTTTGGAACATGAATTCATAAAAAAATAAAAATAAAAAAAATTAGGGGCGATTACATTTTCATAATTAATCGCATGACTTCACTAGTTAACTCACGATTAATCACAAATTTTATATGTTGAATAGAAATAGTTCAAATGAATTTTTGACGTTTATAGCCGCCAATGGCAGTGAATGAATAAAATAAAAAAAGTAAAGAAAAGATTATTAAAAATTAGGGGGGACAGGTGATTAAAATTGTAATCGTAATTAATTGCATGACTTCACTAGTTAACTCACGATTAATCACAAATTTTATATCTGGCTAAATGTACAGCAAAAAAAATTCTAGGTTTTCATAGTCGTGTTAACAAAAGTGGGGGGGGAAATGTTAAACTAATAGAAATAGTTCAAATTAATTTTTAACGTTTATAGCCGTCAATGGCAGTGAATGAGTTAAGAATCTTTTTTTTTTTCTTATAAAGGTTTCCAAGATACAAAATGTAGTGAAATGTTACTTAGTTTACATTAGCCGTAAGTTATTGAAGATATGTACTCATATAAAAGCCAAAAGGAAAATAACTTTGTGGGCTGCTATACAATTTGTCACAAGTTGGAACCCGAGCTGCATAATTGGCGGCTGCCCCCCCCCCCCTTCCTCCCCCAAAGAGAGCATTTACATAGTTGAACGTAAAAAAAAAAAGTAGAGCAAAATGAAAGGCGGGATTTTCTCCTCTTATGTGGCAAAACTGGACATTCAGGTTCTCGCTCCCCGACGGAAAAGTTTCAGATGTTTAGGTTGAGTTGTCTGAAGAGGCCTATTGTCAGCCCACTCAGCAACAACCGTATAGTTCCACATGCCTGCAGTAGCACTACCAGTGGTGAAAGATGTTCGCATCGGGACCGGGCGTTCTATTTTGCAGGGCCAGCTTTGTTTTTATTAACACGTCGTTGTAGGTGTGTTTGTTATATCTTCAGATCGGAATGTGGCGCTTTCTAAAATATGCATACGTTATTTGCAACGTAAGCGTGCAGATCCGCGGATATACCCTATTAATAATGCAAGCTTCACGTCATCGAAATTACAATGATAGTGACGTATCTGTAAAGGTCTAAGTATGCTCTGTTAGACATGTGGCCATCATTAACTCATTTACTGCCATAAATTCATTTAAAAAAAAGAAAAGAAAAGATGATTAAAAATTAAAAGCAAGAGGCGATCATTTTTTTCATTGTAATTAATCGCATGACTTCACTCGTTAACTCACGATTAATCACAAATTTTACATCTGTTCTAAATGTACAACCAAAGTTTTTTTTCTAGGTTTTCATAGTCTTGTTAACAAAAGTGGGAAAAAATGTTAAACTAATAGAAATAGTTCAAATGAATTTTTTTGACGCTTAAGGCAGTGAATGAATAAAAAATAAAAAATAAAGTAAAGAAAAGATTATTAATAAGTTTTTAATCGTAATTAATCGCATGACTTCACTAGTTAACGCCCGATTAATCACAAATTTCATATCTGTTCTAAATGTACAATAAAAAAATGTTAAACGAATAGAAATAGTTCAAATGAATTTTGGACGTTTATAGCCGTCATTGGCAGTGAATGAGTTAAATATGTGAAATAATCAATGACGATGTCCAGAAATGTTTAATATTTCTATTATTGATTTTCTGCTGTGACGGTTGTGAAAGTTATTTACGTACAATTTGGACATCTGAGCATTCAGTTTGCTTCATGTGTGGTGTCAAATGTAAACACAATCATATCGGATTTGTGTCACTTGAAATGTTCATGGGGGGGTTTGATAGCCTATAGGCATTAAATTGAAATTTGACACTCAAACCTGCCATGTAAATCCAGGCTTCGAGTCGAAATCCTATGACTTGTATCATTGGGTTCGAGCGGAAAATAAAAAATTGGAGAAAAAGTTATTCAGCGTTTGTATAGCCCAAAAGTTGAAGTGTGTTATTTACCGCTGTTACCAGTTTTACTCTTATTTTGGAATGTTTGTACTTTCTTTTTTGTCTAGTCTACTTACCAAGCTAACGCTATTGTTTAATCTTTCTGCGCTAGCTGCTACCTGGCTAGCAGATGCTTGTTACTTATGAACAAAAGGTGGATTTTGTTTTGTTTTGTTACGCTTGTCGTATTATCCTGCTTATCGATTTGTCAAGTAATGTTGAAAAATGTGAATTCATATGACTGTGCACACTGAGTAGATGATGTAGCCTATCATGTTAAACTTCCTGCGCTAGTTGCTAGCTAGCTAGCTTACGTTCATTTTTTGGATTATTTCATCTTTGAATCAAATGTGTATGTTTATGGTATGCAAAATGAGGCATGAGTGGTAGTGGGATTTTCCATAGCTAACAACTGTCCGCCATTTTGTAACTGGCTATTCTTTGTGTCCACTAAGAGCCTCTTAAGCCCACCCTGGCACGTTTCACCTTTTGAGCATTGTCTATACAACATGTTATGCCCCCTTACGCGCGCGTCTGTTCTTTGTTGTGCAACTTGTGACCCCTATCAACAAGCGTTTGACCTTCATGCTGCCCCCCTTCTCAGCCTTCCATACGCTAAATTCCTTGTGGGACGGGGAATAGGATTGAGACCCTGCAGCCAGACTTACTGTAAGCAGCTCTGGAGGAGATTTGTCTGTGCTAATGAACGCCCAAGGGTCACTGGATGCTCAACGTGAATTAGCTCCTGTTTGAAGGAAAATCTCTCCGAACGTTTTGAACTCTCTTTTCCGACGGCTGTGCACTGTTTTATATTGCTAGAAAATCCTTATTAGCCACTTTTACAAGGTGGTGTCAATAACACGGCCGCGGGCCAGAACCGGACCGTCAGGCGGTCCAATCTAGCCCGTGAGGACAAAACACAAACTGCAGTTTTTCACTCAAATTAGCTGTTGTTGGTAATTTTACGACCGCTTATGAAATTCGGCTCTTACTCTTTTCACATTATGTTGCAATTAGATGGTAATTATTCGCACAAAAAACAGGAACTATTTTGAGTTGACCTGTTGTTATTTGTACATTATTAGACCACAGACATATTGGTCCGGCCCACTTTAGATCAAATTCGGGTTTAAGCGACCCCTGTCTTAAAATGATTTTGACACCTATGCTTTTAAAACCTGTAGGTTTGTGTTACTGTGGTATGAGCGACAGCTAAATGTAACTTCCAATTACACTCATTAGAGAAAAAAATTGCAATATCGGGCTACTGGGTGCAATTTCAGGATGAACCTAAAATGCTCTATTGCTCTATAACCTCAACGTCTCTAAATGTTTGCACATGTCCAACAGTTTTGCTTTATTTGCCAGCCCAAAACAGTTTTTTTTGACCGCAGTGCCTCAAAGAAAAAAAAACAACCCTAGAGCAATCAAACTTGGTCACCAAATCAAAAGCGGAGGGCTATGGCCCAAAAATTGATACCACAGTCCAAATTGAATCCCTTCCCTAATGAAATGTATCATGATTGAAAGATATGTGTAAAAGTTAGGATGGAATGGATTATATAGTCTGTCAGCTGAGTGTAATTGAGAAACTAAAAGTTAAAACAAAACAAACAACTCAATTCATTTCCGGTTTTGGGATATGGGCGCTTGTTGTGTAGCGTACTGTACCACCTAAGCACTTAGTCTGGTGGTTCGCTTTTCTACAATATCACTTTAGCTTAGTCGTTAGCGTCATAGCCTTCTCCTGTTCTCTGCTCTTATTCTGCGTGTCGCATGACCGTAGCAATGATTCTTGTCGGAATTGGGACTTATTCATCGCCTTAGAGGCGAGGAAAATTGACTTAGAGGAACGGCTTCACATGCTGGAAAGACAAACGGCTTAGCCACGCAAGCTAGCTAGACGCAGCTTGTAGCTAGAATGGAGGAAGTTAGCTTAGCGCTTAGCGTTCCCCCCAGCAGCCGTGAAATCAGACAGGATATAATTTAATGTATTGTCTGCTTGTTTTTATCATTTTCCGTATGTGTATGATTGTCATTTGCACACGGTCCTTAACAAATGAGCTAAATAAACTAAACAATAAACATAATCAGGCTATTGAACGGTAGAAGTTGGATATGGATTTCTTCCGTATCCATAAAATGTGAGCTGTGCTTGCTTTGTTCCCATAGCCTCCGATGCACTTTATATAAACAGCGCATTGGCTGGTCTCATTAGCATGAATGAGCGTGCAAAGAAAGGTTAAAGCGGGTCAAATTGCTGGTGGATGAGAGTTGCTATTTGGGCCTGTTTACACAACATAAGACAAAGCCAGATATCAGAGGGTACAGCTTCTTTGTGGTTTGGTTTATGATGTGATCATGTGTCTCATAAACTCATCAAAGCATAGCACAATGGAAGACGCGCTGCTTTGACTGCTTTCTGGACAATATTTCAAGAGAACATTTGGTTTCCAAGTACTAATGACAAATTGGTGTCGCCAGCATCAGACCAGCAGCTAAATCCCGCTTATTTATTTATTTTTAGGTCCATAAGAGTGTGAAATGTTTTATTTTGAAAATCAAATGCCTGTAGGGATCCCATTAACTCATTCACTGCCATTGACGGCTATAGACGTCAAAAACTCATTTTAACTCATTCACTGCCATAATTCATAAAAAAAAAAAAGATGATTAAAAATTAGGGGCAAGAGGCGATTACATTTTTTTAATTGTGATTAATCACATGACTTCACTAGTTAACTCACGGTTAATCACAAATTCTATATGTTGTAAATGTACAATAAAAAAATTCTAGGTTTTCATACTCTTGTTAACAAAAGTGGAAAAAAATGTTAAACTAATAAAAATTGTTCAAATTAATTTTGGACGTTTATAGCCGTCAACGGCAGTGAATAAATCAATTTAAAAAAGAAAGAAAATATTACAAATTTGGGGCGTCAGGCGATTAAAGTTTTTAATTGTAATTAACTCATTTACTGCTAGGCCAGCTAAAATCGATTTTTGACGTCTATAGCCGTCAATGGCAGTAAATGAAATTTAAAAACAATTTATTAAAAATTAGGGGCGTCGGGCGATTACATTTTTTTAAATTGTAATTAATCGCATGAATTCACTAGTTGACTCGCGATTAATCACAAATTTTATGTACAATAAAAAAATCTAGATTTTTAACAAAAGTGGAAAAAAATGTTAAACTAATAGAAATAGTTAAAATTTATTTTTGACTTTTTTAGCCGTCAATGGCAGTTAATGAGTTAACTATTTATATTACGAAAACCTAGATTTTTTTTTATTGTACATTTAGAACAGATATAAAATTTCGGATTAATTGTGAGTTAACTATTGAAGTCTAGCGATTCATTACAATTAAAAAAAATTAATTTTAATAAATTATTTTAAAATTTCATTCACTGCCATTGACGGCTATAGAGGTCAAAAATCTATTTTAGCTGGCCTAGCAGTAAATGAGTTAATTACAACAACATTCCTCACAATTATGAGTCGTATTTTAATCATTTGTTTATGCTGTTCTGCCAAAATATTGTTTTATGGTAAACTGATCTGCGGCACAAAAATGTTTGTCAAAGCCAAAAAACCTCCACGTCTCACCGTGAGCACGCGGCAAAACGGGGCGACTCGGCACTCGGGTGTCATGCCTTTAAATGTAATCAGAGATTCATGCAGCTGTCATAGCAAATAGAAAGTGCGCGTCTTGTTGGATGGTCTGGCTGGGATTGTGATGTCTTTTTTTTTTTTGTGAGCGATTGCGCCACTGCTGTCTGCTGTCCTCTGCTGCCACAGCATGGAGGCCGTCGAACCTTGGCGCACAACAGCTGGTGCGAACGTTACAAAGCCCCACTGCAAATTCTCTCCCCTTTGGCACCGCAGCCTTGATGTGTTCATTGTGGTGGTCACGTTGACACTATTTTTGAATGTGGGGGAGAAGGTAAAGGTGCATTGAGTTTAGACAGGAGTGTGCTTCATCACGTCCATGCATTCTAAATCTATTTGATCCTTCTATTATTTACTATAGCTATTCTGGATTTTTTTTTTCAGGGATACCTTTCTTCCAAGAATCCAACCATTTCACCTTTTTGTAGGGATGTTTGATCGCATTTTTTTCTTCAGACCAGTACCAGCAGGAGTACTCAACTCTTGAGTAGTCACCGATAACTATACCACTAGTACTTTTGATACATAAAATTTCCCTTGAAAAAACAAAACAATGGCAGATAATTTTCTATAACCCAATAGTGCATATATCCTTAGAATTTCATGATATTAACAGCAATTACATTCTTCTAATTTCTAGTTCCTGATGGTAAAATGGCCTATCTTTTTGTTTTTAGTTTGAACATTGGTCAACAAAACTTTACTTTTTTTAAATTAATTTTTTTATTTTATATTAATAATTTTAGTATTATTTTTAAAGCAGAGATGCCAGTACAACTTTCTAGGTAATTTTCTGTTGTGCTGATTCTGAATCTGTCCTCTTTTCTCTCTCTCTCATGCACATCATGTTTTCATAATAATAATAATAATAAAAATTATAATTTTATATATGTTATTTATAAATAAATACTAACAACACGTAATATAATAATCACATTAAGTAATATTTATGAATGAAAGGTTATGTTCAGTAACAGATAAATGTATTTATTATTTATTATTTATTATTTATTATTTATTATTTATTATTTATTATTTATTATTGATTATTGATTATTGATTATTTATTATTTATTATTTATTATTTATTATTTATTATTTATTATTTATTATTTATTATTTATTATTTATTATTTATTATTTATTTTTGAAACATGGCAGCTAAAAATTACAACGCATTGTCAAATCCATATTGCGCAAGGTTTTATAGGTCAAAAACCTGTTAACCTAAAAAAAAAAGTCAAGACATTTTAAAAAATCAAACACATACAGTAAACAAGCCATCTGTGTTTCAAATTTGCTGTTGACCAATTTGTTTACATTGACTAATTATCAACATCAGTGGAGAAAAATGTCTCAGAATTTGGTCATTCCAAAGGTGATATTTTAGTGGATAATTTTGGACAATAGTTTTCATTGTAAGGTGATGTTTAGTTTAGACATACCGTAAGTAGTTAGTTGAACAGAGCTTTTCAGAGAGTAATAGCTGTCCGCCGATCTTGCGGAAAAATTTTACACACTCGGCTCTTGATTGCGTAGTGAGAGCAGCAAGCAATGTCAAGTTGTGCGCTAGTTTTGTATGATTTACAGTCTGGATGACGTGCAGAGATGTTTCAAAACAAGCGCGGGGCTCTGGAAACCAAGTGGCCCGGCGCGGAGTGGACGTGTTGCTCAAGGTCAGTGTCACAAGCGACTGCCCGTTTGAACAGCCGGCAACGACGAGGGCAAAATTATTACAACGGCGATTGCATAACGCGCGGCACAAGCCCAAGTCTGGACTTTGGCTGAATCTTCCCGAGAGAGCGTGTCATCTCTATTTGGCTAACGCATCAGCTTCTATTTAAAGCGTGACCAATCTGTGGCTTAAATAGAGTATTCAAAACTATTTTTACCGTCTTATCTTCTCCACTGTTTAACTCATTCACTGCCATTGACGGCTATAGACGTCAAAAATTCATTTGAACTATTTCTACTAGTTTAACATTTTTTTCCCACTTTTGTTAACAAGAGTGTGAAAACCTAGATTTTTTTTATTGTACATTTAGAACAGATATACAATTTGTGAATAATCGTGAGTTAACTAGTGAATTAATGCAATTAATAACAATAAAAAAATGTAATCGCCTGGCACCCCTAATTTTTAATAATCTTTTCTTTCTTTTTTTTAATCGCGTCAGGTGATTAATTGTTTTTATTGTAATTAATCACATGACTTCAATAATTAACTCACAATTAATCACAACTTTTATATCTGTTCTAAATGTTCAATATATATACATTTTTTATTAGGTTTTCATACTCTTATTAACAAAAGTGGAAAACTAATAGAAATAGTTCAAATGAAATTTTGACGTCTATAGCCGTCAATGGCAGTGAATGAGTTCACTTGTCTTCAAAAAGTATGGACTTTCAGGCACACGTCTTTTTCTTTTTTTTTAACCACAAAGCGTGCTATATCAGCAGCAGGTCATCGTAGACGTTTCAAGGTAACGCGATACCCTGACACGCTGCAACCTCGTTCGCGTGGTTTGCACGGTCCACTCGGGCTCCGGTCTTTTCACACGTGCTTGTTTCTTATTCCGACAGCGAGCACGCTGTCAATACAGAGGTCAGAGTCCGCCAGGCCTTTCGTAACGTAACTTGGAAGTGTAAAGACGCAACGCAAGACTTCATCTTGAGTAACAGTCAATACTCATTAAAAGCCGGTCCTGCCTCGTTGGCAATGGAGTCCATTGATTTGCAGCTGTTTGGGGAAACAAAGCAGTTAAGGTGCTTTGTTATTGTGTGTGATTGAATGCCGAGTCAGGCATTCGCAATCATTGTTTGTACTGAAAAGCAGCGTTATTGATAAAACATTTCAACTCCATCGAAAACCAGAATGTGGATATTTCCTGCAAACCTAATGCTTTTATTGACAGGAAAATTCCCCTATCGACTGTTTTTGTGCCCAGATCAAAGCTGTATCTCATATAAGAATAGCTCACCGGTGATTGGACAATGTGATTTCCTAGGAAGGTTGTAGATGTGAATCATGTGATCATTTGTAAGTACTTGGAGACAGTTATAGACGGTAAATAAGTCTCATATTATTACAAAACATTAGTTTTGGAGTCACTATAACACAATTCAGCAATAATAAATGTGATAAAAAAAAAAAAAGTATTTATGGGGACTAGTTGTCATTTGAAAAGAAAAATGTACTGTTCCTGTTAACAATGTCCAACATAAAACACCAATGCCACCTAGTGGCAGAAAATGACCTCAACACAAATCTATGACTCAGTATTTCATACTCATTTTAACCGTAACTAGTAAATGCAAATTCATTATTTACTCAAAAATTACTGTATCAATAAAAATTAAATACAATACAGATTTGTATTCAGTAGCCATATTTGTCGACTTTTATGTTAATTAACAAGAGTATGAAAAATGTGAAAAAAAATTATTTAATTTTGCCTTTGCAACAAGTATAATGTCCGATTAATTTGCGATTAACTAATTTGCGCCCCAAAACAATTTATTTTATTTTATGTTTTTGTTATGCTAGAGCATACAGAAGACTTTGATGCAGCCTCAGAACTGAAGAGAATGCTTGAAGCAATGATAGTTATTACAAAAACGGCCAGCAGGTGGCATCAGAGTATAAGAGATCAACCAGGGCCATGTTGCAAAAAAAGCTCTTTATTCCAATGTTTTGTGAATAATGATGAACCTTAGCTATATTCTAATGCTAATTGCTGCAAAACGGAAACAGATACAAATATACTTTTTTTCTGATGAAAGAAGAGACACTTTAATCTTTCTTTTGGTAGGTTCCATGTTTTTATAGCAATAGAACCCAATATTCTGTGGGCCTTGGAAAATCAGTCAAAATCCAATAAAACAGTGAGCGAAGGGGGTTGCTTCAGTGAAAATGGCTGGGAGTGAATGAGTCGCGGGTTGGCATCCATGCGATTCATTACAATTAAAAATTGCACTCAACTGACAGCCAAGCATTTATGTCGAACCGAGTAGAGGAGCTTGATTTTGTCGCATAAAATCGCCATCTTTTGCCAATAACAAACCTTTTTTTGTGTGTGTGCATCAATTACTGGCAGATTTTTGGTCTGCGCGGCATGGCCCGGCCCCGATCACCTGAAGACCCTTCCAAATAACTTTCGGACTAATTATGTAACATTCGCTAACTTCCCATGGCAGACACTGATGAATGGATGGCTTGTCGGATTCAGACTGTCTGATCTAAAAATAGCATTCCCACTTGTCTTGGTGTTCTGCCGCTCCAATGATAAAACAATGATTCAACAATTTGCTATCACGCCTCCCATCTGTCACAAACCGACTATAAAGTCCAATGTCAATCACTCCCCGACGCCTTGCACTTTGCACCGTCGCCATGACGACAAGGAGCCGACTCGGCGTATCGGCTCCGCCTGATAAAGAAAACGCTTCGGTGTTTACACTGCGAGCGCGATGGTCCGAGATGAGTGAGGCGAGACCCTCAAACAAATCATCAGGCGGCGCGTGCGGTCACAGCCCACATCGGCCCACCGTCACTCTGCGAGACCACCGCCGTGACCCCTGTGCTCCTCGCAGGCCTGTCAGGACTCACTCCACAGGAACTGAGGATTAAATATTAACCGGCGAATGCGGAGTAATCATCATACGAGCTCTTGGGAAAGGAAGCGAGGGATGTCATATTTTGCCAGGGGCTCGAGGGACCGTTTTCGGTAGTTCAAGGTAGGAGGATTGTGTTTTGATTTCCTTTGTCTGTCATTTTTGGGGACTTTGTGGTTTTATTCTTATGATGCTCACTTTGTTCAAGGGCCGAGGGCCACATTTGTCGCTGTGGTTTCCATCAGAGGGCCACCATTAGGTATGGGAATGTATCATGTTAATCGCACCGTATATCGATGTAGAATTTGCAATTTTATAACAGATTTTAGTAAGAAATAAACAACTTGATGTGTTTTAGCAACATTTTGGGCCCCTGGTTGAGTATGTTAGATGTTGCTTTGTGCGAGCCATTGTTTTCAAAGCGGGGGGCTTTTATTGACTCGTATTAATTTCGTCAATGAAAACTAAACCAAAATACTTTCTTCAACACCACAATTTTTCACCGGACTAAAACTAGACTAAACTAAAACCCTCAATAATAAACAAAAACTGGGACTAAATCAGTACGCGTTTTTGTCGACTAATGAAGACGAGACAAAAATGTACTTCACTTAATAAAAAATGGACTAAAATCTATGGACATTTTAGTTCATGAACAAAAACGAGACCAAAATAATTTTGTAAAGTCTTGACACTGTGAAAACACGAAATTCTGATTAACTAATTTAATGCCATTGACAGCTATAGACGTCAAAAATTAATTTGAACTATTTATATTAGTTTTCCATTTTTTGTCCATTTTTTACATTTTAACAAGAGTATGAAAACCTAGAATTTTTTTGTTGTACATTTAGAACATATATAAAATTTGTGATTAATTGTGAGTTAATCGCATGACTTCAATAGTTAACTCACGATTAATCATACATTTTATAACTGTTCTAAATGTACAATAAAACATTTTTTGTAGGTTTTCATACTCTTGTTTACAAAAGTAGGAAAAAATGTTAAACTAATAGAAATAGCTCAAATAGTTAAACTAATAGAAATGGTTAGAGAGAAATGTTAACTACAACTTAACTGCCCTAAACAAATGTACTGTTTTTAACTCATTCACTGCCATTGACGGCTATAGACGTCAACAATTCCTTTGAACTATTTCTATTAGTTTAACATTTTGTCCACTTTTGTTAACAAGAGTATGAAAACCTACAAAAAATTTGTTATTGTACATTTAGAACAGATATAAAATTTATGATTAATCGTGAGTTAACTATTGAAGTCATGCGATTAATTATAATTAAAAATTATAACAACTTCACAAGTTAATTAATCACAAATTTTATATCTGTTCTAAATGTACAATAAAAAAATTCTAGGTTTTCGTACTCTTGTTAACAAAAGTGGACAAAATGTTAAACTAATAGAAATAATTCAAATGAATATTTGACGTCTATAACCGTCAATGGCAGTGAATGAGTTAAGGTTGTGGGGGGGGTGCAAGGATTTTTTTTTTAAAGATTTTATTAATTTTTTGGTTTCGGAATATTACAAAAAAATGTGTTGGTGTTTTTGGGGGACCTGGAATGGATGAATGACTTTTTCAAAAGGGTAAGATGCCTTGAGATATGATTGGTTTGAGTTATGAGCATGGCCACAGAGGGAATTAAACTCATACGTCAAGGC
The DNA here is from genome assembly GCF_054856555.1 of Leptonotus elevatus. Lineage (NCBI taxonomy): Eukaryota > Metazoa > Chordata > Actinopteri > Syngnathiformes > Syngnathidae > Leptonotus > Leptonotus elevatus. The sequence goes on from NC_141242.1 coordinate 4,675,954, forward strand.
ACCCATGTAGGGGAAGATAAAAAAAAATTATGTAGATTTTTTTTCTCTCTCCATGTTTCTGAAATACAGTATTTGCTGTACAGGATGTATGGCTAAAAGACAACAGGTGATTTGTGAATCGTTTATTCCCCGCGCCGGCTGTGAAAACGTTGTTCCACTTCCAACCCTGGAGGGGGCGAAGAATCAAAGGACGTCGACAAACCGGGCTCGTCTTCTCAGCGGGTTTATCCGCCTCAGCCGGAGCTCGCGCCGCTGCGACCAGTGAGTTTTCTCTTTTTTTTTGTCGTCGATTGTGTGCTTTGTTGCGGTCAACTATGTCAATATGAGAGTGCACTACTTGACACCAACCAGCAGAGGGCACTTTTGATCGAGCTCATCAAGTTGGCTAGCTAAAGAAGAAGTGGAGATTACAACAAAGCCAGTTAGCTATAAGTCGATGCGACATTAGCGTCAAAAGGAGAAGTTGGGAACTTTCTGAAGCGAGAGCAAAAACACAAAGAGGTTTGCTTGAGAACTTCCAAGTGCTTGTGGTCAAAATGTTGCGACATGCTCAAATGAAATGGTCTGAGACCGTGTTCATTTATGGTAGTGCTTAAAAAGTATTATTTATGTATTCATGATCAAGTTACATTTTGGATACTTGGTCAGTTTGTCAACCTTTGCTTTGAAGTGACTAAATTCCACTTTACATATTGATGGCATCAGGCAGAAACCTCCAAAACAATCACTTTTCAGAAGACCCCCCCAAAACGGCATGTTTGTTCAACCATTGACATCATGAAGCCATTTTCAACATTTTTGATTGGTCAATAATTTGTAAAAAAATAAATAAATAACATCCACACAATTGGACTGACCAATAATATATCGATTTTTGAAAAATATGAAACTTACCAACCAAATTGTGACTTAAGAGGTTTGGGCCCGACGCCAGCCATGTGGTTCGCACCTCTCCGGGTACTTTCCCTCATATTTCAAAATCGCGCATGATACGTTCATTGAAGACATGAAATTGCCCATCGGGGTGAAGGTGAGTGTGCGTCATTGATTTATCTACGCTTCCTGCAATTGTCTGGCTACTAGTCCATCTCAAGTCAGATGGTATAGAATCCAACTCCCCTGTGACTCGGAAGTGGTTCAGAAAATCGATGGATGAATCAATGAATATGTGAGGAAGCGGAAAGAAACTCGCTTTGTCCAGTTACGCACAAATGTCCATTTTGTTGTCAGCGTGTCCATTCGGCACCTGTAGCGCAAAGGCTTTCTGTTGCCATAGCAATAAGTTGTCTTTGAAGGTTTTTGCCTAAGATTTTCTTTAATGTTCTATGTAATCCTTTCCACTCTTATTCTCCTTTCATAATTAGTTTACCCTTTATTTATTCAGTTTTTTTTAAATAAAAAATCAAAATTTTTTGATTAACTCATTTACTGCCAATGACGGCTATTAACGTCAAAAATTACTTTCAACTAATTCTATTAGTTAAAAAAAAATCCACTTAAAAAAAAATCCACTTTTGTTAACAAGAATAGGAAAACCTAGAATTTTTTTTGTGTTCATTTATAACAGATATGAAATGTGTGATTAATCGCGAGTTAACTAGTGAAGTCATGAGATTAATTACGATTAAAAACTTTAATCGCCTGACGCCCCAAATTTTTTATAATATTTTCTTTCCTTCAAAAAAAATAAAAATAATTAATTCACTGCCGTTGACGGCTATGAATGTCAAAAATGTATTTTAACTATTTCTATTAGTTTAACTTTTTTTTCTACTTTTGTTAACAAGACCTAAAATAAATAAAAACCTAAAACATTTTTATTGTACATTTAGAACAGATTTTTAGAACAAAATTTGTGATTAATCGTGAGTTAACTAGTGAAGTCATGCGATTAATTAAAAAAATTTTTTTTTAAATAACCGCCTCGTGCCCCTAATTTTTAACAATCTTTTTAAAAAATGAATTTATGGCTGTGAATGAGTTAATAAAACTGCTAAAATGGAGAGTGAGGGTGGTGGTATGCGTGGTGAGCAAAGAGCGATGATAAGATGGTCAATTATGTGCACTACTCACAAAAAGTTCATGGGACTTTTGTGTAAAATTTCAGGATGAAACTAAAATCACAGATTAGCGTGCATTACAGATTCCTGAAATTTCACCCAAATGTCAAATCTATGAGTGGTGTATGTATGAATTAACAATATATCGCACCTTGAAGACATGAAGACAAACGTGATCCGCCGTTTTCACATTGTGAATGCCGGTGACACAGAAGGTCATGTCGGTTCATTGCTGCGAGGTCATAAGCTGAGAAAAGGATGTATGTTATTTAAATAGAAGGTGATGTTTGCACTGGGTGTCTGTTGACATAACACCTCGCAGTCCATATTATGACGAGCCGCGTCACAGTCTACAACTCTGAAAGCGTGCTTCGTTCTTGTGCGCGTCGCTTGCACACTTGTTTCTTGTCACCAGAAGGAAATCGGTTCATTCATGTGTGCCAGAGTTAGGTATTGATTAAACTGGAAGGATTTTTTTAGCAAAGAAACATACGACATACATTGTAGTGGGTTAGAAGTGTTAAACGTAGTTATATTTGCCAAAATGTTTGCGAACCAAAGCAATGCTTCCCATTGAAATGAATGGAAACAGTTTTGATTTGTTCCAGTTCCAGAACAAAGTAAGGTTTACCCCTGTATTTATTGGTGTTTAGTTGAAAATAAATAGTACAAATTAGAAATAAGTAAAAGGCACACATTATTATGAAGAAATAACATGGCATATACGCGAAACAAAGGAGCCTTCTGCGTCAATGCCAAGACTGTTCATGAATTGAAGTTTAGCGCATGAACTTTTTTTTGGAATTTTGTAGCAATTACACTGTATTAAAGATAAGTCAACCTTAAACATTTTTGACAATAATATGTTACATGTGACCTCACTAGTCTAAACATGACATTCTGATTAATATTATATTTGTGGAATATGAGTTATGAAGAAAAATCCAGCCATTTTTATCCATCTCACGGGGCGGCCATTTTGTTACTTGCAGTCGACTGAAGATGACATCACAATTGCTCAGTGCTCAGGCAACAACCAATCACAGCTCACCTGTTTTCTGAAGCTGAGCTGTGATTGGTTATTACTTGAGACCTGAGCAACATTGATGTCATCTTCAGTCGACAGCAAGTGGCAAAATGGCCGCCCCCTGAGATGGATAAAAAACAGCTGTATTTTGCTGCTTAACTCATATTCCACTAACGCAACATTAACCAGAATACCACATTTAGACTAGTGGGGCTGCATAGAACATATTGTCACCCCAAAAAATCTGGAGGGGAGGGCTGACTTAATTTTACTTTATACTTTATGTCCTTTAACTCATTCACTGCCATTGGCGGCTATTAACGTAAAAAATTCATTTTAACTATTTTTATTAGTTTAAATTTTTTTCCACTTTTGTTGACAAGAGTATGAAAACCTAGAATTTTTTTATTATACATTTATAACAGATATGAAATTTGTGATTAATCGCGAGTTAACTAGTGAAGTCATGCAATTAATTACGATTAAAAACTTTAATCGCCTGATGCCCCAAATTTTTTACTTTTTTTTTTTTTATTCATTCACTGCCATTGACGTCAACAATTTATTTTAACTATTATTACTACCACTTTTGTTAACAAGAATTTTTTTTATTGTACATTTAGAACCGATATAAATTTGTGATTTAATCGTTGAGTTAACTACTGAAGTCATGCGATTAATTACAATTTAAAAAAATTAATCGCCTCTAAAAAATGAATTCATGGCAGTAAATGACTTTTAAACATGGTAATTCTAGTATCGGTGTATATTCCTCCACCGTAGAGTTCGAATGTCACACGACAGATCTGTTACTCTACTTTTCACTGAAGGTCGTATAACTGGCTGCGTCAATGGAATACCACTCATTCTTTTCAAAAGCGAGGCAAGGGAGTCTTGAGAGTGCAAGCGTGCACGTCCTGTCCTCCAAAGACAAGTTGAGGTCATACTCGAGGCGAGCGGTGTGCAAAAGCGCCGAGAACATGCGGCAGCTGCCGCCGGACCGCTTCGCAACCACCCTCGCACCCCCTCCCCCTTATTCTAGCACCTCCTCCCTGTCTTTGATGGACTTAACGAGGCCCGATGAAAGGGGCTTACTGAAGATTGACCTAGTTAACATGCGGAGGTCTCAAGTTTTGTAATACCAGGTGGAAGGCACGCGTCACAAAAGTGCCTTTTGGACCGGACCCTCCTGGTGTCCAAGCCTGTAGACCCGGTTCCCTTTCTCCCAGCCAGCCCAGTGACCTACATTCTTCATGCTGCATGTCTCTTTTAACGCTTTAGCTTCCTTTCTACTCTCTTGTGTCAGCATAATCTCAGTTTTCCAAGGCTGGCTATATGACATCGTCGATTCCTTGCTCGCTTAATGACAGGTTTACCGTGACGTCACACATACTTCATTTTCATAGTCATAGAGTATTTGAAGTGTCGAGTCAAAAAGTCGCTGTTACGTGAGAGAAAATGCTTTGAAGGAAAAACGAAATGTTAAAAAAATTGTTCTTAAATCCCTTTTCTTGCCCAAACGTCGACATATCACTGATTGTTAGTTGTCTGAAAAACTGAAAAACCTGCTATTGCTATTATTAAAAGTAGGGCTGGGTTTAAAAAGCTGAATAATCGATATTGAATCGATTGAACTTTTCAAGCCCGATATCGATTCATAAAACCATGAATCGATTATTTTATATTATATATTATATAGAATATAATATTATATAATAATAACAATATATTATTTTAACTCTTTCCCCATAAATTTAGAAAATAGAATTTTAAAGGCTAATTGTTTTTGTGTCTTATTGCTTTATTGTAAATGACTGTTTGCATGAATTTAAAAGTATTTTCTTATATTTATGAAAGACATTACACTTCAAGGCAATTCAGAATCTTTTCAATTCATATTTACAATTATTGAATTAGATTATGAAAATATGTTCATTTCCTTGCTGATGTCAATGTTTGTGGTAACACTTTTTTATTATAACACGTGTTACTTTCATTATAAATTAACTAAATCATTTGACCAGTTTCTGCCTCCGCAAAAGTTTCTTTGGAATTTAATATTATTTGAGTTTTTCAAAATTTTTATCAGGTCCTTGAAGAAGCCATAATTAATGAATATCAAATTGAAATGAATCGAATCGAATCTGAAATCTTGTGAATCTAAATCAAATCAATTGAGGAAATTAGAATCCATAACCAGGCCTGAATAACTCCTTCACTCCCAGCCATTTTCACTGAAGCAACCCCTTTCGCTCCCGGCTGTTTTACTGGATTTTGACTGATTTTGCAAGGCCCACAGAATATTGTGTTCTATTCGCTATAAAAACATGTAACCTACCAAAAAGTATATTTGTATCTGTTTCCGTTTTGCAGCAATTAGCATTAGAATATAGCTCATTTAAAAAGTGTCATCATTATTCACGAATCTGTTTAAAACACTGGGGAAAAGAGCTTTTTGCGACATTAATTTCATCTCTTACACTCTGCTTCCACCTGCTGGCTGTTTTTGTAATAACTACCATTGCTTTAAGCGACCTCGACAAGGTCAGAGGCCTGCATAAGCAACACTCCTAAAATGGTCACAATATGTATGACCATATCAGAAGACGGAATGTTTACCAGTTCCGACCCTTTGTTTCTCCATCAGTCCGAGGAGTGAGCTCGCCGGCGGACCCCGCGCCTCCCCGCGCCTCCCCGCTCTCAACGCGGCCATGGTCGACATCGAGAGTCACTACCGCCCGCCTTCGCCCCTGGAAGACTCCATGCTGGGCAGCCCGCTGTGCGCCAATGACGACTTCATCGGCGGCATGGAGGAGCTCCACGACATCTCGCAGTCCATCGACAGCAGCACCCTCAGCTCCTACGACGCACCCGAGTACCAATCGTCCAGCAACGGCTCGGAAGGCTCCACCGTCTTTGGTGAGGAATGTTTTCATTTGATGGTTCTTTACTCATAAGGAAAGAGAGTTGAGAGGCGGGGTACACCTTGGAGGGGAGGGAGGGGGGGAGGGGTCAGGAAGGCTGAACAATTAATCTAATTCCAATCGCAATATAGTCGAATGCGATTTTTCAAATCGCAAAATATATTTATATAGCGTCTAGATAAATTTTGTGCTCAAGAAGGGCAATTCACGTTTGCTCATCATTGTTTCATGAAATGTGGTAAATTGACAAAGTCAGAGTAAGTCAACTTGAATTTAAGTCGATAAATAAACTGTCTCTCGTATTAATTCATGGTTCATTTGCCTTTATATTTGCGTAAGCTAAAGCTCGCTAGCATAGCTAGCTTTAAATGTAACGCTAGCTATGTAGCTAGCATTGGCTATAAGACCAAAACATTTGTGTAATCAATCTGTTATTGTTCATTGTAATATAGATAAATTTATTGGTCGTGTTTAAAAAAAACATGGGACGAGTAGTAAGTAGTAAGTTAACTCAAATTTAAATCGATACATAAACTATTTTTCATATGAATGTATGGTTCATTTGCCTTTACTTTAAGCTAAAGCTAGCTAGCTTTAACTGTTACGCTAGCTATGTAGCTAGCATTCGCTATAAGACCAAAACATTTGTGTAATCAATCTGTTATTGTTTATTGTAATATAGATTAATTTATTGGTTGTGTATAAAAAAAAAAAAACATGGGAAGAGTAGTAAGTAGTAAGTTAACTCAAATTTAAATCGATACATAAACTGTTTTTCATATGAATTATGGTTAATTTGCCTTTACTTTAAGCTAAAGCTAGCTAGCATAGCTAGCTTTAAATGTAACGCTAGCTATGAAGCTAGCATTGGCTATGAGACCAAAACATTTGTGGAATCAATCTGTTATTGTTTATTGTAATACATATTAATTTATTGCTTGTGTTAAAAAAAAAACATGGAAAGGGGAACTTGGGGGAGTTAAATCTCACAATTACATTATTTTCAAACGCTTTCTTCTTGAGTAGCCAGCCAATCGCAATGTCATATTCATAGTTACTGACTTCAATTATACAGTACACTTTCACATGGCAGTGTTATCTCCAAAAATCCGTGCCATGAAGCTGGTTTTAACTTCCTGTCGCTCGTGCACATTTTTAACATGCCAGAAACAAAGATTGTCGCAGCACATTGTCATTTTTGAGCATCTGAATGATCTAAGGGCCGACCAACACGGGGCCAGTCCCAATGAGTCGTCATGCCGTATCGTTGCAGACATTTCCTTGCTTTCGTGCACTGTGACAATTTGTGCTGGCCCCTCCCACAGCAGTTTTTTCCGGACGATTTATTTCACACTCACTCAGGGCAAGTAAAATCAAGCTGCTTGTATACAGTTACTGGCTTCCCCAAAATTATCGTAGCGATGGAATTATTTTCAGTACCTCATTTAGGATCCCCCCCCCTCCCACTTACACTTCCAATTCCATCACTTCAACATATTTCATTCACTGACTATTAGCGGCCGCTATTTTGGACCTGGGTTCATAATCAGGCTCTATGTGGTGTACTCCCACACTCTAATTTCAAAGTGTTTCCTCAGCAGCTCAATGTAATCTCCATGCGATTGTTTTTTAAGCGGTAGTCCCTTAATCCCTAATTTGCTCCAACCGAACGCGGATATACAACACCACAACAAAGACGGCTGATGACGGGGAAACATTTTTTTTCAAGCCATTTCCTTTTCATTTCTTTTGGACTTCATTTCCATGCGCTGGCTCCGTTGTTCTCCACGAGTCGGAATCCCCTCCCCACCGCATTCCACAGCCACCTCAAACCACCTCTCGGGAAACATCCACTGGGCTTCTGTTCCCTCCTGAATAGCGGATGAGGTGGACAGCTGGGAAAATTATGCAACAAGCGAAGACGCTGCAAAAAAGGAAATGGTTTTAGAGCGACAATGCATTATGTGAGCGATGGTGGTAGACAGGAAACACTTGGTCATGGAAAAGTCACACTGTTTGGGTTTTAGTGCTGTAACAGGCAAGAACTTTTTGGGCTGCTGCATTGGCATCTCAAATCATGTGGACCGGCAGCCTATTGGACTATTTCTGTACCCGCTTCCCTCCACATGACCGAACAGACAAACTGGTGGCAATCACATGAATGGAAAATAAACTTTTGTTACCGTCGGGAAGCAAAATACCCCAAGTGAAGAATCCAAATGACCTATAATAAAATCATTTAAAGTGTGTACACATTAGCCTATGGCAGCTTCAGTCAGTTGGCTGCTGGCTAGTGCAAAAAGCTAACATTTCAGGCTACGCTTATGTCTTCATCTACCAGTCGTAAAAATATGTTCCATAACATCTGACAGTCCTATCAAATAATGAAACCAACCACTATTGTAACATAAAACTTCAAAACAATACACATAAAACACTCTTACGTTTTGATTGTAACCGGATAGCATTTAGCAAGTCTGCGGCTAGCCCAAGAAGCTAGCGTAGCAGTCCACATCTTCACTTGATGCTCTTTTCTCGTCAAACATGACAAAAAGATGCAGTTATTGCATGACACCAATCACAAAAAGCTTCTCACTGAGAGAAATCCAAAAGTAGGGACCTGTCAAAATAATAATTGGGGAATAATTCAACTCCAACTGTACAAGTTTTTTTCATTTTTGTTTTATTTATTATTATAATTATTATTTATTATTTTATTTTATTCATTGTGCGGTGGCAAAAATAATCATTCATGGTGTCAGGCGATAATTTTTTTTCAACATAATCGCATTACTTAAATAGTTAACTCACGATTAATCGCAAATCTGTTCTAAATGTACAATAAAATAGTTTTCATACTCTTAACATAAAAGTGGGAACATATGTGTATGCACCTTTTAGTCATTGATGCAGTAATTTCATAATAATTCATAAAATGTAGTTAAAATTAAAAAGATGTACTGAACTGTAAAAAAAAAAGTGTGATATTGATTTGTTGAGGTCATTTTTCTGCCACTAGATGGCATAATTGCATTTGTAAGACGGTGACAGCTCAGTGCATTTTTTTTCCATATTAAGAGCTATCTAATCTTTAACATAAAGTAACTTGTGAAATTGTGCGCATTTTTAAAATTGTAAAATACAACTTGAGCCCCCAGTCTCCACAAATCAATGCATTATTATAAAATTGATTACTGTTCAATTTTGACGCGTCTGATATGTTGCAACTGGAATTCCCCCAGTACAGGCTTTCCAAGTGAAATTAGTGGCATTAAAGGAACTTTAAATGAACTCCAAATGAACGCAGTAATTTGACACCCCTTATAATAACAACAATAATAATAATAATAATAATAAATAAATAACAACTTCTGTACCTGGCTAATGACATGCGTAATCACACATTCCGCTCTCATGTTTGGCAGACGCCCTGACGCCGGCATCCAGCCCGTCGTCGTCGGTGGCTTACGGGTTGGCGGCGAGCCAGGAGGACTTCTCGCCTTCCCCTTCGTCCTCCTCGTCATCGTTCAGCCTGGAGTGTCGAGTGTGCGCCGACCGCGCCTCGGGCTACCACTACGGCGTCCATGCCTGCGAGGGCTGCAAGGTGAGAAGACGACCACGACGACGACTGCGCACTTCAATTATTCAAACAAACAAACAAACAAGCAAGCAAGCGCTTCTCTACTCGAGTTTCATGTTGGCAAAGATGCACTTGTTCATCCATCGAGCGCTACAATGATCCGACTTTTGCAGGTTGGAACGTAGCCTCTATGCCAAATGGCCGTAAAGCACAAATGCTGGAGAGTGAAGGTGACATCAGTCCACTGATGTGACGCATCGGTCACTTGACACAATCAAGTTTGAGTTCATGCTTTAGCGTCGAGCTGGAGAGCAACGCAAGACCATTTCGGGCCGTGCAATTCTTTGAAATTCAATTACAATTTCAATTATTACGCGCCCCAATTACAAAATCAGCATAATTGTAAACAAAGAAAAAGATTATTATTCCAAATTTTCAGTTGCTTAAATGTATACGTTTGCAAATGTTTTTAATTTTAAAATAACTAATTCAATCCATTTTATATATATCATCCAAAAGGAACTTGTATAATTATAGAGTTTCAAAGAACTTTATTGGTCTTAATATTTATTTATTTTATTTTTTTACGTTTAAAATTTTTCTTGTTTTGTAAAAAAAAAGAAAAAAAGATCGTTCTACTGCACAGTGCGCACGCTGCACTCCAACGTAAGTTTTTGCCAACATAAATAAAAATAAAAATATATTATTATAAATTCAGTTTGGTCCAAAAAAGAACTTACATAATTATAGTGTTTCTATTTTATTTTAATTGACCTTAATATTTTTAAATGCTTAAACAATTTCTTGTTTTGCACCCAAAAAATTTTTTTTAAATAATCATGATTTTAATTATTGCCAAAATAATTGTAAATATTATTTATACCGATTTTTTGTTTTTGTTTTTAAAGAACACATTTTTGCCATTCACAAGTGTGCACCAAGAATGGATTTTGTTCAGATTTGTAAACTATTTAAAAAATAATAATAATAATGTAAAATTGAAATAGAACCATTTATATCAAATCAAGTTTTGTTTATTTATTTATTCAAAGATTCATTCATCAGTGTGTCTAGGAATGTTGTCATAGCAAATTTGGATGAAGTTCTCATGGGCGCGCGCGTGTGTGTGTGCGTGCGTGCATGCGTGCGTGCTAGGGGGGAGCTGCTTGTGTCTTTGTAAAGTTGTCTGGAGCAGAATTCCAATTAGTTCATTAAAGTGTCTGGAACTTGTCAAGCCAAACGCTCCCAACGGCCCAACACGCATCGCTTGTGTAATCACTTGCGTAGCCCATTGTGAATATATCAAGAGCTTAAAAATCATTTTGTGCTCGTCCAAACAATGACAAAATAAAACAAAAATGAAATAAATGCTTCTTAAATGTTAACTACAATGTTAACTGCCCTAAAACAAATGTACTGTTTTTAACTCATTCACTGCCATTGACGGCTATAGACGTCAAAAATTCATTTAAACTATTTCTATTAGTTTAACATTTTTTCCCACTTTTGTTAACAAGATTATGAAAACCTAGAATTTATTTTTTAATTGTTCATTAAGAACAGAAGTAAAATTTATGATTAATCGTGAGGTAACTAGTGAAGTCATGCAATATATTTTTTTTAATTAAACATTTCCTTTTTTTCTAATTGCATCAGGTGATTAACATTTTTTATTTTAATTTATCGCATGACTTTAATAGTTCGAGGTTTTCATACTCTTGTTAACAAAAGTGGAAAAAATGTTAAACTAATAGAAATAGTTCAAATGAATTTCTGACGTCTATAGCCGTCAACGGCAGTGAATGAGTTAATACCTGTTCAAAAGTCAAACAGTTTGGGATTTTTCAAGATTTTGGGGTGGTCTGCAACCCTGTGTCCCACTAAGGTAGATCCGCCCTTGCCCTGAGTAGATCTTGATATTCAGAACCAAAACAAGAGTAATCTGTAATGAAAGGACTTAAAAAAATAATAATTAAGTAGTGTTGGTTCTTAATGAATCATAAATATGAACACGAGCGTACCAAATATCCTTTCTGCATTCGTTAGCCACATGAAGAAAAGTGGTGTTCAATTTTACGAGCGGTTGTTCTAATTTCCTCTGCTGCCAGCGTCATCCTGAAACTTTGATGTGGTGTGTAGTTGAATTTTCATCTTTGCATGTCTGAACACAATGCGGTCATGGCTATAAACAGGTTTGTGTCTATACTTTTATTAGCATGTGTACGGGGGGCGGGGTGGGGGGGGCGACTTTTGCAAAATGCTGTTTTTTACCAAGGAATACCCAACGTAACCATTTTGGTCCTTCCTTCAGGGCTTTTTCCGGCGGACCATCCGTCTCAAGCTGGACTACGACAAGTGCGAACGCCGCTGCAAGATCCAAAAGAAGAACCGCAACAAGTGCCAATACTGCCGCTTCCAGAAGTGCCTGTCCGTGGGCATGTCCCACAACGGTGAGTCCAAACCAGCAGAGCCGCTCCCTCTTTTGTAAGCGCGCGCGCACACACATGCGCACTTAAAGCGATACCGCGACTGTGCAACGCAAACGCTGCCAAGTGTCTAATTAGCACTGGTGTGCTTAAGAGTGCAAGTCGAGGCACCTCACTGCTCTGTGTGTCCTCTTTTAACTTTTCTTTTCTACACTGAATGAAATAAGCCTTTGAGACGTATTTAGCGTCAAAATAAGTCGCAAATGGAGAGAAGTGACGTCAACCTCTGTTGAGTGCTTGATTGAGATTTTGGAGGCTGAAATGGAAGAAACGGGGTCAATCGCGATTCTCATTTAGTACGATTCAGAATCGATTTTAAATGTCCCAAAAATTTATTTTATTTAAATTATTTTATACTGTCTTGCCTTTGTCTGTGTGTGCCTTTTCATGCCTGTTCATGTTGTACCCGATTTGGCCACTTAGGGGCAGTGTGGTGCCACGCGGTCTGATACACTGTTAAGTTGTAGCCACATTAGAGAGTAGAAGGAAAAAGTCACGATCAAGTTATTCCATTAAAAGTTGTTTTATTGCAGTGTGGAGCTGTTTTTTTTTTGTGATAAAAGTGCCGCGAGTAGCGTGCTAATTAGCATTAGCGAGTCAGACTGGAGTAGATCATTACAATTCCAAAGCCAAAATCATTGTCAATCAAATCATTTTGAATCAAAAATCGTTCACAAACTTTCACAACATTGGAATTTTCGGTTTTCTTCAATGATAACGTTTTAAGGGGAAAATAAACGGCCGATTGTTTTGGCCGATGTTTGAAGGGTAATAATCGGCCGGTTATAATCGGCAGCCGATTAATCGGTCGGGCCCTACTATGAAAGTTAATAAAGGAAGGAAACTATTTTGGGGCATTTTGTTGAAACAAAATTCATTCTTTACTTTTGTACTTAAGTACATTTCGGAGTCACAGTACTTGTAAACACACACACACAAAGAGACGCAAACACGGCATGCCAAGCTATGTTCAAGGTCAACGTCCGCATTCGAAACACATTTCGAAGATGTCGTTGGCGTGCAAGCGGTCCGATTATTCAATAAGGTCACCATTTGCGCTCATATTACACAATGTTGGGTGGCGGTGGAGCTTGGCCGATACTTTATTGATTTGTGGTTGATTTTTTTGTTTTAAAGCTTGAGCTCCGAATTTTGCGCATCCCTTACTTCCTCTCATTCTTGAGTTTCAAGGGTTTAAGTGTAACAAAAGAGGGGGAGGGGGGGGGGGGGTTGGACGCGGCTGCAGTGGGATCTCTTTGGAGTCTCGTGATGGATGACGTGCCAGATTCTGCGCTAATTTTGGACCTTGGTCTTTCGATCTGCAATGGATACAAGAGCTAAATTTGAATCGGATGCTGCCTGACTATGTTATCTATATCCATATAGATAAACATACATACAGTAATAAGCCATGGCTTCTACCCGTCAGCCCTTCTTTCGGATGTCAATGTTGCAAATGATATGATGTGATCAATGTAACCTGTAATAATGTGTCTGAAAGGAAAAAAATATAGAAAACAAAACAGCATATCACGTGAGAAGTGTTATGTAATAGGAGTATGAATTTGGCAATTTACATTACACTTCAGCTGATTTTTATTTATTTTTCTCAGTATCGATTATGAGTGCTAGATATGGTGGTTGCGAACATCACAACACGCAGCAGCTAGTGAATATATATTGACTTTTTTTTGTTTATTGCCACTTCCTGTTGAATTTTACTTACTTTAAAGCTAAACATCAAACAGAGACACATTAAGTATTTAAACTAGTAAGCGCATTAACTTTGTCTCACAAATGTCAGCTAGCTTCATGCTAACCCACAAAACAAAGAGAATGAAACATTATGTGTTTACCAAAGGCACATTGTGTCTTGCGAGAGTCAGCTAGCTTCATGCTAACCCACAAAGCAAAGAGAATTGCACATTGGGTATTTATAACCAAAGGCACATTTTGTCTTACAAATGTCAGCTAGCTTCATGCTAACCCACAAAACAAAACCAATTACACAATGTGTGCTTAGCCCAAGCGCATCAACTTTGTTTTACAAAAGTCCGCTAGGCGCCAGCTTCATGCTAACTCAAAACGCTGTAGACGAGCTAATGAAACTACCATTGATTTTGTAGTAGTAACATTTAAACAACTTATAATTGCGCTCATGTGTTAGCAAATTGAGTGTACAGGCATATGCTATCTATCCTTAGCACACAAAAAAGCAGTATGATGTTTCATCATTAAATCTGTATAGTTTTTTTGTGTGTTTTATACAGAGCAGAATGGGCAGTGCCCGTTGAATTATTATGATGTACGAATTGCATTCTTTACATTTTATTAAATTATGTCCTGTATGTATATCTGAAGTACAATACTATAGAATTTCCATTCCTTTCAATGGGGTGAGAGAATTGGAGATGCACAAAATGTTTTGAGTGACGAGCGACTGTACTGAACGAAATTGAAGGCACCGCTGTATATCATATTTACTTGTAAGCTATAAATATTGTAGCACGATATTAAAATCGTGAATAAGAAAGATTTTAAGTGTGTCGACGATATGATTATACCAGCAGGATGTGTTCAAATATCTACATTGACTGTTTATTAACTCATTCACTGCCATTGACGGCTTTAGACGTCAAAAATTATTTTTAACAATTTCTATGAGTTTAACATTTTTTTTCCCATTTTTGATAACAAGAGTATGAAAACCTAGAAAAAAAGGTTTTATTGTACATTTAGAACAGTTATAAAATTTGTGATTAATCATCAGTTAATTATTGAAGGCTTTAGACGTCAAAAATTATTTTTAACAATTTCTATTAATTTACATTTGTTTCCATTTTTGTTAACAAGAGTATGAAAACCTAGAAAATGTTTTATTGTACATTTAGAACAGATATAAAATTTGTGATTAATCATGAGTTAATTATTGAAGGGGTTAGACGTCAAAAATTATTTTTAACAATTTCTATGAGTTTAACATTTTTTTCCATTTTTGTTAACAAGAGTATGAAAACCTAGAAAAAAGTTTTGATTGTACATTTAGAACTGATATAAAATGTGTTGATTAATCATGAGTTAATTATTGAAGTCATGTGATTAATTACAATTAAAAAATTTAATCGCCTGACGACCTAATTTTTAATAATCTTTTCTTTTTTTAAATAATCTTTTTTCAAAAATGAAAAGATTATTTAAAATAAGGGCGTCAGGCGATTAAATTTTTTAAAATAGTAATTTATCGCATGACTTCAATAGTTAACTCATGATTAATCACACATTTTTTATCTGGTCTTAATGTACACAATTTTTTCCCCCTAGGTTTTCATACTCTTGTTAACAAAAGAGGGAAAAAATATTAAACTAATTGAAATGGTTCAAATGAATTTTTTGACGTCAATGGCAGTAAATGAGTAAACGATTCTCTGTCCGACAGCCTCAGTGAAAAGTGAGCACACTGCTGCGTCGCTTACTGTGCGGACATACTTGTTCATCAGCTTATTGGATCAAATCAGATCTATTCTTATAAGCTGCAGTAGTTTGTGTATGTGAGGTTAAATGCAGTTCACTTGCAATCTCGTTAGTCAGATGGGATCAGGCCGTCTGAGTGAAGCCTCAGGGGGAAAAAATGTTGAGTGACTGGAAAGGTGCAAACGTTTTGACCGAATTTGGTTCTCGTTACGCCCATCCAGTCGAAAATTGCGAGTCCAAGTGGTTCTTGTTGCAACAGACATGTATTGAGGTGAAGCACGCCGGCCCGTGAGAACTGTACAAAATACAGAAAACACCATATTAAACAGCCAAATAACACAAAATACTTCTCATAGAGATCATAAAGATATAAACAATCCAAAAATAACTTGTATTTGCCATATAGGCCTGTTGACATCCACTACATAAGCCTGCTAACGATGATAGCATGCTAACGTTCTAGCGCTAGCGTGCTAGCAAGCTAACAGTAGTACACTACTTCCAAAAGGCATGGTAAATACTAACAGAAAGAGTGCAAATGCTTATATATATAAAATATAATTTATCTTATTTATTTTATTTTATTTTTATTTTTTTTACCAGAAAATCAATGTGTCACGGCAAAAGAACACTTGTCATCATCAGTATTTACAAAACTTCAGAATTTCCGGCTGGCTTTCGAATCGATAGTCTTAGAAGGAATGACGTAGCAATGCGTCAATCATTAGCATCGCCATACAACACTCACATAACGAACTCGGGGTGTTAGGAAAAATCGATTCGGCAATATATCGAGATATTACAGCGCGCAATTCTTGAATCGATTCGATATGCGGCCGAATCGATTTTTAAACAACAAAACGTCTTACTTAGGGTTAGGATTTATACGTTAAGCATGAAAGAATGTTTTATTAATGGAACATGAAGCCTTAATATTTTATTTCAGTGCTGTTCAAACATGAAACAGACTGCAACCTGAATTTTCAGATAAAAAAATGTTCATACAAATCTTACAGTGTACATGTACAAGTTTACTGATTAGTATTTTCTAAATTTGAGTTTAAAAAAATCGCAATAATCAATTCAGAGATTCGTATCGGGATTAAACGGTATCGAATCGCCAGGTACTAGGCAATTCACACTCCTATAACGAACATTAGTTCCACTATAAAAACAAACCCTTGAAACAACGACATTCTTACAAATGCATAATAAATCTTCATATTCATGATGTAATGTAATAAAACTAGACACATTCAAATTCAGCGATTAGTATTCAGCTTTTCAGCATTCCCCCGCAATTCCTGCAGAAATTGCACTTTGTCCAGTTCTCATTCATTCTCCTTGTTTCTCATGGCAAGTATGAGAATCGCGCTAACTCATTGATTGAGCGCATACGTCGCTTTCCACGCAGCCATCCGCTTTGGCCGGATGCCGCAGTCGGAGAAGCTGAAGCTGAAGGCCGAGCTGGTGACGGGGGACCGCGAGGTGGAGGACCCCCGGCTGGCCGACCAGAAGACGCTGGCTCGGCAGATTTACGAGGCCTACCTCAAGAACTTCAACATGAACAAGGCCAAGGCTCGGACCATCCTCACAGGGAAGACCAGCACCCCGGTAGGTTTTGTCATTTTGTCACAGGTCACCTCTTGTTGACACTTGGAAAATCCATTTCTTCCCCAATGGAGCGGTTTCACGCCGCTTCTTAGCACATTTTCAACTTTGCACTCAGAATGTGTGTCTCAATAGCTGGCGGCCTGTCGCGTCGCAGATGATGTGCAGCAACTAAAGCGCGAGGAGATGCCAAAGATGCCGTAAATGGAGGCAGGCCGTTATTTTTCTCTCCATCCCTGCACTCTTTCAAACCGTGTCCCAAACCTCCGTAACGTTCCCCCGCATCGTCTTCACACTTGGTCTCGTTCAGATGTCCAAATGAACTCAGAGACGTTTTGCACGCATTTTTGCCAAATGAACCCCCCAAAGTGAACCCAACTGAGACCACACCATAAATCAAATGTAATTTATAAGCGTCACATTAGAAGGCCGTTTTTTTCATGGATTAATGTCCCCCACGCCCACCCACTCGACTTTCTATCGTCAACAGATTTATTTTCCTAAAATAACTTTGGCCACAACTCAAGTACTGTCATGATCATCGTCTTCAGTTTCATAGTTTTTCTCCCGTTCAGCATGTCTAAAGGAAAAAGTAACTGGGAAAAAAATGCTGCAATAGTGGTCTATCAATATTTCATGAAAGATGATAAATAGCGTCATTTTGGAAATCGGAGTTGGCAGAATGTTGTGCTGATGAATTAGGAAACGTACATTAACTCATTCACTGCCATCGACGACTATAGACGTCAAAAATTCATGTGAACTATTTCTATTCGTTTAACAATTTTTCATTTCATTAATTTTTTGATGAAAACCTATATTTTTTATTGTACATTAATAACAGATATAAAATTATCATGCGATTAATTACGATTAAAGTCCCCTTATTTTTATTTTATTTATTTATTTAAATTAGGCCCGTCAGGCGATGATGGTCGCGACCCGACCCCGGATAAGCGGAATTGAAGACGGAACGGAACGGAACGCAAAGGCGATGATTACATTTTTTAAATTGTAATTAATCACATGACTTCACTAGTTAACTAACGATTAATCACAAATTGTATATCTGTTCTAAATTTAAAACAACAAAAATTCTAGGTTTTCATACTCTTGTGAGCAAAAGTGGAATTTTTTTTTAACTGATAAAAAAAGTTTAAATGCATTTTTGACGTCTATAGCCGTCAATGGCAGTGAATTAGTTAAAAGACTGCCCCCTACATGTCAAAATTGGAACTAAACCTTGATTTAGATTTAGATTAGCATTTTCTCAAGTAATTTCTGCACTTATAAATTACTAAAATGGAGTTCTTGGTGACTCACTTAATGCTCACTGTAATTTCCTGTAAATAACATACAAATTCTTTAACAAAAAATATCCCAAATTCTTTCACTGTATTTTATTCACGGCGGCAGGTACATCAAAATTACCAAAACAAAAATATAAAAAAATCTTGATGTTTACCAGAACCTAAAGGTTGTTAAAAAAAAAAGATGGTACTTTCATCCCAACATATTTAAAGTCTAGTGTAACAAACGTATGTAATGTAAAGTTCCTCAATTCCAAAAAGAAATGCTCAAGTGTGCACCGTCAGGATCCAGAAGCAGTAACGATGCTAAAAATAAGCAAATGCTGAGATTGTTATTCTTTTTATGCTTCAACTTTGAGGCTGTATCTGTCTTTTCAAAAATGTTCAAGTAATCTGTCGTTTTTTTATGCGATGTGAAAGTCGGCAATCATTATCGCAGAGACGACTCTATGTGCAAATCGTGGTTCGTGTGAAAATCAAGCAAAAATTCTGAACATTTGGCAATAATGGCAGTAAACAACAAGCTTGTTTCATTTTTATTAAAGAATAAACAACAATCATTTTTTTATGTCACCCGCATGAATGATCAATTGTCAACAAATTATCCAAAAAACATTAAAATATGTTTAGATTAGGGGTGTTAAAAATAGTGCATTAATTAAGATCCTTTAATGCAACAAAAAATGTTTTATGTGCAATTAATGACCGCCCCCTTACTAGGAAAGGCTGTACTGGTGGAATTCCAGTTGCAACGCAGCAGACATGTCCACTACTTTCAAATTAAGCAGTAATAAATGTAATAATAATGCATATATTTTTGGGGACTGGGGTCAAGTGATATTTTACAATTTTAAGAATGTGCAGAATTCCACAAGTACTTCATGTTAAAGATTCGATAGCTCTTAACTCATTCACTGCCATTGACGGCTATAGACATAAAAACATTCATTTGAACTATTTATTTTAGTTTAACATTTCTTTCCTCACTTTTGTTAACAAGAGTATGAAAACCTAGAATTTTTTTATCGCACATTTAGAACAGATATAAAATTTGTATTAATCGTAAGTTAACCAGTGAAGTCATGCGATTAATTACAATTAAAAAACCTGACGCCCCTAATTTTTTATATTTTTTTTCTTAAAAAAAAAAAGATTTAAAAATGAAAATAATTAACTTATTCACTGCCATTGACGGCTATAGACGTCAAAAATTCATTTTAACTATTTATTTTGCTAACAAGAGTATGAAAACCTAGAAAAAAATATATTGTAAATTGAGAACAGATATAAAATTTGTGATTAATCGTTAGTTAACTAGTGAAGTCATGTGATTAATTACAATTTAAAAATCTAATCGCCTGACGGGCCTAAAAAAATATATATATAAGGCGCGTTTAATCGTAATTAATGGCATGATAATTTTATATCTGTTATTAATGTACAAGAAAAAAATATAGGTTTTCCTAAAAAATGAAATTAAAAATTGTTAAACTTATAGAAATAGTTCACATAAATTTTTGACGTCTATAGTTGTCAATGGCAGTGAATGAGTTAAAAATTAAGGTTGGGCGATTAAAGTTTGTCATCGTAATTAATCACATGACTTCACTAGTTAACTCACGATTTTATATCTAATCTAAATATACAATAAAAAAATGTCTAGGTTTTTATACTCTTATTAACAAAAGTGAAAAAAGTTAAACTAATAGAAATAGTTCAAATGAATAATCTATAGCCGTCAATAGCAGTGAAGGAGTTTTAATATATGTCACCAACGTATTACAAATGCAATTATGCCATCTAGTGGCAGAAAAATGACCTCAACACAAATCAATATCACACTTGTTTTTTACAGTACAGTACATCTTTTTTCATTTTAACTCAATTTTGTGAATTATTATGAAATGACTGTTATCAGTGAGCATATACATTGTATTGTATTGCATTGTATTATACATGAGATTTTATGGTAAGTGTCATAAAATAACATGAGTGAAATGCCCGTCTTCACTTTTCCCAATGCGTGTGGTCTTTCGGACAGCCTTTGGTCATCCACGACATGGACACGCTGCAGCTGGCGGAGCAGACCCTGGTGGCCAAGATGGTGGGCTCGGCGGGGGTCCTGAAGGACCGCGAGGCCGAAGTGCGCCTCTTCCACTGCTGCCAGTGCACCTCGGTGGAAACGGTCACCGAGCTGACGGAATTCGCCAAGTCGGTCCCCGGCTTCTCGGACCTGGACCTCAACGATCAGGTGACCCTGTTGAAATACGGCGTTTACGAGGCCCTCTTCGCCATGCTGGCCTCGTGCATGAACAAGGACGGGGTGCTGGTGGCGTACGGCTCGGGCTTCGTCACGCGCGAGTTCCTCAAGAGCCTGCGGCGGCCATTCAGCGACATGATGGAGCCCAAGTTTCAGTTTGCCACCAAGTTTAACGCCCTGGAGCTGGATGACAGCGACCTGGCGCTCTTCGTGGCCGCCATCATCTGCTGCGGAGGTGAGGCCGTAGCAAAAACTGATGATTGGTTTGCAAATTTCAACCGCTTTCTCCTAAAACATTTTTTTTCTCTCCTTAGTTCTAATCCTTTTTTTCAACCCTGAAATTAAGACTTTGTTCTCATAGCATTGCATGTTTTTCTTCTAAAACATGTTTCTTTTACAATTTTTCTTACCAAATTTTTAACCGTTCTCAGGAAAATTTGCTTCTTTTTTTTATACTGTTTAAAAAAATTTTTTTTTTTAATGTTTTCCCTTAAAATTATGTTTTCTTCTAAAATGTGTTGTTTCTTTTACAATTGACTCTTTTCTCACTAAAAATGTGACAGTTCTCAGGAAAATTTGCTTTAAAAAATATATATATTCTACGGTTTTCTCCTAAAATTGCTCAAATTAAAATATATTTTTTTAAACATATATTTTTTCCTGTGAAAATAGTTTTCTTCTAAAATATGCTGTTTCTTTTACAATTAACTCTTTTCAGGAAAATGTTTCCTAAAATTGCTAAATTGTTCTCCAAAAATGTGTTACAATCAACTCTTATAATATTAATCTTTTTTTAAGATAAAATGAAAACTTAACTCTTTTTAGATTACGCTTTTTCTTGTAAAATTGCAATTTTTTCCTTTGAAAAATCACAATTTATTAATAAAAATTTTGACCTTTTTCCCTATAAAATCACAACTTTTAGTATTACAATAAAATGTAAATAAAATATAAAAAATGGCATATTTTCTCTGAAAATTTATTTCTCATAATATTGAGACTTAATGCAATTCTCTTTTTTTTTTAATGTTTTAATTTAAAAAAATCACAGTTTGTATAAATTCATTCTCCGAAAATTGCAACTTTGTTCATTTAAAAGTATTTTTCTCTAAATGTTTACATGCGTCTCAGCAAAGTACAAATGTACTTTTAAGTTTTTTTCAACTTAGGAGGCTGATATTTTAAAATTGACATCAAAGTGCCTTCGGGCTCGCATTGCAAACGTTGCGAGCCCGAGGTCAGTTTAATTTCTCTCAGTATTATGACAGTTTTCATTCTCTCTCTCGTGAAATAGTTTTTTACTCATACAATTTTTGACTTTAAGCCCGATTCAAATTGCAACTCTTTTTTCCTAAAAGGACAAACGTTTGCACCTAAAGAAATGTATTTTTCTCATAAAATCAAGACTTTATTTTAGTACAATTTTGACTTTAACATGAAATGATGGCATACCACACCCCCAAAAATGGAAACTTTGTGATTCTATTCATCAATTCCTCATATTAATTGTTGTATTCTATTTCCACGTAGACCGTCCCGGCCTGGTGAACGTGAGCCACATCGAGCGCATGCAGGAGAGCATCGTGCAAGTGCTGCAGCTCCACCTGCTGGCCAACCACCCGGACGACGCCTTCCTCTTCCCCAAGCTTCTGCAGAAGCTGGCCGACTTGCGGCAACTGGTCACCGAGCACGCTCAGCTGGTGCAGGAGATCAAGAAGACGGAGGACACGTCGCTGCATCCGCTCCTGCAGGAGATCTACAGGGACATGTATTGACCAGCGTCCCCCCCCATCCAATTGTACTTTTTCTTGTTGTTTGCGAACATAAGCTCCAGGTTGGACCCCTGACGCTCCCTCTCGTCATGTAGCGAGGGCTAGCTGTAGCTTCTGGTAGCTAATATTAAGCCTCGTTTCCACCAACCGGCGCACTGTTAGTTCGGTACGCTGATGGAGAAGTTGCACTCCCGGGGTTTATTCCGCTAGGCCCGATATAGCGATCCTGACGTTGACGTCGCGCGTCCCAAAATGGCCGACCATTTTGGCAGCATTGAAATCGCGTCTGCCACTTTGAGTAAACGGCAAACACCACACTTGAACAATGATTGGCAGCTGTTACGGACCAGAAAAAAAGGATCGAGCATGCTCCAAGCTACCAAAAGAGGAACCAATGCGTAGCCAATGTTGCACTTTGTACATGGTGGCTAAATCAGCAGATGCTAACTGTTACCACACGCAAAATGACGGGGAAATGCTACGGTGCTGCTACGGTTTAATAGATATTACACCGTTGAATTTAATGACTGACCAACACCATAAAGAAGACTTTTTGCGGGATAAATGACGCCGGCCGCGGCAGATTTAGCAGCTGCTAAATTGCTAACGTACATAAATAATAGGGGTGGGAATCTTTGAATGTCTCACGATTCGATTCCGATTTTTTGGGCGTGCGATTCGATTCAGAATCGATTTTCCGTTATCACCTATTTTTGGTTCAAAAATGATTTGATTGACAATTATTTTTGATTCAATTTATAGATGTTCAAAGAATCATAATGATCTACTCCAGTCTGACTCGCTAATGCTAACTAGTGCGCCACTCGCGGCACTTTTATCACTCAAAAGAACGGCTCCGCGCTGCAAAAAAACCCAACTTTTATTGGAATAACTTGATCGTGACTTTTACATTCTACTCTCTAATGTGGCTACAACTTAACAGTGTATTAGACCGCGTGGAACCACACTGCCCCTAAGTGGCCAAACCGGGTACTGTTGATGGTTGGTACATTCCCTTTGGCAAAAGTTTTGTAAATAATCGGGCCGACATACATTCCCACCTTTTGGCAATTTTCTTTTGAGGCTTGCTGGCTTCCGTCTGTTAATTTTCTACTTTATTGTCATCAAAAATATTCCCATAATATTTCAAATGTTTTTCATCATGAACCTATAACTTTTCTATTCTTCCAATTATAACTCATCTTACCTTGTAATTCTTTACAAAAATTAGCTCAAAATTACTTACTCATCCAAAATGATCTTCTTTTTTTTCTCTACACTTACAATTTTAGTCCAACGTTCTGATTTTTTTCACTTGAAATTATGACTTATTTATTATTATTATTTCATTTGTTACCATGCTGGTATTTTTTCCCCAAAAAATGTGAGGATTATTTTCCTAGAATCATATATTTTTTCCACAAAATTACTTTATTCTCTTAAATTGTTTTTCTCTTTAAAATTAATAAAATTGTGACTTTTTTGCTCCCCACATTTTTATTTTTATACTAAATTCATTGTTGAAAATTAAGGTCCCTCCTCCCGGAAAGAAATAAAATATGACTTTATTGAGAGCTTTCTGGCAACATTTTGGGGGAAATTGTAATCAGTTTAAATAAAATTGTATTGTAATTAACAACACAACATATTATTTATCCTACTAAAATTAAGAAATTTTTCTTCCTTTTTTTTTTTTACTTTATGCACCTTTCTCCTAAACTCTTTATTTTTATTTTGTACTTTATTTTACTTTTTAAAATTTGTTTTAATTACTTTTTTCCCCCGAGTACTGTTTCCAGGCTTGCTCAAAGTTGAATCATGAAGGGAAGTAGACAAAAGTCACATGCTAAGAAGAACAAACAACAACGAGCAGATGTGATGTCTCGCGTTTGCATTGTGACCTTCCTCTGGCGGCTCGTATTGATGATGTCATCAGGATGTAGCTTCCGTTGTAAACGCTTATCGTGATGACGTACGGAACTAAACTGCACTCTTTGGTGGGAACGTGGCTTTTGAGGCCTGGGCGAGCCGTTGATGATCAATTGGGGGGAGGGGGGGGGTCGAGGCGTGCTGCACTCCACTGAAACACCCGAAAAATGATGAAGAGTGAACTGTCACTCCAGCAGAATGTAGATTTTAATACAAATATAAACACATACGAGTGATCTAAAGCCATAAATAATCTTTTGCAGTTTAAGTAAAAGGCAGACTTGCACGTGACGTCTTGTTTTCATGTACTCATGAAATATTTCCTTTTCTGTGTGCGTGTGTGTGTGTGTGTGTGTACAGTGGATATCAAAAGTCTGCACACCCCTGTTTAAATGGCATTTTTTTCTGATTTTTTTTTTTTTAATGTACAACTAAAAATTTGTCTTCATGACAGAGAAATAGTAATAACATGTTTGCACAAGTCGGCACACCTTAACTCATTTGCTCCCAAAAACGTATAAATACGTTCCGTTTTAAATATACCCATGGTCCCCAAAACGTATTTATACGTTTTGTTTTGTTTTTATGCTAGAGCATACAGAAAGCTCTGATGCCGCCTCTGAACTGAAGAGAACGCTTGAAGCAATGGTAGTTATTACAAAAACGGCCAGCAGGTGGCAGCAGAGTATAAAAGATCACCCAGGGCCATGTTGCAAAAAGCTCTTTTCCCCACTGTTTTAAACAAATGTGTGAATAATGATGAAACTTAAGCTATATTCTAATGCAAATATACTTTTTTCCCTGATGAAAGAAGGGACTCTAATCTTTCTTTTGGTAGGTTCCATGTTTTTATAGCAATAGAGCACAATAATCTGTGAGTCTCGCAAAATTTGTCAAAATCCAATAAAACAGCCGGGAGCGAAGGGGGTTGCTTCAGTGAAAATGGCTGGGAGTGAATGAGTTAAAAAAAAATATATATATATATACACAACTCCAAATTTGTCTTCTTGAGAGAGAAATAGTAAAAACACGGTTGCACAAGTCTGCACACCCTCTTAAAATTGGGATGTGGCCGTGGTCAGAATTAATCCCGTTAGTTAATCGGGAGTCAACACACACTGCCACCATTTGAAGGTTTTGTTTTTGAGCAAAAACTTGGTATCTGAACGGGGTGTGGAGATACTTTTTATAGCCACTCAAAGTCCGACTAACCTCACATTATGTCCATCTGGAATTTGTCTTTTTCTTTTCTTTCACATGACACTGTAGTGTCCGACCGCCTCAGTGCACACAAGCGGGCCTGTGACTTTTAAAGGGACACGCTCTTTTTCTACTGGATTCTCCGTAAAGCACATGCACACGTACTCCATACTGGTGAAGTGCTTTGCCATATCGCAGCTAACCGTTCAAAAACAAGCCCAATTGCAATCGTTCTCACTTGTTTTATTTTTCAAAGTCAGCTAAATAATCTTGCTTCTGGTCCTGCTAACAATATGCATTGGGTTCACATTCAGGGCTCTTTTTCTACATATTTTTTTTTAAAATAAAACAAGGTGACGGATGTATATCAGCTTAATCTGGTGGAAGATTTTCAAAAGCAATTCAAAGCTAATTTGATGTCATCCTACACTTCATGTAAAGTGGATGATGTTTTTGTATTCTCGCAGTTTATTAGAGCCACATTGAAAACCAGGGGAATTGTGAAATTATTATTCATATAATTGACTTAGTCATAAAACTAGTACTTTTCATCATTGTTTTCTCAATTATGACATAATTCTCCTTAAATGTACAAAATTATTCTCCTAAAATGTTTTTTTTTCTGCATTAAAAGTGCAGCATTTCATCTTAAAATTGTGACTTTACTCCTGAAATTCAGTTCATTCTTGTAATTCTATGATTTTAATTCTTGTAATAATGTTTATTTTCAACGTGGCCCTCATACAAGACTTTTTAAAAAGTACACCA
Source organism: Leptonotus elevatus (assembly GCF_054856555.1). NCBI lineage: Eukaryota > Metazoa > Chordata > Actinopteri > Syngnathiformes > Syngnathidae > Leptonotus > Leptonotus elevatus. The sequence continues at coordinate 4,702,352 of NC_141242.1, forward strand.
AGATTTTTTTATCCAGTTGAGACAAATCTGTTGAACTAATACGACTTTATGTTGGGAATCAATTCGCCGAGTGCGATGTTGACGCTTCAAGTGTATAAAAAGGTACAAATGGTAATCCACTCTTGTGTGTGGTAAATATTTTCATTTTAAAACAAAATGTACAGCAATTATAATAATGTACTGTATGCATTGTGCTTTAGCTGCCAGCTAATTGTGTTGAATTGAATTGGATTGTATTTTTATACCACAGTGTGTGTGTGTGTGTGTGGGGGGGGGATGTGGGTGGGGGGGGGGTGTGGGTGGGGTGGGGGTGTGTGGGGGGGGTGTGCAGTATGTATGACCCATTCTGATTGTTTGAACTCAGATTGAAGCGCAGCCAGGATACGGTTCATTTGAATAGATTCTTATTAGGGACATTCCGATGTGTTCTTTGATGATTTTTTTTTAACTATTTCACTGCCATTGACGGCTATAGACGTCCTAAATTAATTTTAACTATTTCTATTAGTTTAACTTTGAGAGAGTATGAGAGTATGAAAACCTAGATATATTTTTTTGGTACATTTAGAACAGATAAAAAATGTGTGATTAATCGTGAGTTACCTAGTGAAGTCCTGCGATTAATTACGGAAAAAAAATTATCACCTGACACCCCTAATTTTTAATAATATTTTCTTTAAAAAAATAATAAAAATAAATAATTGTAATTATTTTTTTCAATTTTTTTTTTAGAAAACATTCTTAAAAATTAGGAACGTCAGGTGATTACCATTTTTAAGCATAATTAATCGCATGACTTCACTAGTTAACTCACAATTAATCACAAATGCCACAGCCTTCACACAATGATGTTATTTGTAGTGTTATAGACCTGTATGCGATTATAGCCCATCACGTTGAAGCTCGGGTTGTACTCACTCGACGGCTGACCAACGATCTCTTCAGATTCCATCCGTATTGTTAGAGTAGACAATATTAAGTATTGTACTCTTTGCGTGTTCAATTAACTGAATGGTGAGATTCTGTTGAAGAAGTTCCTTTGCAAAGGTAAATAATTACCAGAAGCTTCTGATCACACAAATGAAGTCACCCAAGCAGTGCTCTGTTCAAATGTGTGTCTTCTCTCCAGCCCACATCATTATTTATTCACAAAGAGGGTTCATAAAAAAGTCAGCCCACAACACACCTGGTTACAACTGAATGAATACAAGAGAATCCGTTCCCATGGGTATAAATCAGATTAGAAAAAATACAATAATAATAAGCCTGACTCCCTTCCGACACAGCAGAATCCCGGCCCTCCCATTAGATAACGAATGAATGTTTGAACTCGTTGCCCTTCCTCATGAAAGTAACACAGACAAGAATACAATTCATTGAGCCTACACTGAGTCAACTAAATCCAAAACGGCTAAAATATAAATTAAAACTAAAAAAACAATGTTAATAACTCATCATTATCTAAAAGTATTAGCTGAATTTGCACATTTATTGATCCCTCCGTTGAAAGTCAAATTATGTTGGTATGCCATTAGGCTCATTTCTTTTGATGCAACTGCATCAACAGGACGTAAAAATATAGCCTGAAATTTGAATCGGCATGTGGCTTGAATCCGGTAGAGGGCTTGCGCATGCCGCATGGAGGTCTGATAGAAAAGGTCTTCAAAAAATAAAAAAAATCCACTGACGGAAATTAGCTTTTGATATTGATTAAAAACAAAAAATAACTTTTTTTTTCCCCATCTAAAAATACATGTAAACAACAGTCAACCAGAGTGGAGCGTAGAGGAAAACAAAGGGGATAAATACAAAATTTTAAAAAGTTTCACTTGTCTTTTTTAATAACTTAAGGTACCTGTGCGAGACGTCGTGTAAACAGTGCCTCAGAGCTGTTGCTGCTTCCTGTCACTAGGGGGGGATAAGGCATCAGAATTGTATTTACCTGTATATAGAAATGTAGTCGAAGTAGTAGTGGTAAAAGAAGAAACGAACAATGAACATCATGGACAAGTATTTAGTTATTCAATAATAAAAGCACTTTATTTGCTGATTTTGAAATGAACCCGCGGTCTGAAATAAACAGCGCCCCCGGTCGGCCAACCGGGAAATGTATTGTATTATTTCTCGTATTATGTCTCCAGACTGGGTCTGGTCTGGAGACATAATACCCATAGTGGAGATGGAGTCAAGTTTAACAAACAGAGGGAGGGTGAGCTAAAAACAGTGGTGGTTTGGCCCACAGCGTATCTCAGCGCATCGAAAGATCAGATTAAAAAACACACAAAAGTGGGCAGAGACAGGGACTTGCAGGATATGAGAGGCCAGCATTGACACCTTTTGTAAAAACAAGGTCCAATGTATTGCCATATGAATGAGTGGTACAGTTGACATGTTGGATAAGATCTGGACTAAAAAGAGAATCTAACAATTCCATTGCTTTGGAGTGTTCACTAGTTCAAAATTCAGGGTCGTCACCATCACACATCATTGGTGCGTGTAGACGTAAATTCACAAATTATCTGGCTTTCAGTCTCTTTAGTGTTTAGTAACAATTCATCCTGAAATACCTTAATATTTCTGGTAAACCCCTCAATATTTTTATGGATGTAACTAAACATGTTTTTTACTCGTCCAAATTAAAATAATTATTAAAATGTATTATCCAAATGAACATAGACGCAAATGTTTATATAAATTATGCCCCACCCCGTGACACGAGATTTGTTCAACTGGTGTTGCCGTAGAATAGATTTCACGTGACCAATACTCCGTTCCAGGCTGCTTTTACATAGCCACACGCGGTTCACTATAATTCGTAATAATTCATTCTGAATTCGTACTATACGAACTTACACATCGACACTGTGCGTCCGTCACTACTCTATTGAAGCCAAACTGCTCCATTTTGTGTCTGGTTACATTCGTATCACACAGTTTTTGTCAAAATCTTTCGGCCTTGTTTAGCTTAGCTTAGCTTGCCGCCGAAAAAAAGGAGACGCGTTTGTTATCGACATATTGGCTCAACAGACGTCAAGTGTGACCGAAAAGTGTCGTGAATATCGTGTGAAAATGTTGGCAAAAACGAAAATCAAGTACAAAGAGGAGCTTTGTGGCGCACAAGAAGAGAATGAGCGACTACGTCAACTGATGGACGCGTTTTTCAAGCAGCCTCGAGTTGTGTTGAACAGAGCAGGTTTGTTACTTATTTAATCAATACTTTTCAACAATATGTCTATTGAAAGGATCCTTCATCCGGGCACTTTTTAACTTACGTTTACAGTTTTTCTCAAGTTTGCTTTGGTACATGTCTCAGATAAGAATAGGTGCTCCTATTTTTGATGTTAAATGTTGTAAGAATTATATAAATAAGCAGGTTTATTCTTTATTTTTGATTCGTTGACATACCAACAACTAGAATGGAGGATGGAAGCCTAGTAGATAATTTGATATTGTAAACAGAAGTGACTAGTTGGACCACTGATTGTAACGAAGTAAAAATAAAAAAAACTTTTATTTTTCTTAGCATAGAATTAGCTAATATATTACATATAGCCACATATTTATGCTAATGGAACATTGACACTAAGCCCATTACAATGATTAAAAATACCCATTTAGGTTTGACATACACTTACTGTTGGCTAAATTGATTTCTCTCCCCTGGCTTTATTTGTTCTTCTTTGCTGCCCCCTCGAGTTTGAATAATTAAAAGTTCGTCAACCCCTCAAGGATGTTGTACAGCTCTTGCAGATGCATGAATTTGTTAGCTTTTTGTCAATGAATGCCAGATTTCACAACTTGAATTAATTTATATATTTATGTGCGGAACAATCAGCGTTACAGGGGTTACAGAGTAACGTTGAGTGATTTCTGGAACAAAATACAGATACGTAACATTTGCCAGCTTTGTTACTCTTTCACTCAGGTGGCCCATGTGATAATCTTAAATAAACACATAATGTCACAATAAACGGTCCTTACCAAACCATGTGTAACTTGTGCCCCGCAGACGTCAGTGAAAAATATCTTTGTCCTGAGCGGCAGGAGCCAGAGTTCCCTGGTGTGAAAGAGGAGGAGGACTTGGAGCCTCTTCAAGTTAAAGAAGAGGAGCAGCCACAGCCTCCCAACATAAAAAAAGAGGAGCGGCTGCCGCCATACATTAAAGAGGAGGAGCATTTCACAGAGTTGCCCGTGACTGGTGTCCATTTGAAGAGTGAAGATGAATGTCAATATGAAGAGAACAAAGGGGCGGAGTCTCCAAGCAGCAACTCGAGACAACAAACAACAGAAGATGACGAGGACCACCGCGGCGGATCACAAGCAGACAGCATGTTAGCTCGAATATCAGATGGTGAAGACACGTTACACTCTCCTCAAACCGATGACTATGAACGGTCTGACGGTGATGTGACATGTCACGCTGCCAACACATGGTGGAAATGCTGTCAGTGTGGTCAAACTTTTGGCTGCCAGTCTCTATTGAGAAGACATATGATCAGCCACACTGGTGACAAGCCTTTTACTTGCTCAGTTTGTGGTCAAAATTTTGCTCGGAAGGGAACCTTAAAAATACACAAGAGAATACACACTGGAGAGAAGCCTTTTGCTTGCTCAGTTTGTGGTCAAAATTTTGCTGAGAAGAGAAACTTAAAAATACACACAAGAACACACACTGGAGAGAAGCCTTTTGCTTGCTCAGTTTGTGGTCAAAATTTTGCTGAGAAGAGAAACTTAAAAATACACACAAGAACACACACTGGAGAGAAGCCTTTTTCCTGCTCAGTTTGTGGTCAAAATTTTGCTCACAGGGTAAGCTTAAAAATACACACAAGAACACACACTGGAGAGAATCCTTTTGCTTGCTCAGTTTGTGGTCAAACGTTTGCTCACAAGGGAAACTTAAAAATACACACAAGAACACACACCGGAGAGAAGCCTTTTTCCTGCTCAGTTTGTGGTCAAAAATTTTCTGAGAAGATAAGCTTAAAAAGACACACAAGAACACACACTGGAGAGAAGCCTTTTGCTTGCTCAGTTTGTGGTCAAACTTTTGCTCAGAAGGGAACCTTAAAAATACACACAAGAACACACACTGGAGAGAAGCCTTTTGCTTGCTCAGTTTGTGGTCAAACTTTTGCTCAGAAGGGATATTTAAAAATACACACAAGAACACACACTGGAGAAAAGCCTTTTGCTTGCTCAGTTTGTGGTCAAACTTTTGCTCAGAAGAGAAACTTAAAAATACACACAAGAACACACACTGGAGAGAAGCTTTTTGCTTGCTCAGTTTGTGGTCAAAAATTTTCTGAGAAGATAAGCTTAAAAAGACACACAAGAACACACACTGGAGAGAAGCCTTTTGCTTGCTCAGTTTGTGGTCAAACTTTTGCTCAGAAGGGATATTTAAAAATACACACAAGAACACACACTGGAGAGAATTCTTTTTCCTGCTCAGTTTGTGGTCAAAATTTTGCTCGGAAGGGAAACTTAAAAGACCACACAAGAACCCACACTGGAGAGAAGCCTTTTGCTTGCTCAGTTTGTGGTCAAACTTTTGCTGAGAAGCAAAACTTAAAATACCACACAAGAACCCACACTGGAGAAAAGCCTTTTTCCTGCTCAGTTTGTGGTCAAACTTTTGTTAAGAAGCAAAACTTAAAATACCACACAAGAACCCACACTGGAGAGAAGCCTTTTACCTGCTCAGTTTGTGGTCAAAAATTTGCTCAGAAGGAACACTTAAAAATACACACAAGAAAACACACTGGAGTGAAGCCTTTTGCTTGCTCAGTTTGTGGTCAGAATTTTGCTCAGAAGGGACACTTAAAAATACACACAAGAACACACACTGGAGAGAAGCCTTTTACCTGCTCAGTTTGTGGTCAAAAATTTGCTCAGAAGGGACAATTAAAAATACACACAAGAACACACACTGGAGAGAAGCCTTTTTCCTGCTCAGTTTGTGGTCAAAATTTTGCTCACAGGGTAAGCTTAAAAATACACACAAGAACACACACTGGAGAGAAGCCTTTTACCTGCTCAGTTTGTGGTCAAAAATTTGCTCAGAAGGGACAATTAAAAATACACACAATAACACACACTGGAGAGAAGCCTTTTACCTGCTCAGTTTGTGGTCAAAAATTTGCTCAGAGGGTAAGCTTAAAAATACACACAAGAACACACACTGGAGAGAAGCCTTTTTCCTGCTCAGTTTGTGGTCAAAATTTTGCTCACAGGGTAAGCTTAAAAATACACACAAGAACCCACACTGGAGAGAAGCCTTTTGCTTGCTCAGTTTGTGGTCAAACTTTTTCTCAGAAGGGAAACTTAAAAATACACACAAGAACACACACTGGAGAGAAGCCTTTTACCTGCTCAGTTTGTTGTCAAAGATTCCCAAGTAAGACTGAAGCTAAGAGGCACAAGTGTGCTGGTGAGAATAGCAGAGATGAATGATGGTGCAAAGATCATGTTTACCGCTGAATGAACGAATGATCTGTGTACCTGTGTTGTATGTGTCTGACTTAACCCTATTTTGAAATTGATATATAAAATATTACATCAACCTGACAAGGGGCTGCAGATTTAAACTATGTGACAGCTTTAATCTGGCATGTTTACCGGTAATTGTCCATTAATGTGCATTGTACCTTATATCATTTTTAATTATTGTGTGTGCCAAAACACTCAAAACATTGTATATAGTTTGTCCTTTTTTGTTACATTTACACTAGTATGACTCACTCTGTAAATATAATAATAAAAAAATGTCGTCCATTATTACTGAAATAACTTTCTCTTTTTTGGTAAACCCCTTAATAATTTTAAAGTATTCACGTCTATCCATCCGTTATAATCTTAAAAAAATAAATAAATAATGACATACGAAGTGGAACAGAAGGGAGACAACTGTCTAAATGAGAATCGATTTTTTTGGGCACATCCCTAATAAATAACACTGCCAACTTTGCATTGGCATTTTGAGCACAGATAAAGGAGAAATAAATCCAGAATGTGCAAACTTGTAAAGCCTTTGTATGATCAGATTTGAAAGCACTCACCGGCAAGAGAGGAGGTCATTCTACATCTACGTTAGCAGCGTTGCCCAAAAAAAAAACTCCTGACACTTCATCGGCAATCCGACATGTCCACCTCGCGCATGTCCTTTTTGTCAAAGTGACTGTTGGGCGGAAAGTTGACTAATAGTTTTCGCCCTCCACGACATCATAGCCCGTTAACGACTCAAAACAGCCAAACATTTGAAATATTACGACTTATTTTTCAAAAGTATTGATTTTTTTTTCCTTCTTTTGAATATTTTTAACCTATCCAAATTTGATGGTCGCAGGTGACCCCCACCATCTGCTGATGGTTGGTACATTCCCTTTGGCAAAAGTTTTGTAAATAATCGGGCCGACATACATTCCCACCTTTTGGCAATTTTCTTTTGAGGTTTGCTGGTTTCTGTCTGTCTTTATCGTCATCAAAAATATTCCCATAATATTTCAAATGTTTTTCATTATGAACCTATAACTTTATTCTTCCAATTATAACTCCTTTTACCTTGTAATTCTTTTTTAAAAACATTTTTAATTACTTATCCAAAATTATCTCTTTTTTTTTCTCTACACTTACAATTTTAGTCCAATGTTCTGATTTTTTTCACTTGAAATTATGGCTTATTTATTATTATTATTATTATTATTATTATTATTTCATTTGTTACCATGCAGTTTTTTTATTTGTTTTTTTAATTATTTTTTTTTACCACAAAATTACTTTATTCTCTTAAATAGTTTTTCTCTTTAAAATTAATAAAATCATGACTTTTTTGCTCCCCACATTTTGACTTTTATACTAAATTCATTGTTGAAAATTAAGGTCCCTCCTCCCGGAAAGAAATAAAATATAAAATAGGACTTTATTGAGACCTTTCTGGCAAAAAAAAATTGGGAAATTGTAATCAGTTTAAATACAATTTTATTGTAAATAACAACACAACATATTATTTATCCTGCTAAAATTAAGATTTTTTTTAAACTTTATGCACCGTCCTCCTTAACGCAGTACTTTATTTATATTTTGAAAAAAAAATTTTTACTCCCGTGACGGCGGCCACGTGAGCAGTAAAAGGCAGACTTACACGTGAGGTCTGGTTTTCATGTACTCATGAAATATTTCCTTTTCTTTGTGTGTGTGTACAGTGGATATCAAAAGTCTGCACATCCCTGTTTAAATGGCATTTTATTTTTATTTTTTTTATTTTTTTATGTACAACTAAAAATTTGTCTTCATGACAGAGAAATAGTAATAACATGTTTGCACAAGTCGGCACACCTTAACTCATTTGCTCCCAATAAACGTATAAATACGTTCAGTTTTAAATATACCCATGGTCCCCAAAACGTATTTATACGTTTTGTTTTGTATTTATGCTAGAGCATACAGAAAGCTCTGATGCAGCCTCTGAACTGAAGAGAACGCTTGAAGCAATGGTAGTTATTACAAAAACGGCCAGCAGGTGGCAGCAGAGTATAAAAGATCACCCAGGGCCATGTTGCAAAAAGCTCTTTTCCCCACTGTTTTAAACAAATTTGTGAATAATGATGAAACTTAAGCTATATTCTAATGCAAATATACTTTTTTCCCTGATGAAAGAAGGGACTCTAATCTTTCTTTTGGTAGGTTCCATGTTTTTATAGCAATAGAGCACAATAATCTGTGAGCCTCGCAAAATTAGTCAAAATCCAATAAAACAGCCGGGAGCGAAGGGGGTTGCTTCAGTGAAAATGGCTGGGAATGAATGAGTTAAAAAAATATATGTACACAACTCCAAATTTGTCTTCTTGAGAGAGAAATAGTAAAAACACGGTTGCACAAGTCTGCACACCCTCTTAAAATTGGGATGTGGCCGTGGTCAGAATTAATCCCGTTAGTTAATCGGGAGTCAACACACACTGCCACCATTTGAAGGTTTTGTTTTTGAGCAAAAACTTGGTATCTGAACGGGGTGTGGAGATACTTTTTATAGCCACTCAAAGTCCGACTAACCTCACATTATGTCCATCTGGAATTTGTCTTTTTCTTTTCTTTCACATGACACTGTAGTGTCCGACCGCCTCAGTGCACACAAGCGGGCCTGTGACTTTTAAAGGGACACGCTCTTTTTCTACTGGATTCTCCGTAAAGCACATGCACACGTACTCCATACTGGTGAAGTGCTTTGCCATATCGCAGCTAACCGTTCAAAAACAAGCCCAATTGCAATCGTTCTCACTTGTTTTATTTTTCAAAGTCAGCTAAATAATCTTGCTTCTGGTCCTGCTAACAATATGCATTGGGTTCACATTCAGGGCTCTTTTTCTACATATTTATTTTTTAAAATAAAACAAGGTGACGGATGTATATCAGCTTAATCTGGTGGAAGATTTTCAAAAGCAATTCAAAGCTAATTTGATGTCATCCTACACTTCATGTAAAGTGGATGATGTTTTTGTATTCTCGCAGTTTATTAGAGCCACATTGAAAACCAGGGGAATTGTGAAATTATTATTCATATAATTGACTTAGTCATAAAACTAGTACTTTTCATCATTGTTTTCTCAATTATGACATAATTCTCCTTAAATGTACAAAATTATTCTCCTAAAATGTTTTTTTTTCTGCATTAAAAGTGCAGCATTTCATCTTAAAATTGTGACTTTACTCCTGAAATTCAGTTCATTCTTGTAATTCTATGATTTTAATTCTTGTAATAATGTTTATTTTCAACGTGGCCCTCATACAAGACTTTTTAAAAAGTACACCAAGATTTTTTTATCCAGTTGAGACAAATCTGTTGAACTAATACGACTTTATGTTGGGAATCAATTCGCCGAGTGCGATGTTGACGCTTCAAGTGTATAAAAAGGTACAAATGGTAATCCACTCTTGTGTGTGGTAAATATTTTCATTTTAAAACAAAATGTACAGCAATTATAATAATGTACTGTATGCATTGTGCTTTAGCTGCCAGCTAATTGTGTTGAATTGAATTGGATTGTATTTTTATACCACAGTGTGTGTGTGTGTGTGTGTGTGGGGGGGGATGTGGGTGGGGGGGGGGGGTGTGGGTGGGGGGGTGTGTGGGGGGGGTGTGCAGTATGTATGACCCATTCTGATTGTTTGAACTCAGATTGAAGCGCAGCCAGGATACGGTTCATTTGAATAGATTCTTATTAGGGACATTCCGATGTGTTCTTTGATGATTTTTTTTTAACTATTTCACTGCCATTGACGGCTATAGACGTCCTAAATTAATTTTAACTATTTCTATTAGTTTAACTTTGAGAGAGTATGAGAGTATGAAAACCTAGATATATTTTTTTGGTACATTTAGAACAGATAAAAAATGTGTGATTAATCGTGAGTTACCTAGTGAAGTCCTGCGATTAATTACGGAAAAAAAATTATCACCTGACACCCCTAATTTTTAATAATATTTTCTTTAAAAAAATAATAAAAATAAATAATTGTAATTATTTTTTTCAATTTTTTTTTTTTAGAAAACATTCTTAAAAATTAGGAACGTCAGGTGATTACCATTTTTAAGCATAATTAATCGCATGACTTCACTAGTTAACTCACAATTAATCACAAATGCCACAGCCTTCACACAATGATGTTATTTGTAGTGTTATAGACCTGTATGCGATTTTAGCCCATCACGTTGAAGCTAGGGTTGCACTCACTCGACGGCTGACCAACGATCTCTTCAGATTGCATCCGTATCTAAAAGTATTAGCTGAATTTGCACATTTATTGATCCCTCCGTTGAAAGTCAAATTATGTTGGTATGCCATTAGGCTCATTTCTTTTGATGCAACTGCATCAACAGGACGTAAAAATATAGCCTGAAATTTGAATCGGCATGTGGCTTGAATCCGGTAGAGGGCTTGCGCATGCCGCATGGAGGTCTGATAGAAAAGGTCTTCAAAAAATAAAAAAAATCCACTGACGGAAATGAGCTTTTGATATTGATTAAAAACAAAAAATAACTTTTTTTTTCCCCATCTAAAAATACATGTAAACAACAGTCAACCAGAGTGGAGCGTAGAGGAAAACAAAGGGGATAAATACAAAATTTTAAAAAGTTTCACTTGTCTTTTTTAATAACTTAAGGTACCTGTGCGAGACGTCGTGTAAACAGTGCCTCAGAGCTGTTGCTGCTTCCTGTCACTAGGTGGGGATAAGGCATCAGAATTGTATTTACCTGTATATAGAAATGTAGTCGAAGTAGTAGTGGTAAAAGAAGAAACGAACAATGAACATCATGGACAAGTATTTAGTTATTCAATAATAAAAGCACTTTATTTGCTGATTTTGAAATGAACCCGCGGTCTGAAATAAACAGCGCCCCCGGTCGGCCAACCGGGAAATGTATTGTATTATTTCTCGTATTATGTCTCCAGACTGGGTCTGGTCTGGAGACATAATACCCATAGTGGAGATGGAGTCAAGTTTAACAAACAGAGGGAGGGTGAGCTAAAAACAGTGGTGGTTTGGCCCACAGCGTATCTCAGCGCATCGAAAGATCAGATTAAAAAACACACAAAAGTGGGCAGAGACAGGGACTTGCAGGATATGAGAGGCCAGCATTGACACCTTTTGTATAAACAAGGTCCAATGTATTGCCATATGAATGAGTGGTACAGTTGACATGTTGGATAAGATCTGGACTAAAAAGAGAATCTAACAATTCCATTGCTTTGGAGTGTTCACTAGTTCAAAATTCAGGGTCGTCACCATCACACATCATTGGTGCGTGTAGACGTAAATTCACAAATTATCTGGCTTTCAGTCTCTTTAGTGTTTAGTAACAATTCATCCTGAAATACCTTAATATTTCTGGTAAACCCCTCAATATTTTTATGGATGTAACTAAACATGTTTTTTACTCGTCCAAATGCAAATAATTATTAAAATGTATTATCCAAATGAACATAGACTCAAACGTTTATATAAATTATGCTCCACCCCGTGACACGAGATTTGTTCAACTGGTGTTGCCGTAGAATAGATTTCACGTGACCAATACTCCATTCCAGGCTGCTTTTACATAGCCACACGCGGTTCACTATAATTCGTAATAATTCATTCTGAATTCGTACTATACGAACTTACACATCGACACTGTGCGTCCGTCACTACTCTATTGAAGCCAAACTGCTCCATTTTGTGTCTGGTTACATTCGTATCACACAGTTTTTGTCAAAATCTTTCGGCCTTGTTTAGCTTAGCTTAGCTTGCCGCCGAAAAAAAGGAGACGCGTTTGTTATCGACATATTGGCTCAACAGACGTCAAGTGTGACCGAAAAGTGTCGTGAATATCGTGTGAAAATGTTGGCAAAAACGAAAATCAAGTACAAAGAGGAGCTTTGTGGCGCACAAGAAGAGAATGAGCGACTACGTCAACTGATGGACGCGTTTTTCAAGCAGCCTCGAGTTGTGTTGAACAGAGCAGGTTTGTCACTTATTTAATCAATACTTTTCAACAATATGTCTATTGAAAGGATCCTTCATCCGGGCACTTTTTAACTTACGTTTACAGTTTTTCTCAAGTTTGCTTTGGTACATGTCTCAGATAAGAATAGGTGCTCCTATTTTTGATGTTAAATGTTGTAAGAATTATATAAATAAGCAGGTTTATTCTTTATTTTTGATTCGTTGACATACCAACAACTAGAATGGAGGATGGAAGCCTAGTAGATAATTTGATATTGTAAACAGAAGTGACTAGTTGGACCACTGATTGTAACGAAGTAAAAATAAAAAAAACTTTTATTTTTCTTAGCATAGAATTAGCTAATATATTACATATAGCCACATATTTATGCTAATGGAACATTGACACTAAGCCCATTACAATGATTAAAAATACCCATTTAGGTTTGACATACACTTACTGTTGGCTAAATTGATTTCTCTCCCCTGGCTTTATTTGTTCTTCTTTGCTGCCCCCTCGAGTTTGAATAATTAAAAGTTCGTCAACCCCTCAAGGATGTTGTACAGCTCTTGCAGATGCATGAATTTGTTAGCTTTTTGTCAATGAATGCCAGATTTCACAACTTGAATTAATTTATATATTTATGTGCGGAACAATCAGCGTTACAGGGGTTACAGAGTAACGTTGAGTGATTTCTGGAACAAAATACAGATACGTAACATTTGCCAGCTTTGTTACTCTTTCACTCAGGTGGCCCATGTGATAATCTTAAATAAACACATAATGTCACAATAAACGGTCCTTACCAAACCATGTGTAACTTGTGCCCCGCAGACGTCAGTGAAAAATATCTTTGTCCTGAGCGGCAGGAGCCAGAGTTCCCTGGTGTGAAAGAGGAGGAGGACTTGGAGCCTCTTCAAGTTAAAAAAGAGGAGCAGCCACAGCCTCCCAACATAAAAAAAGAGGAGCGGCTGCCGCCATACATTAAAGAGGAGGAGCATTTCACAGAGTTGCCCGTGACTGGTGTCCATTTGAAGAGTGAAGATGAATGTCAATATGAAGAGAACAAAGGGGCGGAGTCTCCAAGCAGCAACTCGAGACAACAAACAACAGAAGATGAAGAGGACCACCGCGGCGGATCACAAGCAGACAGCATGTTAGCTCGAATATCAGATGGTGAAGACACGTTACACTCTCCCCAAACCGATGACTATGAACGGTCTGACGGTGATGTGACATGTCACGCTGCCAGCACATGGTGGAAATGCTGTCAGTGTGGTCAAACTTTTGGCTGCCAGTCTCTATTGGGAAGACATATGATCAGCCACACTGGTGACAAACCTTTTGCATGTTCAGTTTGTGGTAAAAAATTTGCTCACAGGGGACACTTAAAAAGACACACAAGAACACACACTGGAGAGAAGCCTTTTGCTTGCTCAGTTTGTGGTCAAACGTTTGCTCACAAGGGAAACTTAAAAATACACACAAGAATACACACTGGAGAGAAGCCTTTTGCTTGCTCAGTTTGTGGTCAAAATTTTGCTCAGAAGGGAAACTTAAAAGACCACACAAGAACCCACACTGGAGAGAAGCCTTTTGCTTGCTCAGTTTGTGGTCAAACTTTTTCTCAGAAGGGAAGCTTAAATATACACACAAGAACACACACTGGAGAGAAGCCTTTTTCCTGCTCAGTTTGTGGTCAAACTTTTGCTCAGAAGGAACACTTAAAAATACACACAATAACCCACACTGGAGAGAAGCCTTTTGCTTGCTCAGTTTGTGGTCAAAATTTTGCTCAGAAGGGATACTTAAATATACACACAAGAACCCACACTGGAGAAAAGCCTTTTTCCTGCTCAGTTTGTGGTCAAAATTTTGCTCAGAAGGGACACTTAAATATACACACAATAACCCACACCGGAGAGAAGCCTTTTGCTTGCTCAGTTTGTGGTCAAACTTTTTCTCTTAAGGGAAACTTAAAAAGACACACAAGAACACACACTGGAGAGAAGCCTTTTGCTTGCTCAGTTTGTGGTCAAACTTTTGCTCAGAAGGGACACTTAAATATACACACAATAACCCACACCGGAGAGAAGCCTTTTGCCTGTTCAGTTTGTGGTCAAAAATTTGCTCAGAAGGGACACTTAAAATTACACACAAGAACCCACACTGGAGAAAAGCCTTTTACTTGCTCAGTTTGTGGTCAAAATTTTGCTGAGAAGGGAAGCTTAAAAGACCACACAAGAACCCACACTGGAGAAAAGCCTTTTGCTTGCTCAGTTTCTGGTCAAACTTTTGCTGAGAAGGGAAGCTTAAAAGACCACACAAGAACCAACACTGGAGAGAAGCCTTTTTCCTGCTCAGTTTGTGGTAAAAAATTTGCTCACAGGGTAAGCTTAAAAATACACACAAGAACCCACACTGGAGAGAAGCCTTTTTCCTGCTCAGTTTGTGGTAAAAAATTTGCTCACAGGGTAAGCTTAAAAATACACACAAGAACCCACACTGGAGAGAAGCCTTTTACCTGCTCAGTTTGTGGTCAAAAATTTTTTCACAGGGTAAGCTTAAAAATACACACAAGAACCCACACTGGAGAGAAGCCTTTTTCCTGCTCAGTTTGTGGTCAAACTTTTGCTCAGAAGGGAAGCTTAAAAGACCACACAAGAACCCACACTGGAGAGAAGCCTTTTACCTGCTCAGTTTGTGGTAAAAAAAATGCTCACAGGGTAAGCTTAAAAATACACACAAGAACCCACACTGGAGAGAAGCCTTTTACCTGCTCAGTTTGTGGTCAGAATTTTGCTCAGAACGGAGACTTAAAAATACACACAAGAACACACACTGGAGAAAAGCCTTTTGCTTGCTCAGTTTGTGGTCAAACTTTTGCTCAGAAGGGAAGCTTAAAAATACACACAAGAACACACACTGGAGAGAAGCCTTTTACCTGCTCAGTTTGTTGTCAAAGATTCCCAAGTAAGACTGAAGCTAAGAGGCACAAGTGTGCTGGTGAGAATAGCAGAGATGAATGATGGTGCAAAGATCATGTTTACCGCTGAATGAACGAAGGATCTGTGTACCTGTGTTGTATGTGTCTGACTTAACCCTATTTTGAAATTGATTTTGTATATAAAATATTACATCAACCTGACAAGGGGCTGCAGATTTAAACTATGTGACAGCTTTAATCTGGCATGTTTACCGGTAATTGTCCATTAATATGCATTGTACCTTATATCATTTTTAATCATTGTGTGTGCCAAAACACTCAAAACATTGTATATAGTTTGTCCTTTTTTGTTACATTTACACTAGTATGACTCACTCTGTAAATATAATAATAAAAAAATGTCGTCCATTATTACTGAAATAACTTTCTCTTTTTTGGTAAACCCCTTAATAATTTTAAAGTATTCACGTATATCCATCCGTTATAATCTTAAAAAAATAAATAAATAATGACATACGAAGTGGAACAGAAGGGAGACAACGATCTAAATGAGAATCGATTTTTTTGGGCACATCCCTAATAAATAACACTGCCAACTTTGCATTGGCATTTTGAGCACAGATGAAGGAGAAATAAATCCAGAATGTGCAAACTTGTAAAGCCTTTGTATGATCAGATTTGAAAGCACTCACCGGCAAGAGAGGAGGTCATTCTACATCTACGTTGGCAGCGTTGCCCAAAAAAAAAACTCCTGACACTTCATCGGCAATCCGACATGTCCACCTCGCGCATGTCCTTTTTGTCAAAGTGACTGTTGGGCGGAAAGTTGACTAATAGTTTTCGCCCTCCACGACATCATAGCCCGTTAACGACTCAAAACAGCCAAACATTTGAAATATTACGACTTATTTTTCAAAAGTATTGATTTTTTTCCCTTCTTTTGAATATTTTTAACCTATCCAAATTTGGTGGTCGCAGGTGACCCCCACCATCTGCTGATGGTTGGTACATTCCCTTTGGCAAAAGTTTTGTAAATAATCGGGCCGACATACATTCCCACCTTTTGGCAATTTTCTTTTGAGGTTTGCTGGTTTCTGTCTGTCTTTATCGTCATCAAAAATATTCCCATAATATTTCAAATGTTTTTCATTATGAACCTATAACTTTATTCTTCCAATTATAACTCCTTTTACCTTGTAATTCTTTTTTAAAAACATTTTTAATTACTTATCCAAAATTATCTCTTTTTTTTCTCTACACTTACAATTTTAGTCCAACGTTCAGATTTTTTTCACTTGAAATTATGGCTTATTTATTATTATTATTATTATTATTATTATTATTATTATTATTTCATTTGTTACCATGCAGTTTTTTTTTATTTGTTTTTTTTATTATTATTTTTTACCACAAAATTACTTTATTCTCTTAAATAGTTTTTCTCTTTAAAATTAATAAAATCATGACTTTTTTGCTCCCCACATTTTGATTTTTATACTAAATTCATTGTTGAAAATTAAGGTCCCTCCTCCCGGAAAGAAATAAAATATAAAATAGGACTTTATTGAGACCTTTCTGGCAAAAAAAAATTGGGAAATTGTAATCAGTTTAAATACAATTTTATTGTAAATAACAACACAACATATTATTTATCCTGCTAAAATTAAGATTTTTTTTAAACTTTATGCACCGTCCTCCTTATATTTTGAAAAAAAATTTTTTACTCCCGTGACGGCGGCCACGTGAGCAGTAAAAGGCAGACTTACACGTGAGGTCTGGTTTTCATGTACTCATGAAATATTTCCTTTTCTTTGTGTGTGTGTACAGTGGATATCAAAAGTCTGCACATCCCTGTTTAAATGTTTAAATGGCATTTTTTATTTTTATTTTGTATTTTTTTATGTACAACTAAAAATTTGTCTTCATGACAGAGAAATAGTAATAACATGTTTGCACAAGTCAGCACACCTTAACTCATTTGCTCCCAATAAACGTATAAATACGTTTAGTTTTAAATATACCCATGGTCCCCAAAACGTATTTATACGTTTTGTTTTGTATTTATGCTAGAGCATACAGAAAGCTCTGATGCAACCTCTGAACTGAAGAGAACGTTTGAAGCAATGGTAGTTATTACAAAAACGGCCAGCAGGTGGCAGCAGAGTATAAAAGATCACCCAGGGCCATGTTGCAAAAAGCTCTTTTCCCCACTGTTTTAAACAAATTTGTGAATAATGATGAAACTTAAGCTATATTCTAATGCAAATATACTTTTTTCCCTGATGAAAGAAGGGACTCTAATCTTTCTTTTGGTAGGTTCCATGTTTTTATAGCAATAGAGCACAATAATCTGTGAGCCTCGCAAAATTAGTCAAAATCCAATAAAACAGCCGGGAGCGAAGGGGGTTGCTTCAGTGAAAATGGCTGGGAGTGAATGAGTTTAAAAAAATATATGTACACAACTCCAAATTTGTCTTCTTGAGAGAGAAATAGTAAAAACACGGTTGCACAAGTCTGCACACCCTCTTAAAATTGGGATGTGGCCGTGGTCAGAATTAATCCCGTTAGTTAAATGGGAGTCAACACACACTGCCACCATTTGAAGGTTTTGTTTTTTAGCAAAAACTTGGTATCTGAACGGGGTGTGGAGATACTTTTTATAGCCACTCAAAGTCCGACTAACCTCACATTATGTCCATCTGGAATTTGTCTTTTTCTTTTCTTTCACATGACACTGTAGTGTCCGACCGCCTCAGTGCACACAAGCGGGCCTGTGACTTTTAAAGGGACACGCTCTTTTTCTACTGGATTCTCCGTAAAGCACATGCACACGTACTCCATACTGGTGAAGTGCTTTGCCATATCGCAGCTAACCGTTCAAAAACAAGCCCAATTGCAATCGTTCTCACTTGTTTTATTTTTCAAAGTCAGCTAAATAATCTTGCTTCTGGTCCTGCTAACAATATGCATTGGGTTCACATTCAGGGCTCTTTTTCTACATATTTTTTTTTAAATAAAACAAGGTGACGGATGTATATCAGCTTAATCTGGTGGAAGATTTTCAAAAGCAATTCAAAGCTAATTTGATGTCATCCTACACTTCATGTCAAGTGGATGACGTTTTTGTATTCTCGCAGTTTATTAGAGCCACATTGAAAACCAGGGGAATTGTGAAATTATTATTCATATAATTGACTTAGTCATAAAACTAGTACTTTTCATCTTTGTTTTGTCAATTATGACATAATTCTCCTTAAATGTACAAAATTATTCTCCTAAAATGTTTTTTTTTCTGCATTAAAAGTGCAGCATTTCATCTTAAAATTGTGACTTTACTCCTGAAATTCAGTTCATTCTTGTAATTCTATGATTTTAATTCTTGTAATAATGTTTCTTTTCAACGTGGCCCTCATACAAGACTTTTTAAAAAGTACACCTACATTTTTTTGTCCAGTTGAGACAAATCTGTTGAACTAATACGACTTTATGTTGGGAATCAATTCGCCGAGTGCGATGTTGACGCTTCAAGTGTATAAAAAGGTACAAATGGTAATCCACTCTTGTGTGTGGTAAATATTTTCATTTTAAAACAAAATGTACAGCAATTATAATAATGTACTGTATGCATTGTGCTTTAGCTGCCAGCTAATTGTAATAATTTTTTTCAATTTTTTTTTTAAGAAAACATTCTTAAAAATTAGGAACGTCAGGTGATTACCATTTTTAAGCTCAATTAATCGCATGACTTCACTAGTTAACTCACAATTAATCACAAATGCCACAGCCTTCACACAATGATGTTATTTGTAGTGTTATAGACCTGTATGCGATTATAGCCCATCACGTTGAAGCTAGGGTTGCACTCACTCGACGGCTGACCAACGATCTCTTCAGATTCCATCCGTATCTAAAAGTATTAGCTGAATTTGCACATTTATTGATCCCTCCGTTGAAAGTCAAATTATGTTGGTATGCCATTAGGCTCATTTCTTTTGATGCAACTGCATCAACAGGACGTAAAAATATAGCCTGAAATTTGAATCGGCATGTGGCTTGAATCCGGTAGAGGGCTTGCGCATGCCGCATGGAGGTCTGATAGAAAAGGTCTTCAAAAAATAAAAAAATCCACTGACGGAAATTAGCTTTTGATATTGATTAAAAACAAAAAATAACTTTTTTTTCCCCATCTAAAAATTCATGTAAACAACAGTCAACCAGAGTGGAGCGTAGAGGAAAACAAAGGGGATAAATACAAAATTTTAAAAAGTTTCACTTGTCTTTTTTAATAACTTAAGGTACCTGTGCGAGACGTAGTGTAAACAGTGCCTCAGAGCTGTTGCTCTTTCCTGTCACTAGGTGGGGATAAGGCATCAGAATTGTATTTACCTGTATATAGAAATGTAGTCGAAGTAGTAGTGGTAAAAGAAGAAACGAACAATGAACATCATGGACAAGTATTTAGTTATTCAATAATAAAAGCACTTTATTTGCTGATTTTGAAATGAACCCGCGGTCTGAAATAAACAGCGCCCCCGGTCGGCCAACCGGGAAATGTATTGTATTATTTCTCGTATTATGTCTCCAGACTGGGTCTGGTCTGGAGACATAATACCCATAGTGGAGATGGAGTCAAGTTTAACAAACAGAGGGAGGGTGAGCTAAAAACAGTGGTGGTTTGGCCCACAGCGTATCTCAGCGCATCGAAAGATCAGATTAAAAAACACACAAAAGTGGGCAGAGACAGGGACTTGCAGGATATGAGAGGCCAGCATTGACACCTTTT
Source organism: Leptonotus elevatus (assembly GCF_054856555.1). Taxonomy (NCBI): domain Eukaryota; kingdom Metazoa; phylum Chordata; class Actinopteri; order Syngnathiformes; family Syngnathidae; genus Leptonotus; species Leptonotus elevatus. Next base: position 4,722,566 of record NC_141242.1, read on the forward strand.
GTAAAAACAAGGTCCAATGTATTGCCATATGAATGAGTGGTACAGTTGACATGTTGGATAAGACATGGACTAAAAAGAGAATCTAACAATTCCATTGCTTTGGAGTGTTCACTAGTTCAAAATTCAGGGTCGTCACCATCACACATCATTGGTGCGTGTAGACGTAAATTCACAAATTATCTGACTTTCAGTCTGTTTAGTGTTTAGAACAATTCATACTGAAATAATTTAATATTTGTGGTAAACCCCTCAATATTTTTATGGATGTAACTAAACATGTTTTTTACTCGTCCAAATGCAAATAATTATTAAAATGTATTATCCAAATGAACATAGACTCAAACGTTTATATAAATTATGCTCCACCCCGTGACACGAGATTTGTTCAACTGGTGTTGCCGTAGAATAGATTTCACGTGACCAATACTCCATTCCAGGCTGCTTTTACATAGCCACACGCGGTTCACTATAATTCGTAATAATTCATTCTGAATTCGTACTATACGAACTTAAACATCGACACTGTGCGTCCGTCACTACTCTATTGAAGCCAAACTGCTCCATTTTGTGTCTGGTTACATTCGTATCACACAGTTTTTGTCAAAATCTTTCGGCCTTGTTTAGCTTAGCTTAGTTTGCCGCCGAAAAAAAGGAGACGCGTTTGTTATCGACATATTGGCTCAACAGACGTCAAATGTGACCGAAAAGTGTCGTGAATATCGTGTGAAATGTTGGCAAAAACGAAAATCAAGTACAAAGAGGAGCTTTGTGGCGCAAAAGAAGAGAATGAGCGACTACGTCAACTGATGGACGTGTTTTTCAAGCAGCCTCGAGGTGTGTTGAACAGAGCAGGTTTGTCACTTTTTTAATCAATACTTTTCAACAATATGTCTATTGAAAGGATCCTTCATCCGGGCACTTTTTAACTTACGTTTACAGTTTTTCTCAAGTTCGCTTTGGTACATGTCTCAGATAAGAATAGGTGCTCCTATTTTTTATGTTAAATGTTGTGAGAATTATATAAATAAGCAGGTTTATTCTTAATTTTTGATTCGTTGACATACCAACAACTAGAATGGAGGATGGAAGCCTAGTAGATAATTTGATATTGTAAACAGAAGTGACTAGTTGGACCATTGATTGTAACGAAGTAAAAATAAAAAAAACTTTTTTTTTCTTAGCATAGAATTAGCTAATATATTACATATAGCCACATATTTATGCTAATGGGACATTGACACTAAGCCCATTACAATGATTAAAAAATACCCATTTAGGTTTGACATACACTTACTGTTGGCTAATTTGATTTCTCTCCCCTGGCTTTATTTGTTCTTCTTTGCTGCCCCCTAGAGTTTGAATAATTAAAAGTTCGTCAACTCCTCGAGGATGTTGTACAGCTCTTGCAGATGCATGCATTTGTTAGCTTTTTGTCAATGAATGCCAGATTTCGCAACTTGAAATATGTTCTATATTTATGTGCGGAACAATCAGCGTTGCAGGGGTTACAGAGTAACGTTGAGTGATTTCTGTAACAAAATACAGATACGTAACATTTGCCAGCTTTGTTACTCTTTCACTCAGGTGGCCCATGTGATCATCTTAAATATAAAACACATAACGTCACAATAAACGGTCCTTACCAAACCATATGTAACTTGTGTCCCGCAGACGTCAGTGAAAAATATCTTTGTCCTGAGCGGCAGGAGCCAGAGTTCCCTGGTGTGAAAGAGGAGGAGGACTTGGAGCCTCTTCAAGTTAAAGAAGAGGAGCAGCCACAGCCTCCCAACATAAAAAAAGAGGAGCGGCTGCCGCCATACATTAAAGAGGAGGAGCATTTCACAGAGTTGCCCGTGACTGGTGTCCATTTGAAGAGTGAAGATGAATGTCAATATGAAGAGAACAAAGGGGCGGAGTCTCCAAGCAGCAACTCGAGACAACAAACAACAGAAGATGACGAGGACCACCGCGGCGGATCACAAGCAGACAGCATGTTAGCTCGAATATCAGATGGTGAAGACACGTTACACTCTCCTCAAACCGATGACTATGAACGGTCTGACGGTGATGTGACATGTCACGCTGCCAGCACATGGTGGAAATGCTGTCAGTGTGGTCAAACTTTTGGCTGCCAGTCTCTATTGGGAAGACATATGATCAGCCACACTGGTGACAAACCTTTTGCATGTTCAGTTTGTGGTAAAAAATTTGCACAGATGGGAGACTTCAATAGACACACAAGAACCCACACCGGAGAGAAGCCTTTTGCTTGCTCAGTTTGTGGTCAAACTTTTGCTCTTAAGGGAAGCTTAAAAAGACACACAAGAACACACACTGGAGAAAAGCCTTTTGCTTGCTCAGTTTGTGGTCAAACTTTTGCTGAGAAGGGAAGCTTAAAAGACCACACAAGAACCCACACTGGGGAGAAGCCTTTTGCTTGCTCAGTTTGTGGTCAAAATTTTGCTCACAAGCGAAGCTTAAAAGACCACACAAGAATCCACACTGGGGAGAAGCCTTTTGCTTGCTCAGTTTGTGGTCAAACTTTTGCTTGGAAGGGAAACTTAAAAAGACACACAAGAACACACACTGGAGAGAAGCCTTTTGCTTGCTCAGTTTGTGGTCAAACTTTTGTTAAGAAGCAAAACTTAAAATTATACACAAGAACACACACTTTTACCTGCTCAGTTTGTTGTCAAAGATTCCCAAGTAAGACTGAAGCTAAGAGGCACAAGTGTGCTGGTGAGAATAGCAGAGATGAATGATGGTGCAAAGATCATGTTTACCGCTGAATGAACGAAGGATCTGTGTACCTGTGTTGTATGTGTCTGACTTAACCCTATTTTGAAATTGATTTTGTATATAAAATATTACATCAACCTGACAAGGGGCTGCAGATTCAAACTTTGTGACAGCTTTAATCTGGCATGTTTACCGGTAATTGTCCATTAATATGCATTGTACCTTATATCATTTTTAATTATTGTGTGTGCCAAAACACTCAAAACATTGTATATAGTTTGTCCTTTTTTGTTACATTTACACTAGTATGACTCACTCTGTAAATATAATAATAAAAAAATGTCGTCCATTATTACTGAAATAACTTTCTCTTTTTTGGTAAACCCCTTAATAATTTTAAAGTATTCACGTATATCCATCCGTTATAATCTTAAAAAAATAAATAAATAATGACATACGAAGTGGAACAGAAGGGAGACAACGGTCTAAATGAGAATCGATTTTTTTGGGCACATCCCTAATAAATAACACTGCCAACTTTGCATTGGCATTTTGAGCACAGATAAAGGAGAAATAAATCCAGAATGTGCAAACTTGTAAAGCCTTTGTATGATCAGATTTGAAAGCACTCACCGGCAAGAGAGGAGGTCATTCTACATCTACGTTAGCAGCGTTGCCCAAAAAAAAAACTCCTGACACTTCATCGGCAATCCGACATGTCCACCTCGCGCATGTCCTTTTTGTCAAAGTGACTGTTGGGCGGAAAGTTGACTAATAGTTTTCGCCCTCCACGACATCATAGCCCGTTAACGACTCAAAACAGCCAAACATTTGAAATATTACGACTTATTTTTCAAAAGTATTGATTTTTTCTTTCTTCTTTTGAATATTTTTAACCTATCCAAATTTGGTGGTCGCAGGTGACCCCCACCATCTGCTGATGGTTGGTACATTCCCTTTGGCAAAAGTTTTGTAAATAATCGGGCCGACATACATTCCCACCTTTTGGCAATTTTCTTTTGAGGTTTGCTGGTTTCTGTCTGTCTTTATCGTCATCAAAAATATTCCCATAATATTTCAAATGTTTTTCATTATGAACCTATAACTTTATTCTTCCAATTATAACTCCTTTTACCTTGTAATTCTTTTTTAAAAACATTTTTAATTACTTATCAAAAATTATCTCTTTTTTTTTCTCTACACTTACAATTTTAGTCCAACGTTCTGATTTTTTTCACTTGAAATTATGGCTTATTTATTATTATTATTATTATTTCATTTGTTACCATGCAGTTTTTTTTAATTTGTTTTTTTTATTTGTTTTTTTTTACCACAAAATTACTTTATTCTCTTAAATAGTTTTTCTCTTTAAAATTAATAAAATCATGACTTTTTTGCTCCCCACATTTTGATTTTTATACTAAAATCATTGTTGAAAATTAAGGTCCCTCCTCCCGGAAAGAAATAAAATATAAAATAGGACTTTATTGTGACCTTTCTGGCAAAAAAAATTGGGAAATTGTAATCAGTTTAAATACAATTTTATTGTAAATAACAACACAACATATTATTTATCCTGCTAAAATTAAGATTTTTTTTAAACTTTATGCACCGTCCTCCTTAACGCAGTACTTTATTTATATTTTGAAGAAAAAAAAAATTACTCCCGTGACGGCGGCCACGGGAGCAGTAAAAGGCAGACTTGCACGTGAGGTCTGGTTTTCATGTACTCATGAAATATTTCCTTTACTTTGTGTGTGTGTACAGTGGATATCAAAAGTCTGCACATCCCTGTTTAAATGGCATTTTTTATTTTTTATTTTTTTATGTACAACTAAAAATTTGTCTTCATGACAGAGAAATAGTAATAACATGTTTGCACAAGTCGGCACACCTTAACTCATTTGCTCCCAATAAACGTATAAATACGTTCCGTTTTAAATATACCCATGGTCCCCAAAACGTATTTATGCTAGAGCATACAGAAAGCTCTGATGCAGCCTCTGAACTGAAGAGAACGCTTGAAGCAATGGTAGTTATTACAAAAACGGCCAGCAGGTGGCAGCAGAGTATAAAAGATCACCCAGGGCCATGTTGCAAAAAGCTCTTTTCCCCACTGTTTTAAACAAATTTGTGAATAATGATGAAACTTAAGCTATATTCTAATGCAAATATACTTTTTTCCCTGATGAAAGAAGGGACTCTAATCTTTCTTTTGGTAGGTTCCATGTTTTTATAGCAATAGAGCACAATAATCTGTGAGCCTCGCAAAATTTGTCAAAATCCAATAAAACAGCCGGGAGCGAAGGGGGTTGCTTCAGTGAAAATGGCTGGGAGTGAATGAGTTAAAAAAATATATGTACACAACTCCAAATTTGTCTTCTTGAGAGAGAAATAGTAAAAACACGGTTGCACAAGTCTGCACACCCTCTTAAAATTGGGATGTGGCCGTGGTCAGAATTAATCCCGTTAGTTAAATGGGAGTCAACACACACTGCCACCATTTGAAGGTTTTGTTTTTGAGCAAAAACTTGGTATCTGAACGGGGTGTGGAGATACTTTTTATAGCCACTCAAAGTCCGACTAACCTCACATTATGTCCATCTGGAATTTGTCTTTTTCTTTTCTTTCACATGACACTGTAGTGTCCGACCGCCTCAGTGCACACAAGCGGGCCTGTGACTTTTAAAGGGACACGCTCTTTTTCTACTGGATTCTCCGTAAAGCACATGCACACGTACTCCATACTGGTGAAGTGCTTTGCCATATCGCAGCTAACCGTTCAAAAACAAGCCCAATTGCAATCGTTCTCACTTGTTTTATTTTTCAAAGTCAGCTAAATAATCTTGCTTCTGGTCCTGCTAACAATATGCATTGGGTTCACATTCAGGGCTCTTTTTCTACATATTTTTTTTTTAAATAAAACAAGGTGACGGATGTATATCAGCTTAATCTGGTGGAAGATTTTCAAAAGCAATTCAAAGCTAATTTGATGTCATCCTACACTTCATGTAAAGTGGATGATGTTTTTGTATTCTCGCAGTTTATTAGAGCCACATTGAAAACCAGGGGAATTGTGAAATTATTATTCATATAATTGACTTAGTCATAAAACTAGTACTTTTCATCATTGTTTTCTCAATTATGACATAATTCTCCTTAAATGTACAAAATGATTCTCCTAAAATGTTTTTTTTTCTGCATTAAAAGTGCAGCATTTCATCTTAAAATTGTGACTTTACTCCTGAAATTCAGTTCATTCTTGATTCTTCAAATCTATGATTTTAATTATTGTAATAATGTTTCTTTTCAACGTGGCCCTCATACAAGACTTTTTAAAAAGTACACCTACATTTTTTTATCCAGTTGAGACAAATCTGTTGAACTAATACGACTTTATGTTGGGAATCAATTCGCCGAGTGCGATGTTGACGCTTCAAGTGTATAAAAAGGTACAAATGGTAATCCACTCTTGTGTGTGGTAAATATTTTCATTTTAAAACAAAATGTACAGCAATTATAATAATGTACTGTATGCATTGTGCTTTAGCTGCCAGCTAATTGTGTTGAATTGAATTGGATTGTATTTTTATACCACAGTGTGTGTGTGTGTGTGGGGGGGGGGGGTGTGGGGGGGGGTGCAGTATGTATGACCCATTCTGATTGTTTGAACTCAGATTGAAGCGCAGCCAGGATACGGTTCATTTGAATAGATTCTTATTAGGGACATTCCGATGTGTTCTTTGATGATTTTTTTTTAACTATTTCACTGCCATTGACGGCTATAGACGTCCTAAATTAATTTTAACTATTTCTATTAGTTTAACTTTGAGAGAGTATGAGAGTATGAAAACCTAGATATATTTTTTTGGTACATTTAGAACAGATAAAAAATGTGTGATTAATCGTGAGTTACCTAGTGAAGTCCTGCGATTAATTACGGAAAAAAAATTATCACCTGACACCCCTAATTTTTAATAATATTTTCTTTAAAAAAATAATAAAAATAAATAATTGTAATTATTTTTTTCAAATTTTTTTTTAGAAAACATTCTTAAAAATTAGGAACGTCAGGTGATTACCATTTTTAAGCATAATTAATCGCATGACTTCACTAGTTAACTCACAATTAATCACAAATGCCACAGCCTTCACACAATGATGTTATTTGTAGTGTTATAGACCTGTATGCGATTTTAGCCCATCACGTTGAAGCTAGGGTTGCACTCACTCGACGGCTGACCAACGATCTCTTCAGATTGCATCCGTATCTAAAAGTATTAGCTGAATTTGCACATTTATTGATCCCTCCGTTGAAAGTCAAATTATGTTGGTATGCCATTAGGCTCATTTCTTTTGATGCAACTGCATCAACAGGACGTAAAAATATAGCCTGAAATTTGAATCGGCATGTGGCTTGAATCCGGTAGAGGGCTTGCGCATGCCGCATGGAGGTCTGATAGAAAAGGTCTTCAAAAAATAAAAAAATCCACTGACGGAAATGAGCTTTTGATATTGATTAAAAAACAAAAAAATACTTTTTTTTCCTCATCTAAAAATACATGTAAACAACAGTCAACCAGAGTGGAGCGTAGAGGAAAACAAAGGGGATAAATACAAAATTTTAAAAAGTTTCACTTGTCTTTTTTAATAACTTAAGGTACCTGTGCGAGACGTCGTGTAAACAGTGCCTCAGAGCTGTTGCTCTTTCCTGTCACTAGGTGGGGATAAGGCATCAGAATTGTATTTACCTGTATATAGAAATGTAGTCGAAGTAGTAGTGGTAAAAGAAGAAACGAACAATGAACATCATGGACAAGTATTTAGTTATTCAATAATAAAAGCACTTTATTTGCTGATTTTGAAATGAACCCGCGGTCTGAAATAAACAGCGCCCCCGGTCGGCCAACCGGGAAATGTATTGTATTATTTCTCGTATTATGTCTCCAGACTGGGTCTGGTCTGGAGACATAATACCCATAGTGGAGATGGAGTCAAGTTTAACAAACAGAGGGAGGGTGAGCTAAAAACAGTGGTGGTTTGGCCCACAGCGTATCTCAGCGCATCGAAAAATCAGATTATAAAACACACAAAAGTGGTCCGAGACAGGGACTTGCAGGATATGAGAGGCCAGCATTGACACCTTTTGTAAAAACAAGGTCCAATGTATTGCCATATGAATGAGTGGTACAGTTGACATGTTGGATAAGACATGGACTAAAAAGAGAATCTAACAATTCCATTGCTTTGGAGTGTTCACTAGTTCAAAATTCAGGGTCGTCACCATCACACATCATTGGTGCGTGTAGACGTAAATTCACAAATTATCTGGCTTTCAGTCTGTTTAGTGTTTAGAACAATTCATACTGAAATAACTTAATATTTGTGGTAAACCCCTCAATATTTTTATGGATGTAACTAAACATGTTTTTTACTCGTCCAAATGCAAATAATTTTTAAAATGTATTCTCCAAATGAACATAGACGCAAACGTTTATATAAATTATGCTCCACCCCGTGACACGAGATTTGTTCAACTGGTGTTGCCGTAGAATAGATTTCACGTGACCAATACTCCATTCCAGGCTGCTTTTACATAGCCACACGCGGTTCACTATAATTCGTAATAATTCATTCTGAATTCGTACTATACGAACTTACACATCGACACTGTGCGTCCGTCACTACTCTATTGAAGCCAAACTGCTCCATTTTGTGTCTGGTTACATTCGTATCACACAGTTTTTGTCAAAATCTTTCGGCCTTGTTTAGCGTAGCTTAGCTTAGCTTAGCTTGCCGCCGAAAAAAAGGAGACGCGTTTGTTATCGACATATTGGCTCAACAGACGTCAAATGTGACCGAAAAGTGTCGTGAATATCGTGTGAAAATGTTGGCAAAAACGAAAATCAAGTACAAAGAGGAGCTTTGTGGCGCAAAAGAAGAGAATGAGCGACTACGTCAACTGATGGACGTGTTTTTCAAGCAGCCTCGAGGTGTGTTGAACAGAGCAGGTTTGTCACTTTTTTAATCAATACTTTTCAACAATATGTCTATTGAAAGGATCCTTCATCCGGGCACTTTTTAACTTACGTTTACAGTTTTTCTCAAGTTCGCTTTGGTACATGTCTCAGATAAGAATAGGTGCTCCTATTTTTGATGTTAAATGTTGTAAGAATTATATAAATAAGCAGGTTTATTCTTTATTTTTGATTCGTTGACATACCAACAACTAGAATGGAGGATGGAAGCCTAGTAGATAATTTGATATTGTAAACAGAAGTGACTAGTTGGACCATTGATTGTAACGAAGTAAAAATAAAAAAAACTTTTTTTTTTCTTAGCATAGAATTAGCTAATATATTACATATAACCACATATTTATGCTAATGGCACATTGACACTAAGCCCATTACACTGATTAAAAAATACCCATTTAGGTTTGACATACACTTACTGTTGGCTAAATTGATTTCTCTCCCCTGGCTTTATTTGTTCTTCTTTGCTGCCCCCTAGAGTTTGAATAATTAAAAGTTCGTCAACTCCTCGAGGATGTTGTACAGCTCTTGCAGATGCATGCATTTGTTAGCTTTTTGTCAATGAATGCCAGATTTCACAACTTGAATTAATTTATATATTTATGTGCTGAACAATCAGCGTTACAGGGGTTACAGAGTAACGTTGAGTGATTTCTGTAACAAAATACAGATACGTAACATTTGCCAGCTTTGTTACTCTTTCACTCAGGTGGCCCATGTGATCATCTTAAATAAACACATAATGTCACAATAAACGGTCCTTACCAAACCATGTGTAACTTGTGTCCCGCAGACGTCAGTGAAAAATATCTTTGTCCTGAGCGGCAGGAGCCAGAGTTCCCTGGTGTGAAAGAGGAGGAGGACTTGGAGCCTCTTCAAGTTAAAGAAGAGGAGCAGCCACAGCCTCCCAACATAAAAAAAGAGGAGCGGCTGCCGCCATACATTAAAGAGGAGGAGCATTTCACAGAGTTGCCCGTGACTGGTGTCCATTTGAAGAGTGAAGATGAATGTCAATATGAAGAGAACAAAGGGGCGGAGTCTCCAAGCAGCAACTCAAGACAACAAACAACAGAAGATGACGAGGACCACCGCGGCGGATCACAAGCAGACAGCATGTTAGCTCGAATATCAGATGGTGAAGACACGTTACACTCTCCTCAAACCGATGACTATGAACGGTCTGACGGTGATGTGACATGTCACGCTGCCAGCACATGGTGGAAATGCTGTCAGTGTGGTCAAACTTTTGGCTGCCAGTCTCTATTGAGAAGACATATGATCAGCCACACTGGTGACAAACCTTTTGCATGTTCAGTTTGTGGTAAAAAATTTGCACAGATGGGAGACTTCAATAGACACACAAGAACCCACACCGGAGAGAAGCCTTTTGCTTGCTCAGTTTGTGGTCAAACTTTTGCTCTTAAGGGAAGCTTAAAAAGACACACAAGAACACACACTGGAGAAAAGCCTTTTGCTTGCTCAGTTTGTGGTCAAACTTTTGCTGAGAAGGGAAGCTTAAAAGACCACACAAGAACCCACACTGGGGAGAAGCCTTTTGCTTGCTCAGTTTGTGGTCAAAATTTTGCTCACAAGCGAAGCTTAAAAGACCACACAAGAATCCACACTGGGGAGAAGCCTTTTGCTTGCTCAGTTTGTGGTCAAAATTTTGCTCACCAGCGAAGCTTAAAAGACCACACAAGAATCCACACTGGAGAGAAGCCTTTTGCTTGCTCAGTTTGTGGTCAAAATTTTGCTCACAAGGGAAGCTTAAAAAACCACACAAGAACCCACACTGGAGAAAAGCCTTTTGCATGTTCAGTTTGTGGTCAAATTTTTGCTTGGAAGGGAAGCTTAAAAATACACACAAGAACACACACTGGAGAGAAGCCTTTTTCTTGCTCAGTTTGTGGTCAAACGTTTGCTGAGAAGAGAAGCTTAAAAAGACACACAAGAACACACACTGGAGAAAAGCCTTTTGCATGTTCAGTTTGTGGTCAAATTTTTGCTTGGAAGGAAAGCTTAAAAATACACAAAAGGACACACACCGGAGAGAAGCCTTTTTCTTGCCCAGTTTGTGGTCAAAATTTTGCTCAGAAAGGAAACTTAAAAGACCACACAAGAACCCACACTGGAGAGAAGCCTTTTGCATGTTCAGTTTGTGGTCAAATTTTTGCTTGGAAGGAAAGCTTAAAAATACACACAAGAACCCACACTGGAGAGAAGCCTTTTGCTTGCTCAGTTTGTGATCAAACTTTTGCTCACAGGGTAAGCTTAAAAATACACACAAGAACCCACACTGGAGAGAAGCCTTTTTCCTGCTCAGTTTGTGGTAAAAAATTTGCTCATAAGGGACACTTAAAAAGACACACAAGAACACACACTGGAGAGAAGCCTTTTTCCTGCTCAGTTTGTGGTAAAAAATATGCTCATAAGGGACACTTAAAAATACACACAAGAACCCACACTGGTGACAAACCTTTTGCATGTTCAGTTTGTGGACAAACTTTTGCTGAGAAGGGAAAGTTAAAAATACACACAAGAATCCACACTGGAGAAAAGCCTTTTGCTTGCTCAGTTTGTGGTCAAACTTTTGCTCAGAAGGAAAGCTTAAAAATACACACAAGAACACACACTGGAGAAAAGCCTTTTACTTGCTCAGTTTGTGGTCAAAAATTTGCTGATAAGATAAACTTAAAAAGACACACAAGAACACACACTGGAGTGAAGCCTTTTGCATGTTCAGTTTGTGGTCAAATTTTTGCTTGGAAGGGAAGCTTAAAAATACACACAAGAACACACACTGGAGAGAAGCCTTTTTCCTGCTCAGTTTGTGGAAAAAAATTTGCTCAGAAGGGACACTTAAAAATACACACAAGAACCCACACTGGTGACAAACCTTTTGCATGTTCAGTTTGTGGTCAAACCTTTGCTGAGAAGGGAAACTTAAAAATACACACAAGAACACACACTGGAGAAAAGCCTTTTGCTTGCTCAGTTTGTGGTCAAACTTTTGCTCAGAAGGGAAGCTTAAAAATACACACAAGAACACACACTGGAGAAAAGCCTTTTACTTGCTCAGTTTGTGGTCAAAAATTTGCTGAGATGATAAACTTAAAACGACACACAAGAACACACACTGGAGAGAAGCCTTTTGCTTGCTCAGTTTGTGGTCAAACTTTTGCTGAGAAGCAAAACTTAAAATCATACACAAGAACACACACTGGAGAAAAGCCTTTTTCCTGCTCAGTTTGTGGTCAAACTTTTGTTAAGAAGCAAAACTTAAAATTATACACAAGAACACACACTGGAGAAAAGCTTTTTGCTTGCTCAGTTTGTGGTCAAACTTTTGCTCGGAAGGGAAACTTAAAAATACACACAAGAACACACACTGGAGAGAAGCCTTTTTCCTGCTCAGTTTGTGGTCAAAATTTTGCTCACAGGGTAAGCTTAAAAATACACACAAGAACACACACTGGAGAGAAGCCTTTTACCTGCTCAGTTTGTGGTCAAAGATTCCCAAGTAAGACTGAAGCTAAGAGGCACAAGTGTGCTGGTGAGAATAGCAGAGATGAATGATGGTGCAAAGATCATGTTTACCGCTGAATGAACGAATGATCTGTGTACCTGTGTTGTATGTGTCTGACTTAACCCTATTTTGAAATTGATTTTGTATATAAAATATTACATCAACCTGACAAGGGGCTGCAGATTTAAACTATGTGACAGCTTTAATCTGGCATGTTTACCGGTAATTGTCCATTAATATGCATTGTACCTTATATCATTTTTAATTATTGTGTGTGCCAAAACACTCAAAACATTGTATATAGTTTGTCCTTTTTTGTTACATTTACACTAGTATGACTCACTCTGTAAATATAATAATAAAAAAATGTCGTCCATTATTACTGAAATAACTTTCTCTTTTTTGGTAAACCCCTTAATAATTTTAAAGTATTCACGTATATCCATCCGTTATAATCTTAAAAAAATAAATAAATAATGACATACGAAGTGGAACAGAAGGGAGACAACGGTCTAAATGAGAATCGATTTTTTTGGGCACATCCCTAATAAATAACACTGCCAACTTTGCATTGGCATTTTGAGCACAGATAAAGGAGAAATAAATCCAGAATGTGCAAACTTGTAAAGCCTTTGTATGATCAGATTTGAAAGCACTCACCGGCAAGAGAGGAGGTCATTCTACATCTACGTTAGCAGCGTTGCCCAAAAAAAAAACTCCTGACACTTCATCGGCAATCCGACATGTCCACCTCGCGCATGTCCTTTTTGTCAAAGTGACTGTTGGGCGGAAAGTTGACTAATAGTTTTCGCCCTCCACGACATCATAGCCCGTTAATGACTCAAAACAGCCAAACATTTGAAATATTACGACTTATTTTCAAAAGTATTGATTTTTTTTTCCTTCTTTTGAATATTTTTAACCTATCCAAATTTGGTGGTCGCAGGTGACCCCCACCATCTGCTGATGGTTGGTACATTCCCTTTGGCAAAAGTTTTGTAAATAATCGGGCCGACATACATTCCCACCTTTTGGCAATTTTCTTTTGAGGTTTGCTGGTTTCTGTCTGTCTTTATCGTCATCAAAAATATTCCCATAATATTTCAAATGTTTTTCATTATGAACCTATAACTTTATTCTTCCAATTATAACTCCTTTTACCTTGTAATTCTTTTTTAAAAACATTTTTAATTACTTATCCAAAATTATCTCTTTTTTTTTCTCTACACTTACAATTTTAGTCCAACGTTCAGATTTTTTTCACTTGAAATTATGGCTTGTTTATTATTATTATTATTATTTCATTTGTTACCATGCAGTTTTTTTTAATTTGTTTTTTTACCACAAAATTACTTTATTCTCTTAAATAGTTTTTCTCTTTAAAATTAATAAAATCATGACTTTTTTGCTCCCCACATTTTGATTTTTATACTAAATTCATTGTTGAAAATTAAGGTCCCTCCTCCCGGAAAGAAATAAAATATAAAATAGGACTTTATTGAGACCTTTCTGGCAAAAAAAATTTGGGAAATTGTAATCAGTTTAAATACAATTTTATTGTAAATAACAACACAACATATTATTTGTCCTGCTAAAATTAAGATTTTTTTTAAACTTTATGCACCGTCCTTAACGCAGTACTTTATTTATATTTTGAAAAAAATAATTTTACTCCCGTGACGGCGGCCACGTGAGCAGTAAAAGGCAGACTTGCACGTGAGGTCTGGTTTTCATGTACTCATGAAATATTTCCTTTTCTTTGTGTGTGTGTACAGTGGATATCAAAAGTCTGCACACCCCTGTTTAAATGGCATTTTTTTCTTATTTTTAAAAAAAAAAAATTATGTACAACTAAAAATTTGTCTTCATGACAGAGAAATAGTAATAACATGTTTGCACAAGTCGGCACACCTTAACTCATTTGCTCCCAAAAACGTATAAATACGTTCCGTTTTAAATATACCCATGGTCCCCAAAACGTTTTTATACATTTTGTTTTGTTTTTATGCTAGAGCATACAGAAAGCTCTGATGCAGCCTCTGAACTGAAGAGAACGCTTGAAGCAATGGTAGTTATTACAAAAACGGCCAGCAGGTGGCAGCAGAGTATAAAAGATCACCCAGGGCCATGTTGCAAAAAGCTCTTTTCCCCACTGTTTTAAACAAATTTGTGAATAATGATGAAACTTAAGCTATATTCTAATGCAAATATACTTTTTTCCCTGATGAAAGAAGGGACTCTAATCTTTCTTTTGGTAGGTTCCATGTTTTTATAGCAATAGAGCACAATAATCTGTGAGCCTCGCAAAATTTGTCAAAATCCAATAAAACAGCCGGGAGCGAAGGGGGTTGCTTCAGTGAAAATGGCTGGGAGTGAATGAGTTAAAAAAAAAATATATATATATACACAACTCCAAATTTGTCTTCTTGAGAAAGAAATAGTAAAAACACGGTTGCACAAGTCTGCACACCCTCTTAAAATTGGGATGTGGCCGTGGTCAGAATTAATCCCGTTAGTTAAATGGGAGTCAACACACACTGCCACCATTTGAAGGTTTTGTTTTTTAGCAAAAACTTGGTATCTGAACGGGGTGTGGAGATACTTTTTATAGCCACTCAAAGTCCGACTAACCTCACATTATGTCCATCTGGAATTTGTCTTTTTCTTTTCTTTCACATGACACTGTAGTGTCCGACCGCCTCAGTGCACACAAGCGGGCCTGTGACTTTTAAAGGGACACGCTCTTTTTCTACTGGATTCTCCGTAAAGCACATGCACACGTACTCCATACTGGTGAAGTGCTTTGCCATATCGCAGCTAACCGTTCAAAAACAAGCCCAATTGCAATCGTTCTCACTTGTTTTATTTTTCAAAGTCAGCTAAATAATCTTGCTTCTGGTCCTGCTAACAATATGCATTGGGTTCACATTCAGGGCTCTTTTTCTACATATTTTTTTTAAAATAAAACAAGGTGACGGATGTATATCAGCTTAATCTGGTGGAAGATTTTCAAAAGCAATTCAAAGCTAATTTGATGTCATCCTACACTTCATGTCAAGTGGATGACGTTTTTGTATTCTCGCAGTTTATTAGAGCCACATTGAAAACCAGGGGAATTGTGAAATTATTATTCATATAATTGACTTAGTCATAAAACTAGTACTTTTCATCATTGTTTTCTCAATTATGACATAATTCTCCTTAAATGTACAAAATTATTCTCCTAAAATGTTTTTTTTTTCTGCATTAAAAGTGCAGCATTTCATCTTAAAATTGTGACTTTACTCCTGAAATTCAGTTTATTCTTGATTCTTCAAATCTATGATTTTAATTATTGTAATAATGTTTCTTTTCAACGTGGCCCTCATACAAGACTTTTTAAAAAGTACACCTACATTTTTTTATCCAGTTGAGACAAATCTGTTGAACTAATACGACTTTATGTTGGGAATCAATTCGCCGAGTGCGATGTTGACGCTTCAAGTGTATAAAAAGGTACAAATGGTAATCCACTCTTGTGTGTGGTAAATATTTTCATTTTAAAACATGTACAGCAATTATAATAATGTACTGTATGCGTTGTGCTTTAGCTGCCTGCTAATTGTGTTGAATTGAATTGGATCGTATTTTTATACCACAGTGTGTGTGTGTGTGTGTGTGTGTGTGTGTGTGTGTGTGTGTGTGTGTGTGTGTGTGTGTGTGTGTGTGTGTGTGTGTGTGTGTGTGTGTGTGTGTGCAGTATGTATGACCCATTCTGATTGTTTGAACTCAGATTGAAGCGCAGCCAGGATACGGCTCATTTGAATAGATTCTTATTAGGGACATTCCGATGTGTTCTTTGATGATTTTTTTTGTTAAACTCTTTCACTGCCATTGACGGCTATAGACGTCCTAAATTCATTTGAACTATTTCTATTAGTTTAACTTTGAGAGAGTATGAGAGTATGAAAACCTAGATATATTTTTTTGGTACATTTAGAACAGATAAAAAATGTGTGATTAATCGTGAGTTACCTAGTGAAGTCCTGCGATTAGTTACGAAAAAAAAAATTATCACCTGACACCCCTAATTTTTAATAATATTTTCTTTAAAAAAATAATAAAAATAAATAATTGTAATTATTTTTTTCTATTTTTTTTTTAGAAAACATTCTTAAAAATTAGGAACGTCAGGTGATTACCATTTTTAAGCATAATTAATCGCATGACTTCACTAGTTAACTCACAATTAATCACAAATGCCACAGCCTTCACACAATGATGTTATTTGTAGTGTTATAGACCTGTATGCGATTATAGCCCATCACGTTGAAGCTAGGGTTGCACTCACTCGACGGCTGACCAACGATCTCTTCAGATTCCATCCGTATCTAAAAGTATTAGCTGAATTTGCACATTTATTGATCCCTCCGTTGAAAGTCAAATTATGTTGGTATGCCATTAGGCTCATTTCTTTTGATGCAACTGCATCAACAGGACGTAAAAATATAGCCTGAAATTTGAATCGGCATGTGGCTTGAATCCGGTAGAGGGCTTGCGCATGCCGCATGGAGGTCTGATAGAAAAGGTCTTCAAAAAATAAAAAATCCACTGACGGAAATGAGCTTTTGATATTGATTAAAAACAAATAATTACTTTTTTTTCCTCATCTAAAAATACATGTAAACAACAGTCAACCAGAGTGGAGCGTAGAGGAAAACAAAGGGGATAAATACAAAATTTTATAAAGTTTCACTTGTCTTTTTTAATGACTTAAGGTACCTGTGCGAGACGTAGTGTAAACAGTGCCTCAGAGCTGTTGCTCTTTCCTGTCACTAGGTGGGGATAAGGCATCAGAATTGTATTTACCTGTATATAGAAATGTAGTCGAAGTAGTAGTGGTAAAAGAAGAAACCGAACAATGAACATCATGGACAAGTATTTAGTTATTCAATAATAAAAGCACTTTATTTGCTGATTTTGAAATTAACCCACGGTCTGAAATAAACAGCGCCCCCCGTCGGCCAACCGGGAAATGTATTGTATTATTTCTCGTATTATGTCTCCAGACTGGGTCTGGTCTGGAGACACAATACCCATAGTGGAGATGGAGTCAAGTTTAACAAACAGAGGGAGGGTGAGCTAAAAACAGTGGTGGTTTGGCCCACAGCGTATCTCAGCGCATCGAAAAATCAGATTATAAAACACACAAAAGTGGTCCGAGACAGGGACTTGCAGGATATGAGAGGCCAGCATTGACACCTTTTGTAAAAACAAGGTCCAATGTATTGCCATATGAATGAGTGGTACAGTTGACATGTTGGATAAGACATGGACTAAAAAGAGAATCTAACAATTCCATTGCTTTGGAGTGTTCACTAGTTCAAAATTCAGGGTCGTCACCATCACACATCATTGGTGCGTGTAGACGTAAATTCACAAATTATCTGGCTTTCAGTCTGTTTAGTGTTTAGAACAATTCATACTGAAATAACTTAATATTTGTGGTAAACCCCTCAATATTTTTATGGATGTAACTAAACATGTTTTTTACTCGTCCAAATGCAAATAATTTTTAAAATGTATTCTCCAAATGAACATAGACGCAAACGTTTATATAAATTATGCTCCACCCCGTGACACGAGATTTGTTCAACTGGAGTTGCCGTAGAATAGATTTCACGTGACCAATACTCCATTCCAGGCTGCTTTTACATAGCCACACGCGGTTCACTATAATTCGTAATAATTCATTCTGAATTCGTACTATACGAACTTACACATCGACACTGTGCGTCCGTCACTACTCTATTGAAGCCAAACTGCTCCATTTTGTGTCTGGTTACATTCGTATCACACAGTTTTTGTCAAAATCTTTCGGCCTTGTTTAGCTTATCTTAGCTTAGCTTAGCTTGCCGCCGAAAAAAAGGAGACGCGTTTGTTATCGACATATTGGCTCAACAGACGTCAAATGTGATCGAAAAGTGTCGTGAATATCGTGTGAAAATGTTGGCAAAAACGAAAATCAAGTACAAAGAGGAGCTTTGTGGCACACAAGAAGAGAATGAGCGACTACCTCAACTGATGGACGCGTTTTTCAAGCAGCCTCGAGTTGTGTTGAACAGAGCAGGTTTGTCACTTATTTAATCAATACTTTTCAACAATATGTCTATTGAAAGGATCCTTCATCCGGGCACTTTTTAACTTACGTTTACAGTTTTTCTCAAGTTCGCTTTGGTACATGTCTCAGATAAGAATAGGTGCTCCTATTTTTGATGTTAAATGTTGTAAGAATTATATAAATAAGCAGGTTTATTCTTTATTTTTGATTCGTTGACATACCAACAACTAGAATGGAGGATGGAAGCCTAGTAGATAATTTGATATTGTAAACAGAAGTGACTAGTTGGACCATTGATTGTAACGAAGTAAAAATAAAAAAAACTTTTTTTTTCTTAGCATAGAATTAGCTAATATATTACATATAGCCACATATTTATGCTAATGGAACATTGACACTAAGCCCATTACAATGATTAAAAAATACCCATTTAGGTTTGACATACACTTACTGTTGGCTAAATTGATTTCTCTCCCCTGGCTTTATTTGAATAATTAAAAGTTCGTCAACTCCTCGAGGATGTTGTACAGCTCTTGCAGATGCATGCATTTGTTAGCTTTTTGTCAATGAATGCCAGATTTCACAACTTGAATTAATTTATATATTTATGTGCGGAACAATCAGCGTTACAGGGGTTACAGAGTAACGTTGAGTGATTTCTGGAACAAAATACAGATACGTAACATTTGCCAGCTTTGTTACTCTTTCACTCAGGTGGCCCATGTGATAATCTTAAATAAACACATAATGTCACAATAAACGGTCCTTACCAAACCATGTGTAACTTGTGCCCCGCAGACGTCAGTGAAAAATATCTTTGTCCTGAGCGGCAGGAGCCAGAGTTCCCTGGTGTGAAAGAGGAGGAGGACTTGGAGCCTCTTCAAGTTAAAGAAGAGGAGCAGCCACAGCCTCCCAACATAAAAAAAGAGGAGCGGCTGCCGCCATACATTAAAGAGGAGGAGCATTTCACAGAGTTGCCCGTGACTGGTGTCCATTTGAAGAGTGAAGATGAATGTCAATATGAAGAGAACAAAGGGGCGGAGTCTCCAAGCAGCAACTCAAGACAACAAACAACAGAAGATGACGAGGACCACCGCGGCGGATCACAAGCAGACAGCATGTTAGCTCGAATATCAGATGGTGAAGACACGTTACACTCTCCTCAAACCGATGACTATGAACGGTCTGACGGTGATGTGACATGTCACGCTGCCAGCACATGGTGGAAATGCTGTCAGTGTGGTCAAACTTTTGGCTGCCAGTCTCTATTGGGAAGACATATGATCAGCCACACTGGTGACAAACCTTTTGCATGTTCAGTTTGTGGTCAAACGTTTGCTCACAAGGGAAACTTAAAAATACACACAAGAACACACACCGGAGAGAAGCCTTTTGCTTGCTCAGTTTGTGGTCAAAATTTTGCTCAGAAGGGAACCTTAAAAATACACACAAGAATACACACTGGAGAGAAGCCTTTTGCTTGCTCAGTTTGTGGTCAAAATTTTGCTGAGAAGGGAAGCTTAAAAAGACACACAAAAACACACACTGGAGAGAAGCCTTTTGCTTGCTCAGTTTGTGGTCAAAATTTTGCTGAGAAGAGAAGCTTAAAAATACACACAAGAACACACACTGGAGAGAAGCCTTTTGCTTGCTCAGTTTGTGGTCAAACTTTTGCTCAGAAGGGACACTTAAAAATACACACAAGAACACACACTGGAGAGAAGCCTTTTGCTTGCTCAGTTTGTGGTCAAAAATTTGCTCGGAAGGGAAACTTAAAATTACACACAAGAACACACACTGGAGAGAAGCCTTTTGCTTGCTCAGTTTGTGGTCAAAATTTTGCTGAGAAGAGAAACTTAAAAATACACACAAGAACACACACTGGAGAGAAGCCTTTTGCTTGCTCAGTTTGTGGTCAAAATTTTGCTGAGAAGAGAAACTTAAAAATACACACAAGAACCCACACTGGAGAGAAGCCTTTTTCCTGCTCAGTTTGTGGTCAAACTTTTGCTCAGAAGGGAAGCTTAAAAACACACACAAGAACCCACACTGGAGAGAAGCCTTTTTCCTGCTCAGTTTGTGGTCAAAATTTTGCTGAGAAGAGAAACTTAAAA
The DNA here is from genome assembly GCF_054856555.1 of Leptonotus elevatus. NCBI lineage: Eukaryota > Metazoa > Chordata > Actinopteri > Syngnathiformes > Syngnathidae > Leptonotus > Leptonotus elevatus. The sequence goes on from NC_141242.1 coordinate 4,743,080, forward strand.
ATACACACAAGAACACACACTGGAGAGAAGCCTTTTGCTTGCTCAGTTTGTGGTCAAACTTTTGCTCACAGGGTAAGCTTAAAAGACCACACAAGAACCCACACTGGAGAGAAGCCTTTTGCTTGCTCAGTTTGTGGTCAAACTTTTGCTCAGAAGGGAAGCTTAAAAACACACACAAGAACCCACACTGGAGAGAAGCCTTTTGCTTGCTCAGTTTGTGGTCAAAATTTTGCTCGGAAGGGACACTTAAAAATACACACAAGAACACACACTGGAGAGAAGCCTTTTTCCTGCTCAGTTTGTGGTAAAAAAATTGCTCATAAGGGACACTTAAAAATACACACAAGAACACACACTGGAGAGAAGCCTTTTGCTTGCTCAGTTTGTGGTCAAAATTTTGCTCAGAAGGGACACTTAAAAAGACACACAAGAACACACACTGGAGAGAAGCCTTTTGCTTGCTCAGTTTGTGGTCAAACTTTTGCTCAGAGGGGAAACTTAAAAATACACACAAGAACACACACTGGAGAGAAGCCTTTTACCTGCTCAGTTTGTTGTCAAAGATTCCCAAGTAAGACTGAAGCTAAGAGGCACAAGTGTGCTGGTGAGAATAGCAGAGATGAATGATGGTGCAAAGATCATGTTTACCGCTGAATGAACGAATGATCTGTGTACCTGTGTTGTATGTGTCTGACTTAACCCTATTTTGAAATTGATTTTGTATATAAAATATTACATCAACCTGACAAGGGGCTGCAGATTTAAACTATGTGACAGCTTTAATCTGGCATGTTTACCGGTAATTGTCCATTAATATGCATTGTACCTTATATAATTTTTAATTATTGTGTGTGCCAAAACACTCAAAACATTGTATATAGTTTGTCCTTTTTTGTTACATTTACACTAGTATGACTCACTCTGTAAATATAATAATAAAAAAATGTCGTCCATTATTACTGAAATAACTTTCTCTTTTTTGGTAAACCCCTTAATAATTTTAAAGTATTCACGTATATCCATCCGTTATAATCTTAAAAAAATAAATAAATAATGACATACGAAGTGGAACAGAAGGGAGACAACGGTCTAAATGAGAATCGATTTTTTTGGGCACATCCCTAATAAATAACACTGCCAACTTTGCATTGGCATTTTGAGCACAGATAAAGGAGAAATAAATCCAGAATGTGCAAACTTGTAAAGCCTTTGTATGATCAGATTTGAAAGCACTCACCGGCAAGAGAGGAGGTCATTCTACATCTACGTTAGCAGCGTTGCCCAAAAAAAAAACTCCTGACACTTCATCGGCAATCCGACATGTCCACCTCGCGCATGTCCTTTTTGTCAAAGTGACTGTTGGGCGGAAAGTTGACTAATAGTTTTCGCCCTCCACGACATCATAGCCCGTTAACGACTCAAAACAGCCAAACATTTGAAATATTACGACTTATTTTTCAAAAGTATTGATTTTTTCTTTCTTCTTTTGAATATTTTTAACCTATCCAAATTTGGTGGTCGCAGGTGACCCCCACCATCTGCTGATGGTTGGTACATTCCCTTTGGCAAAAGTTTTGTAAATAATCGGGCCGACATACATTCCCACCTTTTGGCAATTTTCTTTTGAGGTTTGCTGGTTTCTGTCTGTCTTTATCGTCATCAAAAATATTCCCATAATATTTCAAATGTTTTTCATTATGAACCTATAACTTTATTCTTCCAATTATAACTCCTTTTACCTTGTAATTCTTTTTTAAAAACATTTTTAATTACTTATCCAAAATTATCTATTTTTTTTTCTCTACACTTACAATTTTAGTCCAACGTTCAGATTTTTTTCACTTGAAATTATGGCTTGTTTATTATTATTATTATTATTTCATTTGTTACCATGCAGTTTTTTTAATTAATTTTTTTACCACAAAATTACTTTATTCTCTTAAATAGTTTTTCTCTTTAAAATTAATAAAATCATGACTTTTTTGCTCCCCACATTTTGATTTTTATACTAAATTCATTGTTGAAAATTAAGGTCCCTCCTCCCGGAAAGAAATAAAATATAAAATAGGACTTTATTGAGACCTTTCTGGCAAAAAAAATTTGGGAAATTGTAATCAGTTTAAATACAATTTTATTGTAAATAACAACACAACATATTATTTATCCTGCTAAAATTAAAAACTTTATGGACCGTCCTCCTTAACGCAGTACTTTATTTCTATTTTGAAAAAAAATGTTTTACTCCCGTGACGGCGGCCACGTGAGCAGTAAAAGGCAGACTTGCACGTGAGGTCTGGTTTTCATGTACTCATGAAATATTTCCTTTTCTTTGTGTGTGTGTACAGTGGATATCAAAAGTCTGCACATCCCTGTTTAAATGGCATTTTTTATTTTTATTTTTTATTTTTTTATGTACAACTAAAAATTTGTCTTCATGACAGAGAAATAGTAATAACATGTTTGCACAAGTCGGCATACCTTAACTCATTTGCTCCCAATAAACGTATAAATACGTTCAGTTTTAAATATACCCATGGTCCCCAAAACGTATTTATACGTTTTGTTTTGTATTTATGCTAGAGCATACAGAAATCTCTGATGCAGCCTCTGAACTGAAGAGAACGCTTGAAGCAATGGTAGTTATTACAAAAACGGCCAGCAGGTGGCAGCAGAGTATAAAAGATCACCCAGGGCCATGTTGCAAAAAGCTCTTTTCCCCACTGTTTTAAACAAATTTGTGAATAATGATGAAACTTAAGCTATATTCTAATGCAAATATACTTTTTTCCCTGATGAAAGAAGGGACTCTAATCTTTCTTTTGGTAGGTTCCATGTTTTTATAGCAATAGAGCACAATAATCTGTGAGCCTCGCAAAATTTGTCAAAATCCAATAAAACAGCCGGGAGCGAAGGGGGTTGCTTCAGTGAAAATGGCTGGGAGTGAATGAGTTAAAAAAATATATGTACACAACTCCAAATTTGTCTTCTTGAGAGAGAAATAGTAAAAACACGGTTGCACAAGTCTGCACACCCTCTTAAAATTGGGATGTGGCCGTGGTCAGAATTAATCCTGTTAGTTAATCGGGAGTCAACACACACTGCCACCATTTGAAGGTTTTGTTTTTGAGCAAAAACTTGGTATCTGAACGGGGTGTGGAGATACTTTTTATAGCCACTCAAAGTCCGACTAACCTCACATTATGTCCATCTGGAATTTGTCTTTTTCTTTTCTTTCACATGACACTGTAGTGTCCGACCGCCTCAGTGCACACAAGCGGGCCTGTGACTTTTAAAGGGACACGCTCTTTTTCTACTGGATTCTCCGTAAAGCACATGCACACGTACTCCATACTGGTGAAGTGCTTTGCCATATCGCAGCTAACCGTTCAAAAACAAGCCCAATTGCAATCGTTCTCACTTGTTTTATTTTTCAAAGTCAGCTAAATAATCTTGCTTCTGGTCCTGCTAACAATATGCATTGGGTTCACATTCAGGGCTCTTTTTCTACATATTTTTTTTTAAATAAAACAAGGTGACGGATGTATATCAGCTTAATCTGGTGGAAGATTTTCAAAAGCAATTCAAAGCTAATTTGATGTCATCCTACACTTCATGTCAAGTGGATGACGTTTTTGTATTCTCGCAGTTTATTAGAGCCACATTGAAAACCAGGGGAATTGTGAAATTATTATTCATATAATTGACTTAGTCATAAAACTAGTACTTTTCATCATTGTTTTCTCAATTATGACATAATTCTCCTTAAATGTACAAAATTATTCTCCTAAAATGTTTTTTTTTTCTGCATTAAAAGTGCAGCATTTCATCTTAAAATTGTGACTTTACTCCTGAAATTCAGTTCATTCTTGTAATTCTATGATTTTAATTCTTGTAATAATGTTTCTTTTCAACGTGGCCCTCATACAAGACTTTTTAAAAAGTACACCTACATTTTTTTGTCCAGTTGAGACAAATCTGTTGAACTAATACGACTTTATGTTGGGAATCAATTCGCCGAGTGCGATGTTGACGCTTCAAGTGTATAAAAAGGTACAAATGGTAATCCACTCTTGTGTGTGGTAAATATTTTCATTTTAAAACATGTACAGCAATTATAATAATGTACTGTATGCGTTGTGCTTTAGCTGCCAGCTAATTGTGTTGAATTGAATTGGATCGTATTTTTATACCACAGTGTGTGTGTGTGTGTGTGTGTGTGTGTGTGTGTGTGTGTGTGTGTGTGTGTGTGTGTGTGTGTGTGTGTGTGTGTGTGTGTGTGTGCAGTATGTATCACCCATTCTGATTGTTTGAACTCAGATTGAAGCGCAGCCAGGATACGGCTCATTTGAATAGATTCTTATTAGGGACATTCCGATGTGTTCTTTGATGATTTTTTTTTAACTCTTTCACTGCCATTGACGGCTATAGACGTCCTAAATTAATTTTAACTATTTCTATTAGTTTAACTTTGAGAGAGTATGAGAGTATGAAAACTTAGATATATTTTTTTGGTACATTTAGAACAGATAAAAAATGTGTGATTAATCGTGAGTTACCTAGTGAAGTCCTGCGATTAGTTACGAAATTTTTTTTTATCACCTGACACCCCTAATTTTTAATAATATTTTCTTTAAAAAAATAATAAAAATAAATAATTGTAATTATTTTTTTCTATTTTTTTTTTTAGAAAACATTCTTAAAAATTAGGAACGTCAGGTGATTACCATTTTTAAGCTCAATTAATCGCATGACTTCACTAGTTAACTCACAAGTAATCACAAATGCCACAGCCTTCACACAATGATGTTATTTGTAGTGTTATAGACCTGTATGCGATTATAGCCCATCACGTTGAAGCTAGGGTTGCACTCACTCGACGGCTGACCAACGATCTCTTCAGATTCCATCCGTATCTAAAAGTATTAGCTGAATTTGCACATTTATTGATCCCTCCGTTGAAAGTCAAATTATGTTGGTATGCCATTAGGCTCATTTCTTTTGATGCAACTGCATCAACAGGACGTAAAAATATAGCCTGAAATTTGAATCGGCATGTGGCTTGAATCCGGTAGAGGGCTTGCGCATGCCGCATGGAGGTCTGATAGAAAAGGTCTTCAAAAAATAAAAAAATCCACTGACGGAAATGAGCTTTTGATATTGATTAAAAAACAAAAAAATACTTTTTTTTCCTCATCTAAAAATACATGTAAACAACAGTCAACCAGAGTGGAGCGTAGAGGAAAACAAAGGGGATAAATACAACATTTTATAAAGTTTCACTTGTCTTTTTTAATGACTTAAGGTACCTGTGCGAGACGTCGTGTAAACAGTGCCTCAGAGCTGTTGCTGCTTCCTGTCACTAGGTGGGGATAAGGCATCAGAATTGTATTTACCTGTATATAGAAATGTAGTCGAAGTAGTAGTGGTAAAAGAAGAAACGAACAATGAACATCATGGACAAGTATTTAGTTATTCAATAATAAAAGCACTTTATTTGCTGATTTTGAAATGAACCCGCGGTCTGAAATAAACAGCGCCCCCGGTCGGCCAACCGGGAAATATATTGTATTATTTCTCGTATTATGTCTCCAGACTGGGTCTGGTCTGGAGACATAATACCCATAGTGGAGATGGAGTCAAGTTTAACAAACAGAGGGAGGGTGAGCTAAAAACAGTGGTGGTTTGGCCCACAGCGTATCTCAGAGCATCGAAAGATCAGATTAAAAAACACACAAAAGTGGGCAGAGACAGGGACTTGCAGGATATGAGAGGCCAGCATTGACACGTTTTGTAAAAACAAGGTCCAATGTATTGCCATATGAATGAGTGGTACAGTTGACATGTTGGATAAGACATGGACTAAAAAGAGAATCTAACAATTCCATTGCTTTGGAGTGTTCACTAGTTCAAAATTCAGGGTCGTCACCATCACACATCATTGGTGCGTGTAGACGTAAATTCACAAATTATCTGGCTTTCAGTCTGTTTAGTGTTTAGAACAATTCATCCTGAAATACCTTAATATTTGTGGTAAACCCCTCAATATTTTTATGGATGTAACTAAACATGTTTTTTACTCGTCCAAATGCAAATAATTATTAAAATGTATTCTCCAAATGAACATAGACTCAAACATTTATATAAATTATGCTCCACCCCGTGACACGAGATTTGTTCAACTGGTGTTGCCGTAGAATAGATTTCACGTGACCAATACTCCATTCAAGGCTGCTTTTACATAGCCACACGCGGTTCACTACAATTCGTAATAATTCATTCTGAATTCGTACTATACGAACTTACACATCGACACTGTGCGTCCGTCACTACTCTATTGAAGCCAAACTGCTCCATTTTGTGTCTGGTTACATTCGTATCACACAGTTTTTGTCAAAATCTTTCGGCCTTGTTTAGCTTAGCTTAGCTTAGCTTAGCTTGCCGCCGAAAAAAAGGAGACGCGTTTGTTATCGACATATTGGCTCAACAGACGTCAAATGTGATCGAAAAGTGTCGTGAATATCGTGTGAAAATGTTGGCAAAAACGAAAATCAAGTACAAAGAGGAGCTTTGTGGCGCACAAGAAGAGAATGAGCGACTACGTCAACTGATGGACGCGTTTTTCAAGCAGCCTCGAGTTGTGTTGAACAGAGCAGGTTTGTCACTTATTTAATCAATACTTTTCAACAATATGTCTATTGAAAGGATCCTTCATCCGGGCACTTTTTACCTTACGTTTACAGTTTTTCTCAAGTTCGCTTTGGTACATGTCTCAGATAAGAATAGGTGCTCCTATTTTTGATTGTAAATGTTATAAGAATTATATAAATGAGCAGGTTTATTCTTTATTTTTGATTCGTTGACATACCAACAACTAGAATGGAGGATGGAAGCCTAGTAGATAATTTGATATTGTAAACAGAAGTGACTAGTTGGACCATTGATTGTAACGAAGTAAAAATAAAAAAAACTTTTTTTTTCTTAGCATAGAATTAGCTAATATATTACATATAGCCACATATTTATGCTGATGGCACATTGACACTAAGCCCATTACAATGATTAAAAAATACCCATTTAGGTTTGACATACACTTACTGTTGGCTAAATTGATTTCTCTCCCCTGGCTTTATTTGTTCTTCTTTGCTGCCCCCTAGAGTTTGAATAATTAAAAGTTCGTCAACTCCTCGAGGATGTTGTACAGCTCTTGCAGATGCATGCATTTGTTAGCTTTTTGTCAATGAATGCCAGATTTCACAACTTGAAATATGTTCTATATTTATGTGCGGAACAATCAGCGTTACAGGGGTTACAGAGTAACGTTGAGTGATTTCTGTAACAAAATACAGATACGTAACATTTGCCAGCTTTGTTACTCTTTCACTCAGGTGGCCCATGTGATCATCTTAAATATAAAACACATAACGTCACAATAAACGGTCCTTACCAAACCATATGTAACTTGTGTCCCGCAGACGTCAGTGAAAAATATCTTTGTCCTGAGCGGCAGGAGCCAGAGTTCCCTGGTGTGAAAGAGGAGGAGGACTTGGAGCCTCTTCAAGTTAAAGAAGAGGAGCAGCCACAGCCTCCCAACATAAAAAAAGAGGAGCGGCTGCCGCCATACATTAAAGAGGAGGAGCATTTCACAGAGTTGCCCGTGACTGGTGTCCATTTGAAGAGTGAAGATGAATGTCAATATGAAGAGAACAAAGGGGCGGAGTCTCCAAGCATTAACTCAAGACAACAAACAACAGAAGATGACGAGAACCACCGCGGCGGATCACAAGCAGACAGCATGTTAGCTCGAATATCAGATGGTGAAGACACGTTACACTCTCCTCAAACCGATGACTATGAACGGTCTGACGGTGATGTGACATGTCACGCTGCCAGCACATGGTGGAAATGCTGTCAGTGTGGTCAAACTTTTGGCTGCCAGTCTCTATTGAGAAGACATATGATCAGCCACACTGGTGACAAACCTTTTGCTTGCTCAGTTTGTGGTCAAACTTTTGCTCTTAAGGGAAACTTAAAAAGACACACAAGAACACACACTGGAGAAAAGCCTTTTGCTTGCTCAGTTTGTGGCAAAACATTTGCTCAGAAGGGAGACTTCAATATACACACAAGAACCCACACCGGAGAGAAGCCTTTTGCTTGCTCAGTTTGTGGTCAAACTTTTGCTCTTAAGGGAAACTTAAAAATACACACAAGAACCCACACTGGAGAGAAGCCTTTTTCCTGCTCAGTTTGTGGTCAAATTTTTGCTCAGAAGGGAAACTTACAAATACACACAAGAACCCACACTGGAGAGAAGCCTTTTTCCTGCTCAGTTTGTGGTCAAAATTTTGCTCACAAGGGGTATTTAAAAATACACACAAGAATCCACACTGGAGAGAAGCCTTTTGCTTGCTCAGTTTGTGGCAAAAAATTTGCTGTGAATGAAAACCTAAAAATACACACAAGAACCCACACTGGAGAGAAGCCTTTTACTTGCTCAGTTTGTGGTAAGAATTTTGCTAAGAAGGGACACTTAAAAAGACACACAAGAACACACACTGGAGAGAAGCCTTTTGCTTGCTCAGTTTGTGGTCAGAATTTTGCTCAGAAGGGAGACTTAAAAATACACACAAGAACACACACTGGAGAGAAGCCTTTTGCTTGCTCAGTTTGTGGTCAGAATTTTGCTCAGAAGGGAGACTTAAAAATACACACAAGAACACACACTGGAGAGAAGCTTTTTGCTTGCTCAGTTTGTGGCAAAAAATTTGCACAGAAGGGAGACTTAAAAAGACACACAAGAATCCACACTGGAGAGAAGCCTTTTGCTTGCTCAGTTTGTGGCAAAAAATTTGCTGTGAATGAAAACCTAAAAATACACACAAGAACCCACACTGGAGAGAAGCCTTTTACCTGTTCAGTTTGTGGTAAGAATTTTGCTAAGAAGGGACACTTAAAAAGACACACAAGAACACACACTGGAGAGAAGCCTTTTGCTTGCTCAGTTTGTGGTCAAACTTTTGCTCAGAAGGGACACTTAAAAATACACACAAGAACACACACTGGAGAGAAGCCTTTTACCTGCTCAGTTTGTTGTCAAAGATTCCCAAGTAAGACTGAAGCTAAGAGGCACAAGTGTGCTGGTGAGAATAGCACAGATGAATGATGGTGCAAAGATCATGTTTACCGCTGAATGAACGAATGATCTGTGTACCTGTGTTGTATGTGTCTGACTTAACCCTATTTTGAAATTGATTTTGTATATAAAATATTACATCAACCTGACAAGGGGCTGCAGATTTAAACTATGTGACAGCTTTAATCTGGCATGTTTACCGGTAATTGTCCATTAATATGCATTGTACCTTATATAATTTTTTAATTATTGTTTGTGCCAAAACACTCAAAACATTGTATATAGTTTGTCCTTTTTTTTACATTTACACTAGTATGACTCACTCTGTAAATATAATAAAAAAGATATCATCCATTATTACTGAAATAACTTTCTCTTTTTTGCTAAATCCCTTAAAGTTACCTAGTGAAGTCCTGCGATTAATTACGAATAAAAAAAATAATCCCCTGACACCTCAAATTTTTAATAATAAAGAAAACATCAAAAATTAGGGGCGTCAGGCGATTACCATTTTTAATCGTAATTAATCGCATGATTTCACTAGTCAACTCATGATTAATCACAAATGTTATATCTGTTCTAATACAATAAAAAAAATCTAGGTTTTCATAATCTAGTTAACAAAAGTGGGAAAATGTTAAACTAATAGAAATAGTTCAAATGCATTTTTGACGTCTATAGCCGTTAATGGCAGTGAATGAGTTAAGATTGAGAGCCTCCCAAGCTCCAACCTTTTTATTTTTTACCTTATATATTTCATACAAGGACTAATGATTTTTCCCCCTTGCCCATCTGTCATTCAGTAATGATTATTGGAGCATCCATACTTTCATACCATGTTTTCAGGTGTCACATAAGGATAATCAGAATAATAGATCCTAATATAAGCAATTATGACATCGCTATAAGTGATGATCACAACTTGAGTGCAGTAGTGAAAATGCAGTATGTGTGGTTTCATCACAACTTAGTAGGATTTCCTTCCAAAAAAAACTACACTTTTAGTAGAAAACCTTTTTTATACACATTTATAGCAAATTATGTTTGTGTTCTTTCCTTTTGTCCCTTTGTGAATCAAATAGTGCATTTATTTTTGTATAATTTCCTACTAAAGTGATGCTTTGTCCCGCTGCTTCTCGTGTCTCACCACACGCCATGAGCAGGTTACTGACCTTTTAGCTGCCCCATTTCCTCATATAGTGATGTTTGTGTACATCTATTGGAGATATTGTACATTTTTATAATACCTAGTTTTTTATTAACTCATTCACTGCCATTGACGGCAAAAAAAAATTCAAAAATACATTTGAACTATTTCTATTAGTTTAACATTTTTCCGTGAGTTAACTAGTGAAGTCATACGATTAATTACAATTTAAAAAATGTAATGCCTGTCGCCCCTAATTTTTTATATATTTTTTTAAATGAATTCGTGGCAATGAAATGAGTTACATAAAAAATATATATAAATTGTGATTTTATTTAAAAATAAATTAATTTGCGGTGCATTTTGAGAAATTATCTGATTACTGAAAGATTTGTTGATTATCTGCAGCGTCAGCTTTAAAAGCCACGTGTGCTCTGCAGGCTACATCCAATCCATAGACGCTATTTGAGGAAATGGGGTCACTTATTTTCAAAGACTGTGCCTTACCATGTGTGCAAAAAAATATATAGCAATGGAGATTACAATGGTGTGCACACATTTGGGATTGCACGTGAATGATGTTATAACTTTAGATCATGCACAGTATAAGTGAACTCGCAGCTCTAAATTAGGTTGGAAATAATGCAATGTACACAAACTGGGCCCATTCTTAATGTAAGGAAGTTTTTTTTGCGCTTATGTTGTTGAAAGGGTTTTTCTTCTTCTTCAAATGTGTCAAGGAAACACCGTTCCTTTGCTGAACTCAGGATACATTAGACGTACTGTTCTTCATTTTCTAACTCTTTGATGTCATCTATACTTCTCTGCCTTATAGCACCAATAATACTGATTCACACGACCTTTAGTTTTTTTGTTTTTCTTTCCCCCAATTCTGGCTAAATGCTACTTTGGGTTGCAGGTGTGATAGGAATAAGCTGATAGGATTGCTTGTGTTAGTCTGCTTTTATGGTGAAGGCAGAGACTCAACGAGGACGTGATGTCATTGTGTATTGTGGCACGGTACAATATACTGTAAAATGTATATGAGGAATGTATAGGTAGTCATTTAAATGATACGATAAACTTACAATGAATGGATTTTAAAAATAAATATTTAAAAGGAACTTTTGCGCACTTTGATTTCATCTGACAACACATTACATCACCATCATCACCTATTAGTACAAATAATGAAAGTCCACCTTGCGCTTTCAATGCCAAGAAAAATAACATTGCAGTATTTTACTTAATAAAAACAAAGCAATAGAATAGTTTGTACATCCTGATAATACAATGGTCATTGTGCTGCTTGTTCTAATATGCATGCCACCAGGTGGCAGCATAACACACGGTAATATAGAAACACAGAAGCAAAGCAGCTATAATATTTTTGTTTTTCACAGAGGTCAAAGAATATTTGCCTGGGAGTTTTGCTAAATGTTCTGTCCACATGTGTTGCTACAACTTCAAATATAGTTTTATTTAAATGGTTATAGTTCGGATGCTAGCTTTGTTAGCCCATCCAAGGTGTTTTTCATTGTGTGTGTTGGAAATCAATTCTTTGATTTCTGCGTGTTCAAATAAAAATCAAAGTTGAAGTCTCGTGGAGAAGTTTTGCTAGCTTTATTTCAGAGTCTGAAAGACATCTCTAGAACCGGCTCAAATAGCCCTGGTCCCAAAAGTGTAACCATCTCAAAGTACACGCATACATTTATACAAAAACAGTTCCCTCCCCCTTCATTGACAAAGAAGTACCTATTGCCCCTCCAGACTTAGCAACCCATGTGACACTTTCTGCCAGCCCCCATAAAACCCCACACAGAGTACAGCCTTTGAGGAAGAGATTGTGCCCCCCCCCCCCCCCTTTCATCTTGTCCTGTCAGCAGAGTGAAATACAATTAGGTTATCTTCCATTCAGTTATTTTAGTCCACAACAGATGTGCGTAAACAATTGGCCCCCAGCGCCTCCTGGCACCAGGGATTCACGGCAGACGGCCTTTTGGTCAGACACCTCTCATTTAGATTGAATCAGAAACCTTACTTTCCCAGGGAAGAGAACAAAGACTATAGATTAACTAACATATGGGGAACAGTTGTAACATATCTAACTAATCTATCAAAACACTTTGAAAAATATAAATTGAAACAGAAAAACAATGTTAATAATCTAACATGTGTTAAGCTATTAAGCTAGCTGACTTTTGTAAGTTGTAACACTGAAGTTAATGTGGTTTGGTTAAATACACGAGGGGATAGTAATTCTTTGTTTAGATTTGCCTTTAAGTTGTGTGGGTGTTTGCAAATAATTAATCCGTTTTGTGTGTGTTTGAGCGTATTTCAGTAGCATGATAGTCTTATACAATTAAGTTTGGGCAGTCGACAGCCTGACGCCACCGTGGAAAGGTGCGTTGAGGTTATGCAAAATCCTCCCAAGTAAAAACATGTTTCGCCTCCCCAATGTTCATCAGTGCAGCTTAGGTTTTTTGTGATGCTGAGAAAACTGTTTTTATTTTTTATTTTTTTCTCTTCTTCAAGCAGTCATTTCTGATAACCACACAAAAGCTGTCACACAGCTGTATCAATTATTTACGTTTGAAGTCCTGCAAACTTTGGAGAAAGCGTTCCTTCCCGTACCACTTTCCTTCTGGGTCACTCTTCAACTTGACATATTTGAAGTGAAACCAATCAAATGGTTTGTAAGTACAATTTTCCGCATCGCACTTAATCATGCGTCCAGATTCTGGGCCTTGACAGAAACAATACATTGATACCTTAAAAATGGGGTTTGTTTTCACTATTACTATACTAATTGGAATAAGAAAAATGGAAGCAAAAATGGCCTAAAATTTGAAATTTGTTAAAATTGGAACGACGAGAATCGGATGAATTATGTGGACGTAGATTAATGCCAAACAATGGGAGGAATAAAAAAAAAAAAGGAATAACATCATTGTGTGAAGGCCACAGCCTTCACACAATGATGTTATTTGTAGTGTTATAGACCTGTATGCGATTATAGCCCATCACGTTGAAGCTAGGGTTGCACTCACTCGACGGCTGACCAACGATCTCTTCAGATTCCATCCGTATCTAAAAGTATTAGCTGAATTTGCACATTTATTGATCCCTCCGTTGAAAGTCAAATTATGTTGGTATGCCATTAGGCTCATTTCTTTTGATGCAACTGCATCAACAGGACGTAAAAATATAGCCTGAAATTTGAATCGGCATGTGGCTTGAATCCGGTAGAGGGCTTGCGCATGCCGCATGGAGGTCTGATAGAAAAGGTCTTCAAAAAATAAAAAAATCCACTGACGGAAATGAGCTTTTGATATTGATTAAAAAACAAAAAAATACTTTTTTTTCCTCATCTAAAAATACATGTAAACAACAGTCAACCAGAGTGGAGCGTAGAGGAAAACAAAGGGGATAAATACAAAATTTTATAAAGTTTCACTTGTCTTTTTTAATGACTTAAGGTACCTGTGCGAGACGTCGTGTAAACAGTGCCTCAGAGCTGTTGCTGCTTCCTGTCACTAGGTGGGGATAAGGCATCAGAATTGTATTTACCTGTATATAGAAATGTAGTCGAAGTAGTAGTGGTAAAAGAAGAAACGAACAATGAACATCATGGACAAGTATTTAGTTATTCAATAATAAAAGCACTTTATTTGCTGATTTTGAAATGAACCCGCGGTCTGAAATAAACAGCGCCCCCGGTCGGCCAACCGGGAAATGTATTGTATTATTTCTCGTATTATGTCTCCAGACTGGGTCTGGTCTGGAGACATAATACCCATAGTGGAGATGGAGTCAAGTTTAACAAACAGAGGGAGGGTGAGCTAAAAACAGTGGTGGTTTGGCCCACAGCGTATCTCAGCGCATCGAAAGATCAGATTAAAAAACACACAAAAGTGGGCAGAGACAGGGACTTGCAGGATATGAGAGGCCAGCATTGACACCTTTTGTAAAAACAAGGTCCAATGTATTGCCATATGAATGAGTGGTACAGTTGACATGTTGGATAAGATCTGGACTAAAAAGAGAATCTAACAATTCCATTGCTTTGGAGTGTTCACTAGTTCAAAATTCAGGGTCGTCACCATCACACATCATTGGTGCGTGTAGACGTAAATTCACAAATTATCTGGCTTTCAGTCTCTTTAGTGTTTAGTAACAATTCATACTGAAATACCTTAATATTTCTTGTAAACCCCTCAATATTTTTATGGATGTAACTAAACATGTTTTTTACTCGTCCAAATGCAAATAATTATTAAAATGTATTCTCCAAATGAACATAGACTCAAACGTTTATATAAATTATGCTCCACCCCGTGACACGAGATTTGTTCAACTGGTGTTGCCGTAGAATAGATTTCACGTGACCAATACTCCATTCCAGGCTGCTTTTACATAGCCACACGCGGTTCACTATAATTCGTAATAATTCATTCTGAATTCGTACTATACGAACTTACACATCGACACTGTGCGTCCGTCACTACTCTATTGAAGCCAAACTGCTCCATTTTGTGTCTGGTTACATTCGTATCACACAGTTTTTGTCAAAATCTTTCGGCCTTGTTTAGCTTAGCTTAGCTTAGCTTAGCTTAGCTTGCCGCCGAAAAAAAGGAGACGCGTTTGTTATCGACATATTGGCTCAACAGACGTCAAATGTGACCGAAAAGTGTCGTGAATATCGTGTGAAAATGTTGGCAAAAACGAAAATCAAGTACAAAGAGGAGCTTTGTGGCGCACAAGAAGAGAATGAGCGACTACGTCAACTGATGGACGCGTTTTTCAAGCAGCCTCGAGTTGTGTTGAACAGAGCAGGTTTGTCACTTATTTAATCAATACTTTTCAACAATATGTCTATTGAAAGGATCCTTCATCCGGGCACTTTTTACCTTACGTTTACAGTTTTTCTCAAGTTCGCTTTGGTACATGTCTCAGATAAGAATAGGTGCTCCTATTTTTGATTGTAAATGTTATAAGAATTATATAAATGAGCAGGTTTATTCTTTATTTTTGATTCGTTGACATACCAACAACTAGAATGGAGGATGGAAGCCTAGTAGATAATTTGATATTGTAAACAGAAGTGACTAGTTGGACCATTGATTGTAACGAAGTAAAAATAAAAAAAACATTTTTTTCTTAGCATAGAATTAGCTAATATATTACATATAGCCACATATTTATGCTGATGGCACATTGACACTAAGCCCATTACAATGATTAAAAAATACCCATTTAGGTTTGACATACACTTACTGTTGGCTAAATTGATTTCTCTCCCCTGGCTTTATTTGTTCTTCTTTGCTGCCCCCTAGAGTTTGAATAATTAGAAGTTCGTCAACTCCTCGAGGATGTTGTACAGGTCTTGCAGATGCATGCATTTGTTAGCTTTTTGTCAATGAATGCCAGATTTTACAACTTGAAATATGTTCTATATTTATGTGCGGAACAATCAGCGTTACAGGGGTTACAGAGTAACGTTGAGTGATTTCTGTAACAAAATACAGATACGTAACATTTGCCAGCTTTGTTACTCTTTCACTCAGGTGGCCCATGTGATCATCTTAAATATAAAACACATAACGTCACAATAAACGGTCCTTACCAAACCATATGTAACTTGTGTCCCGCAGACGTCAGTGAAAAATATCTTTGTCCTGAGCGGCAGGAGCCAGAGTTCCCTGGTGTGAAAGAGGAGGAGGACTTGGAGCCTCTTCAAGTTAAAGAAGAGGAGCAGCCACAGCCTCCCAACATAAAAAAAGAGGAGCGGCTGCCGCCATACATTAAAGAGGAGGAGCATTTCACAGAGTTGCCCGTGACTGGTGTCCATTTGAAGAGTGAAGATGAATGTCAATATGAAGAGAACAAAGGGGCGGAGTCTCCAAGCAGCAACTCGAGACAACAAACAACAGAAGATGACGAGGACCACCGCGGCGGATCACAAGCAGACAGCAAGTTAGCTCGAATATCAGATGGTGAAGACACGTTACACTCTCCTCAAACCGATGACTATGAACGGTCTGACGGTGATGTGACATGTCACGCTGCCAGCACATGGTGGAAATGCTGTCAGTGTGGTCAAACTTTTGGCTGCCAGTCTCTATTGAGAAGACATATGATCAGCCACACTGGTGAAAAACCTTTTGCATGTTCAGTTTGTGGTAAAAAATTTGCTCGGAAGGGACACTTAAAATTACACACAAGAACACACACTGGAGAAAAGCCTTTTGCTTGCTCAGTTTGTGGTCAAACTTTTGCTGAGAAGGGAAGCTTAAAAATACACACAAGAACCCACACTGGAGAAAAGCCTTTTGCTTGCTCAGTTTGTGGTCAAACTTTTGCTCAGAAGGGAACCTTAAAAATACACACAAGAATACACACTGGAGAGAAGCCTTTTACTTGCTCAGTTTGTGGTCAAACTTTTGCTGAGAAGGGAAGCTTAAAAAGACACACAAAAACACACACTGGAGAGAAGCCTTTTGCTTGCTCAGTTTGTGGTCAAAATTTTGCTGAGAAGAGAAGCTTAAAAATACACACAAGAACACACACTGGAGAGAAGCCTTTTACTTGCTTAGTTTGTGGTCAAAATTTTGCTTGGAAGGGAAACTTAAAAAGACACATAAGAACACACACTGGAGAGAAGCCTTTTGCTTGCTCAGTTTGTGGTCAAAAATTTACTCGGAAGGGACACTTAAAATTACACACAAGAACACACACTGGAGAGAAGCCTTTTGCTTGCTCAGTTTGTGGTCAAAAATTTGCTCAGAAGGAACACTTAAATATACACACAAAAACCCACACTGGAGAGAAGCCTTTTGCTTGCTCAGTTTGTGGTCAAAATTTTGCTCGCAAGGGAAGCTTAAAAGACCACACAAGAATCCACACTGGAGAGAAGCCTTTTGCTTGCTCAGTTTGTGGTCAAAATTTTGCTGAGAAGAGAAGCTTAAAAATACACACAAGAACACACACTGGAGAGAAGCCTTTTGCTTGCTCAGTTTGTGGTCAAAATTTTGCTCGCAAGGGAAGCTTAAAAGACCACACAAGAATCCACACTGGAGAGAAGCCTTTTGCTTGCTCAGTTTGTGGTCAAAATTTTGCTCTGAAGGGAAGCTTAAAAACACACACAAGAACCCACACTGGAGAAAAGCCTTTTTCCTGCTCAGTTTGTGGTCAAACTTTTGCTGAGAAGGGAAGCTTAAAAATACACACAAGAACACACACTGGAGAGAAGCCTTTTGCTTGCTCAGTTTGTGGTCAAAATTTTGCTCACAAGGAAAACTTAAAAATACACACAAGAACCCACACTGGAGAAAAGCCTTTTTCCTGCTCAGTTTGTGGTCAAACTTTTGCTCAGAAGAGAAGCTTAAAAACACACACAAGAACACACACTGGAGAAAAGCCTTTTGCTTGCTCAGTTTGTGGTCAAACTTTTGCTCTTAAGGGAAGCTTAAAAATACACACAAGAACCCACACTGGAGAAAAGCCTTTTTCCTGCTCAGTTTGTGGTCAAAATTATGCTCACAAGGAAAACTTAAAAATACACACAAGAACACACACTGGAGAGAAGCCTTTTTCCTGCTCAGTTTGTGGTCAAAATTTTGCTCACAAGGAAAACTTAAAAATACACACAAGAACCCACACTGGAGAAAAGCCTTTTGTTTGCTCAGTTTGTGGTCAGAATTTTGCTCGGAAGGGAAACTTAAAAATACACACAATAACACACACTGGAGAGAAGCCTTTTTCCTGCTCAGTTTGTGGTAAAAAATTTGCTCATAAAGGACACTTAAAAATACACACAAGAACCCACACTGGTGACAAACCTTTTGCATGTTCAGTTTGTGGTCAAACTTTTGCTCTTAAGGGAAGCTTAAAAAGACACACAAGAACACACACTGGAGAAAAGCCTTTTGCTTGCTCAGTTTGTGGTCAAACTTTTGCTCAGAAGGGAAGCTTAAAAATACACACAAGAACACACACTGGAGAAAAGCCTTTTACTTGCTCAGTTTGTGGTCAAAAATTTGCTGAGATGATAAACTTAAAACGACACACAAGAACACACACTGGAGAGAAGCCTTTTGCTTGCTCAGTTTGTGGTCAAAATTTTGCTGAGAAGAGAAGCTTAAAAATACACACAAGAACACACACTGGAGAGAAGCCTTTTTCCTGCTCAGTTTGTGGTCAAAATTTTGCTCACAGGGTAAGCTTAAAAATACACACAAGAACACACACTGGAGAGAAGCCTTTTACCTGCTCAGTTTGTTGTCAAAGATTCCCAAGTAAGACTGAAGCTAAGAGGCACAAGTGTGCTGGTGAGAATAGCAGAGATGAATGATGGTTTAAAGATCATGTTTACCGCTGAATGAACGAATGATCTGTGTACCTGTGTTGTATGTGTCTGACTTAACCCTATTTTGAAATTGATTTTGTATATAAAATATTACATCAACCTGACAAGGGGCTGCAGATTTAAACTATGTGACAGCTTTAATCTGGCATGTTTACCGGTAATTGTCCATTAATATGCATTGTACCTTATATAATTTTTAATTATTGTGTGTGCCAAAACACTCAAAACATTGTATATAGTTTGTCCTTTTTTGTTACATTTACACTAGTATGACTCACTCTGTAAATATAATAATAAAAAAATGTCGTCCATTATTACTGAAATAACTTTCTCTTTTTTGGTAAACCCCTTAATAATTTTAAAGTATTCACGTATATCCATCCGTTATAATCTTAAAAAAATAAATAAATAATGACATACGAAGTGGAACAGAAGGGAGACAACGGTCTAAATGAGAATCGATTTTTTTGGGCACATCCCTAATAAATAACACTGCCAACTTTGCATTGGCATTTTGAGCACAGATAAAGGAGAAATAAATCCAGAATGTGCAAACTTGTAAAGCCTTTGTATGATCAGATTTGAAAGCACTCACCGGCAAGAGAGGAGGTCATTCTACATCTACGTTAGCAGCGTTGCCCAAAAAAAAAACTCCTGACACTTCATCGGCAATCCGACATGTCCACCTCGCGCATGTCCTTTTTGTCAAAGTGACTGTTGGGCGGAAAGTTGACTAATAGTTTTCGCCCTCCACGACATCATAGCCCGTTAACGACTCAAAACAGCCAAACATTTGAAATATTACGACTTATTTTTCAAAAGTATTGATTTTTTTTTCCTTCTTTTGAATATTTTTAACCTATCCAAATTTGGTGGTCGCAGGTGACCCCCACCATCTGCTGATGGTTGGTACATTCCCTTTGGCAAAAGTTTTGTAAATAATCGGGCCGACATACATTCCCACCTTTTGGCAATTTTCTTTTGAGGTTTGCTGGTTTCTGTCTGTCTTTATCGTCATCAAAAATATTCCCATAATATTTCAAATGTTTTTCATTATGAACCTATAACTTTATTCTTCCAATTATAACTCCTTTTACCTTGTAATTCTTTTTTAAAAACATTTTTAATTACTTATCCAAAATTATCTCTTTTTTTTTCTCTACACTTACAATTTTAGTCCAACGTTCAGATTTTTTTCACTTGAAATTATGGCTTATTTATTATTATTATTATTATTATTATTATTTCATTTGTTACCATGCAGTTTTTTTTTATTTGTTTTTTTTTATAATTTTTTTTTACCACAAAATTACTTTATTCTCTTAAATAGTTTTTCTCTTTAAAATTAATAAAATCATGACTTTTTTGCTCCCCACATTTTGATTTTTATACTAAATTCATTGTTGAAAATTAAGGTCCCTCCTCCCGGAAAGAAATAAAATATAAAATAGGACTTTATTGAGACCTTTCTGGCAAAAAAATTTGGGAAATTGTAATCAGTTTAAATACAATTTTATTGTAAATAACAACACAACATATTATTTATCCTGCTAAAATTAAGATTTTTTTTAAACTTTATGCACCGTCCTCCTTAACGCAGTACTTTATTTCTATTTTGAAAAAAAATGTTTTACTCCCGTGACGGCGGCCACGTGAGCAGTAAAAGGCAGACTTGCACGTGAGGTCTGGTTTTCATGTACTCATGAAATATTTCCTTTTCTTTGTGTGTGTGTACAGTGGATATCAAAAGTCTGCACACCCCTGTTTAAATGGCATTTTTTTCTTATTTTTTTTTATGTACAACTAAAAATTTGTCTTTATGACAGAGAAATAGTAATAACATGTTTGCACAAGTCGGCACACCTTAACTCATTTGCTCCCAAAAACGTATAAATACGTTCCGTTTTAAATATACCCATGGTCCCCAAAACGTATTTATACGTTTTGTTTTGTTTTTATGCTAGAGCATACAGAAAGCTCTGATGCAGCCTCTGAACTGAAGAGAACGCTTGAAGCAATGGTAGTTATTACAAAAACGGCCAGCAGGTGGCAGCAGAGTATAAAAGATCACCCAGGGCCATGTTGCAAAAAAATCTTTTCCCCACTTTTTTTTAAACAAATTTGTGAATAATGATGAAACTTAAGCTATATTCTAATGCAAATATACTTTTTTCCCTGATGAAAGAAGGGACTCTAATCTTTCTTTTGGTAGGTTCCATGTTTTTATAGCAATAGAGCACAATAATCTGTGAGCCTCGCAAAATTTGTCAAAATCCAATAAAACAGCCGGGAGCGAAGGGGGTTGCTTCAGTGAAAATGGCTGGGAGTGAATGAGTTAAAAAAAATATATATATATACACAACTCCAAATTTGTCTTCTTGAGAGAGAAATAGTAAAAACACGGTTGCACAAGTCTGCACACCCTCTTAAAATTGGGATGTGGCCGTGGTCAGAATTAATCCCGTTAGTTAATCGGGAGTCAACACACACTGCCACCATTTGAAGGTTTTGTTTTTGAGCAAAAACTTGGTATCTGAACGGGGTGTGGAGATACTTTTTATAGCCACTCAAAGTCCGACTAACCTCACATTATGTCCATCTGGAATTTGTCTTTTTCTTTTCTTTCACATGACACTGTAGTGTCCGACCGCCTCAGTGCACACAAGCGGGCCTGTGACTTTTAAAGGGACACGCTCTTTTTCTACTGGATTCTCCGTAAAGCACATGCACACGTACTCCATACTGGTGAAGTGCTTTGCCATATCGCAGCTAACCGTTCAAAAACAAGCCCAATTGCAATCGTTCTCACTTGTTTTATTTTTCAAAGTCAGCTAAATAATCTTGCTTCTGGTCCTGCTAACAATATGCATTGGGTTCACATTCAGGGCTCTTTTTCTACATATTTTTTTTTAAAATAAAACAAGGTGACGGATGTATATCAGCTTAATCTGGTGGAAGATTTTCAAAAGCAATTCAAAGCTAATTTGATGTCATCCTACACTTCATGTCAAGTGGATGACGTTTTTGTATTCTCGCAGTTTATTAGAGCCACATTGAAAACCAGGGGAATTGTGAAATTATTATTCATATAATTGACTTAGTCATAAAACTAGTACTTTTCATCATTGTTTTGTCAATTATGACATAATTCTCCTTAAATGTACAAAATTATTCTCCTAAAATGTTTTTTTTTTCTGCATTAAAAGTGCAGCATTTCATCTTAAAATTGTGACTTTACTCCTGAAATTCAGTTCATTCTTGATTCTTCAAATCTATGATTTTAATTATTGTAATAATGTTTCTTTTCAACGTGGCCCTCATACAAGACTTTTTAAAAAGTACACCAACATTTTTTATCCAGTTGAGACAAATCTGTTGAACTAATACGACTTTATGTTGGGAATCAATTCGCCGAGTGCGATGTTGACGCTTCAAGTGTATAAAAAGGTACAAATGGTAATCCACTCTTGTGTGTGGTAAATATTTTCATTTTAAAACAAAATGTACAGCAATTATAATAATGTACTGTATGCGTTGTGCTTTAGCTGCCAGCTAATTGTGTTGAATTGAATTGGATCGTATTTTTATACCACAGTGTGTGTGTGCAGTATGTATGACCCATTCTGATTAATTGAACTCAGATTGAAGTGCAGCCAGGATACGGCTCATTTGAATAGATTCTTATTAGGGACATTCCGATGTGTTCTTTGATGATTTTTTTTGTTAAACTCTTTCACTGCCATTGACGGCTATAGACGTCCTAAATTCATTTGAACTATTTCTATTAGTTTAACTTTGAGAGAGTATGAGAGTATGAAAACCTAGATATATTTTTTTGGTACATTTAGAACAGATAAAAAATGTGTGATTAATCGTGAGTTACCTAGTGAAGTCCTGCGATTAGTTACGAAAAATTTTTTTATCACCTGACACCCCTAATTTTTAATAATATTTTCTTTAAAAAAATAATAAAAATAAATAATTGTAATTATTTTTTTCTATTTTTTTTTAGAAAACATTCTTAAAAATTAGGAACGTCAGGTGATTACCATTTTTAAGCATAATTAATCGCATGACTTCACTAGTTAACTCACAATTAATCACAAATGCCACAGCCTTCGCACAATGATGTTATTTGTAGTGTTATAGACCTGTATGCGATTATAGCCCATCACGTTGAAGCTAGGGTTGCACTCACTCGACGGCTGACCAACGATCTCTTCAGATTCCATCCGTATCTAAAAGTATTAGCTGAATTTGCACATTTATTGATCCCTCCGTTGAAAGTCAAATTATGTTGGTATGCCATTAGGCTCATTTCTTTTGATGCAACTGCATCAACAGGACGTAAAAATATAGCCTGAAATTTGAATCGGCATGTGGCTTGAATCCGGTAGAGGGCTTGTGCATGCCGCATGGAGGTCTGATAGAAAAGGTCTTCAAAAAATAAAAAAAATCCACTGACGGAAATTAGCTTTTGATATTGATTAAAAAAAAAAAAAACTTTTTTTTCCCCATCTAAAAATTCATGTAAACAACAGTCAACCAGAGTGGAGCGTAGAGGAAAACAAAGGGGATAAATACAAAATTTTAAAAAGTTTCACTTGTCTTTTTTAATAACTTAAGGTACCTGTGCGAGACGTCGTGTAAACAGTGCCTCAGAGCTGTTGCTGCTTTCTGTCACTAGGTGGGGATAAGGCATCAGAATTGTATTTACCTGTATATAGAAATGTAGTCGAAGTAGTAGTGGTAAAAGAAGAAACGAACAATGAACATCATGGACAAGTATTTAGTTATTCAATAATAAAAGCACTTTATTTGCTGATTTTGAAATGAACCCGCGGTCTGAAATAAACAGCGCCCCCGGTCGGCCAACCGGGAAATGTATTGTATTATTTCTCGTATTATGTCTCCAGACTGGGTCTGGTCTGGAGACATAATACCCATAGTGGAGATGGAGTCAAGTTTAACAAACAGAGGGAGGGTGAGCTAAAAACAGTGGTGGTTTGGCCCACAGCGTATCTCAGCGCATCGAAAGATCAGATTATAAAACACACAAAAGTGGTCCGAGACAGGGACTTGCAGGATATGAGAGGCCAGCATTGACACCTTTTGTAAAAACAAGGTCCAATGTATTGCCATATGAATGAGTGGTACAGTTGACATGTTGGATAAGACCTGGACTAAAAAGAGAATCTAACAATTCCATTGCTTTGGAGTGTTCACTAGTTCAAAATTCAGGGTCGTCACCATCACACATCATTGGTGCGTGTAGACGTAAATTCACAAATTATCTGGCTTTCAGTCTCTTTAGTGTTTAGAACAATTCATACTGAAATAACTTAATATTTGTGGTAAACCCCTCAATAATTTTATGGATGTAACTAAACATGTTTTTTACTCGTCCAAATGCAAATAATTATTAAAATGTATTATCCAAATGAACATAGACTCAAACGTTTATTTAAATTATGCTCCACCCCGTGACACGAGATTTGTTCAACTGGTGTTGCCGTAGAATAGATTTCACGTGACCAATTCTCCATTCCAGGCTGCTTTTACATAGCCACACGCGGTTCACTATAATTCGTAATAATTCATTCTGAATTCGTACTATACGAACTTACACATCGACACTGTGCGTCCGTCACTACTCTATTGAAGCCAAACTGCTCCATTTTGTGTCTGGTTACATTCGTATCACACAGTTTTTGTCAAAATCTTTCGGCCTTGTTTAGCTTAGCTTAGCTTAGCTTAGCTTGCCGCCGAAAAAAAGGAGACGCGTTTGTTATCGACATATTGGCTCAACAGACGTCAAATGTGACCGAAAAGTGTCGTGAATATCGTGTGAAAATGTTGGCAAAAACGAAAATCAAGTACAAAGAGGAGCTTTGTGGCGCACAAGAAGAGAATGAGCGACTACGTCAACTGATGGACGCGTTTTTCAAGCAGCCTCGAGTTGTGTTGAACAGAGCAGGTTTGTCACTTATTTAATCAATACTTTTCAACAATATGTCTATTGAAAGGATCCTTCATCCGGGCACTTTTTACCTTACGTTTACAGTTTTTCTCAAGTTCGCTTTGGTACATGTCTCAGATAAGAATAGGTGCTCCTATTTTTGATTGTAAATGTTATAAGAATTATATAAATGAGCAGGTTTATTCTTTATTTTTGATTCGTTGACATACCAACAACTAGAATGGAGGATGGAAGCCTAGTAGATAATTTGATATTGTAAACAGAAGTGACTAGTTGGACCATTGATTGTAACGAAGTAAAAATAAAAAAAACATTTTTTTCTTAGCATAGAATTAGCTAATATATTACATATAGCCACATATTTATGCTGATGGCACATTGACACTAAGCCCATTACAATGATTAAAAAATACCCATTTAGGTTTGACATACACTTACTGTTGGCTAAATTGATTTCTCTCCCCTGGCTTTATTTGTTCTTCTTTGCTGCCCCCTAGAGTTTGAATAATTAGAAGTTCGTCAACTCCTCGAGGATGTTGTACAGGTCTTGCAGATGCATGCATTTGTTAGCTTTTTGTCAATGAATGCCAGATTTTACAACTTGAAATATGTTCTATATTTATGTGCGGAACAATCAGCGTTACAGGGGTTACAGAGTAACGTTGAGTGATTTCTGTAACAAAATACAGATACGTAACATTTGCCAGCTTTGTTACTCTTTCACTCAGGTGGCCCATGTGATCATCTTAAATATAAAACACATAACGTCACAATAAACGGTCCTTACCAAACCATATGTAACTTGTGTCCCGCAGACGTCAGTGAAAAATATCTTTGTCCTGAGCGGCAGGAGCCAGAGTTCCCTGGTGTGAAAGAGGAGGAGGACTTGGAGCCTCTTCAAGTTAAAGAAGAGGAGCAGCCACAGCCTCCCAACATAAAAAAAGAGGAGCGGCTGCCGCCATACATTAAAGAGGAGGAGCATTTCACAGAGTTGCCCGTGATTGGTGTCCATTTGAAGAGTGAAGATGAATGTCAATATGAAGAGAACAAAGGGGCGGAATCTCCAAGCAGCAACTCGAGACAACAAACAACAGAAGATGACGAGGACCACCGCGGCGGATCACAAGCAGACAGCATGTTAGCTCGAATATCAGATGGTGAAGACACGTTACACTCTCCTCAAACCGATGACTATGAACGGTCTGACGGTGATGTGACATGTCACGCTGCCAGCACATGGTGGAAATGCTGTCAGTGTGGTCAAACTTTTGGCTGCCAGTCTCTATTGAGAAGACATATGATCAGCCACACTGGTGACAAACCTTTTGCTTGCTCAGTTTGTGGTCAAACTTTTGCTCTTAAGGGAAACTTAAAAAGACACACAAGAACACACACTGGAGAAAAGCCTTTTGCTTGCTCAGTTTGTGGTCAAACTTTTGCTCTTAAGGGAAGCTTAAAATACCACACAAGAATCCACACTGGGGAGAAGCCTTTTGCTTGCTCAGTTTGTGGTCAAAATTTTGCTCACAAGGGAAGCTTAAAAGACCACACAAGAATCCACACTGGAGAGAAGCCTTTTGCTTGCTCAGTTTGTGGTCAAACTTTTGCTCTTAAGGGAAGCTTAAAAATACACACAAGAACACACACTGGAGAAAAGCCTTTTGCTTGCTCAGTTTGTGGTCAAACTTTTGCTCTTAAGGGAAGCTTAAAAAGACACACAAGAACCCACACTGGAGAGAAGCCTTTTGCTTGCTCAGTTTGTGGTCAAACTTTTGCTCAGAAGGGAGACTTAAAAATACACACAAGAACCCACACTGGAGAGAAGCCTTTTTCCTGCTCAGTTTGTGGTCAAATTTTTGCTCAAAGGGGAAACTTAAAAATACACACAAGAACCCACACTGGAGAGAAGCCTTTTGCTTGCTCAGTTTGTGGCAAAAAATTTGCTGTGAATGAAAACCTAAAAATACACACAAGAACCCACACTGGAGAGAAGCCTTTTTCCTGCTCAGTTTGTGGTCAAATTTTTGCTCACAAGGGAAATTTAAAAACACACACAAGAATCCACACTGGAGAGAAGCCTTTTGCTTGCTCAGTTTGTGGCAAAAAATTTGCTGTGAATGAAAACCTAAAAATACACACAAGAACCCACACTGGAGAGAAGCCTTTTACCTGCTCAGTTTGTGGTAAGAATTTTGCTAAGAAGGGACACTTAAAAAGACACACAAGAACACACACTGGAGAGAAGCCTTTTGCTTGCTCAGTTTGTGGTCAGAATTTTGCTCAGAACGGAGACTTAAAAATACACACAAGAACACACACTGGAGAGAAGCCTTTTGCTTGCTCAGTTTGTGGTCAGAATTTTGCTCAGAAGGGAGACTTAAAAATACACACAAGAACACACACTGGAGAGAAGCCCTTTGCTTGCTCAGTTTGTGGCAAAAAATTTGCTGTGAATTAAAACCTAAAAATACACACAAGAACACACACTGGAGAGAAGCCTTTTGCTTGCTCAGTTTGTGGCAAAAAATTTGCTGTGAATGAAAACCTAAAAATACACACAAGAACACACACTGGAGAGAAGCCTTTTTCCTGCTCAGTTTGTGGTCAAAATTTTGCTCACAGGGTAAGCTTAAAAATACACACAAGAACCCACACTGGAGAGAAGCCTTTTACCTGCTCAGTTTGTTGTCAAAGATTCCCAAGTAAGACTGAAGCTAAGAGGCACAAGTGTGCTGGTGAGAATAGCAGAGATGAATGATGGTGCAAAGATCATGTTTACCGCTGAATGAACGAATGATCTGTGTACCTGTGTTGTATGTGTCTGACTTAACCCTATTTTGAAATTGATTTTGTATATAAAATATTACATCAACCTGACAAGGGGCTGCAGATTTAAACTATGTGACAGCTTTAATCTGGCATGTTTACCGGTAATTGTCCATTAATATGCATTGTACCTTATATAATTTTTAATTATTGTGTGTGCCAAAACACTCAAAACATTGTATATAGTTTGTCCTTTTTTGTTACATTTACACTAGTCACTCTGTAAATATAATAAAAAATATATCATCCATTATTACTGAAATAACTTTCTCTTTTTTGCTAAATCCCTTAAAGTTACCTAGTGAAGTCCTGCGATTAATTACGAATAAAAAAAAAAATCCCCTGACACCTCAAATTTTTAATAATAAAGAAAACATCAAAAATTAGGGGCGTCAGGCGATTACCATTTTTAATCGTAATTAATCGCATGACTTCACTAGTTAACTCACGATTAATCACAAATTTTATATCTGTTCTAATACAATAAAAACAAATCTAGGTTTTCATACTCTTGTTAACAAAAGTGGGAAAATGTTAAACTAATAGAAATAGTTCAAATGTATTTTTGACGTCTATAGCCGTCAATGGCAGTGAATGAGTTAAGATTGAGAGCCACCCAAGCTGCAACCATTTATTTTTTTTACCTTATATATTTCATACAAGGACTAATGATTTTTCCCCCTTGCCCATCTGTCA
Source organism: Leptonotus elevatus (assembly GCF_054856555.1). Lineage (NCBI taxonomy): Eukaryota > Metazoa > Chordata > Actinopteri > Syngnathiformes > Syngnathidae > Leptonotus > Leptonotus elevatus. Next base: position 4,771,230 of record NC_141242.1, read on the forward strand.
TTCAGTAATGATTATTGGAGCATCCATACTTTCATACCATGTTCTCAGGTGTCACATAAGGATAATCAGAATAATAGACGCTAATATAAGCATGTATGACATCGCTATAAGTGATGATCACAACTTGAGTGCAGTAGTGAAAATGCAGTATGTGTGGTTTCATCACAACTTAGTAGGATTTCCTTCAAAAAAAACCTACACTTTTAGTAGAAAACTTTTTTTATACACATTTATAGCAAATTATGTTTGTGTTCTTTTCTTTTGTCCCTTTGTGAATCAAATAGTGCATTTATTTTTGTATAATTTCCTACTAAAGTGATGCTTTGTCCCGCTGCTTCTCGTGTCTCACCACACGCCATGAGCAGGTTACTGACCTTTTAGCTGCCCCATTTCCTCATATAGTGATGTTTGTGTACATCTATTGGAGATATTGTGCATTTTTATAATACCTAGTTTTTTATTAACTCATTCACTGCCATTGACAGCAAAAAAACGTCAAAAATACATTTGAACTATTTCTATTAGTTTAACATTTTTCCATGAGTTAACTAGTGAAGTCATACGATTAATTACAATTTAAAAAATTTAATGCCTGTCGCCCCTAATTTTTTATATATATTTTTTTTAATGAATTTGTGGCAATGAAATGAGTTGTATAAAAAAATATATAAATTGTGATTTTATTAAAAAATAAATTAATTTGCGGTGCATTTTGAGAAATTATCTGATTACTGAAAGATTTGTTGATTATCTGCAGCGTCAGCTTTAAAAGCCACGTGTGCTCTGCAGGCTACATCCAATCCATAGACGCTATTTGAGGAAATGGGGTCACTTATTTTCAAAGACTGTGCCTTACCATGTGTGCAAAAAAATATATAGCAATGGAGATTACAATGGTGTGCACACATTTGGGATTGCACGTGAATGATGTTATAACTTTAGATCATGCACAGTATAAGTGAACTCGCAGCTCTAAATTAGGTTGGAAATAATGCAATGTACACAAACTGGGCCCATTCTTAATGTAAGGAAGTTTTTTTTGCGCTTATGTTGTTGAAAGGGTTTTTCTTCTTCTTCAAATGTGTCAAGGAAACACCGTTCCTTTGCTGAACTCAGGATACATTAGACGTACTGTTCTTCATTTTCTAACTCTTTGATGTCATCTATACTTCTCTGCCTTATAGCACCAATAATACTGATTCACACGACCTTTAGTTTTTTTGTTTTTCTTTCCCCCAATTCTGGCTAAATGCTACTTTGGGTTGCAGGTGTGATAGGAATAAGCTGATAGGATTGCTTGTGTTAGTCTGCTTTTATGGCGAAGGCAGAGACTCAACGAGGACGTGATGTCATTGTGTATTGTGGCACGGTACAAGATACTGTAAAATGTATATGAGGAATGTATAGGTAGTCATTTAAATGATACGATAAACTGACAATGAATGGATTTTAAAAATAAATATTTAAAAGGAACTTTTGCGCACTTTGATTTCATCTGACAACACATTACATCACCATCATCACCTATTAGTACAAATAATGAAAGTCCACCTTGCGCTTTCAATGCCAAGAAAAATAACATTGCAGTATTTTACTTAATAAAAACAAAGCAATAGAATAGTTTGTGCATCCTGATAATACAATGGTCATTGTGCTGCTTGTTCTAATATGCATGCCACCAGGTGGCAGCATAACACACGGTAATATAGAAACACAGAAGCAATGCAGCTATAATATTTTTGTTTTTCAGAGGTCAAAGAATATTTGCCTGGGAGTTTTGCTAAATGTTCTGTCCACATGTGTTGCTACAACTTCAAATATAGTTTATTTAAATGGTTATAGTTTGGATGCTAGCTTTGTTAGCCCACCAATGTGTTTTTCATTGTGTGTTAAGCTCTTAAGATAGCTGACTTTTGTAAGTTGTAACACTGAAGTTAATGTGGTTTGGTTAAATACACGAGGGGATAGTAATTATTTGTTTAGATTTGCCCTTAAGTTGTGTGGGTGTTTGCAAATAATTAATCCGTTTTGTGTGTGTTTGAGAGTATTTCAGTAGCATGATAGTCTTTACAATGAGGTTTGGGCAGTGCCGTCCCCGCTGCACTAGAGGGCGCGCTCCAGCCACAACCATAACTCCTCCTCCTTTTCCGGTCTCGTGGTCAACATGGCGGCGTCCATGGCCCGAGTATGCCGCTATGTTTTACGACACAGGTCTTGTGTTCCACAAACTACAACATTTGCACTAAAATGCAAATTTCACCGTTCTGCTTCTGTGTGTAACGGACTGCTACACAGTCTAAATAAACGCGGAATTGTCAAGGATTCTTTCCCGGATGACGCGGTGTACGACCGACTCCCCCGCCTGCTGCAGTCCGCTGCTCAGACCGTATACTGCGGCTTTGACCCCACGGCCGACAGCCTCCATGTCGGCAACCTGCTCGCCCTCATCGGCCTGCTGCACTTCCGAAGCGCCGGTCACCATGTGGTCGCCGTCCTCGGCGGGGCCACGGCGCAAATCGGCGACCCGAGCGGAAAAACGAGCGAGCGGGAGCGGCTGTCGGCGGACGTGGTGGAGGAGAACACCCGCCGCATCCGCGACAGCGTCCATAGGATTGTCGGCAACCACGAGTTGTACTTCCACGACGCCTCCAAGACGCTGGGGACCGTGACCGTACTTAACAATTTAAGTTGGTACAAAGACTGGAACGTGGTTCGATTCCTGTCGGAGGCCGGGAGACACTTCCGCATGGGGACCATGCTGAGCCGCCACAGCGTCCAGTCAAGGCTGCGGAGCTCGGAGGGAATGAGCCTGACCGAGTTCACCTACCAGGCGTTCCAGGCCTACGACTTCTACCACCTGAACCAAATATACGCTTGCAAGATCCAACTGGGGGGCACCGACCAGCTGGGCAACCTCATGACCGGCCACGACTTCATTCGCAAGTAATATCTAAAAACTTGAATATTAATTCAAACCAGGGTTATGATAGAAGTTTTCATTTTATTTCGTTTTGGTTTGTAAATAAAATTTTAATTACTTGTCATGGTGGTTCTGTTAGTTTTTATTAGTTTTAGTTATTTCTTAAATGCTTAGTTTTAGTTGGTTTCAGTTATAGTAAAAACAAAAAAAAAAGTATTACTCGTGCGCAATAATTAAAAAAAAACATGGGAGTAACGTCATCTGAAGGTGCTTTTCTATTGGCTGCTGCTAGTTGGCGTCACTTTTGTGACACACTTTCAAACGTCATTATTCCGGTTAATATCAATATAAAATCACACACTTAAAATCATCCCCAAAGGCCCATGCATTAAATTAATTATGAAAGACTAAAACGGAGTACATTTTTGCTATAATTATAGCTAATTTTGTAAACATAAAATGTAGTTTCAGTTAGTTTTCGGTTTTTAAAAGCATTTTCGTTTTTATTTTATTTCGTTAACAAAATTAGTTTTTTGAATTTTCGTGTTTACCTTAGTTTTAGTTAACTAAAATAACCTTGTTTCAAACTCGGTTTACAACATTACTCTTAAATAAAATGGTACACAGATTATTTGGTGAGATACTTGAATCGTTTATCCATTTTCAGCAGTATGGTAAGATTTTGTCTGTAATCAATGTGATAACTTCGTGGTTTGTCATGTATACAATTGATGCCTTTAAAAACACATTTTACCGATTGCCGTTGACTGAAAAATGACATTACGTGTGCTTGTGAAACGGGTAATGACGAATCATGGCTCAGTTTGCTAATGTCACATGGTAAAGCCTTGCGCCATGGCTGGTCATTACTTGTTTCCCGAGTAACTGATGTCGTTTTCAGTCAAGAGCAAGTAACAAAATGTGATTTTAAATGTATTGATTGTACATGAAAAATAAGTTGTCAAATTAACTCATTCAATGCCATTGACGGCTTTAGACGTCAAACATTGTTTCTATTAGTTTAATTTTTTTCCACTTTTGTTAACAAGAGTATGAAAACCTAGGAAAAAATATTGTACATTTAGAACAGACATAAAATTTGTAGTTAATCGTGAGTTAACTAGTGAAGTCGTGATTAATTACGAAAAAATTTAATCGGCTGACGCCCCTGATTTTTAATAATCTTTTCTTCTTTTGTTTAAAAAAAAGTAATTTTAATTATTAGTATTTTTAATAATCGGTTCTTTTTCCTTTTTTTTTTACAAAAATAAACTTTTATTAAAAATTAGGGGCATCGAGCGATTAAATTTTTCTAATCAATTAATCGCATGACTTCACTAGTTAACTCACGATTAATCAAAAAATGTATATCCGTTTTAAATGTACAATAATTTTTTCCCTCTAGGTTTTCATACTCTTGTAAACAAAAGTGGGAAAATGTTAAACTAATAGAAATAGTTAAAATGAATTTTTGACGTATATAGCCGTTAATGGCAGTGAATGAGTTAATTAACAAAATACACAAAATATTAACTTTTTACTGCTGAAAATGGATAAATAAGTCATGTATCCCTTTAAGTTAAAATAAGGTATGTTCAATACTACTTTTTTTCAGACCAACCAATGTCAATGACTCTTCAGTAGTATCGATACCTCTAGTACTTTTGATACATAAAATTAAAGGGCAAAAAATCAATGGCAGATAATTTTAAAGATCAATACAGCATTTCCCTTTAAAAAAAAAAAGCATGAAATTAATGCCAATTTTCTATTATTTTATTATTATTTGTTCATAAAATTCATATTTTGTATATAATACACAATCAAACCAAATTTAAATAAATAAATTAAATAAAACTTACATCCCAAATCAAAATACGTGGCTGTACAAAAAGAGCCACAAGGACGTTGCGAGTACCGATAGCTTGAAATAAGGCCAAGCATCAGCTCGATACCACACCTGGTATCTGTCCTCGCCAATCCCCACTTAAAACGGTCTCTCTCAACAGTAGTCTGATTTTCTGCTGTCCTTCATGAAAGAAGTAGTGATTTTGGAGACGCGAGAATTCTTTCTGACAGCGGAAATATGACGACCTCTCGCTGGCTTCCCCATCCAGAGTGAACGGCGAGGAGGTGTACGGCCTCACCCTCCCGCTGGTCACCAGCTCGACGGGGGACAAGCTGGGCAAGACGGCGGGGAACGCCGTGTGGCTCCATCGTGACAGGACGTCTCCCTTCGAGCTTTACCAGTTTTTCCTCCGGCAGCCTGACGCCAGCATGGAAAGGTGCGTTGAGGTTCTGCAAAATCCTCCCAAGTAGCGTGTTTATGTAATGTATAGGACTCGTCTGTGTTGTCTAAAGACACCTGAAGCTATTTACCTTCCTGCCACTGGCCGAAGTGGAGAGCCTGATGGAGCAGCAGAGAGCGGATCCTGGTAAACGGCTGGCACATAAACGACTGGCGGCGGAGGTGACAAAGCTGGTACATGGGAAGGAGGGCCTCGAAAGTGCCAAGAGGTCAGAATCCCATCCATTTAGATATCTGTTTGTTCATACGTGAGATTTGTTTATTCTTAAGTATTTGTATGACTTTGGATAGCAAATTATTAGAATGCATCAGATACCAAATGACCACATATCCGCCCTATCCATCCAAATCATTCAATGCCATTGACGGCTATAGATGTCAAAAATTCATTTGAACTATTTCTATTAGTTTCCCATTTTTTTCCCATTTTTGGTAGCAAGAGTATGAAAACCTAGATTTTTTTTTAATTGTACATTTCGAACAGATATAAAATTTGTGATTAATCGTGAGTTAACTAGTGAAGTCATGCAATTAATTATGATTTTTAAAAATCGCCTGACGCCCCTATTTTTTTTATACTCTTTTCTTTTTATTTTATTTAAAAAAAAATAGATTTTTAAAAATTCGGGTCGTCGGGCGATTAACATTTTTCGTAATTTATTGCATGACTACACTAGTTAACTCACGATTAATCACAAATTTTATATTTGTTTTAAATGTACAATCATTTTTTTCTAGGTTTTCATACTCTTAATAAAAGTGTGGGGGGGGGGGATTTTTAACTAATAGAAATAGTTCAAATGGATTTTTGACATTTACAGCCGTCAATGGCAGTGAATGAGTTAATTTCGACTTAACAGATGCTCGTTGCCGACTGTAAAAATGTGAATGTTGTTTTTGTGCAGATGCACCAACACGCTGTACCACAGCAGCATGCAGGCGCTGGAGGAGATGAGCGACTTGGAGCTGCAGGAGCTTTTCCGAGAGGCTCCCTTCCATGAGCTGCTGCTGGAGCCGGGGACCACCGTCGTCGACGCCTGCCGCAGGGTCAATGCCATCCCCGAGGGCCCCAAAGGGTACGTACATCCGATTAACCATGAAGCAGCTCAAATTGACCCATGATTATTTCTGCTTCAGTTGAGACAAAAATACAACAAGAAAGTCGAAGAAACCCTTAAACGTAACCCCGTAAAATGTGTGAGAAAGCAACCTTTTTCAGGTTCCGCCGCACTTGAGCACCCAGACGGATAATAAAAGCCATGACTCACATTGGAGAGCGCGCTAATTATATATATTTAAAATATTGTCTGCGCCCAAGCGTGTGGCGTCAGGCAGGTCTTTCACCGCGCTCCGTTCACAAAAGCACTCATTTGAAACCTTGGAAGTCAGCCATCTCTTTAGTGTTGCGTCACAGCGCCAGCGGATTTGAGGCAACAGTGGCGTTTTAATATTTTGTTTTTGACGGATTCTTGCGTGCGCAGGTATCAGATGGTTTCCGAGGGAGCGGTGTGGCTCAACCACAAGCTGACAGACAACCCGGAGCAGGTGCTGATCCCCAAGATCCACATCCTGGCAAACGGACTCACGCTGCTCCGAGTTGGCAAGAGAAACTACTATATTATCAAATGGCTCAGTCTTTGAAAGGTGTGTGGACTAGGGATGTAACGATATCCAAACATCACGTTATGAAAAATATCACTATATGATAATTGTCACAATATTGTGGGGAAGTTGGCGATATATATATATATATAAAAAATAATAAAAATAAAATAATATAAAAAAACTATACTGCATAAAAATTCACAATATTGTTTTTTAACAATATTGTGCTTTTGCACCTAAGAAAAGCTGTGGTTATGTCACATGACATAGTGGCATGCTCCTATTTGACTAAGCAGCGCAAACAAAGTGTGATGGTCTATGTAGTTCACAATGCTGTATTCGGCTGAAGCGGGCGAAAATACATCTTTTTTTTGTTTTTTGTTTTTTGTTTTTTTATGGGGATGTTGCAAAATATTTGCTTGTATGACAGATTTATTGGAGTGATGACCGCCGCAGTGGCCGAAACATTCCTAATTCGGATCAAACTTCACTAATAAACTAACCACCAGAGGGTGCTAGAACTGCATGAATGGAATACAACCTGGTCTTTTTAACAGTTGCGCTGCTTTTAATATGGACGATATTGTGGCCGTTTTAATATTGCGATGTTGCCGTTATCGTTACATCCCTACTAGTGTGGATGTGAATTTTTTGTTTGCATATAAATATTGTACAGGAATCATGTATATCTTTAAATATGGTAATTAAAATGGTTTTATTACCTCTCGCCTGCTCATTTTTGAACTGCCACTAGAAGTGTTTGAGAGATGAACAGCAGGGGGCGACATTGTCCCTAACATCAAATAGTAGAACAGAGCCCGCTCTAACAGGTTGATGAGCTCATCCTGAAGAAAATTTTATTTGTTGGGTGTGGGGTGGGGGGCATCATTGCTATTTAAACTTAATTTTTTTTAGATGCCTTGAAATATATGTGACCAATAAAATTGCATGTTTGGCTGTATTACAAAACCACAAATAGTATAATTTTGAGCCTGAATGAAAAAGTAATTTATTTGTTTTTCTGCTTATTTATTTTTGGGGGTTTTTGAAAAAAATGGCCAATAATTCCTAGTTTAAGAAAATACCAACATCTCTACAATATCATAGACGAGTGATTATAAAAGTGTGTAACGTGCATGTTACAGTGACTTATGAATTATGTGCAGTTCAATTGTCTTTAATTTAAAACTACAATACATTTGCATAAAATCTTTTACATTGGAACTGTTTTCCAACATTGATGTAGGTACATTTTTCAGGTAACTTTTATGTGCAATATTTTAATTGAATCCTTAATTGGGTGCATTTACTTTCCTATATGCACAGTGTTGTTAATCAAAGTGTGCACAATGTCACAGTGGCTTACTATCATTTTTTTTAAAGGTACGTTTAGGGGGGGGGGGGCACTGCTTAATTATTGTTAGACACGATGGTGGTACAGTACATGTAAATAATAATGTGTGAAGGTATGTGGCCATATCCTGGACATTGGGCTTATACATTTGACTTGTCATTTTTTAAGGTGGATTAAAAATAAGTCACGCATTGCAAGATATTTTTTCAATTATCGCGTGTACAAAAAAAAAAAGTTTTACGACTGCGGTCTGCCACTCGATAGCCTGTCCACGCCAATCGTGGTGGTAAATCGTAAGTTCTTTGTTACGTCTCATGTAAACGATTTTTTCTCCCCTTTCAAATGTAACATCCAGCAAAACAAACAAGGAGGCTGTTCGGTCCCTCCCTCCCATCTTGCCTTGGCCACCTTAAGAGAAGTGGGCGGTCTTAAAACGCTGTCGACCAATGAGGGGTTGCCTTTATATTTAAACAGCGCCTGCGTGTCAATCATTAATGTTGTCCCCGCCCCTCCCTCTCTACTCTGCAGTCAAGCTCTCAAACTCCAAGTGCGTCTACTCAATCGCCATATTGGGTCGGGGAAGGTCCTGCGTGCAGTTTCTTCTTCTGGCTTGTTTTTTTTTTTCCCTTCCAGCGGATTTAAAGTGCCAAGAAGCGGCTGCGAGTTGACGGAGGCGACGCCAAGCTATCGCGGTTAACGTTTGAATGGCGTGAACGGCGTTTCCCCTTCTTCACCCTACGTCGCCTTTTAATCATTTTTTGGATCTTACCCAGCGGAGAGTTGTTGTTTTTTCACCCCGAAGAAAGTGGACGCTCCCGGCTGTTTTCGTGTGTCTTTCTCGGTGGTGGAGGGGGGTGGGGGATTAAAACGTAAAAAAAAAAAAAAAAAAAATGTCCGATGTTCGGCTTTCCAACGGCAGCCCGACGTTGGAGCGGAGCGAGCCGCGCTTGTCGGAGCACCCGAAGCCGTCAGCCTGCAGGATCCTCTTCGGCTCGGTAGACCACGACGAGCTCCGGCGGGATTTAAAGGGACACCTGCGGGAGTTGGAGGAGGCCGCCTCCGCCAAGTGGAGCTTCGACTTCGCCTCGCACAGCCCGCTAGAAAACGACACCGGGCTCCGCTGGGAGCTGGTGGACTGTCGCGACGTACCGGACTTCTATACGCGGCTGGAGCGAAGAGGCTTGGGGAATAACCGTGTGGATGTAAACGGGAACCACCGCTGTGTTGTCGGGGAGCCCGCGGAAGAGCGAGCCGGCGGGCCGACGTCGTGCCCGGAGCCGTGCACCGTGTTGAGGAAGAGACCTGCCTGTCACGGTACTTAACCAGCTACCGGACTACACATTTTGTGTCTTCCCTTTTTTTTTTTTTTTGACACCTTTTTTTTTTTTAATGCTTTCCCCAGAGCCCTCAACCCAAAATAAGAGGTCGCACAGCAGCCCGGCCGAGTATCCGAACCGGAGCCGCTCCGTCGAACACACGCCCAGAAAGAGCAGCGGAAGCCCGGGGAGGCAAACGTGAGACGAACGGTGAGGGTTTGCTTTGGTTCAAATGCACCCCACGGCGAGTATTGTGATAAAATGGCGTGTCTTTCCCCCCCGTTGTTAATACAGTAAAAGTTTAGTTTATTGTGAACGTACAAAAAGTTCCTACTAAGATACCCTTTATTGACTTCTACAGGTGAAAATTCTGGTGTTACGCCGTTACAAAAAAAAAAAAAATCAAATATAAAATCAAAATTCTGTGTACATAATATTTGAATGTTTAAATGTTACGATTATGCAAGTAGTAGTCGTAGTAGTCCTGTTTTTGGCAAGGCGACGTACATGCACGCGGACGCACAGGCGTGTTTGCGCGTGCGACGGGCGCGCGCACGCCCCCCCCCCCTTCTGCACCTGGTTGGTAAAGTTGTAAACAACTCGCGTGCGCGACGAAGAGCGTAGTAGTAGTAGTAGTAACACGTCAGCAGCCACTGCCCTCGTGCGCGTGCACGCGTGGGGGAGGGGGGCTGTTCTTTGCGGCGCACATCTGTCTACGCCCCTGTCAGTGCTACCACGACAAACTAGCACGTTTTCGTTTATTTTTTGCACTTTTGTAGTTAATTGTTGTAAGTTAAAAAATATATATATTTATGATGATTTATGATCTTTGCACGCTCTACAAAGTCAAGATATTCGGAACCCTGCAGCCGTCCGAGTTTGCATGTTATGTAACTGTAGAGCGCTTTGACATATTTTAAAAAAAATTATGATTCAGAGTGCATTTTTGCATGTGTATTATTTGCTCTTATTTTTATTTATACTGCATTTAATAGTGCAATTTTCAAGGTACAAGTTTCTTGCAGGGTACATTGTGTTGAAACCTGTGCTTTATAATAATAATAATAATTCAAAACTATAAGCCTAAACTCACCTCACTTTAGAGGGTTGTTCTTATTTAATTTACAAAAAAAAATTTGGGGGAGAGGATACATGTTGCAAATCTCCCTCAGGCATTTATTGCTTTTAGAATTTTTGTATTTTTGTTGAGATAATTTTTTTGTAGAGAACTTTTAAACTTGCATTTGACTTCTAACACCTTAGTAGTACTTGCAATGTTCATCGCTGTTATGATAATACTGCTGCTTTTGGTCTGTTGTTGAAAACATGTATGCACGTTTAAGGAGTAATAAATAAAGTACTCCTTAAATGTGCATACAAATGCAACAAAGGTGTTAAATAATAAAATATTACCTGTTGCATGCTGTTCCTTGTGATTTATATGTAAGCAGCGAGGTCTGGAATTAACTTGTGTACACGCAACATGTCCCGAGTCTCATCTGAATAACCCCTTGTCACCCCCCCCCCCCCCCCCCACAGAGCCGAAGATGCATTTCCTCGGTGTGGAAAGCCTCAAATGTTTGTCGACTCCTCCTTTTTTTTTTTTTTGTTGTTTTTTTTCCTCGTTTTGGAAGAAGAGGAAGTACACGCGTCATGAGAAACATATCAGCTCTCCTCGAGGATGCTGTCGAAGCACTGATTAAGACAAACACTAAAAAAAACAAAAACAAGTTGTGGCACTCAAACGAAAAATGTTATTTTGTGTAAAGTTACTGCCTCTGTAAAGCAGTCGATGTAGCAGCGTGCAATTAGGTTTGATTTCTGTTCATTTTGCTCCTTTTTGTACTACCTGTGTGTGTGTGTGTATATAAATTATAATTTCATATGTAGCACATACATTGTGATTTGAAAAGAAATCCTTTATACTTATATATATTATATTATATATAAAAAAGACAAGGTGTGAATTTTGATTTGACTTGAAGAATTGCAGTGTAGTTTGATTTCCAAAATGCTGTTTTATTTACTGAAAGACAATTTTGAGTTTGACACAATAAAAACAAATTGTAAACATTTATAGCTCAGTTTCTCGACAGTGCATCTTCACGCTTCCAACCTTGTCAGTGAAGAACGGTACAAATGTAGCGACTATTTTATGTTCCATTCACAGGATTGCAAAGTTATTATGTTCTTATTTAAATGTCCCTAATATTTGTGATGGAGGATTATTATTATTATTTTTATAATTTTTTTAAGTTTCTCAGAATCTGATTTCCTCTTGTGTCCCTAGCACACCTCAGTCTTTATTCGAACGGTGTGATGGAGTTGTGAGGTGCTTTTAGAAGAAGGGAAAAAAATGGTGCGAAAGGTCGTAGGTCATGTGGTAAAGTCCTCCTCTTCGTCAAGTCACCTGCCTTAATCCCGGTTTGAATGTTCTTACAAGACCAAACTGATGGCCGCCAAGTGCTTCTTTTGACTTCACATAGTTTGACTTTGTGATAACCTTGAACTAAATCCACATTTCTATATTTGTTTGTTTAGCCTGCTGAGGATGGCATCTAAAAGTTTTTTTTTTGTCTTAATGTTCCGAACCCAGTGTTAAACTGGACCAAACGGAGGAACACCAGCTCGTCTCAGAAATGCAGTCACTATTGCCTGTGTATTTTTTTTGGGTGTGTGTAAATATTTAATTTGTACATTATTTTGTAAAAAAAAAAAACGACATAAAAACACTGAGAAATTATACTAACTTATTTATGTCAAGCTTTTTTTCTTTTCTTTTTTAAACAAATGTAGAATATAATTTTTTTTGATTCACGGTTATCCAAAGTGGCATTTACTTTATTATTATAATTGTATTATCTTTAAAAGCATATTTGTGGTAGTTTTTTTTTTCTTATCAACAAGGTTGCAAACTGAGCCTAATAAAATATTTGATGTGCATTGTTTTTTGTAATGTGTGTTTATAAAATGTGTTGCAATCAATTAAAAAAAAAAAGTTAAAATTGAATCTGCACTTGTGGCTTCTTTTTTTATGTGATTTTTTTTTATTTTTTATGATGGTGATGATTTGACTTTGATTAGGAAAACAACTGGAAGTAGTGTACTTGAATGTGATTTTCCTCCCAGTGTAAACCTATGAGCAGGCAGATGATTGACGGGTGCTTCGTCCAATCAAAAGGCCGACAGCGATCAGGCCACCTCTTCAGCCATTCTGTAACTTATCACAGCAACGGGAAAATATAAGCCCAAGACAGCAGAGGTGAAATACCGCAAGCACAAATATATACAGTATATTTAAAAAATATTTTCATATATTAACCACGTCTCATGAATGTCTGCTTCGTATCAGTTCAAATTATGTTTGTTAGCACATGTTGACCTAAGATAACCTTTCCATGTGAGCGCCAATGTACAGGCAAGTTTACATGAGTAAATCTGCAGACAAATGTTCCCTTTATTTACAGTATTTTCTTAATTTTACGAGTGTGAATGGACAATATTTGAATACTGTGGGTAAGTGTAAACAAAGATTGCATACATGTGTGGATGAACAGCCAAATATTCCTATTAGGTGTACTGTATGTGATGTCTCTATTAATTTGATGCAATGAAGTTGTGACGTTGTGTAAAAAGTTGTGCTGTCAAAGCTAAAGCGTTAACTCATTGATTAATCACAAAAAAAACCCTCACATTAATCATGTATTATGTTTCTTTTTTTTTTTTTTACCGCTTAGGACGTTCGTCCACAAGATGGCGCAGTTTCGGAGCTTGAAATTGATCACTTTTGAAACTCCAGAGTGGAAAGTTTTCAAAACGCTTCAACAAACGGTGTTGTACTTGAATCACCCATTGTCACTTCTCCTGTGTTCGTCTTTTTCCATTTTGTTCTGATACATGCAAAGCCATGTTTGTTCTGTAGATTGCAATAACGTTTTATTTTTTTTAAAAGTGTTCGTCTTCTTTGCTGATTCTTCTTCTATGCTTTCCGTTAACTCCCTGTGGCTGCGCTACAGCGCCACTCCAGACTTGGCATATACATTACAGCCGTTAAACCTTCCTCAGCGTTTTCTTTTGGACACACGCAAGTCTTGAAATGCTTCTGCGTGGACGAGATGCCGGCTTTGCTTCCGTGTGGGCGGGGCCTCAGTTGGGTTGACGTTTAAGAACGTTTCTCGGCATACAATTGCAACGCTTTTCAGGATTTCAAACATCTATTCTCCATAACATCGTTAACTCATTCACTGCCATACATTCATTAAAAAAAAAAGATGATTAAAAATTAGGAGCAAGAGGTGATTAAATGTTTTTAATTGTAATTAATCACATGACTTCACTAGTTAACTCACGATTAATCACAAATTCTATATGTTCTAAATGTACAATAAAAAACATCTCGGTTTTCATACTCTTGTTAACAAAAGTGGATTTTTTTTAAATAGAAATAGTTCAAATGAATTTTTGACGTTTATAGCCATCAACGGCAGTGAATGAATTAAAAAAATTAATTAAGAAAATATTATTAAAAATTCAAGGCATCAGGCGATTACATGTTTTAATCGTAATTAATCGTATGACTTCACTAGTTAACTCGCGGTTAATCAAAAATTTTATGTACAAAACTAAATGTACAATAAAAAGTGGAAAAAAATGTTTAACTAATAGAAATAGTTCAAATGAATTTTTTACGTTAATAGCCGTCAATGGCAGTTAAAGAGTTTTAAAATGGAAGACAACCTTAAACATTTCTTGACAATAATATGTGACCTCACTAGTCTAACCATGACATTCTGATTAATATTACATTTGTAGAATATGAGTTACAAAGCAAAATCCAGCCGTTTTTAATCCATCTCAGGTGGCGGCCATTTTGCCACCTGCTGTCGACTGAAGATGACATCAATGTTGCTCTGGGATGTCATTTTCACTCGACAGCAAGTGCTAAAATGGCCGCCTTCTGATATTGATATGAACTGCTTGACTTTGCTGCTGACCTCATATTCCACTAATGCAATATTAACAAGAGTACCTTATTTAGACTAGTGGGACTGCATATAAAATATTACTGTCAAGATTTTTAGGGGGTTTTGACTTCCCCTTTAAAAGCTTCGGAGTATCTGGAGAAATCTCTACACAAAAGCGGCATGGCCCAAAAGTCAAATAGTGAGAGTGCTAGAGTGGCCTGCCAGCAGTCCAGACTTGTCTCCATTGAAAACGTATGAAGTGCAAGACATGACGTTTATGTGTGCGTGTGTGAGGCGGGCCCACGGGTCAGGGTCCAGTCCTGAAGTGTGCAGGTGGGTAACCTCAGCTCAAGCCGTCCACCCCCACCCTGAGCCGGGCCCATTGTCCCAGTGTGTGGGCCTTTGTATGGAGGGCCATTATGAGGGGCCAGGGGCCGACCACTGTTGTGTCTGGGCCTTCTCTGTGCAGACAAAGGTGGGGGATGGGGAGGGGGTGGGGGTGTCTACAAACCTACACCCCCGCCCCCGCGCCAACCTTAGACTGACTGCTTGACTAGTTGCCGTGCTGGTTGACTAACTGACTGCAAGTGTGTGTTCGTGTGTGAGTGTGTGTGTGTCGGCCAACCTGTGATGTCATGTCGGATATTGTGTGACTCAAGCAAAAAAACACTGAAGAAAATTGCGCTATTGTACAAAAATTCCACTTATTTCTTATGTAGCTCCACATATGACAAAAAATAAATAAATGTGGTCACAATATATACTTAGATATACCGTACCTGACATATGCACAAAAATGCTCATTTGTGGCCCCAAAATAAAGCAATTGATAACGCAGGCATGAAATACTACATTTGTGGCCACAGAAGTAGGTTACAATGTATGCAACAACAAAAAAAAGGTCATTAATTAGGTATAAGGTCCGCACAAAATAGTAATTTGTAACCACAAAATATAAATTGGTATAAAAGGCGCACAAAATCCAACAAAAGCATAAAATATGCACAAATAATGAACTTTTTTTTGTTTGTTTTTTGGTGGCGATGAAGTAGTATAATGTGTCTACAAAATATTATTTTATGGCCACATTGACGGTATAAAATCATTTCTGTTAACATGCGCAAAAAAATATTGTGGCCATAAAACTACTGGCAACCGCTGAACACACCTGCCAGACACGTGCTAGTCATTAACCAGGAAGCTTTTAATCCATTTTTGAAAGTAATGTGTTTACCTTGTGAAGTGAACACATGTAGCATGATAGGAGTTGTGTCAAACAACCTGTAATTATATGTTCTTAGGTAAAACGGGTCTTTTTTTTTTTTCCCCCAGTGTGTGCTGTGTTCCCCCCCCCCCTTTAAAAAAAAAAAACTGCAGACAACCGGAGGCACAAAAATTACGCAGTGACAACAAAAATGTTGGACATGCAATTGCATGAAAATGTCTTGGACCGCTGCTTTTGTTTAATGCCCCATTTTCGCAAGTCAAGTTTGAGATGGTAAAAATAGGGTTCGAATGATAGCTAGCAAGTTGTGCTAAATAGCAAGCTAGATAGATCCAACCAACAAAAAGTTTTCCACTCACACAACTTTAACTGTCAAAGAAATGATTCTATCTTTAAAAATGTTCTATGAGATAAAGTGGACGCAACTACTTTTACCAACTGACCTATCATCAACAAGCTAGCTTAGAGCACCAACTAGCAGGTTAAACCAACTAGATACAGTAGCGGGATTGATTCCACAAAGTGTTTTCCACTCACGCAGCTTTAGCTATTTAACAATATTATTGTTGATGCCATGGAATGATTCATTTCTAAAAATGTTCTATGCGATAAAGTGGACGCAACTACGTTTACCAACTGACTAATCACCAACAACCTCGAGTAACGAGCAAGTTGAACAACTAGCTATAGATAGATTAGCTATAGATAGATTAGTGCTCCATACTTGTGAGTGCATTTTGACTTTCCCCTGAATTTTCTCCGCCATGGGTCCAAAGAAAGACAAAAGTGCCAGCGGCAGCAAAGAAAAACATACAGTGCTACGAAACACAGTGGAATTAGGAAGGAGATTATTGTGCCGTTGTAACTACTTCTGTAAATAACGGCGCGAGGACCCCCCTTAGCTGGTCAACAACGTGCCTGACGTTAAACAACGCACGCAAGGACCGCTTAGTAGTAATACACAAACTCGCCACTGAACTAAAGCTAGCATTAACGTTAGCATTTATCATCCACACCACATCAAAAAAGGTAAGGTATGTTTCTTGTTTAAATACTGTACTGTACTGTAAATGTAAAAGAAAAACATATATAGAAATTAAAATAGGAATTTTCGTTTTTTGGAGCTTGGGAACGGGTTAATTGCATTTACATTATTTCCTAAAGGAAAAAATGTTTCGGAGGTTGAACAACGAACAAATTATGTTCAAATTCCGAAGTACCACAGTACTTATCGTTAATATTGGAATGTTTATTTTTTTTCAGTTATGCCATAAAGTGGGAAACATCTACTTTTGCCGTGCCGTCAAAAATGTTAGTTTTGATTTTTTTTTCTTTAAAAATGTGCAGAGTGGTTTGCAAAAATTTTTAGCTTTACTTTTATTGTTTTCATGCGGAATGCATCTTTTTCACAACAATGATAATAATATAATACATTTTTTTGATTATGATAATAAGGGTTCAATTCCACATTTTATGTGAGTGTGTATAAACTCTATTTATTTTTGTGTGTGGATGGACAGACTTTATTCTCAAAATTGCGTTAATAATAAAATTTTCCTGGATTCTAACACTTGAATAAACATGAAAATGGACTTTATTGCTGGAGGGTGGGGGGGGGGGCATAAAAGGAGTAAAGATAACAACAAATGAACTTTCTAGCCTGGCTAAAACAAAAAAGCTAATCCTTTTGCGCACAACTGCCAGTACAGTACGATTGATTTCTCCACCACCTCATTGTGGTGAGTGACAGTCGTGGTTAAAAAAAAAAAAAAAGACTACGAACGAGGAGGTCGAAGTGCAGCCACGATGATGCAATAGTGTCTCTACTTGCACAAGAAAAAGTCACCTCTTCTCTTCACACTCGAATGACTCATCACCCAAACGCGAGCACCACCGCCATCTTTGAGGAAATTCCAGCCACCGTCCATTTCCTCGCAATGTCGGGTGCGTGCCAGCAAGTGTTCCACTTCCTGCTTATCGTTTCCTGTTAGCTTCCCCACAACTTCATACGAAGCCGCAAGTTCCTCTCCTCGCACTTCCTGACCCTCACCTTCGACGTGGGCCGTGGTCAGAGCAATTAGCTTGGCGATGTCGTTTTTTGCTGAGTCATGCTACTCACTCTCGCAACCGGGTTGCTTGTATGTTGACACCAAACATCTGAGCATGATTACAAAAAAAATTGTGATAAAACAGTAGTCGAAGTAGGCTACAGGACAATTGTTTTTCTTTCTTCCGATACTCAACAGCGATATTGGAACGATTTTAGCTTTATAAGAAAATCCAATGCGATAAAGTGGAAATAACTTATATCGCCTCACCAATCATCAGCTTTCTGGCTCTGTAGCTAGAAACATTGTTTCATTGTGTAGTTGAATTAAATGAGTATTTGAATTGAATAATGCGCCAATTTTAGGTTACAAACGAGTACCGGTAAAATTTTTATTGTGTGATGAAGTGAAATTGAATGGACCAGACGGCATTTACAATATGTGTAAACCAAACAAAGAAATGTTTTGTCTTGTTTTGGGGTGTCCATTAAAAATAATTAAATTAAAATAAAATTTTAAATTAAATTAAATTTTCTTTTCTTTTTCTTTTTTTAACTGGAAGCACAAAAAAAGAGAAAACGTTATGTGTTTTGATTAAAATGCGGAAAAAAGTACAAATACAACTAAATAAAATAAAAAATGTGAAAGACGTTAAAAAAGATGTTGTGAGAATATGCACACATTTTGACCCATTCTTTGGCGTGTAATTTTGTAATACTCCCCACGCAAGTTAGGTGTACACACATAACGGCAGCGTGGGTGTGTGAGCGTCGTCTGACGTGACGCAACATTCGCAGGAGTCTGCGCGTGTGGTAATAATCATTCCAGTAAATTCAAATTCATCTTTAACCGCGTTTTCTATTAAAACCATTACTACACATTCTGGCTAAGTGACACCAAAAGGAAAAAGAATCCCAAACTTGGTCCACTTCTCTTTTTTCGGGAGTCATAAAACAGAACACGCTGTAAATGAAAGATATCTCGAGTTTCTCTCTCTCTTTCTCTCTCTCGGTTCTGCTGCTCTCATCAGGAGGCGCACGAGGGCCTGCAGGCCTCATTTGATCCTCGCCATAAAAATGAGAGAACATGAAGAATGAGAAAAACAGAGCATAGCATTCTCTGGATGAGCAGCTCTGGCTCCACTATATTCAATTTTTCTCTTTCTGGGTTTTGCTTTTCACTCGTGAATAAAAAGGGAGCCGGCTCGCCCCTTGTGGGGATATTAGGTTGCCTCGCTCTGGAAATGCAAGCAGACGTACAATCAAATGCGTCTCTTGGGGAAAAAAAAGAAAGAGCAACATAAATGTAGCCAGCAAGCAGTGACGGACGGACGGGCGGGCGGACGGGCGGGCCCTCGCACCTTCACGCTTGTCAGGGCGTGTGACTGAAATGTCACAGTTGACCTTGAAACCAAAAGTCATCCTGTTATGCAACTGGGCCTCACGTTGGTAGCATAGCGTTAGCATTTCCAAATAACGAGCTATCAACAGTGCCAAAAAATGTGAGTAATTGACAACTGAATTTGTATGATTTTCTAGATTAGGGCTTAAATATTTGGCCGGATAATGCTGTCCGAGCAACGGGAACATTTGACCAGCTAAAGCCTCAGCTCTTGGCCTGCTAACGCCATGCTAGCAACAAATGAAATGGGAGTTTTCTAGCCAGCTAAAATGAGGCTAGATGGATTTAAAATGGAACCAAAGAGTAAAACCATCCTTTGGTCTGCCGTTGGCAAGGGTACAACACAGGATTCTGGAGGTTAAAGTAAGTTATTTTGAACTAAAAAGGTTAGCCTTTTCATGTGTTGGCATATGCTCCGCTAACATGCTATGCTATAAGTGCATTCCTTTGACCTTTTCAATCAAATTGGACATTTTTGCGCCTGTCACAAGCGCTGGTGACAAATCAGCTTTCACATGAGAACCTCGACCACGTCACGTCCCAGACACCAGTCTGTGAAAAGCGCCGCGTCATAGTAACCGAAACAGCATTACACACAATTGCATTATCAAGCATC
The DNA here is from genome assembly GCF_054856555.1 of Leptonotus elevatus. Taxonomy (NCBI): domain Eukaryota; kingdom Metazoa; phylum Chordata; class Actinopteri; order Syngnathiformes; family Syngnathidae; genus Leptonotus; species Leptonotus elevatus. The sequence continues at coordinate 4,790,987 of NC_141242.1, forward strand.
TTTTGATTTTTGCTTCCTCATTCTTCACTAAATGGGCACGCATGTAAAAAAAAAAAACAGACTGCACCAATGTTTGTTCATGCTGCTCTTGAAATTTTATTGATATTCTAATTTTAATAAGGTCAAATAAAAAAATGAAAAATAAAAATGAATTAGAAGGAAATAAAACGGTTACAAAAATTATATGAACATTTATTTGCAAAAAGTGAATACAAAGTAATGTGTACACCGTGTGTTATAATATTGTATATATAAAGTGTGAGAATGAACTACATAATTATAAAAACAATAATATATATAAATTGGGGGGGGTGTCCACATATTAGGTTATATGTTTTATTCATAAGTGGTTAAGTGGTTAAGCTAATACTAATATGCTTTTAAGCGGTACAGATAATAGATGTATATGAACTGTTTTGCGGCTAGCGCAATGCTAAGACACAGTGCAAAACCCTCACGGCCGAAATAACATTATTCACAGGCATATACATATTCTTCATCCTTTGCGGAAAATCACTACTATTACTGCAGCTTACTGTATTTAAGAAGAGACTGTCGTCTTCATGTATTTAATTTACAAGCATTATACTGCCTCCTGGTGGCCAAGGCGGAATCACCAGACGGAGCAGCATCACGTCAATGGACATTGGCGTAAAAATAAAAATGTTACATGATCTACTGCATAACAACGAGAGCGCACAGATGTGGGCTATGTAAAAATAACCTGTGTGTGTGTTGTTTGCTTGACTTCGACAAGAGCTCTCTGTTGTCCAGAAGCTCCACGGTGCAGCTGTCCACTACGCCAGCCAGCCTGCAGACCAAAGCCCAGCACGACACTGAAGCCCTTCCAGTTACCCAGCCTGGAATGTTCTACCCGCCTGGGTTCAAAGTCCTCAATATTTGACCTGGAAAGGTTATAAATCTGTCCAGCATTAAGAGACAGTAAGGGTTTCATGTCCTGGGCTATTTTTGACTTCATGACATCAAAAATCAGGTTTTTCCATGAAGCATTGAGCAAGATTTACATGGATGATCTTGAAATTAAATTTCAAAGCGTTGATGGTTACGATAGCTCTTTCTCTCTCTGCTAGCTAGCTAAATAGCTAGCTAGCAATCCAACTAGCTATTTAGCTAGCTAGCTAGCAATCCAGCTAGCTCACCTATCCATCCATCCATATCTATCTATCTATCTATCTATCTATCTATCTATCTATCTATCTATCTATCTATCTATCTATCTATCTATCTATCTATCTATCTATCTATCTATCTATCTATCTATCTATCTATCTATCTATCTATCTATCTATCTATCTATCTCGGAATGATTATGCTATGAAAACACAAACAATGCTATTTGGTATATCTTCTATAGGTATTCTCTCTCTCTCTCTCTCCTCTTCTCTCTGCTAGCTAGCTAAATAGCTAGCAATCTAGCTATTTAGCTAGCTAGCTAGCAACCCAGCAGCTCACCTATCTATCTATCTATCTATCTATCTATCCGTCCGTCCATCCATCCATCCGTCCGTCCATCATCCATCCATCTCTATCTATCTATCTATCTATCTATCTATCTATCTATCTATCTATCTATCTATCTATCTATCTATCTATCTATCTATCCATCCATCCATCCATCCGTCCATCCATCCACCATCCATCCATCCATCTCTATCTATCTATCTATCCATCCATCCATCCATCCGTCCATCCATCCATCCATCCACCATCCATCCATCCGTCCGTCCATCATCCATCCATCTCTATCTATCTATCTATCTATCTATCTATCTATCTATCTATCTATCTATCTATCTATCTATCCCATTCTCAATAAGTATGAACAATGCTATTTCAAGAACAGACCACTTAGTGTGTTTTATTATGATTTGACGCAGACCAAAGCCCACCAGGGTAATCCCGCATATTTAAAGTGGGCTCAGGCAGGCAGAGTTTCGCTTACATCTATTTGTGGACGAGGCGAGGGCCGACAGAAGCGCCTCGCTCGCCCCCAGCTGCCGCCGACGCTGTTTGGTACAAAGGCCGACAAACACATGCGGGCGTGCACCTGTCGGCCGCTATCTGCTATCACGTAGCACGCTGCAGGGTCTCCCCAGACAGGTGGCGGCCACGCAAACCTCTCGGTGGACTCGGACCGGCTGCTAAACACAAAACGCGCACCCAGCTGGGCCATGCTGGAAGTTGACTGCAATGCTTCACAGTGAAAGGACATTTAGGGTTTCAGCATCTGGAGTAATTCAGAAAGTAAAACCATAAAATTATATATATATATATATATATTAGGGGTGTGAATTGCCTAGTACCTGGCGATTCGATTCGTATCACGATTCATAGGTCACGATTCGATTAATCCCGATACGGATCTATAAAATAAATTATTGCGATTTTTTTTTTACTCAAATTTAGAAAATACTAATCAGTAAACTTGTACATGTACACAGTAAGATTTATAGGAAAATGTATTCATTTATCTGAAAATCCAGGCTTATAACTGAGCCACTGCATTTAACAAACAGGTTGCAGTCATGTTTCATGTTTGAACAGCATTGAAATAAAAGATTAAGGCTTAATGTCCATTAATATAACATTCTTCCATGCTTAATGTGTGAATCCTACGTTTTGTTGAATATTCCAATAAAAAAATTATGTTTAAAAATCTATTCGGCCGCATATCGAATCGATTCAAAAATTGCGCGCTGTAATATCGTGATATATTGCCAAATTGATTTTTTCTAACACCCCTAATATATATATATACACATATATATATATATAATTAGTTTTTGTAAAAAGTTGCTGTTTTTCCCTCCTCGCTCCTTCCTGATGTTTTTTCTTCTTCTTTCCATCTAAGAAACTTGGAGCGCTAATTAGTGGACCAGCAGGCTTCCCATTCTTTATGTATACTTGACCGACAAATCTGATTCCGATTTTGAAAAAAAAATAAACATTTGTAGTTTGGTTTAGGCCTACATGTTCGTTTTATTAATTTAATATTGTGGTCCTAGTTTGCACGGCATCATACCGAGGAGTAAAATTCAGTTCCCCTCAAATAGTCAAAACTGCTTTGTTAATGAACCCGAGCTCTGCCATCTGGGCCAGGTCAAATCCAAAGACAAACAAGGTCATCAGAATAACGAGGATATTGACGTAATCAAATGAAGCGGTGGCCTTCATTAACCTTGCACCAGACTGTTGACGTGGTGTATTATCACCACGCGTAACGTCAACGTGTTGAGAGCAAACAAAGCCTCAGTCACACGCGACCAGACGCGGGGCGATATTAGCATCCATTTAGGATAATTTCGGGTCCACCTGGCAGAGGCAAAATGCGCCCTGCTTGTTTTGGTCTGGGCCAGAGAGACATGTGGTATCCATAACTGGCTCTTTAGCGGCTAAATGCTCCACTTTGTTCGACGGCAGCAACTCCACCAGAAATGTGGATCTGTGCTTAGCTGGGTTTTTTTTAAACCCCCCCCCCCCCAAAGCAAAGCCCACCGCTCCCCTCTTAACGGACGATACAAAACAATCGAGTGGCTTGTCGGCCTTGGCAGAGGTCCGCGCTCTCCAAGTGTCATCAATTTGATTTGGAGTTTTATAGATTGAGTAACACGCTGCGGCGTAATGAGAACGAGCTGCTCGTCTTGAAGGCTACGCTGTTGTTTTCTTTTGCCGTACAAACCGCTGACATCGCCGCGCATAGTTGTTTGCGTCTGATTTACAGTCGCCGTTTTGTGTCATTTTGGTCGTTGCACAGATTGATTTTCAGCAGGCCTCGTCCAGAGCGGAGGTACTTTTTGCAGTTTGTTTGTTTTTTCCCCCTAAACGCTTCAGATCAATTCCCCACTTTTTATTGCGCTAAAGGCAGAAAAATATTAATCACGGCACACTACCAAACAAAAATGTCATAACAGAATACAGTACTCAAAATTTGACTTACTCTGTGAGTTTACTTAACAATAAAACTATTGTATGAATGGCATCAGGTTACTTTTACCTTCTGCCAGAGATGGGTTGGGACAAAAAAAAACACATCAGCCATGGCATCTTGATTTAGCCATGTTGTTTACTTGCTATGGTATGAAAATAATGCCATCGTTCAGAAAAAAAAAACTATGTCGAGGTCTCAAGCATCACTAATAATTACATTTATTTGAAAAGGGTGATTAGTAAAAAATTATATAAAATAAAAACAAATATATTTTTTTTTAACTCATTCACTGCCATTGACGGCTATAAACGTCAAAAATTCATTTGAACTATTTCTATTTAACATTTTTTCCCCACTTTTGTTAACAAGAGTATGAAAACCTAGAATTTTTTATTGTACATTTAGAACAGATCTGAAATTTGTAATCAATCGCGAGTTAACTACTGAAGTCATGCGATTAATTACAATTAAAACTTTAATCGCCTGATGCCCCGAATTTTTAATAATATTTTCTATCTTTTTTTAATTCATTCACTGCCGTTGACGGCTATAAACGTAAAAAATTAATTTGAACTATTTCTATTAGTTAATTTTTTTTCCCACTTTTGTTTACAAGAGTATGAAAACCTAGGATTTTTGATTGTACATTTAGAACAGATATAAAATTTGTGATTAATCGTGAGTTAACTAGTGAAGTCATGCGATTAATTACAATTTAAAAAAAATTAAGCGCCTCTTGCCCCTAATTTTTAATAAGCTTTTTAAAACATTTTTTTTAAAGGAATTTATGGCAGTGAATGAGTTAAAAAAGTAAAAAAAAAAGCTTCCTCAATAGCAATTTTGGTATTTTAACATGAAGTCGACGCACATAATTTGCATTTGCGGGCCACGTAAAGCAGTTGTTTCTAAAAAAAAAAAGTTGGGTCATTTTGTATAAAACAACCCAGAAAGTTGGATCAAATAAAGTGGATCAGTCCATTTTTTACCCATAATGGGGTTACTTTTGACCCAACTCAGGTTATTTTATACAAAAAGTTTTTAGAGTGTAAATTATGAGTTTATCTGTAGTGGTAAAATAGAGGATATAATATTTAATATAACTAAATAGAACCACATCTGCTCCAAAAGACGCTAGCCCACCGGGCATACATAGATAAAGAAAGATACATTATTTGAATTCATCTTGACAGCTGTGACATCATCATACATCACATACCTGCCCAACCCTTCACACAAAACAAAACAAATGTCTGCTGAGATTCGAACCCAGAACCTCATTTTCCTTCCCAAGCTTTAATACACCGCCTGTGTTTAAGAGTGGTCCTCATGCCCCCCCGCCCCCCTCCAGTAATCGTTTAGTGAAGGTCTGAGATCAAAATGCCTTTTGAAGTTGGATTCGCTCTCTGTGTCTGTCTGGTCTTCAGATGAAAGCAGCGGGCAGCTCGGCGCTGGCCTCTGAAGACGGTGGTTCCTCTCTCTCTCTCTCTTTCTCTCTCTCTTTCTCTCTCTCTCCCTTGCGCTGATGGAAACCAGAGGGCAAGCTCAAACCCTCCGCCCCCCGGCCCGTGTCGCCTCCGCGGCTAATTGAAAGTGGCTTGGCGCTTATCCTTTCTTGCCTCTTCCTTGGCGATCCAAGGCGATGAGACCCCCCCCCCCCACCCCCCGCTCCCATGCTGATCTTGGGACATCCCCAGTCGTCTTTGGCCTTTGGAGTAGTAATATGAAACCGTAAAAAAAGGGAGCGGGTACGGAATATTGGAAGTTCCAAGTCGGCTCAGAGGAAGTGTTCGTTTTCCTTTTTTGTTGGGTTTGCCGTGCGACAGGAAATTCAGCACAACGTTGGGCTTGATTGGTTTCAAATGACAAGCTTCACCCCCGGATGGAAGCAAATGAAGGAATGGATGAAGGGAGCGGGCCAGCGTGTCGTGAAACGTGTTTTCTTTCTGTCCTCTTTATTTTTTACAGCGTAGCTACAGTGCAGAGGGTGTGCGTATCGTTCCAATCATTTCCATCCATCTGCCGCGCTCTGTCTTTCTCATCACTCCCGAGAAGCAGCGCTGATGTTTCCATGGGATCGGAATTACAGTGCAATAAGGCAATGTCTCTATTTATATATCTCTTATAAAACTGTACAGGAGAGAAGACAAGAGAAGCGATTTTTTTCGTCAAGGTGTGTTACAGACGTTCTTTAAAACACAAGCACGGAGATAAAACGATACAGTAAACCGTCACCTATTTGCCGTTTTCTATGAAAAACTCACCAAGTCGCATGATCTTGAGTTGCTTCTGTAATGCTCTATGAGGCCACAAGATGGTGCCAGAGCCCCGGCTAATAGGAAAGTAGTAATTAAGTTTGCTCAATTACTCGCAGGCCTTGACACCAATCCTCAAATAGTGGAGCTTTGCTGTTATACTAATAGTTTCATATAACTACAGCAACAAGGTGAAAAGATATGCTGGCGCAGAAAGAAAGAAAGAAAAAAAAGAAAGAAAGAAAGGAATTGCCCGCCTCTGTTGTGTGAGCCATAAATAATGAGGCCTAGCTACAGTTACAGTGCAGCGGAGCCTCCCGAACCAGAACAGAGGACGTTCAGCAAACTTTTAAATACTGTACAGGTGATGAACTCAGTAACACTTTAGCAGCATATAAATTACACAGATAAAAAGTGTAAATAGGCCGTTGAAAACAAACGACAAATCAGACTTTTCCCAGAACGCGTCATAGCAATGTGTCGTTAGAGAAGAATGTTATGCTAACGTTTCGCTGTTGGCCGGCTAACGCCGTGCTAGCGACATGAGGACAGGAGTTTTCAAATTTGGATGCCAAACCTGATGGACAAACTAGCTTAGCACTAGCTAAGATGATGCTACTAGCAATGTAAAAATATTTAAAATGGGGCCAAAAAGAAAAACATCTTTATGCTAACGTCTTGCTGCTGGCCGGCTAATGGTGTGCTAGCAACATATGAACGGGAGTTTTCAAACTTGGACGCAGGACCTGATGGACAAACTAGCTTAGCACTAGCTAGGATGAGGCTAGTAGCAATGTAGAAAGATTTAAAATGGGGCCAAAGAGAAAAACATCCTTATGCTAACGTCTTGCTGCTGGCAGGCTAATGGTGTGCTAGCAACATATGAACTGGAGTTTTCAAACTTGGACGCCGGACCTGATGGACAAACTAACTTAGCGCTAGCTAGGATGAGGCTTGTAGCAATGTAGAAAGATTTAAAATGGGGCCAAAGAGAAAAACATCCTTATGCTAACGTCTTGCTGCTGGCAGGCTAATGGTGTGCTAGCAACATATGAACTGGAGTTTTCAAACTTGGACGCCGGACCTGATGGACAAACTAGCTTAGCGTTAGCTAGGATGAGGCTACTAGCAATTTAGATGGATTTAAAATGGGGCTAAAGAGAAAACCATCCTTTCCTCTGCCTTTGGCTCTTGTACAGTGCGAAATCCTGCGAGGTTAAACAAAATTATTTTCAACTAAAAACGAAAATATTTTTGTGGGTTTACACGCTGCGTCGACGCGCTAGTGTAGGCTACATTGCAATACATTTGGATTAGACAAGTGAATAAAGAGGCTTTGTAAATGGATGACGAATGCGGATCTTTGGTGCGAGCGAGTCTGAGCTCTCGTGAATCGTAAAGCTAACAAAAACTAAGGAGTGATCCTTACTTTTCATGCGTACTTGTATCCTTACACACAAACAAAAAGCCAAAGAAAACAGACAAAAAAAGCACCACTTTAAGAGCATGGACTGAGATCAGCTGATGCCAAGCCCCCTCAGGACGTACTCGCACGAGGCCAATCTGAACGTTAGCCGAGAGTTCCTCTTCCTCTCCCCGTCCCCTGCTGGTTGCTTGACTAGATTATTTGGGAGATATGAACTGGAGAGAGAGGACATCACGGTTCAAATGGCCTCAAACACAGAGTGAGTCGTCTTACCCTGTTTTATGTTTGTGTACTGAATTCTTGTCCCACCAAAAGTTTGGACCAGAGTTATTGGAGTTCCAAAGAAACTTCAAAAAGCCTCTTAAAAGTGGATCCTGGAGAATATAAAGAAGATTCCCGGTGGTGGTGCTTAAAGATGATTGATGGACATTTGGACAATCCCAGAGTAAACAAACCTCCGCCAAGAGGTCCGTCCCCGCTGCAGCCATTTTTTTTTTTTTTTTTTTTTTTACTAGCTTCAGTGCAAGTAATATTTCCAAACAGGACACGATAGCGTGGGCTGAATGAAGTCCTCCTCTGCTCGTGTTATTGGATCACCTCGAGCAAACACAGTCTAAATCGAGATGGCTGCATGCGTGCCAAGATAAATAGAATGATTTGTGGAATGCCTGCGCCGCAGCACGACTCCCATTCGGGGAACGTCAGTGCTTTTGATTGCTCGCTCGTTAGCTTAGGAATAATATTAGGAAGAGAAGAGCGGGCACACGTAAATTCCCTTTAGGAAAATAAATGACAAAGGGAGGCACGGCATTGGAAGGTGCCAGGGAATGTAATGGGGTTTTGATCGACGCACGATAAGACCCCAAAAAAAGGGGATGCGGTAGTCAACATTGGAAGGTGAGTCATGATTCCCGCTCTTGGTGCCCCTTCTTCTGTTGTAGGTTGCGGGGCGTTTATAAGTCAATGACAAAACCCAGGAAGTGGCTTTTGGGAAGACCCCTTTAGGGCCCCTCGTCGATGCTGACTCCCATCCGCTTCTGGATGGTCACCCTGCGGATGGAGGGCCTGGAAATGAGCTCAGGCTTGGGGAGGAACTGCTCCGTCAGGATCCGCAGAACCGAGTCCATTTTCTGGTCCATCTGGTAGACCTGCAAAGAACAAACTGATATATAATATGATATATTTGCATCATATTCAGTACATCATAGCACATGGTGAATAAAAAAAAGTTTAGAATCTGATTGAATGGCCATGACGTGTAGGGTGCCTCAAGGGTGAAAACTTGGACCCCTTTTGTTCAGTCTCTATAGAGATGGTAGTTAACTCATTCACTGCCATTGACGTCCATAAATTCATTTGAACTATTTATATTAGTTTAACATTTATTTTCCATTTTTGTTACCAAGAGTATGAAAACCTAGATTATTATTTTTTTTACATTTAGAACAGATATAAAATTTGTGATTAATCGTGAGTTAACTAGTGAAGTCATGCAATTAATTACGATTACAAATTTTAATCGCCTGATGCCCCTAAATTTAAAAAACTATTTTCTTAAAAAATCGAAAATAAATAAATAAATAAATAAATATATATATATATATATATATATATATTTTTTTTTTTAATAATCTTTTTTTAAAGAAAATATTTTTTTTAATCGTTATTAATTGCATGACTTTACTAGTTAACTCACGATTAATCACAAATTTTATATCTGTTCTAAATGTACCCCCCAAAAAATTCTAGGTTTTCATACTCTTGTTAACAAAAATGGAAAAAAAATTTAAAGATAAAAATAGTTACAATTAATTTTTGACGTCTATAGCCGTCAATGGCAGTGAATGAGTTAAAAATAAGATGTAATGTATCGTGTAAAACATAAAACACTCTTTAAGAGGTCCTGAATTTATGACAATTATACAGTCATACATTTTTAATTTTTAATTGATAACATTTTAAGTTTGAATTAAAGTTAGTTTTTGTTTCATGAGAGCGTTCCCGTTGTGCGTATGAGAGGCAATTCTTTACGACTCTTTAAAGAGTGGCACACATGAAAGAGCTGAAAGACGTCACGAGAGAGTCGCAACTTTATGCCCGGCAGTCTGTGGCTGAACATCACTGGCGCTTTTCCCCCCGCTGGCTCCAGCGTGTATACCTTCCCTCCGCTTCCCCATCTATTAAGCGTGTGCGTGTGACGAGCCCGACGTTTTTATGGCCGAGCGGGACATTTAGAAGCCAGTAGTTTTGCTGAAATACGATCGCTAGAGTAGGACGCATAAAATATGAAATATGAGTCACACAGAGGAATTGCTTTGCATGCACGCACACACGGCGCTGTTGTAAATACTTCTACAGTAAATTACATACAGGTATCCTTGCTGCTAGTTATTGAAAGTAATGTTAATTATTGTATTATATAATGATTCCTATTTTTATTTTTTTATAAGAAATTGTTTTAAATATGAATGATAGGGATGTCAAAATTAGTGTGTTAATTTAAAGTTCCTTTATCACCACTAATTTTTTTAACGCGCGATTTAAGGACCGCTCCTTATTTGGAAAGCCTGTACTGGGGGAATTCCAATTTCAATATAATGTAATATTTATACAATATCATAAATTCAATATAATAATGCATATATTTGTGAAGACTGGGGTTAAATTTTAAAAATGTGCAGAATTTCACAAGTTACTTCATGTTAAAGATTAGCTAGCTCTTAACTATGACAAGAAAAATGCACCGAGCTATCACCGATGTCTTACAAATGCAATTATGCCATCTAGTGGCAGAAAAATAACCTCAACACAAATCAATATCACACTCGTTTGTTTTTTTAGAGTACGGTACATCTTTTTCATTTTAACTCAATGTTATGAATTATTATGAAATTACTGTATCAATGACTAAAAGATGCAGCCATGTTTGTATTAGTTTAAAATGTGTATGTGTGATTTTTTTTTTGTACGTTTAGAACAGATATAAAATTTGCAAATTTGTTCCATTTTTGTGTGTTTTGTGTTAACTTGAGATACATTGTAAGACATAGAATGTATTTAGTCCCTTTTTTAAAATAACACATTCTGACCCATTTAAAAAAAAAAATCTCCTCACGATGTTGGCCACCTCTACTAATCATAGGAAGGTGGCAATTAAAAAAAAAAAAAGTCAAACATTCCAGGCTCGTGGTCACTCCTCATCCGACCATATTTGAAGTGTCCTCCAGAAAACAAAAACGTAAACGACTTTTGGCTCATTAGTCCGCAGCACCTGCTGCTATTTTGCCGCAAACCCCTCCCCAACATCGTTCTTTTGTTTCTGCGCTCGCAGGAGGAGAGTCACTTCATTTGTGACTTTGGACGCATCGGAATGGCGGTCGGTGGGTTCCGTAACGAGCACTCCATTGGAGCAGTTCTTGTGTACCGCTAATGAACATTTGCTGCCGTCTCTACGGGACACGTTCAAGAGGTGAGTCAAGTTGGAAGACAAACTTCTTAATCAATTAATCAAGGTTTAGGTAGCGCAGTTTTACCCCGAATGTCCAATTTTCAGACATTTTGGACAACTTTGTTGGGACAGTTTGGGGACATTTTTAAGTGGTGAATACACAACAGGTCGGTACAAACAGGAATGTTTCTTGTAGATGGCGAAAAAAAAAGAAGCACATATGCAAACCAACACTAAAGATGCAAAACACGCTTGGTATTTGTGCTTACTAGGGCTGTCTTTGACCACGATTCGATTCGATTCCAATTTTTGTGCCTGCGATTCGATTCAGAATCGATTTTCGATTCAGAGCGATTTTTGATTCAAAACGATTTGATTGACAATGATTTCTGCTTCAATTTATAGATGTGCAAAGAATCGTCATGATTTACTCCAGTCTGACTCGCTAATGCTAATTAGCGCGCTACAAAAAAAAACGGCTATTCATACAAAACGCTTCAGGAATGTATACAGAAAAGCATCTTAACATTACTCACCAACATATGCTCTTGATCGCGACTTTTTCCTTTAATGTGGCTATACAAGTATATCAGAACGCACGGAACCACACTGCCCCTAAGTGGCCAAATCGTGTACAACATGAACAGCGCTCCCAATAAAGACACATACACAAACAAGGGCAAGACAGTATAAAATATTTAAAATAACATCCATTTTGGGACATTTAAAATCGATTCTGAATCGCACTAAATGAAAACCGCGGCTCTTTTGAGAATCGATTTTCTCGGCACACCCCCAAGTGCGACTTTTACATGTTTATTTCCTCATTTCTCGCCACGTTGCATTCCTCATATTGATCTAATTCAGATCAGCTGTGCCGTTGCCGGGCGACGTCGCCGCAGGTTCGCTCACTTGGGTCGTGCCAAAAGCGCACTCCTGGCTCGGCTTGTCTGACGCCCTTCCACTCGGATTCAAAGCAGATTCATGAGGGCTGCTAATGGAAGGAGACAGATAGCATCGACATGATGGTCCCTGCAGGGCACTTTGACGCTAAGAAGCCAGCTTGTATGAAAAACAAGAGCAGTCAAGCGTCAGCTATAGATGAGGACACACTTTCACATTTGACACGGGCTGGCTTTTAAAAGCCCTGCTGGAGACGCTGCAGGCTCCGTCACGACACATGTGGTGTGTTATGAATGTTTCGCTTTGCTATTCCACTGAAGATCACAGTGACGTTTTCCAAACACGGCATCCGGGCAGCGGGAACAACAAATGTGCGCAGAGACAGCGCTGCGACAAGCTCATACGGCTTTAAAGCTACTTAAGGGACTTAAGTAGGATAGTCGGAGTCAGTAAGTCGCTTTTGCGCCGGTCCTCGAGAGCCGGCCAGTTCAGAGCGAGCGAGTGGTATCGCCATCTGTTGGCCGGTGTCGGAACGTCTCGCCGGCCTTTGGCGCTTGTCAAATTCTCCCGTGACGGCTGACGTGAGAATAGTGAGATGAGGTGGCATGGCGGCGAGGGCGCGCGGTGGCCTCGGCGTGTAATTGCAATGAGGTGTTGTAGTGTCTTGTTCAGTGGGGAAGATAAAAGCTGCGTGATGGACAGCTTGGCCTCGTGTCAGCAGATGCGGTGACGATAAAAAAAAAGACATTGTATGCGGCATGCGAGTAATGTTACGTGCTCTATTTGTATATGTTGTTGAGGGTTCATAATAACCGGATCATCGATGCTAATTTTCGTTAGCCTTATAGGCTAGCACTAAGCGGAGCTGAACAGCAGTCAGAACACGTTTGTGTTTAAATACAGAAAGAAAAAGAAAAAAATGAAATAATTTTTTTTTGAAAAATAAAATAATAAAAAAATAGGGCCCCAACTTTCTTGCCCAGTGCAATTCTAGCACGAATTGTAGTCTTTTCCGAGACAATCGTAGCTATAAGTGGATGTTTTAACCGACAATGCGCCGTTGTGGGAGTGAACACATCCGACTCCCGGTCAATCAAAGCGGTTTTTCGTCATTCCTTAAATTCAGTAGGGAAAGAGCCACAAGATTACCCCCTTCCACCCCTGATCGTGCATCAGTGTCAAGCCTCGAGCAAATCCACCAAAATCGCCTTACACCACCTGCACCACAACTTAGACCGGCTTTTTGCGTTTCTAAAATCTAGTTTTTGTCACTAAACTATCAGATGCGTCCAATACAATACGCCCAAACGCCAAACGAGGCCTAGCGTGGTCTACCTAAATCACAAACATGCAAAACTAGACACGAAAATAAAGACGCGGCCATTTTTATGCCGATCACGTGTGCCGGTCTACGAAAATTGGGCACACTGCATTTAGAACACAGGCACAAAGAAATACTTTTAAATTTATTTAACTGTGTAATGTAAGAAACGTTTTTAGGTGGTTTTGCTATATTTCATATATTTTAGTGCAAAGATTTTTGAGCAACCTTCAAATTTGATGCGACTATGTTTTGTGTCAGAGCAAGAACTGCGTTGATTTTGATTCCTGACATTTGGAGGGTTCCGCTGCTGTCGATGCAGTGATGTCATCCATTCCATTTGACGTAACTGTAGCAGTAGTGCGGGGTCACGGCAGGTGAATTTGCCCATGCAGAGACCCCCGCTGCCACTCCGCACACCACCATGGAGGACGTGAAAAGGAGGTTAAAAAAAGAAGAAAAAAAAAAGAAAACGAGCCGAGCGGTTCGCTGACATGCTGGAACCATTACGTGTTTTCAGCACCCAACATGCTGAGTGATGGCAGACGACTTAGTAACAGGGCAGCGCTCAGTGAGTCATTAGTCATTTGGACACACTCGGCCCCAGCGGGGGGTCGGGTGGGGGGGATGGTCATTCTCACCAAAACCACACGTGCGCTTAACTCGCCATGGAAAACTTGGTTTCAAAACCAATAGAAGGCTTGAAGTGAACAATTTTGTCCGAAGTCTGGCGCGTTTTTAAAATTGAGAATCCTTCGTTTCTCGGCGTGGCAACAAAAATAACGATTTTTAACCCTGGAGAACCCACGGGGTCAAATTTGGCCCCTATAAATTCTGCTACTCAAATAACAAAGACCTTTTTTTTTTTTCTCCAAATTTAACTTGAAAAGTCCAGAGTGCCACTTCTGACCCCTGCATGGGGTCATCTAGTGGATGAATATTGCACTTACATGAGCCAGAGTGGTGGTGACAAGATGGCTGGCAACATGCCAATTTTGTTGAGCTGGAAATCAATCCAAACAAAACCATCTTCTCAGCAAACCATCAGATGGTAAAATTGTGCCAGAATGCCTAGAAGTATGTTTTATATATATATTTTGATAAATTAGCAACTCTGAGCTAGTTTAAAAAAAAAGGGTTACAATTGAAAAAAACATATATTTTGGTGTTCAGTGAACTTATAGCAGTTATTTAATGTATAATTCATAATTTTCCAAAGAAGAAAAGGGTTCTTGGGTTCTCCAGGGTTGAGCAAACTTCTTATTTTTGAGAGCATCGCAGGTCGGAGCGGCTTATGTTTCAACTGGAAACTCGCCAAGCTTTTAATCAAGCCATACTGTACTGTCTTGTCTCCAGCTGCCTCGGAGACTTCTTCTTTCTCCACAAATCCGGTCACAAGACTCCATATGATCAAACATGTGACTTCATTTGCACAATTGCAGACATGTGAGATGTGACTTTAACGCCGCTACCTGCTCTCCATCTGTCCTCATGCACACCACAATGCCGAAGACAAAATGTCCATGGAACATGATTTGATCCTATTTGAAGACAATAGTAGCAAGCGGCGTGAATATGCTAGCATGTAGCAGAAAAACGCAGAAAGTCAGTTTTTGTGAAGTTTATTAGTTGCAAGCTCATTTGTAGCAACAGCAAGACTGCGCGTAATCGTGTCGGGTGTTTTAAAAGTTGAAGGGTCCCCACAAAGTTCCGTGATCTTTTCCAGGACTTTTTCCACAATTAAATTGGAGCGCTTCCGCGAGCTCAACATGCTCTTCCTCTCTGGTTTCCATGCTGATGGAGAGGAGCAGCTGAAAACCACCAGCTAATGTAGCCAATGTGTGAAAATGGCTGACGTGTCCATGTGACCCATCTATACAGATTCTCGAGAGGAATTTTTGATTACGCCACCCAGACGTTTTTTTTTTTTTTTTTTTCATGCACACATTTTTTAGAAAGACCCAAAGATACAATTAGCATGATTTTAAAATACGCTAGCATTTAGTCTGAATACAACCTACATATAGTGAAATGATAGGATGTGTCCCGAATATGCTATCATGTAGCATGATCACAAATAATAAAGAAGGCATTAACAATGTCTGTGGACTTGGGAGTGCTAATGCTAAATATGATGCTACCAACAACACAATGCAGTCTCTTGTGTACTAGCATGATTCCTGAATATGCTAACGTGGCGTAATCATTTTTAAGGGTAGCAAGACAGTTCGTGAATAAGCTAATATTTACAATTAACATTAGAGAAGGCATTAACAATGTCTGTGTACTTTGAATGCAAATGCTAATAATGACGCTAACAGCAAAAACAATGCAGTCTTCTTAATTGTGTACTAGCATGATTCCTGAATATGCTAACATGATTGTGGCATGATCGATTTTAAGGATAGCAAGACAGTTCGTGAATAAACTAATATTTACTAATATTTTTAGCTTTAGCCTAAATTAGCTACTGAAACTGAGTGAGTAGTTTTAGAGTACTGAATTGAACGTAGCATGTAGCATGAGTAAATACCAGTAAGTAATATTGGAATATATGTTTGCATCTATCATAACTATATGAAGTGATAACAGTGGGATTAGAAGATAGTTATTAGAGGACATAAAAGCATGTAGTAAGTCTTGTAGCTGTGGCCAATTGTCAAAACAATTCAAGGAGAACAACAAAATAGCCTCGATGATACTTCAACAACGGGCGCTAATGCTAACGTTGCTGTTCCGCGCTCGCTTTGCATTACGGTGATAGCGTATGCGTTTAAGTGGTTTGGTGATGTCGAAATGATCGCATTAAAGCCTTGGCCCTAAAGTTACTTTTTTTTTGGAATAGATTCGTCCGGACAGGTTTGGTGCTTGGTGAGGAGAATCCGCCTGAAAACCTGCTCGCCAAGTTGGGAAAGCAGATTGCCAGGCGGGCCTCTGCCAAGGAGAATGGCTTCACTTGAACCCTGCGATATACAATATGTTCTTTGTGTTTGTAGGAGAAGAAGCTGCTGTCGGAGGAGGCGGAGGAGAGGTGAAGTTTAGGGTGGAATGGCTTCCCGGTTGGCTAAGGGGAAGGAGAGAGGGTGGTGTTGGATTTGAAAGCACCTGACGCACACGATGAGCATCAAGGGCTGGCGTGCCACGTGCCGCGCGAGGGGGGGGGGGGGGGGGGGTGCGGGGGTTTCGGTGTACCGAGGGCCGCGATAATCTCTCAAAGATTCTTTTGTTTCACATTCCCTCCTTCCTCCTCTCCCTTTTTCCCCAGATACACTAGAGGTGTTTGTGTGTCACAATAATGTACTCACTCTTTGACAAGCCGTTACTCATATACAGTGAGCCCCCGTATATTGAGGGGGGGGGAGACGTTCCAGACCCTGTCGCAATAGTAATAATTGGATTAGATAGTACAGTAAAAGGAAAATAAATGCATAAATAAATAACAAAGTTTTACATGACGAAAGTCAGCAAAGGCCTAATTATTGCAAGTCTGTTAAACCTATCCTGGTTAAGATCTTAAAAATCGGCACGTGTACTCAAACAAAGACGGAGAGACAAGATATCAACCGCTAAACAAATACATTCTTGTCTTCATTAAATGACTGGCGACAGGCCCGAGGAGGCTTTCCAATCTTTTCAACAGCCTCTGCCAATCAGATAGATTCGTCTGCTTATCTTCAGCAAAAGACCCCATGGACCTCTGCCAAGGAAGAAAATTGCGGCTGCCAAAAGATGGAGCGTCTGTCAGTGGAGTATATCGGGCCGCTGTGGAAATGTACGACTCGTATGCGCAAATAAACCAGAGGCATTTGCCTGAAGAGGAAGCGGTAGTGAAACAGTAGTAGTAGTCGAAGTAACAAAAACAACACCCGACATTATGTCATTTAGCTGCATTCCGCAGAGCGGGGAAGGTTGTGATCTAAAAGTTTATTTAGTCATTTCATTTATCATCAATATGTATTTTAAATAGTTTTCTGTATGTTAAACAGTTTTTTTTGTTATGTTGGAACGGATTAACTGAATTGGCATTAGTTCCTATGGGAAATATTGCTTTGGCTTTAGTACCAGCTCTAATTTTGTCCATTAGTCCCTTACAGTGAACTATTCATGTAGACGTACACTGCTGGTGCCTTTTTTCAGAAAACATCTTTAAGCAATTACATTTATGGGTAATGTTATAAGATGAGTTTAAATAATATTAAAATATTTGTGATGCTAGTCTGTGGTATATTTATGGTTTTAACTACCAATATAGGCAAGATGACTGTATCTTGTGTAACTCGTCTCATGATCCGCCATTTTTTTAAAGTTAGTCTCAGTTTTAGTCCAGTTTCAATCACGCTTAGCCTATTAGTTTTTATCATAGTGAGTCAATCTCATCCTGTTTTTATTTAGTCCATTTTAAGTCGACTATAAATCGAGCATTTTAGCCTTTATTTTAGTTGAAGAAACATCTTTAGTCAGGACAATGATTTTTTTTAAATCAGCATATTATGTTGAACATTTCGGATCTAAAACCATTTCACATCAAATTTTCTCTCACCTTTTTGATGAAAAACAACTTTTACACACAATTACAGTATATCAACAAGTGGCTACTATGGCGCCATGCGACGAGCTAGCAAGTTAGCCAGCATTAGCTAGCGGTCAGATAAACATTATTGTTGGAATGTTATAGCCATTGGATTCATGTTAAATTAATAACTATAATTTACCACTTGCTGTCTGTCCCATGTATGAAAGGGGAGGGGGGGGGGTGTCACTGTGTGACAGATGATCAGATACAAGATTTGACAAAAATCATAACTTTCGTCTCGTTTTTGCTCATGTATTAAAATGTTCCATAGATTTTAGTCCAGTTTTTATGAAGTGAAGTACATTTTCGTCTCGTCTTCATTAGGCGGCGAAAAATGCAGACTGATTTAGTCCCAGTTGCTGTTTATTAATGAGGGTTTTAGTCCGGTGAAAAATGTGTGTTGACGAAATTATTTTTGTTTAGTTTTCGTTCGAGCTGGAGGAAACGGTTCACTTTCAGCAAATCCATGTCATCCAAACTCCAAAACACGACTGCAATTAAACGAATATCACCTTTCACTGTGTTTCTGCTGTGCCATCCCCAATCGATAAAAGCACTCAAAATGGTTTCATAGATTGTAAACACTGAGGCCAAGGCGAGGGAGGAGGCTAAAAGACCATTTGTCCTCAAGGACAGCTGAACACGATTTGCCCGTAATGGGTCCCTGGAGTGGTTTGCGCCAACACTGTCGATAGCGGGGCACGAAGGTTTTGTTTTTGGTTGACGTTAAGTTAAGTCACTTAGGTACGCAAACAAGCAGGATTTGTTCGACTTGTAACAAGACTTCATTTCAAGCCAAACGTGAGAATATTCTTTTAGATGTGGCGAGACGAACAGCCGCGTCATCATTCGGCGTGAAGGACGCGGTCGCGTGGCTCCGTCTCCTTCAGGCTAATTAAGAGCTCGGCAACGTGACACCACATTCGAGAGGTGCACGTGTGTGTGTGTGTGTGTGTGTGTGTGTGAAGGTCAATGAGTAGAAGGAGGCTTTCGGCAAATTTGAGGGTGGAATCATAAAAACACGCCACAAAAAGAGGCTTTTGGACTTATTTAGCAGCATTCTTGTAAATCTGTCTTTTTTTGCACTCGTCACTGTGTAATGCATCTTTCACTGACTTTTAAGTTGAGCGCCAACAAGGTCCGTTGATATGCTACGCTGCAAAAAAAGTGGGATTTTTTTTCCAAGGAAATTAAGTTGTCAGCTTTATAAGAACAATGATGCATTTTGTTTTGATTTTTATAAGATAATGTCACCATGTAATGATATTTAAGTCACAGTTTAATAAGGGAAGAAAGTCCCATTTTAATAAGTGGAGTTAAAGAAATACAACTTTATTGGCCTTGTAAATACACTATTTACTCTGGAAAAGATGCCTTTTTTTCACTTTAAAAAATAGGATGAACGTCTTGGGGGGGGGAAAGAGATTTTTGACCTGTAATAATATGCCTTTAATTTTAACATAAAAAAAAAAGTTAAGTCAGATTTATGCGATGATAAAGTCACAAGAGCTTTTGATTGCACCAAAACTAAGTAGGTAGGACGGATGTGTTTATGATATTTCTTGAACAGGTTTGTACTTTTTGTAAATGATATATATAATGATTTTTGCAATTTATTGAGCCACAAGTTATGGCTTTCAAACACCTGGGAGTCAAAAACACTATCATTGTAGTATGATGATCAAGTCTTTACAATATGTTCTATGTGCCCCCACTAGTCAAAAAACAAACATTTGGATTATTCTTGAGTGTATGCAATAATAACTAAAAAGCAAAATCCACCTGTTTTTAATCCATCTCAGAGGGCGGCCATTTTGACATTTTACCGCCCTCTGCTGTCGACCGAAAATGACATCACAGTGTCCAAGTTGCAGGTTTCAAACGTCACATGACCAAACTCAGAAAACACGTGAGCCATGATTGGTTGTTACCCGAGCCCTAGTGGGGCTGCATAGAACATATTATTATAAAAAAAAAAAGAAGAGACTTGACTTCCACTTTAAAGACCTTTTCATGAACAACAGACACGAAAGAACAAGAAAGCAAGTGACTACCGCTGACCTTGACTGACTCTTCACACATTCACACTACGGCAGCTCAAATCATCATTTAAGTCTTCTTGAATGATTTAGCCGCCATTTTCTCAATCACTCTGCTTTGGCCAAATGACGTCTATTTGTTTGCTTACAACAAGAAAGCTTGCGCTTCTTCCACCCGGAAATTCTTCTGAAAGGTTTCTACTTCCTGTTTAGATCCCATTTCCGCAAGCTTGACAGAGGACTGTCTCGGTTACTGAACGAATCATGCTGAAAATGTTGGCCTCGTACCCTCAAACAGGCCACTTCTTATAAACGACTCCCCCTCCTCCTTCACCAGCTGCCAAAAGCGCCGAATACCCTCACCCCAACCCAGCCATGATAACCACAAGA
Organism: Leptonotus elevatus; assembly: GCF_054856555.1. Taxonomy (NCBI): domain Eukaryota; kingdom Metazoa; phylum Chordata; class Actinopteri; order Syngnathiformes; family Syngnathidae; genus Leptonotus; species Leptonotus elevatus. Next base: position 4,811,288 of record NC_141242.1, read on the forward strand.
CACTCAAGCATTCCTCCCGTTTCTTCGCCAAGCTGTGGTGGCGGCCGCCGTGGCACGGTCCATCGACGGGGGAGGTGCCGCGTCACCATGGCGGCCGCTGTACGGCGGCCACACTGCGGCTTTGTTGGCGCTGTCAATAGGCCAGTCAGCTTGATATTATAAATGGTGGTGATGGGGGGTGTGTGTGTGTGGGGGGGGGGGGGGGGGGCGTCGTACCAAGCGTGTCAGCCTGGGGCAAAGCATTGAAATGGACCCTTTATGGTGTGGCAGAAATTTCAAAATATAATTTTTGAGTACAGTAACAGGGTTCGAGCCCTGCCGCAGTTAGCGAAGAAATGCAAGTAATTGATGCCCCCTGGCCGAATTTTTTTCTCAAATTGCCTCTATTATACAATAGATCGGGGGTCACCAAACTGGTAGCACAAAGGACCTCATGCGGGCTTGAACAGCTCCAGAACTCAACAGTGAAGGGACAATGTGATTTCCTAGGAAATGTTGTCGATTTGCTAATTTGACTTAAAATTAACTTCTAGGGCCCGGTTGTTCAATTCTCGGTTGTTTTAACCACCGTCAAAGTTAACCGTGCCGTTGACGTCACTGGTTAGCACCGATATATACCACAATTCCTCTTTTTGTTTACTTCCGGGTCGGCGAAAGAAATGGATACTATCCAAACGTCCCTGCAATTTAGGAGTTAATAATAATTTATTTGTATTTCTTATTTTTTATTCATTATATACGTTTTTTTCAGTGAATATTTTCTGTAATATTTTTGTGTTTTTGCCAATATTTTTGTAGCATATAATATTGCATGTTTTCGTTTCTCATATTTTTGTCTTTTTTTTGTCTAACATATTTGTATTTTTGATTGATTTGTATTTTTGTGTAATATTTTGATGGAATAATTTTGAATTATTTCTCTGTCTTGTTTTTTGTATTTACATACTTCTAATATCTGTGTATTTTTCATCTAATGTTTGTAATTATTACTAATATTTGTAATGACTGTTTTAAATTAAAAAATAATTAAAAAACAAATTATTATTATTATATTTAATGTAAATAAGAGCTGATTATTGACGCGAAAGCAAACCTCTCTTTGGATTCACTTCCCACTAAACGTTGGGCAAGTCCCCTTCTCTGTCCATTTTTAGAACTCGTCTTGGATGTAAATATTTCAGAAGTGCGTATCAAACTGGTAACTTTTTAATTGCCAAATGATTTAAATTGGGCGCCGTGCAAGTGACGTCATGATACAGTTCACGATGATGATGATTTGTGCGCGTGTGTGCATTTGCGCGGCCCGCCTCCCGCCAGCTGTCGGTCCCGCCCAGACAGCGGGCTAGCGCCTGGTGCCACGGGGTCCCGCCGGTGTGCCAAGTGGCGTGCGTGTGCGGCGCCCTCTCAAGCAAACGTTCCTTTTAAGAAGTATTAACGCCATTAGCTTGGGACAAAGTGGCCGCCATTGTGGAGGGCGAGCACAGCTGGGCCTCACGTGAGGGACGCAAGCGCCACCGACAACTGGGACAGCCAGAGACCCAAGACCAGCTCAGAAAAGGTCGGACTACCTCTGTCAAGGAGGGGTCAACCTACCAATTGCTTGCCATGCAAATTTTTGCCTTGATGAAGGTTTACACTCTGTTACCCACCATAAAAGTCTGCACACCCCTGTTTAAATGCCAGGTTTTATATAAAACAATAAGACAATAACCTGTACAAATATTTCATGTGTTTGCACAAGTGTGCACACCCTCTTATAACCCGGGATGTCACATTTAAACTCACGTTAAATGGCAGTCAGCACACACCTTCCACCATTTGCACTGCCGCAAATAAAGTACAGATGTTCTAGTAGGCTTTTTCTGCCATTTACGTTCTCTTTTTAGCTGAAGCCTGACGGTTTTGTACGAGTGCTGACTGCTTTTTTGAACTGTTCAAAAATTTTCGGGGGTATCTAGTGAGCATATTGCTAAAAATCGTCGAGTCGTACCCCCAAAAGAGCTATTTAAAAAAAATAAAAGTAATACTGAGAGGTACTTTTTTAAATGATATATATTTTTTAAATACATGTGAATAAAGCATTAATTTTAATGACAATTTAAACATATCCAAGATATGCATCTAGTGAGCATATTGCTAAAAATCGCAGTCGTACCCCCAAAATAGTTAGTTTTTTTAAAAAGGTAATACTGGGAGGTACTTTTTAAAATGATATATTTTTTAAATACATGTGAATAAAGCATTAATTTTAATGACAATTTAAACATATCCGAGATATGCATCTTGTGAGTATATTGATAAAAATCGCAGTCGTACCCCCAAAAGGGCTATTTAAAAAAAAAGAAGGAAATACTGGGAGGCACTTTTTAAAATGATATATTTTTTAAATACATGTGAATAAAGCATTAATTTTAATGACAATTTAAACATATCCGAGATATGCATCTTGTGAGTATATTGATAAAAATCGCAGTCGTACCCCCAAAGGGCTATTTAAAAAAAAAAAGAGGAAATATTGAGAGGTACTTTTTAAAATAATAATAATAATAAAAAATACATTAATTTTAATGACAATTTTAACATATCCAAGAATAGAACACAATACAATACAATATAGCGCTGAGCCTTGGTGGAGGTCTGATTACAAATTTGCTAATAATTTCCCAATTATTTTCTACCATTTCCAAAAGTGCAGGGCAAAGACATTCTCACCCTTTTTTTTTTACGTGTGAATAATGCCTTATTCTTAACGAAATACCCAGGAGGCAGTTATGCATAACATTGCACAATTTGCTACTGAACCAAATGAGGCTTCCTCTGCCTTGGCGGAGGTCAGCGCTGCAACGAGCGCCACTCTGGTCCGACAATAGAAAACGTGAATGAAGACGCAGAACACTTGTGTACACGGACCGAACGCCGCCAGCAAGAGACGTGAACTGACTGCTATTTCCCCCGCCTGACGTCTGGCGTCCTGGAGACAGCTTGGAAAACAACTCCTTCGAGTTTGGCACGATGACCCTCTCTACATTCCTTTCTCGAGACCAACGCTCTGTCCGCATGCTCTGCCAGACAAAACGAGACATGAAACTGATAAGGCCAGATGAAACTATTCCACTCGTCTTGTCCGGTCACTACTCGGGGCCAACACACTCGCATTGCTGCCCACGCTACGACTACGACTGTGGTCCGGTTTCCATGACACGCCGTGCAGTACATTTGAAGACTTCCAAGGTCAAATTCTCACCACAAAGAAGCCACTATTAATACAGTGTGAAGTCACATTTTAATATTCTTAGCTGCAATACTTCTAACTGCTTTTCCATTGTTAAAACTGTCTGTATTTACTGACCTGACAGTAGAACATTATTAAAATGATCTTTAGAAAAATCATCTCTTCAGAGAAAAAAAGAAAAAAAAAAAGAAAAAAAAAGAAAAAAAGAAAAATCATCTTTCTCTGTCCAAAACTTTGCTTCTACTTAAATTTTTAATGTTTACAATGGGCAGGGACTGGGAATGCCTTAAAAAATCCAACATTTGGCTGTAAAAAAAAAAAAAAAGGTGGAAAAATAGGGGAAACAAAAAATATTAAATAACAAAAAACTTAAAAACAAAAAAACGTCATTCTCACCAGGTTGTCAGGTGAGTTGATCACTTGATTATACATTCCGAACAAAAACATCGTACCAACAAACCGGTAACATTTCATGTTTGGCAACTTTCCAACTCGGCTTGGCTAACGTCAGCTTTTGCTCATTGCACCTTTTACACGTGCGCGTATGTGACTGAGGTAGACTCTAAAAAGAGAATTGTTGAACCAACTTAACATTACATTTTGGATTGTTGACCAACTTGAAAAAATCGCTTCGAGTGGTAACACGCGATTGAATTAAGTTAGTCCAAAGTGAAGATATACAATTCAAGGGATTATGAGTTTATTTAATTTAATACTTTGGATTGGAGTCATTTTGGATTCATTTAAATCAGGTGAATATATTAAGTGTAATGAACTCATAATTATTTAAACTTAATATATTCACTTTGGACTAACTTAATTTAATATTGTGTTACCACTTGAAGCGATTTTTTAAAAGTTGGTTTAACAATTCAATTTATAATCTTAAATTGGTTCAACAACGCATATTAATTTTATTTTTCAATTGTTAACATTCTTAACTCTTATACAAGAATTATGAAATGTAAGAACAATAAAATACTCAATATTAACTTAAGGGATTTGTATTACTTATTAACCAAACACACACACAAAAAAAAAACTTAAATAAATTAAGCCCTTAATAATAATAAAATGTAAAAAGAAGACTTCTGCCATGATGTCTTACGGCTTTCTTTGCTGACTTCCACAACTAAAGAACAACCCAAATGTCCAAACCTACAAACATGGACGGGACCAATTCCACACTTTCTTCACTTTTCATTGATCTGCAAGAGGAGTGCATCATCTACGATTTCAAAGCAGTTTACGCAGACATCATTTAAGCCAAGTGCTTCTTCAACGCCCCCCCCCCACCCCAAAAAAAAAAACCCATCATGAGCCGAACATGACTCCAGGAATCAACAAGAGTGCACGAACAACAGTTGAAAGAACATTTGCTAATCTTTGCCTTGTTGCCCAACAATTTTCCAGCGTGGGCGCAGTCATCCGGCTCCCGCCAAGTGCTGCAGGTATGTCAACAAACAAAGGCTGCCAGGAGGAAGTGCCGCGGCTGTCGACTTCGCCTTCAATGCGGCCCCCGCATTACCCCCGTGTTTGGCCTTATCTGATGGAAAGGCATTTCAGCGTAGAGAATACTGTCCCCCCTCGACTTAACAGTTTAGAACCTCTAAAGTTCCCATGGCCTTCATTTTATATCATTTTTTCTTACTTAACAGTATGAGATTTTGGCATTTTCTCACACGCTCCTCTGCTAACAACATTATGTGTCATAAATGGTGAAAGGATGTAGAATATTTTGTGTGTGTATATATATATATATATATATATATATATAATCAAAATGACTCATTTTGATCAAATTCGTGAACATTTTTGTATGTGTTCCTGAATTAGTTGTCCACCCTGTCATTATGGGGTGACTGCCTTTTTAAGAAACATTCTGACGTTACTTTTAGTGACATTGCGACCAGCATTTTGAAGTTGAAACAGAAGAATGAATTGCAGACGAAATATGTATCTGTATGTTTTGGCATTTTTATAAATTTGTCTTGGTATGTGGTTGGGTGTTGTCAAGCTAACTTGTCCACTCTGTCATAGAGAAATATAAATTGATATATACAAAAAATATACAATTGTTGAACGGTACGCAGTCAGTCAGAAACTATATTTTATGTTTACATAACTAACTAAAAGTAATTATAATTACAGCAAAAATATCCTATATCCTATTCATTTTAGTCTTTGGTGATTAAATATCAACCGGAATAAGAGAAGTGATGTCATCGAGCAGCAGCCAATAGTAAAGCACCTTCAGACGACGTCGCTCCTTGGCGACAATTGGTGCTTGACTTTTGGCTCGCCTGCTTTTTCATTTAACTCAGACGAAATGCAACGCTAGGTAAGAAATGCATTACTTTTTTCATTTTACCAAGATGTTTATTAAATATTGCGCACAAGTAATATACATTTAACTCATTCACTGCCCTTGACGTGAAAAATTCATTTGAACAATTTCTATTATTTAAACATTTTTTCCCACTTTTGTTCACACTTTTTTTAATAATCTTTTTTTTTAAGAAAAAAAAGAAAAGATTGTTAAAAATTAGGGGCGGTAGGCGATTACATTTTTTAATTGTAATTAATCGCATGACTTTAATAGTTAACTCACGATTAATCACAAATTTTATATCTGTTCTAAAAGGTACAATCATTTTTTTCTGGGTTTTCATACTCTTGTTAACAAAAGTGGAAAAAAAGTTAAACTAATAGAAATAGTTAAAATGAATTTTTGACATCTATAGCCGTCAATGGCAGTGAATGAGTTTAAAAAAAGAAGAAAATGAATACTAAAACTTACTAAAACTTAACTAAAATTAAGCATTTTTAAAATAACTAAAACTAATAAAAACTAACAGAACCAACTTGAAAACGAATTAAAACTAACAAAAAAAATAAAAAAATACTCAAAACGAAATAAAAACTAATTAAAATAAAAATTCCAAAACTATAATAACCATGGGTTCCACTGTATTTTAGTTAAAAAAAATAAAATAAAAGTCTCTGAGGATCATCAAGCACGTTGGCCTTGGCGGAGGTCTACACTTGATGGACATTATTGCATTGATGAAGCAACATAATGGTGGCCACTGGACACACACGCACACACATCCACCTGTTGACCCCCCCCCCCCCCCCCCAACACACACACAATCCAAGTGCATATGAGCCACCAGCTGTTGACGCACACGCACACACACACAACCTCCTTATCCTCACGCCTGCTGCAAATAAGGCTAAGTCGTATTTTTAGCTTATAGTAAACAAAGAGCCAAACATCAACCCCCGTCCTCTGCATCACTGAGTTGCCCCCCTTTTTGCATTCCCCTCTCTCCCCCCCAGGGAAGCAGACGGGACACTCCATATTTAGTTGAACGTTGTAGAAGACGGTAGGAAATTCGACTGGGGAAATATCCGCAGGTAGCGAAATCCGCAAGCACGCCATCTTGGCAGACGCAAGCCGCTTCGGTACACAAGGAGCTGGAAAAAACAACGTCTATTTCGGGTTTGGTAAATATGTCAAAAATAAAGAAAACAGCTGAGAGGGAAGAGTGGAAACGGACTTTCCCGTCGTGTACGTATACACGGCTGAGTCAGAGCGGGAAAAAAACTGTGCAATTTTCTCTTGAGCGAGCGCACGCGATGAGGAGGGAGGGGGGTCACGCCCCGAGTTGGGCAACGGCGGCTGCCTTGCAAGCTCAGGAGCGAGCAGGAGTAGCTCGCAGTCAGTCACACATCACGCCATGCCAGGTTCACGTGTTCACGAGTGCGAAGCCTTTGCTCGGCATTATCGTCACGCTGCTTCAAACTTTTGGCAGCTGTCCAAAAAAAAGTCCAAAATATTTCATTAGCAAGAAAGATGAATACCAGAAAGATCGACGCATGGCCGTGGAACCTCTTGGGGGGTTTACATGAGGTGATGTTGTCCCCAATTTTTTTTTATTGACAATAATTTTTTCTATGAGCACCACTAGTCTAAATATGTTATTCTGTTTAATATTGCGTTAGTGGAATATGAGTTAAGCAGCAAAATCCAGACGTTTTTAATCCATCTCAGGGGGCGGCCATTTTGCACAGTGACTCAGGTCTCAGGTAACAACCAATCACAGCCTAGCTTCAGAAAACATGTTAGCTATATACATTTCACAAATGTAATAATAATCAGAATGTCATGTTTAGACTAGTGAGGTCACAAATATTATTATCATTTATTGTCAAAAAATTTATTTAAGGTCGACTTCCACTTTAACAAAGGTGGCAAATCCAGGTCCAGAAAGTAAAAACAATGCAACCGTTTGGCTTTAGCCCTGGGTGCTAGCTAGCTAGCTCCCATGGTGCTTGTTTACCTGCTAGTGAGCTAGCTTAGAGTGACCATATTCCCATTTCCCCGGCCTTGGAATTGTGGTACCAGTCGCAGTTACACAGTGTACTTCACCTCCTATGAGTCACACAATTCCAACTGGACATTTTCATGAATTTATAAAACCTGCGGGGGCCCGAACAGGACGTAAGAAAATGGTCTGTGCTCCCAAAAGCGGACGTTTGGTCACCCCAAGCTAGCTAGCTAACAGGTAAACGAGCACCATGGGAGCGCTAGCTAGCACCTGGGGCTAAAGCCAAACTGTGGCAGGGGTTTTTAGCTAGCTAGCTCCCTAGCAGTTAAACAAGCATCATGGGAGCTAGCTAGGAAGCTAAAGCCAAATTGTGGCAGGTTTTTTACTTTCTGGACTTGGATTTGCCACCTCTGCACTCTAATATTTGTCAACTGTGAAGCCCTTTGGGACCATATTTGGAGGTCAACTGCAAATATTCAACTCACTCATCAGCCAGTGTGAGAAGTGATGTTTAACCATTTCCATATGTGACTAAAGGTCCACACATTGTAAAACAAAAACAAAAAAACAAAACACCCATCAAGAGGTGACACACTTCCCCATGTGTGTGAAAGCATTCTTGAGGTCAGAACAATGACCTACACAAAATGGGCTGTATTGTGTAAACACACAGCTGGACATGCTTTGGCGGTCCTGAACAAGACTCGCATCCTGATTGACCTGGGAACCATCCGGAACCATCGACTGATGCGTGACGAGTGGTGTGCAGTGCTGATAGCGATGTCTATGACTTGCTGGCAGTGGTCAGTGGTTTTACGGTTTTACTTAAAGAAAATAGTTTTACCTTTATATTAAAAGATCTTCAATTTTGGAGTAATTGAAGTATATTTAAAGAAAAAAAATATCAATAAACTGATATCAATATAAATGACATTCATTGCAGTGATGCTTTGAGTTACAAAGTTAATTAGTTCAGTTCCCATAAGCGTAACTCAAATCATTTTGTATCTCAAATCACCCCTCCCCATTGAAATAAATGGAAATGCCATTAATCTGTTCTAGTCACGCCAAAATACGTAATAAAAGACAATGTAAAGAAACAAATTTATTTTGTGAAGCCTACGTCACACACACAAGACTACTAGACTAGACCTTAGACCAGCTAAAAGCAGGTCTAAATTGTGGTGCAGGTGGCGTAATGCAATTTTGGTGCATTTGATCAAAGTGCAGGCAGTCAGATTCTTCGCCCAGCTATGTGTGGTGGAAGGCATCATATTTCATTCATAATAAACTCATTGAACAGATTATGGAGGTTTGCTTAAAGTTCCTTAAAAATGTACTTTGCGTGCTTTGCTCTTCTGCATAGACTCCAGCAAGTCTTTTTCCGCTTATGCAATGTCAAAGACTGTGCACCCTTCCTTTTCTGCATTTCAAGGGAATGAGTGGAGCCGCTTTCATTTGCCAGGAAATAAATTGGCTGTGTTCACTCCCACAACGGCGCAAAAAAACACCACAAGATAATCTGCCCTCTCCGTGAAACTGTTTTTGCATAATCCGGCTAACAAACAACAAAACGCGCAGATGCAAGCATCACCTGCTTGGCAAACTTAAACATGGTGAGCAAGGAAGTTCATCTTCCTGCCAGTTAAGCATTTCTGGGGTGAAACGAAAGGCATCGGGCATTTATTTATTGTGGAGTGGCATCCAGTCGCCAGTGCATCATCGCTATGAAAGCGCACAAATGGCAAGTAAATACTTCATTCAGCATCTCGCCTCCTGTTGGCAGCGGTTAGCACGCAGAGCTGATTAAAGCCTCTTTTGTGGTTTTTGAGTGTTGGGACACCTCTTTGGCAGCGCGCTAACAGTTCACTGGATGTGTGTGTGTGTGTGTATGTGTGTGTTTGGATGTGTGTGTGTGACGGCAACGCAGCGTGATGTCAGGTGGGTGCTTTGTTCACGCCAACCACATCCTTTTGCCCGTTCTGGAGGTTGACAGCTGATGATGCTGATGATGGTGGTGATGATGCTTCACAATGAAACGACAAGCACCGGGTTCTACACCCAAGAATTGAATACATTTTGAATTTGAATAACATTTTGACCTCACAGAGCGTCTGTGTGGCGGGACCAAAACTGCCAAAATTAAAAAATAAATAAATGACTAAATAAATAACTAAATGACTAAAAATTAAAATAAAAAACGGATATGAAAAATATAATTCGAAAAATAAATACAAAAAAAATTATTTAAATGGAAATAAAAACAACAAAATAAATATATCCATAAATAAATAAATACAAGTAAAAAAAAAAAAACGAGATTAAAAAAATAAAATAAATACAAAAATACAAATATATATAGAATTAAATATCAATCAATATATAAAAACGCTCTGCTCTCACAATGGACGACTATCTGGTCTAATGTCTACAAGTTGTGGTGACAGTGGACAAGATAGTCGTCCATTGCTGGAGCTCTCCATGCAAGCCGGCGAGACTTCCTTTTACGCCGACCCACTCACTCGACCAATCAAAGGCCGTTTGCAACGGCGGAGTCCAACCCAAGACACCCCCCCTCATTTGAATAACATTTTATCCTTGCAGAGCGTCTGCAGCATGAAATAAATAAATGTGAGAGCAGAGCGTTTTTATTTATTTATTGGTATTTAATACTATTTATTTTTGAATTTATTTTTATTTTGTCTCATTTTTTTCTCTCGAACATGCATACTTTAGAATGCGGTTAGAAGCCGGTGCACCCAAAGAGAACGAGCGACCGTGACACAGGAAGGAAAGCCAGAGCCGCGATTCGAACCTCAAACCTCCAAACCGTGAAGCAGACGTACAGAAAGCAACGTGTCTCATTTAATTCAAGCAACCCCCCCTTACAAACATTCTAGAAGCAACACCCAGAAACATTTTTTTCCCGAAAGGTTGTGATGTTTTTGTGCGCGCACGGCCCCTCCCCCTTCCTGTAATGCCGTGTGGAAAGCAGTGGGACAGGAAGCTCGCATCAGACATGAAAGCGGCTCTGACGTCAGTTTCACATGACTGCCACCAAACATCACTCCATTTTTCTCCTGCCTGCTTTTCATCTTCGCTCTTATCACATTCTATTGTTGTTGTTTTTTTTTAAACTTCAGTTCTTGGCCACCTGCACCCCCAACGTGTTACAAAAGCACACGCACACACGCACACACACACATTCCCCCCAGAGTGAGCTCATCTCAACGGCATCTTATCGGCCATCTCGCAAGTGTGCCGATGTTATGACTCGCGAGTTGTTTGGATTCGTTGCAGAAATAGAACATTCCCGACCCCCCCCCCCCCCCCCACACACACACCTCCCTCCCAAGCGGCGGCCATTCAGACATTCTCTCCAAATGCCGCATTTCGATGTCGCTCTACTGTACGCCGACTCTGCGTCAGTGGGATGCTGGGAAAAAAAATAAGGAATTCCTCAAGACACTTCATTAGGTACACCTGTCCTAAACTTAATCATTTTGACTTGATACATAAAATCAAGCTCAGTTGGGATTGATTTCATTTCCTGAGATGTGTTCCTAATATTTTGGGACCCTGCAATTGGTTAGCAACCAGTCAAGGGTGAATCTGGCCTCTCACAATATCTACAGGGACGTACGGGGGGTGGCAGCAGCATGTTTTGGGGCTGCTTTTCTTCATTTGGACCTGCAACCTTAGACAAGATGGAGGAAATTATAAACAGGGATGAATACCAGTCCGTGTCACCCAGGGGTGAAAGTGGCTAGAATTTCTTGCCGGAACTCCCTGACATAAAGGTCGCCGCTTCAGCCAGAATGTTTATTTTTTATTTTTTAAATGATGTGCAAAATAGCAGATAAAAACATCGCCGTGACTCGTCAGATACACAAAGAACGGAGCCGGTGGACAGAACTCCGTGGGATAAATAAATAATAGATTTCGTTAGAAACGGATTACGCCACACAAGCACACTGGAACAATTCAGAAGCACTTTATGCTACGTTCACACCAAAATCGTGCCAAAAGTATTTACCCCCGTACAAAAATTGCATCCCCTGCCGTGGGATATTATAACTTTCACCGCAGAAAAGACGATGTGGCACATATTTCAGCCAATCAGGCCGCGAGGCGAAATGCGAAGAAAGTTAAAATTTTTCAATTTTGGCGAATATGCGAATTTTCGCCGCACCAGAAAGTAGACTTTAGACCAGTTGAAACCAGGCCGAAGTTGTGGCGCAGGTGGTGTAACACAATTTGGGCAGATTTGTTCCACATGCTTCCACCAAGCAGACCGCACGGCTCTCCTGCGCTGAATTTTAAGAGAATGACGGGCGCGGCTTTGATTGAAATCAAGACGGTTGTGTTCCGTCCGCCCATTTCTAACTGTGTTCGTCTATGAAATTGCCAAAAGAAAGAAAACTCCTCCCAAGCGCACATCATGACCACATTTTGTGTTAGACTTGCGCTGAGCATGAAAATAAGGCCCCGAATGTCATGGCAGTTATGAGAGGGTGTGCACACTTATGCAACCACATTACTCCAGTGGTTTAGTTTTACTACCCCTTTTGAAAATATTTTTGTGCTTCATAGATTGTAAGTCACATTAAAAAAAAAAAAGTACGAACAGGGGTGTGTAGACTTTTTATATCCATTGTATGGGACTTCTACCAATTTGGGAATCCAAACGGGCTGCTAATGCTCTCACTTTCCCCCCCTCGTACCCGAGAAGGCGATGATGTCAAGTATCACTTTGGGCGCTGTAATTAGTTCCTGACACATTAAGTATAAGTGGAAATTTCCTGTCCTTTTTTTCTTCTAAAGCAGATCCTAATCTGGAGAACGATTTGTCGCACAGAGCGGAGGGCGGGCGGGCGGGCGGGAGAAATGGGCGGGATGGTCGGGGGCACGCCTCGCTGCCATTCGCCGGCTGGCAGGGGCAGACAGGCAGCGGCCACATCTGGTTCTTCTTCTCCTTTTTGTACCGGCAGACCCTCACGCTCGCTTTTAAAGATATAATTCACTTTGGCTCTTTTTTTCCTTTCCATTTTCTCACTTTGTCTGTGGTTGCTTGTCCTTCTTTCACTTCAGCGACACTCCGGGGAAAGTTCCCTCGACGGAGCTCTACCCAAGGAGTGGAAAGTAAGAAGGGGGATCAGACGTTCCAATTTCAAAATCAGCTGGCATTTTTACAACCCTCAGTCGGAATTTTTATCCTGATTAAGAACTCAGACTTTTTTCCACCTTACTTTGTTCAAACTTAATATTACGATTTATATTATTATATATATTATATTTATGATATTTTTTGGACTAGTCTCACCAGTCCAAAAATGGGGCCTTAGGCTTAATGAGGTCCTTAGTCTGTCCCATAGGGGTCCTTAGTTAGTCCTAAAGAGACTTTGTTAGTCTAAAGAAGTCCCTTAATTAGTACTGAAAGGGCTCCTTAGTAGAGATAAACAGATTATCGGCCGGTGCCGATATTTGGCATTCTGACATATCGGCTTTTTTATCAAAGTTTTTATGAAAGTTGGTATCTCACTGAGCAGCGAATGCTTGCAAACGTAGCAAAGTTGAGGGTTTTCATCAGGATTCGTAAGATGTTCACAGACAGTTTTTAGACAATTTTGCCTGCGAATATTTTTTGAAACCTTTTACGAACCCTGACGAAAACCCCAAATTAGCTTACATTCACATGCATTTGTTGCTCTGTGAGATACAGATTTATTTAAATTTCCATTTTATAAAAAAAAAAAATGCTGACACTGGGAATTCCCTACACTTTTTATTATTAAATTAATATTAAAATATGTTGACATTTTGGAAAACTTTATTTACAGTAGAAAACTTTAGGGAACAATTTACTTGCTTAGTTTTTAATTTAGTTTAACACATGCTGATGACCAGTGTTGTCACAGATTACTTGAAAAAGTAATGTGATTACTGATTACTCCTCAAAAATAATCTAGTTACTTTACTGATTACTTTATCATCAAAGTAACTAAGTTACTTAACTCATTCACTGCCATTGACGGCTATAGACGTCAAAAATTCATTTGAACTATTTCTATTAGCTTAACATTTTTTTCCACTTTTGCTAACACAAGTATGAAAACCTAGACTTTTTTTTATTGTACATTCAGAACAGATATAACATTTGTGATTAATCGTTAGTTAACTAGTGATTAATTACAATTAAAAAAATTAATCGCCTGACGCCCCTAATTAAATTTAAATTTAAATTAAATCCTCATAGAAGTGAGCAGTGAACACAAGGACGAGCGTGGCTATAACGACCAATAGGTGTCGGAATGATGTCATTCTTCTGCCATTATGCAACAATCCCGGCGACCCGTTTTGCAGTTCTTTTGTCCCCGTGGCCTTTCGCCCCTCCATCGTTGCGCAATTGCGATAAAGACATTAGCAGCTCCCATACCGCAGTGGCGTGAATGACACATGTGTAGAAGCATTGTCGCGGATACCTCCCGAGCGAGCTCGTCGGTCGACTTGGGAAGCGGGCCGCTCATTTATGGCGGGGGGGGTTGGGGGCTTCTCCCGCCGCTTCGTTTTCATGCTTTCAGTTCAAATTAAAAAGCACAAAAAGAGAACGGCACAGGCCCCTCGCGGCTCGGGCCTTGGAGACTTCGCTACGCCGAAAGCGCCATAATATGCGACTCTGCTTTAAAATGAGAAAAGAAAAGAAAAAAAACCCTCTCAAGGGGTCTCTTATGCTGCCGTGTAATAAGTCCTGGCGGGCTGGCAGTGTAATTGGCCGTCGTTAAAAGGAGGCAGAGGGGCGACGAGGATCTTCCTCTCGGCTCGGGCTGCCAGGCGGCAGGAAGTAGTAAAAAAAAAAGACCGTGCTGTCTCTTCATTCTCGAGGTGCCACTGTCTTTTCCTTTGAGCTTCTTTTCTCTCTTTCTTCCTGTCACTCAGGATCTTTAGTAGAGCTATCTTTGGGCCAAGGAGGAGAGCAAAGAGGGGGTGGGGTGGGGGGGGGTGCTGTAGTATATAACGTCTATTCCTCTTTATCCTTAAAACACCCCCCTGCTAGAGTGCACAATGTGTGTTTGTGCAAACACACACACACATTTTCACCATCTCCGTTACCATTCAGTTTGTAATTACAGTGAAACCCGTTCATGGAGGAGGACACGTTTCAGAGCAAACCCGCTATAGGTGAAAATCTGCCACACAGAGACCAACGCTAAAACGATTGCTATGAACCACAGATTCCCACGATACGCAGTCGTGGGGAATTACGCCATAGACAAGTAATTACCTTTTGCGAAAAATATATCCACCATGTAGGTAGGGGAAATGTGATATAGCAAAGGAGCACAGATAGCATGGTATGGCTAACTAGTTGGGAAGGGCGAGTACCGATACCAGGTGTTGGTATCAGGTCGATACCGGCCTTATTTTAAGGCACCGCACTGTTGACCCTTGATTCATTTTCAAAAGCAATACAAAAAAAAAAAAAAATATATATATATATAGATAAATGAAAACAAAATATAATATGCTAATTTGTGGGGGGGGCCAAACTACGAATATGCATCAACTGTAGTTTTAAGTTGCAATATCACCATTTACCACTAGATGTCTCACTTGATTTACACTGCACTATGCTACAACATGAGTACGCCTAATAATTGTTATGATTAAAAAAAAAAAGAAGATCCGCAGGACAAACGTACTACCCCAATAATATTAAAATTTTGAGTGAGTATTTTTTTCAAAATGAGTTCTTGCACTTAACTCATTTGCTCACAAAAACGTATAAAAACGTTCTATTTCAAATAGTGCCATGGTCCCCAAAACATATTTATACGTTTTGTTATGTTTTGACGCCGCCTCAAGCCTGAAGAGGTCGCTTAAAGCAATGAAGTTATTACAAAAAACGGGCAGCAGGTGGCAGCAGAGTATAAGAGATCAACCAGGGTCATGTTGCAAAAAAGCTCTTTTCGCCAGTGTTTTCAACAGATTTGTGAATAATGATGAACCTTAGCTATATTCTAATGCTAATTGCTGCAAAACGGAAACAGATAAAAATATACTTTTCTTTTTCTTGATGAAAGAAGAGACTCTAATCTCTACCGGTTATTATTACAGATCTATGAAGCCAAGGTCGCTGAGGAGACACGGAACACAAAGTAGCTGACTGAAGCCGGCATTGGTGGAATCTCTGCTCCTTGTCCGTCATCTAACAGTTTGATTGTATTTGTCCATAGCATTTGGATTTGGACAAATATTCAACATGCGATGGCTGCGGGAGTCACCGAATTTAAACCAAATGTTAATCAAAGCGGGTCTGGTAGGGCGGTGTGTAACGTCCGCGAGTCTGCATGCGGACTGCAGACTTGACTTCCTCCTTTCTCCTCGTCTGCTCTGTCGTGACGAGGTGAACAAATAGCGCTGGGGTCAGGCAGGGCCCGGTGGCGGCCATATTTCCTGCGCCTCCTCCGCCTGTGGTCTTCTCAGCCAAAAAACACACACGGACAGAGAGTGGGTGGATCCTACCGTGACCTTTCACCCCGGCAGGGGCTCCCTACAGGGGTCACGGGAGGCCGTGTTGCCCGTCTGTGTCGAGGCCAGCACCTGGATCACTGGACTTACAACTTTGCATGTGTGTGTGTGTTTTTGAGGGGGGGGGGGGGGGCAAAGCAGGGGGGGCAGGGGGGGGGCTGTATGGGGGGATCTTTGGGTGGAATGAATCAGCCACTTAGTTCAGCCGCCCACCCCCTCACTTATAGAGCTTGCTTCAACAAGAGCCCAAGGTCAACTCTCACCCTTTCGCGAGCCCTTCTTACACGCCCCACCGTCACTTGTCTGAGGTAAACAATTGGAGAGAAATTGGAAAAGTGCCGATGTTGCCAGTACAAATATACAGTATATGAATAAAAATACATTTCGTGACTCATTTTTATGTTTCATTTATTTAAATGGCTTTGATTATTTAAATGGCTTATAAATAAATTCCTTTTGTCTCTGACATTGCAGGGCACGAAAAAGCGACACGTGATTACGATCTGATTGGTTTCACAATTCTGTTCATTAAAGGACACGCTGATACATTATTTCACGTTTTAATTACTGAATTGAATCCTAATATACTGGGGGCACAAAAAAAACTGATCGACGAACGATTTATCTTCGCGCATATTTTCCACCGCATCACCGACATGAAATTTGCCACTCATTTTTTTGAACACGCGCCTTGGCCGGCATTCAAATGCAAATAACAGATGAGCTCTTTGAAAAGTGTTGGTAGGCACAAAGAGAGCAAAGCCAGTCAAGTCAGCTGTAATTGCACGTCTGAAGGCAAGCCGTAATTAAGTACTTTGGCGCTGGCAGCGAGCGAGCGAGCGAGTCTGCAGCTGATAATCGAAAAGCTTAAGAAGGAAAAACAATTATGCTTAAGCAAGCGTCAAGTCGCCTATGCCGACTATTTATAGCAAGATTGATGAACACGTGAAGTTTATTTTGCTCTGCAGTTTTTATTTGCTTTTAAAGGGGACATACGATGGAAAATCTGACATGCAGACACAAAAGAAGAGTTTCACGACTACTATAAGGGACACAGAAGTCTCCAATTTGAATTTTTATTATTATTAGGGGTGTCAAAATGAGTGCGTTCATTTTGAGTAAATTTAAAGTTTCTTTAATACCACTCATTTTTTTAATGCACGATTAATGACTGCCCCCTTGAAAAGCCTGTACTGGCAGCAGACACGTCCATGTCAAAATTCAGCAGTAATACATTTAATAATAATGCATATATTTGTGGAGACTGGGGTCAAGTTGTATTTTACCATTTAAAAATATGCGGAATTTCACAAGTTACTTTATTTTAAAGATTAGAAAGTTCTTAAAAGGAAAAGAAAAATGCACTGGGCTGTCACCAATGTCTTAAAAATGCAATTATGCCATCTTGTGGCAGAAAAATAACCTCAACACAAATCAATATCACACTTGTTTTTTTTTTTTCAGTACAATACATATTTTTAATTGTAAACTAAATTTTATGTATTCTTATGAAATGACTGCAAATGACCAAAAGATGCAGTCAAATTCTATTAGTTAAAAAAACGTTTTCCTCTTTTATGCTAACAAGATTATGACAATTTAAAAACTAATTTTATTGTACCTTTAGAACAGATATAAAATGTGCGATTAATCGTGAGTTAACTATTGAAGTCATGCAATTAATTCCGCTTAAAAATTTTAATGGCCTGACATCCCTAATTATGATGAAAAGTAGCAATAGCACAACATTAGCGTTGTCCTGGCAGGTCCAATCATATTACAGGTAATTAGGGCTCTCGGTGACAACGACAGCAACGAACCGCAAGCCAGTGCAACTTGATATCCGAGCTGAAAGTCACTAATACGCAGGATTGCGTTAAGGATAAAACCATTAACGTGATCCCTTTTCCCTGTTGAGTCCTCCTTCTCTATTGTGTGTGCGCGCGTGTGCGCGTGTGCGTGTTTTCCAAAGCGTATCGCTTACCCTGTCATCACATATGACAGCAGTTGTGAGCCAAAGGCAAGAGAAAGGAATCCAATTTGCGCCCTCCACGCCACGGCTGTCACACACAGGTCGGCAATGGCCCAAAAAGGTGGACGTGTGCGCGCACGCGCGCACGCAAACACGCGCGCATTCGGAGGAATCCGAACCGGCGTGACACACCTGAGGGCAGACGGAGCGTGATGGCTGAGCATCGAGACAAATGTTGATTTGCAGGCCTGTTATGGATGACATCTGGCTGTAAGAGAATCTTTGGCCGCTTGAATGTGCGGAGGCCCGAGGCTGTTGACAGTTGCCCCCCCCAACACACACACACACACATCCCCCCTCGAAGGCCACAATCTGCCTCCTGCCCGCCGTCACAAACCGATAACGAGGCAGAATCGCTGATGTGATTGTTTTGCAGTATAAAATCCGAGTATTTAACATTTGATATTTTTGGGGCTTTACATCTTGTTTGATTACAAAAAAAAAAGCACAGTAGCACAGTAAAAATATCAATGATGATTGAGCTTTTTTTTTTTTATAGAGCACTTTAAACTTTTTTAAGATGAAATCCAAGGGTAGCAGATACAATGAAAACAGCAGAGGCCCCAGAATTGAACCCTGTGGAACGCCCTACATGTGAATTCATATTGCACACATTCGTCCGGCTACTTTTTTTTTTTGCCCGACAGGGTTAGAATGAAGGGATTAAGATGATAACAAAATCACATGATGCACCATCAAATCAGTCACAAGTCGACGACTGAGCGCACCAAATTCCCTGCAGCACAGATAGGCCAAGCATTGTCGTGTGATCACCTGCAGCCAATGATGGCCACGCAGGATGTGTCGTCACGAATCATGAGTCGGGTGTGTGTCTTGATCTGCGCCAGAACCCTGAGGACGGCTCAATGGAACCCAGGTTAAGAACCACTGCTCTAAATTTGTGTTGGTCATACAACAGCATTTTTGGGAAAAAGAAAAAAAAAACACGACGCAACTGCAAAATTGTGTTTCAGAAAATCCCAATTTGATTGTTTCCCCAATTTGTTAAGCACCAATTTACAATGATGTATGCACTGGTCCTGGATCTGCACCAAATGTAAACTGCCTCCCCGTGCAAAGTTTCACGGAAATCAGCTGTGTAATAAATAAAACTGTCCTGTTTGACAGATTGATGTCACTTTAATTAGTATCTCACTGATGCATTAAACCGAAACGACAAGCGAAGGAGTGTATATGAATACAAAAAATCTGAACAACATAAATCAACCCAACCCTAAAATCATACAGCAGGGAACTTCTACAGGCAATAATAAACATTTGAATTTATAGTCATTTAATTGTCCAATTGTAATTTTAGGGAGCGTACGCCTGCAGCGAGTGATATTCCCAACACGTCATGTTTCATTCTGGGTCTGAGCCACACGCAGTTTTTCCCTCCCTGCCTTTGCACTGCACGGACCAGCAGGCCGCTGCAACTGGATCCGACAGCCGGCTCCATCAGATAGGCGTCCCGCCCGCGTCCCGCCCGCGTCCCGCCCGCGTCCCGCCCGCGTCCCGCCCGCGTCCCGCCCGCGTCCCGCCCAGCCTACCTGTAATAGGCTGCGTGGCCGCCATTCGGCCGTTCGGGCTGCCTCCGCCACCACCCCACGCTCTCAAGCCGGCCCCCGCCTCCTTATCAGGATAATGAGCTGCATTTAGGTCCATTATGGGCTGACCCCGAGGACTTTCTCTGCTGCTAAGCGGAGGCCTTGTGCCAGTGATGGACAGCTTGAGAGGAATGCGATACTGCGGGGAATGAGGCTGCAGGCGATTGGGATGGCAAAAAACAGACAAACAACAAAACTGGAAGGAGGCAGGGCACACCCTGGACTGGTCGCCAGCCAGGGCCAATCTCTCTTCACATACTGACAAAATAAAAAAAATAAAAAAAATAAAAAAATAATAATAATAAAAAATAAAAAAATTAATTAATGAATTAATAAATCCATCCATCCATCCATTTTCTGTACCGCTTGTCCTCACAAGGGTCGCGGGGGTTGCTGGAGCCTATCCCAGCTGGCTTCGGGCAGTAGGCGGGGTACACCCTGAACTGGTTGCCAGCCAATCGCAGGGCACAAGATTAAATTAATAAATAAATAAATTAATTAATTAATAATGATAAATAAATGATAATAATAATAATATGCTCACATTCATTCCAACAGATAATTTCAAGTAAAGGTGTCAAACTCAAAGCCTGCAGGCTAGAATTGGCCAAAAAGCTTGCCACCATTTTTACATAGTCAAAGGCAGAAGAAACCAGGACGGTGATTAGGGTTCTAAAATGTAAAACACTGTATTACGAAAAGGACAAGAAATATATAGAATAGATTAGATATGCAGCAAGACAGACGGTTAGCTAGCTGGATTGATAGCTACAGTAGCTAACTATTTGGCAAACACTAGCTAACTATGATCTAGCAAGCTAGTTTGCTCCCAGTAGCTAATTATAAAGCAAACATAGCAAGCTAGCTAGCTAGCTAGCTAATGAGATAGATAGATAGATAGATAGATAGATAGATAGATAGATAGATAGATAGATAGATAGATAGATAGATAGATAGATAGATAGATAGATAGATAGATAGATAGATACGCTATACAAATGAATTTTTGGGTGTTTTTATAGTATAATTATTCCAACAGTTGCCATTATTACTGTTCTATTGCTGCACTTTCATTTTGACTGAGTGGGAACTGAACCCACACTGCACAAGTTAGGCAGATTGTGCTTATTAATTCAAAATCTCATTGATCTCAATGAGAAATTGCGGCACCGCTCTATTATTACATCACCACAAAGACGAGTGTGAACCAGAAGCACGATGGCACTGCGGAGGCCATGAGAAAATATGCGGCAAATGGTTGGCGCCATATACTGCATGTACCAACAGATTCCCACCCATTCATGCAGAGAAATGACAAACCACAGCCACGTAAAATGCCACTTCCTTGTCTCTCACTCTCTTTTCTTTCTCTCCTAATGAGTCAACAGAATTATAATCACCGTCCGCTGATTGTGAGCCCCTAACAAGCTCGCCTTTGTTTGTCGCACCCAACCGAATTGCTTTGGCGACTCGGCAGCATCGGCGGGATCGAGAAAGCCTCCAAGGCTGTGCCCCCGGAGCGAGGCACACTCATTACCCTCGGTGCAGGGCATAATTTAGTGCAAGTGCATAAAAATAATGCGGCCATCTTTGCAAACAAAAGAGCGGGCGGAGGTCAGCGGTGGCGGGAAGACGAGTCAGCCCTGCGGACTCCATGGGAACTGTGAGTCAGGCGGAGCTGTCAGCGACAGTGCGGTGGAACCGGACGGGAATGGCCGGCTAACCACACACACACACACAAACGTACACACACACACATACACAAGCTGTTATTTTCCATGTTCTGCTCTGTTTAGCCTGTTTAGCTTGACTTTATTCGTCCAGACGTCTCTGGGCCAATTCCACTTTTATTGACATTGCCGGATTTTTGCGCTCAGCTAACGCAGCTCGCGACAACGGAGTCTACCTTGTGACTAATTCAGGTCAACAGTCTCACTGGAGATTTTTTCAGGACCTGTAAATAACAGCGCACCGACGAAAAATTCACATGCCCTTGAGCAGTTATGGCATCGTACAACCTGGAGTCTGACAAAACACCCACTCTGCTCTGACTTTTAGCCGTTACGCCCTGGGCCATTTTCCTCAAAAATGACACATTCAAAACATTTTTTCCTCTGCATCTACAAGTTGTTTAGCTGTCAATTTAGCCAAGTTTTCATCTTTTTATTTGTTCATTTATCTCATTAAATAATAGGTAAAAAAAAATTTGGGGGGTGAGGGGATAATCTAATCAAATTAGGTCAATTAATTAAAAAAAATACCTCACATTTAACATCCAAAAGTATAAGGAACTCAAGTCACCGAGTGACATTTAAAAAAATGGCGTATGTTAATCCTACCTATCATTAGGCTACTTAGTGCTTATTTGGAAAAAAAAGAAAAAAAGAAATGAGACCAAAAAAATGTCAGCCTCTAACACAGATTAACCAATATCTTGATCAATTTGTATCGGTTGGTTGGCCCAATCAACAATAGATATTAGTTGAAAACGCCTACCATGCCATTCTACAGTGGTTGTTTTCACCAAAGAATCTGTTGGACACATAACTATCAGCTAGATTGGTCAAATTGAACCCTTTCTTTTGGGTCAATTTGACCAATCTGTTTTTAGCTATCGAGAGAGAGAGAAAGAGAGAGAGAGAGAGAGAGAGAGAGAGAGAGAGAGAGAGAGAGAGAGAGAGAGAGAGAGAGAGAGAGAGAGAGAGAGAGAGAGAGAGAGAGAGAGAGAGAGAGAGAGAGAGAGAATACCTATAGTAGCATTGTTTGTGTTTTCATAGCTTAATCATTCCGACATAGATAGATAGACCGATCTCAACTCTGATTCTGAAAACAACATTACGAACACGCGGGAAACTTAAAGGATCGTTTTCTAACAATAGTCAGATAGACAGACAGACAGACAGACACGGTGATATAGATGAGCTAGCTAGATTGCTAGCTAAATAGCTAGCTAGATAGCTAAAGAGCTGAATAGCTTTTAGCTAGCTAGCTAAAGAGCTAAATAGCTTTTAGCTAGCTAGCTAGCGAGTCGCGAGCTAGAGAGAGAGAGAGAGAGAGAGAGAGAGAGAGCGAGAAAGAGCTATCGTAACCATCAAAGCTTTGAAATTTGATTTCAAGATCATCCATGTAAATCTTGCACAATGCTGCATGGAAAAACCTGATTTGGGATGTCACGAAGTCAAAAATAGCCCAGGACATGCTAAACTAATGAAACCCTTACTGTCTCTTAATGCTGGACAGATTTATGGCAACGATGGGCAGGCGCTTCTTTCATGGTGGCTTTTCAAATTAGCTTCAGTACAAAGGGTGGGAGGGGCGCACTTATGGTTTTTAAAGAGCAAAGAAAACAAACACAAGTCGGGATTGACGGCGTTGGTGTTTGTCGCTCGGAAGCCTTGTTGACTTGCAAGCGCCGCATGTGCACGCTGTATTTTCTTGGCTTTGTCTCCTGGAAAGAGGAATTGTAACAGTCTTAAGTGTCCTGTTTTTTTACGAGCCACATTAGTGTTTTCCATCAAGCTGTAATTACAGCCCATTCATGAACGCGGGATGGGAGTGGGTGGGTGGGGGGGGGGGCACTCTCGTCCTTAGAAAAGATGTGAATGGAACCGGCTAGCAAAGCACTGCTTTATGGGAACATTTTGCAGGAACTGCCATCAATTGATATGCAAAGTGTAGACGCACCGGTATGCAAACATACAAGTGGGACAAAAGCGCAACAGGTCCTATACAAAGACAGACTTGGACTGTCGGCCATTTGCAATTGATGGAACAACTATGCAATTGTTGATTGATTTTGGTATATTCTTATGTAGCTGTATGTCCGCATCTATATTCATCTGCAGATGAAGACATTTTGTAAAAAATTTTGAGGTGATGGGAGAAACTGTTGGCGACCGAAGAAATTGTTTGCGAGTGTCTGCATTCTTTTGCAACCTTGAACAAACCCTGACGAAAACACAACATTCTCGGCTGAGTGAGATAGGGGCTTTACGGTTCGACTCTGTGGTGCTCCTTTTTGCGTTTTTTGTGTAACCACCAATTGCAATGAAACTTCAAACTACTGACGGACTATAAACTGCCGGAAGTGGCTGTCGTCCATCACCGGAATTGTTATTAACCGGGTCAGAACCGACAGACGTTTCAGTCTGTCACTGAAAGTATGCAGGGTTAGTGCACATTTGGCATTTCCATTCATTTCGATGGGGAAAGATGATTTGAGATACGAGTGAGTTATGAGTGTGATCACTGAACAAATTCAACTTGTAAGTCACGGCATTTGGATTTTTTGGTATAAAATTATTTTGAACATTAACTCATTCAAACCCAAAAACGTTTAAGTATGTTTTTTAGTACTGTGTCCCTCTCAAAAATGTATTGATACGTTCTTTTAAATTTATTTTATTTTTTATTTTTTAATGAAGAGGTCGCTTAAAGCAATGGTAGTTATTACAAAAACGTCCAGCAGGTGGCAGGAGAGTATAAGAGATCAGCCAGTGTTTTCAACAGATTTAAGAATAATGATGAAACTTAGCTCTACACTTTTTTTCCTGATGAGAGAAAAGACTCTAATCTTTCTTTTGGTAGGTTCCATGATTTATATACGAGCAATAGAACAGAATATTCTTGCAAAATTAGTCAAAATCCAGTAAAACAGCCGGGAGCGAAGGGGGTTGCTTCAGTGAAAATGTTTTTTTTTTTTTTAAATGGTCAGTTCATATCAACATTTGGCATCTGCCAGCTTCGAATATTGACAAAATTATACGATGGATGGATGAAAGACGATATTAACACTTGTTCCCGACCACCAAAGACACTTAAGTGGAGCCCACAGTGACAGCTATTGTTCTGCTTCCCACCTCCCCGACCACGCGCAAATCGCGTGAGGCCTAAATGAGCGGCGGGCCAAAAGTGCTGATTACAGCGCAGGACCTGGGCAGTGACACACACATAATGACACGGGGTTGAAAGATTTAGAGGAATGTCTAATTGGGGGCTTGAGCTGTAAAGATGACATGCCGTCATCCGGTTTTACTGCCCAATGATGTGTTTATTTCCATCCCCCCACTGCGCTAAGGACGGTTGTTTTGTGGCGTAAACAAAGCAACACGTTTGTGCGAGGCGTCGGTCGCATTTGGGATTTGATCCTTGTGTCCATTTTAGGAGCAAATGTGACATTTCTAAGCCGAGGTTTCATCACCTGGTTGTGTCGATTGTTGCGCAATCAGTCCGAATGCACGCAATGACATCATTCCGGCATGTAGGTAAATAATAAGCCGAAGCTCCTGTTTTCTTAAGGCTCAAGTCGTGCTCGTCAATGAATTACAATTTTTAAAGCGCAATAAAAGGGCCTACTGTGTTCCCAGTTAAAGATACGATTAGCAGTTATGAGTCGTTTTATTAGTTATCTTTCAACTGTAACGTTCAAAGCCATTAGCTGACGTGCTGTAAGATAAAAATCTGCAAGTGAATGTGCCGCCAGCGTCGTTTAATACGTAACCGAAAGAATTTGATTTGGACGAGGTTTTAATCCCAACTCCACTAGCGTATCATATGTATGGGTTTTATGTGGCATGTAAAAGTTTTACGAGCGCGGCAGCCAGCGGTGTAGATAACGTCTTTCGCAAAGGCGTAGCTTGTTTCCACTAAGCCACAGGATCGCATTTCGAGGAGATCTGAGCGGCAGTTTGATGCTCAACAACAAAGTGTTATTAGCCGTCGTACTCCGCTCGCGTTCACAGATCGTCCGTTTGATTCAATACTCATGATCAGATCAACTCACTTGAAGCATGAATGCAAGATTGATACATGGCACCTGAACATTATTCGTCATTTCCTGTCGCCACTAGATGGCGATGTGAATGCTTGTGTTCATGTTGGTCATGTCCTTGGGGAGTTAAGTATTTTTTTTTTTTTAGGTCGTATTGGTACTTGACGTAAAAAAGTTTGATTGCTAATTAGTAGCAATCCATCAAAACCGGTTCGTCTTGGAAGAAGCCCTGGAAATGAGTTTTGGGCTTTTTGTTTATGATGAGACACCAAAATATTACGCAAAGACACATGTCATAGTATGATTTCAGCTAAAAAAAAAACAATTTGCTATTTACAATTGACTATCTGTCTCGTATATCGAAGTACAATTTGGTGACCATTTCTTACACAATAGACAACATTGTACTTCCTGGTGGCAGAAAGTTAGACCCCAAAAGGATTTGCTATTTTTCTATTCTATTTCAATTGGGTGAGGAGGATAAATTGAGTGGACGTCGTACCCAGCTGCAAAATCGGCATAGTATCTACTTCTAAGACTTGGTTTGTCTTGGGTTTCTGCGTCTTTCTTTTTTGAGTAATTTAGCAAAAAAACATAACAGCTAGCTTGCGAGCTAACATCAGCGCTAAAAGCACGCTAACTATGTCGGTGCCATTAATCCAAGCAAGAGAAAAGTCAATGAATTAGCGAAGTCTGAATTTCCACCATGTCTATTTTTGAAATGATAAATTGCGACCAGGATTACACGACATAACATCTTCATTTCGACTTCACACATTCAACTGTGGTAGTCGAGAAAAATGCTTCAAAAATCTTCATTCAAGCAATTGACCCTGTTTCCTCATTCGCGCTAACTCAAAAGTCATGTCAAGATGTATTTACAATTGAAGCGATGGGCGACTGTTTGCGTTTTTTGCCAAACAGAAGTACGTGACATCATTGAAGCGTGTACGAGAGTGTCGGGTCGAATGGTGAGCCATGTAACTCGGGCGCCATAGCACGCCTCATGAAGAAAACTCCAAAAAATCATTCCTATTTAGATTTGTCTGTCCAGAGAGACGTGGTTCAGACTTGGTGGCGAGCCATGAAAATCTCAAGGACTCGTTCGTCTCGGAAATTACCGAAACGGCCCTGAAACGGGCCCTTCAAACCAAAATGCCCGAATTCCTGTGCTTTTCCAAGCATGGGGTTTTAATACTTTTTTGTATTTCCTCTTCTTTCATGACTACGCCATTACATTATATTACATGCATTCCAGACGGTATGGGACATTTCACTGGGAAAATATGGAGAAATGGTAAATATGATATCCAGTACGTAAAGAGGCCCACTGTCATCAAAGAGGAACGTTACAACGCAATGCGAATGAAACTTTGAACACAATGCAATTTTTAGCACACTCAAATGTCCACGCTGGTGCCAAATATAATCTTGAATTAATTCCGTCCACATGCGGCTAAGAGGTTTACTTCTCCTTATGCTCTGTTCCCCTATTATTGTGTAAGAGGCTT
Source organism: Leptonotus elevatus (assembly GCF_054856555.1). Lineage (NCBI taxonomy): Eukaryota > Metazoa > Chordata > Actinopteri > Syngnathiformes > Syngnathidae > Leptonotus > Leptonotus elevatus. Next base: position 4,838,303 of record NC_141242.1, read on the forward strand.
GATGTGTGCGTGTGTGTGTGGGTGCGTGAGCGCGCGTTCGTGTGTCAGCGTTTCCCCTTCCAAGCTTGTCACACTACATCTTGTGATACGGCATGCACACCGTGACTGCATATCCCTGCACACGCATGACTCAGCCTCTTTTTGACTTGAGTTAGCAGATCTGCACACACAAAAAAATAAAAATAAAAATGAAAAATAAAATATATATATACCCCCCCCCCAAAAAAAATATATTACTATGCGAAGTAATTAAAAAATGTAAACATAACAAAAGTATGAAAAATTTAATTAGATTAACTCAAGTCTCAACTCCACCACATTTAAATTATTTAGCTTGATTGCTTTCCCTCTGGGACAATTATACATTTAAAATAAAGCAAAGTGCTGCAATAATTTTACGGAATTTACTTGTTGCTAGGTAAAATGTGTTATGAAGCCAAATCCTGCCATTTTTATCCATCTCAGGGGGCCGCCATTTTGCCACTTAGCGTCGACTGGCGATGACATCACAGTTGCTCAGGCAACGACCAATCACAGCTCACCTGTTTGCTGAAGCTGAACTGTGATTGGTTGTTACCTGAGACCCGAGCAACTGTGATGTCATCTTCCATCGACAGATAGTGGCAAAATGGCCGCCCCCCTGAGATGGATAAAAACGGCTGGATTTTGCTGCTTAACTCATATTCCACAAATGTAATATTAATCAAAATGTTATATTTAAATTAGTGAGGCCATATATAACAAAAAAAATTTTGGGGGGGGGGGCGTTGACTTCCCTTTTAAGTTAGGTACTGCAGCTTTAAAATGTACATTTCAATCTTAAAACATGACATGCGTAAACATGAATTAAATTAATTAGAATATACGTATGCATGTATGTGTCCAGGCGAGGTCCCCACAAGTGAGTAAAGCTGAAAACATGCACACAAACACGTGTGTGTGTGTGAATATCCACTCATAGGTGACCACCAAACCTTCATTACCTCCAACGTGGCTGGGAGTCATCAGCGGCACGCCAGAGAGCGGCAGACCTAGCTATTAGGCGAGCCTCGGCGGCCGCAGCCTGGCCGGGGCCTCCCGCTGGATGCGGCGTGGTCAAGTGGGCCCAGTTGTAATCTCCCAAACCAAATCAACACAGGCCTTTTCCTGCCGTACGCGCCGCTTGTCGTAAACTATATGGACTGTCGTATCCTGTCAACATGACTTTTTTATGATTTGTGTGTGATGTTCAAGGATGTATGTAGCACTGCACGTGCGTGTGGTTTCACAATCGAGCCATTGAGTAATCGTGACATCATCAGAACCAGGGCAATATTTTTATGTTATGTCATCTAGCGCTTTGTTAACGGTGTGTTTTTAAAAGTGCAATGTAATTTAGCAATAGCATTTGATAATGCGTTAGCGTGTCGATCACACAGTTGTCACAGCGATTCATATGAAGAATAAACAAACACAAAAAACATAAAACCCCCCCAACACATTTTCACATTTGCGTTCGCGTTTCCATTGTCATCCCCGAAATTCCACTTGCAAAGTCGAAAAAAAAAAGGTATCCCGACTTCACCGACGGACTAAAATGTGACGTCACTCTATATATATATGTATATATATGTATATATATATATATATATATATATATATATTAGGGGTGTTGGAAAAAGTCAATTTGGCAATATATCGCGATATTACAGCGCGCAATTCTCGAATCGATTTGATATGCGGCCGAATCGATTTTTAAACATCATTTTTTTAATGGGAATATTCAACAAAATGTCTTACTTAGGGTTAGGATTCACACATGAAGGATGTTATATTAATAGAACATTAAGCCTTAATCTCTTATTTCAAAGCTGTTCAAACATGAAAGAGACAGTTATAAGCCTGAATTTTCAGATAAATAAATACATTTTCGTACAAATCTTACAGTGTACCTGTACAAGTTTACTGATTATTGTTTTCAAAATTTGAGTAAAAAAAAATAAAAATCGCACTAATCAATTTAGAGATTCGTATCGAGATTAATCGGTATCGAATCGAATCGAATCGTGACCTATGAATCGTTATACGAGTTGAATCGCCAGGTACTAGGCAATTCAGACCCTTAATATATATATATATATATATATATATATATATATATATATATATATATTTTTTTTTATATATTTCTGATTAAAATATTTCTCATCCTTAAGCTAGTTGTGTATTTTATTTAATACTAACGCACAAGACTGAAGTTTACTCACACACACGCACACACGCACACACCAGTGACTGAAGCAGACAGGTGCGTCACAGCAGACGTGTGTGTGGACGTGTCAGACAACAGCCGCGGCACACTTTGCACCACATTACATTCTTGCTCAACAGCTGACGGGGACTTGCGCGCGCACACGCTCACGTTAAAGCTGGAGGTCTGCCACAATGCATGCAAAGGGCAGGTACGCACACACGACTTGGAGCCGCTCAGGCATGTGCACACAGCAACAAAACACACACACACACGCAAAAGTGCGGGCAAGGGACAGTGAGGGCACGCCAGGCTGTTATTCTAGTGCACGCTGGCCGAGTGGACTGTGTAATCTTCAGGGTGGAGTCCATATTGGGTTTCTGGCTAATTTACTGCTTTTTGGCCCACTTGTTGTGTGATTTTTGCAGAAGCGAATGAAAAAAAAGAGATCGGGAGACGCCAAGCCAAGTGCGGTTGCGGTTCTTTCACGTTGATTATATGAGTTGTATTGCGGTGTTATTATAGGAGGTGTAATCAGCCTCAATGGCGAGCGAGGACAAACAAGACTCTAAATCTCAGGTGTCAAACGTAAGGCCCCCGGGCCAGGTCAGCGCCGCTGCATCCCTTTAAACAAATAGTGTGTCTCGCTCTAAAAAGAGAATTGTTGAACCAAGTTAAGATTAAACAGAAAATTGTTGAACAATTTAATAAAATTGCTTCAAGTGGTAACACACGATGGAATTAAGTTAATCCAAAGTGAACATATGAAGTTTAATGAACTCATCATTTATTAAATTTAATATATTCCCTCTGGATTAATTTAAATTAATTAAATTATTCAAATTTAAGTTAATGAAGTGCTTAAATTTGAATTAACTTAAATTTGAATAATTTACATTTATTAAATTTAATATATTCCCTCTGGATTAATTTAAATTAATTAAATTATTCAAATTTCAGTTAATGAAGTGCTTAAATTTGAATTAACTTAAATTTGAATAATTAAAATTTATTAGATTTAACATATTCCCTCTGGATTAATTTAAATTAATTAAATTATTCAAATTTCAGTTAATGAAGTGCTTAAATTTGAATTAATTTAAATTTGAATAATTAAAATTTATTAGATTTAATATATTCCCTCTGGATTAATTTAAATGTATTAAATTATTCAAATTTAAATTAATGGAGTTGCTTAAATTTGAATTAACTTAAATTTCAATAATTTCATTAATTTATATTAATCCAGAGTGAATATATTAAATTCAATTAATTATGAGTTCATTAAATTTTATATATTCACTTTAGATCAACCTAATTCAATTGTGTGTTACCGTTTGAAGCCATTTTATTAAATAGGTCAACAATTTTCTGTTTAATCTTAACTTGGTTGAACAATTCTCTTTTTAGAGTGTAGTTCAAAATGTCATTTTTGCTCAATTTGAATAAATACTAAAAGCATTTTCCCCCCACTAAAACTATTAACATAAAGATCAGTGCCAAAGTCACAAGCCCAAAATAGAAAAACGCCAAGGTATGTGGGCCGCTCTCAAGAATCCCAAACAAAACAAAAATATGCGACGGCACGACTACGCCCGCCGTACGTGCGTCATATTTACAATCCGAGCAGGAATGCGGCTGGGCGCCTTGTTGTGCACGCCGACGAGATGGTAAGAGATAGCGCAAACACCTCCATTGGCTATCAAGTCACTATCGCACTAATTCAGAGATTTGTTGTTCATCTGAACCAGGCGGTTTACTATCTAGGGCTGGATTGGCACACAAAAAATCGGCCCTACCATTTTGATTTAGGCCCAATGGCAGCAAAATGGATTAATGGACTGGTCCTAAATTGTGGGCCAGTCTCTTGTGTTAAAATGTAGTAAAATGATCATTAAAAAGCACTGTATCGTTCCCAAAAGAGTCCAAATAAATACTTGAAATCACTTAAATTGTGGGCCCTGAATCTATCATCGATGAAAGTTTGACTTGAACGGAATTATGGAAATTATTCAACTTTTTGAGGATATTCTCATTTTTTGACGAGCACCTGTACAGGAAGGAGGCTGAATGTTTGGTTCTCAAACATTTGTAATAAAAAAAAAAAGAAGCTTATTAAAATTGCCAAAAGGGAATACGGATCAAGAGTTTGATTTGCATTTATTGTCTTGGCATGTTTTGAATCTTAATTCATTCATATTATTCACTCTAAAATAAAGGATACCAGCAAATCGGGGGACCGTATACGCAAATATAGTGAAAAAAAAATGCTTTTAAGGGTGATTTTGGACGGTGTAATATACACAAGTGCGTGTTATTTATGGGATTGTAGAGTGTCTGCTTGCCTTGTGCTATTATTGCAATGTTCAATATGTGCAATATCGATTTTGGTACATGCATTATTGGTGTTTATACATTTGTCATCCATTTGTAAAGCACAAACTGCAGAAAAAATGTCCCATACAAATGTACTTGATTTTCCATTTTATTCACTCATTAGACTGTTTTTATTTGTTAAGTTAATATTTCTAACATAAACGTGCAAAGTGATGTTTTGAGTAAAGTCTACAATGTCTGAATCCACAACTTGTAGCTCAAATGTACATAAAAAATAAAAAAATAATAAAAAAATGAAGAAGAAAAAAAAAGTGACTTAACTATTTTTTCCTTAATATAAAAAAGGGAAAATAATTCAACACTGAGCAGATCACTTATACCCGTAAGCACAAAATGGCGGGCTAACATTTTTTTTTGTGTGTGTGTTTTATTTACAACCACCGGCCAAACCATTAGGTACACCTGCACAATTTAATAAGCTCCAGCACAAAAATGTTACCCATGAAACGATAACAGTGCTAATTAATTGTTGATTATTTGAACACGCATATGTCGCTAAATACGAAACAGCTCTCGGTATGGCGCACAGCTGTTGTGCGAACCACAATAATAAACAATTTAAAGGAATAACCAATCAAAAGGAGCATTCTTGTCAAGCTTTAGATGACAACAAAACAAACACATAGCACATCACGAAGAAGCACACAGGTGGTAAAGGCTAATTAATTAAGTCCAGTATTGCTCATTTCATCTCCGGCAGGAAACCCAAAGCAAAATTGACTACGCGACGATAAAAAGACGCAGCCGCTCTTAATTACGGTGCGCTCAAGCCACGCTCGCGTGATGCTTAAGAGGCGTTTTTTTGGCTGCCATCTGCCGCGTTGTCATGCCAACGACAGGCCGGTGTGTGACAGACGTCAGACGGCCCCAGCTGGTTGGCCGCCCAGCCCCCCCCCCTCCCCCTTCCCCCCCGGTGGGCGGGGTCGCCGGCGCACGCATGGGGCATCTGCATTCCCACAGACGTGCGAGTCAACAATCAGCGCGCCCCCGCCTTTCTGAAAACTTTATCGGAGAGGGTGGGGGTGGGTTGGTGTGGGAGGGGGGGGGGGGCGGCTAATGCAGCTGAAGCGGCAGATTTTGGCTGAGAGGTCTGGTTGCCAATGTCAAGGTGCGGAGTGAGGCAAGCCGAGGAACTCCTACACACACACATACACGCACACACACAAACACAGGGCCTGCTGAGATGACCCCTCCTTAGCTGACTGGTGGGAGTGACCTCTCGGACCCCCTACAAGGACCGTCCGTGTTCACCTCTGACCCCAGGCCGCATACTTTAATGATCTTTTTTCTACCAAGTGGTAACACTCCGGTTCAGCTTACGCAAGGTGAGGTAATGATATTTGATTTAAGCTCTTGGCAGCATGACTCAGCGTCGAGGCCTCATAGCTCAGTGGTTAGAGCACTGGTCTTGTAAACCAGGGGTCGCGAGTTCAATTCTCGCTGGGGCCTAATTGCGTTTTAGTCCCGAATGGACGGCGGGTGCTCATTTTACGCCAGAGTTGTTCATTAAAGTTAGCTTAATATGAGTAATTAAATTATACATGCTTGACAATTAAAGGGAGGTCCTTGGTTTCCAAGTTCGCGCCCTTAAGAGAGCGATATCACGAACGCAACACTAACGTACGGTAATGCGGCATTTGTCATCACTGCAGGACATATTTGCACGAGAAAAGATGGCAACTCCCTGTAACTGAAAATTAGGGATCATTTTAAATTAGGCGTGTCAAAATTAGTATTGAGTTAATTTAATGTTCCTTTAGCGCCACAAATTTTTTTTTTAACGCGCGATTAATGACCGCCCCTTACTTGCAAAGTCTGTACCGGGGGGAATTCTAGTCGCAACGCAGCAGACACGTTCACGTCCAAATTTAGCAGCAGTAAATGTAATAATAATAATGTGCAGAATTTCACAAGTCACTTTATGTTAAACATTAGCTGTTAATATTAACTGAGCTGTCACCAACATGTTACAAATGCAATTATGCCATCTAGTGGCAGAAAAATGACCTCAACACAAATCAATATGACACATTTATTATTATTTTTTTTTTACAGTGCAGTACTTCTTTTTAATTTTAACTACATTTTATGAATTATTATGAAATTACTGTATCAATGACTAAAAGATGCAGCCATATATTTATATTTTAACTTTTTTCACATTTATGTTAACAAGAGTATGAAAACTTACAAAAAAAAATGTCAGTCCAACCTGCAGAGGGCAGGCTTCGCACCCAACAGGGGCATCACTGGGAAAGCCAGCAAAGACGTTGATAGATATGGTTGTGCGTTGCAATTGTGTGAGTCTGTGCGGCCCTTTGTCCCAGCGGGCACGCCAGCATATCGTCTCGTTGCCATAGAGACGACCCTCGGCCGACAACAATTCAGTCGGCCTCCAGCTGGCCAAATGATCACAATACTTCAAGATAAGCTGTCAACTTCTCCACGCTGGAATCTAATATGCCAATTGTCTCCGAAATTGCATCCCAACCTGCCATTGAGTTCACTCGTCACTCTCTTCTCGCGGCGAATGTGAAACGTCCGCCTCCGTTGAACGCTACAAGATTATATTTACAGTGAGTTATAAATGCTGCAGCATTCGTAAAAACGGTAGTAAAGATGTAATTATAGTAATACGCTATTTGTATAGCCAATGTAGTCTGTTCAGGGCAGGGCTGTCCAAACCCTTTTTCCTCCGAAGGCCACGATGCAAAAATCAAAAGGATGCAAGGGCCAAAAATAAATAAATAAATAAATAAATAAATAAATAAATAAAATACATCCATTTTTCAAGCACGGCAAAATCTGACAAACAAGCAATTGCGTAATATTTATATACTCCACTATTGTTTTGGAAAAACTGCTCCCTGAATATCTTTCTACAAAGGAAAGGATTTGAGAATATTTTGGGGTGGTCGCGACCCTAACCAACCAGAATACATCAGCTCCTGCACTGAACAGCAGCCGAATCCAATTTCTACATTCACAAAAACAGGAGCAATGTCGTCAGATGACTTCTTATTTTATTTTTTTATTTTTTAAAGCAGTTACTTAGTTTAAAGCAATCGTTCATGTGATATTTTCACAATTTGGACCTTGACACAGAGCACCTTTTGTCTTTTTTTTTTTTTTAAAGTATCGCTATGCATTCAAGTTTCGATGAAGATAAATAGTTAATTTGCATATTTAGAAAGGTTCTACTGTATATAAAATTGTTTTTACTAGTAGCAGATGTTTTCCTTTTTAGTATATGCTGCGGGACGCTTAACTCATTCAATACTATCCATTTTCACTGAAGCAACCCCCTTCGCTCCTGGCTGTTTTACTGGATTTTGACTGATTTTGCAAGGCCCACAGAATATTGTGTTCTATTGCTATAAAAACATGGAACCCACCAAAAGAAAGATTAGAGTCTCTTCTATATTTTTATCTGTTTCAGTTTTGCTGAAAAAATCATTACGATAAAGCTAAGCTTCATCATTATTCACAAACCTGTTGAAAACACTGGGTAAAAGAGCTTGTTGCAACATGGCCCCGGCTGATCTCTTACACTCTGCTGCCACCTGCTGGCCGTTTCTTGTAATAACTACCATTGCTTTAAACGACCTGTTCAGGTCAGAGGCTGCATTAAAGCTCTAGCATTTAAAAAAACAAAAAAACGTATAAATACGTTTTTGGGAAATATTATTTAAATGCCACAAATGGCCCCTGGACCATAGTTTAGACACAAACGGTTTGGGGCCTTCAGAATCAGCAGTGTTGGCCAATGTGACTACAGTATAAAAGGACAGTTTTTTTAAACCAATCAGATTTAAGATTTGCCTCATAGGTCGAGCGAGCAAAAATGTAACAACAACATCAAATGTTTTCCATCCTCTTGTTTGGTGAGAGCAAATGTACCAAATCCATGGCCTGCCACTGGTCTGTGTCATCTACTGAGAAAACCTTCAGTGCGTTGATGTGACAACCAAAGAAAGAAGAAACGCTCCCTCGGTTCGGCGTCCGTGAGAAGATAAGCGACGGTGGCGTATCTTATCTCCGAGCCTTATCTGTCAGACTCCAGTCTCTCCTCTCCGGTCTTCTCGCCAGGCCCCCTCCTGGTGTGAACGAGGAGATAGGACCCCACAGCCGGCGCGGCCTTCCTCGTCTCTTTTTGCCTCCTCCGCGCCTCCTAAGCTTAGACTGTTTATCTGTCGGGCTTATCAAGCCGACTGGCGCGCAGACACGGTCGGCCTCCCACTTCCTCGCCGGTGAGTCATGGACGGGACGTGTCAAGATCACCCCGGCTGTCTCGCGTCTTATCTGTCGCCCTCTCAAAACAAGTACGGCAAACTCTTGCTTTGCTGGGCCGCGTACAGAAAAATCGAAGGATGCCATGTCCAGTGAAATTCTTCAAGTTGTATTTATTAAAACGGTCGATCAAGCACGGTCTGGTTAGACACAGTTTGCTTTATTGTTAGGGATAGACCGATTATCGGCCGGGCTGATTATTATTATTATTATTATTTGATAAAATGCCAAATATTAGCATCGGCCTTTTTACGAATTCGAAGGAAGATAAAGTTTTTTATTAGGATTTGTAAGATGTTAACTGACAGTTTTAAGTGTCGCAGACATTTCGAACATTTTCGGACAATTTTTTAACTATCTGCGAAGATCTTTTGAAACCTTTTACGAACCCTGACAAAAACCCTAAATTAGAAGGAACTTTTCATTTATGGATTTATTTAAATTTCAGTGTCACTTTATAAAAAATGATGGGAACGCCCTACACTTTTTATTTTTAAAAATAAAGCAAAAACGTTTTAATTAAGCAACTTTATTTACAGTAGAAAACTTTAGGGAACTATTAACTTGCTTAGTTTTTGCTAATGACCCTGGAAGCTCCCTGCAATTTTGCTAGTTTTTTTTTATTTGATTTTTTTTTAAAGCTGTCAATTATTTATATGTTTAAAAAATTTAAGGAAAAGGTCATTTTTAAAAATGTTAACGCTAATATTTTCTCTTTTACTGCTAATGAATATCGGCTTGAAATATCGATGATCAGTCTCCTTGACTACTAATAATCGGGATTGGTATTTGCCTTGAAGAAAAACATATGGGTCTATCACTATTTATTATTTCAGGCCATTAAGCCATAGAAAATGGAAAAAGGGGGAAAAATATATATAGCTAATAAAATCGTAATTTGCCGTGCATCCGGATTGTTACCATCCAGCCTGGCTGCGGTCTCCATCGCGAGTCGACTTCAAGGCTAATTGCACACAATTGCTAGGCGTGTCACTTTAAATTGCCCTACATGGGGTTGAACCTGGGACCCGGATAAAACGCACACGCCTTTGTACTGCCTTTGTAATCATTAGCCACTCATCAAGAAGAAAGAAAAATCCAAAACATGCTGTGTCACTCTGACAAGCGTTTACGAGGAATGCTAACATGGAAGCAAATGGGAGGCGACAGCAGATGTGGAAGGTCAGGTGCAAAAACACACGCACACACACACACTAGATCCCAATCAGAAGATGAGCTCAGCAATGTCATTTAAAAAACAAACAAAAAAAACACTCCGATGTCTATCCATCCATCCATTTTCGATCCATTTTCGATACCGCTCATCTGCCTTTACTGCGTCCTGGGTTAGCGCAGCGCATTAGCAACGACGCGGGAGCCCATAAAACACACGACTGCCTTGTAACCTCCCTAAATGCCGTCGCACCTTCCTGTTGAAAATGAACTGCAGTGCGGGGGAGTACATTAGTGCTCCAGTGTGGTCAAGACAATCGAACGTGGTCGCTTGACTTGCAGCCCTTGAGGCTTGCGCCAAAATTAATCGTATATCATTCATTGAAATTATTATTATATATATTATTAATTATATACTATTTGGTCCCACTCTATACAGAGTAAAATTTACACTTGGAAGAGAGCAAAATACTTTTAGTGTGTATGAGAGAATTTTCCTATCCCATGAAAAAAACCTATTAAAGATTAAAGTAAATTTTGCAAGGAGAGATTTTGACAAAATTTGACTAGTTTATTTAAAAAACCAAAAAGTGACACAAGGGTTGAGGAACAAACTCACGACATTCAGCTTGGAAGATGGCCACTCTACCACCTGAGCTATGCCACTCCTACTGTTTGCTTATAACCAAAAGGAGACCAAAAACAATGGCGAGGATTCCAGCTGATGAGCGACATGAGTGACTTTTTTATTTATTTATTAACTCTCTTCCAAGTGTAAATCTTACTCCGTTTAGAGTGGTACCAAATAGATCCTGTTTAGAGTAAAATTGACTCTACAGAATTTACTGTGTGCCGGTAATAAAAGAGCATGGCTGAAAGTGTCCTAACTCTGGCTCTCCTTGCCCACATGTGGGGGATAGAGATGGTCACGTAGCAAATCAAGTCATTTTTATTTATGATCAGGAACTACAAATTTAAAATGAGAAGAATAGAGCATTTCCATCAATTTAATACATTTAAACTTATTGACTGCCATTGACGGGTATTGACGTCAAAAATTCAATTGAACTATTTCTATTAGTTTATATTTTTTTTCTCCACTTTTGTTAACAACAGTATGAAAACCTAGCGATTAATTAAAATAAAATAAAATTATAGTCGGCTGACGCGATTTAAAAAAAAAAGAAATAAAAAAGTATAAAAAAAGAAGGGCATCAGGCGGTTATTTTTTTAAATCATATTTAATCGCATGACTTCAGTAGTTAACTCACGATTAATCACAAATGTTATATCTGCTCTAAATGTACAATTTAAAATTCTAGGTTTTCATACTCTAGTTAACAAAAGTGGGAAAAAATGTTAAACTAGAAATAGTTCAAATAAATGTTTGACGTCTATAGCCGTCAATGGCAGTGAATGAGTTAAGGGGAAAAGAATATTGGGATATATACTGTGAGTTGTTCTTTAAAATTATCTGTCTGGAAATATTATGTATCCAAAGTACTAGGGGTATCAGTACTTGGTATAGGTATCGGTGATCAAGAGGTGAGTACTCGTACTGGTATTCGTTTGAAAAATGTGATATTGAATTTCTCTACTTTAAAATTATCTGTCTGTTTTTTTTGTGGAAATGTCATGCGTCAAAAGTACTAGTCGTATCTGAGTACTTGTACTGGTATCGGCCTGAAAAAAAAAATGGTATCAAACATCCCTAATGAGGGCATTATAGGACCTCGATTGCTCTATTCCAGGGGTGGGCAATCTCGGTCCTCGAGGGCCGGAGTCCTGCAGGTTTTGGAGGTTTCCCTCTTCCAACACAAGCTGATTCCAATCAACAGGATCATTACCAGGCTTATGCAGAGCTTGCTGATGAGCTCATGATATATCAGCTGTGTTGGAGAAAGGAAACATCCAAAACCTGCAGGACTCCGGCCCTCCAGGATCGAGTGTGCCCACCCTTGCTCTATTCCCACGCATAACATTGGCTAAAGATGACTCGTACATTGAAAAGTTGCAAGTTGGGGGCGCTTGGAAGTCTAACCCAGGACCGAGCAAAGTTTGTTTGGATATTTACAGCCGAGAAGAAAGCCTTGAAGCGTCTGCTACAAGATGCAGAGAGATGCTGGATGTGTACGACATGATTTAGATGATAGGAGACTGCGGCCCTATAATCCTCCATTCAAAAGAGAATGCGCCGACTGACAACAACAGACCAAAGGCAGCAGCAGGGGAAAGAAACCAAAAGGGAGCAGGGGGGGGGGTTGACAAAAGCCAAAAATCAGCAAACGAGCTCGACGATGAGATGAAGAGCGAGAAAGTGCCCAGACACGCAGACTACCCGTCTCTGGCTTGTGGGAATGCGGTAAAGACACAGTAGTGGGCAAGGGCCCGGCTGGGAAATTAGAGAGTGGCGCTAAGAGAAGGCAGCCGGAGCCAATGGGCCGTCTGGGAGCTGCCAGGGGTTGCGTCCCCGGCGCATCGTGATTTACTGCCAGGCCGCGCTCCGGGGCTGCATCTGACGCATCGCGTGCCGTCCCGCGTGGAGCGCCCTGACGTGACGAAGAACAGGTCTGCTCCACGTAGCCACATGAGTGTGCAGCACAAAAACACAGATTTGGGGGACATGTTTTAGGAAGTGTCAAAAACTGTGATGACAAAAACAAAACAAAAGCTGCAGTGGATTTGACATTCTTCACCTTTCATTTATTAAATGCGCTCAAAACCAAAACGGCGTAGGTAAATATACGGTACGCTCAGAAATTATATATTGTTTACTGTATATACAGCGGTACCCTGAGATACAAGTGTTTCGTTCAACTTTTTGTTTGCCTTGCGAGCTAAAGTTTAAAACATGGTTGCTGGATGGTGACAATCAACCTAACGCTACACACTTCCAAAGTTGTTTTAGTTAGCAAAAACTCATGAAAATGACTACAAATAAAATTGAAAATGGTTTTCAAAAACGCAAAGTAACTGGGGCTACATTTTACGTGGATGAAAATAAATGAATATTAACAATAATTATAGTAAAAACGATCAAATATACAAAAAATAAAATAAAACCAAAAATGCTTTTCAAAAACAAAAACTGAGGCTACATTTCATATGTTTATAAAAAAAAAAATTTTAAGCTATAATTATGATAAAAAAAATAATAAAAAAAATAAAAAAAATATATATATATTTAGTGAAAAAAAAAAACTACACTTTTTGTACTTGTAAGTCTGTGGCCGGTTAAACAGTACCTGTATTTGATTTGTGGATTGTTCTTTTTAAAATGCTTTTAAAGTAATATTTAACATGATGATTTTACATGATGTTTTTTTTTTTTAATCTTGCAAACACATATTAAAAAAACAAAACTAAAACTAATACAAACTAACTAACACTCTGAAAACTAATTAAAACTAACTACATAAAAAAATAAAAAATAAAATAATAATGAAATGATAAAAGCTAACAACCATGAAGATTTCACACGTAATAAGTCCATTGTAATTTCTTTGTCACTGTGTGAAAGGGAAAAAAAATGTCTTTACAATAAATTGTTGTAATCGCCCTGACTATTCTAAACATGGCATTCTGACTAACTTTGCATTTGTGGAATATGAATTAAGCAGAAAAATCCACCCGTTATTTTCTCCATCTCAGGGGGCGGCCATTTTGCCACTTGCTGTCAACTGAACATGATGTCACAGTAGCTAAGGGCTCCCGGTAACAACCAATCACGGTTCACCTGTTTTCTGAGTTTGGTCATGTGATGTTCACAAGCTGAGCCGTGATTAAGCACTGAGCAATTGCGATGTCATTTTTAGCGGACAGCAAGTGGCAAAATGGCCGCCCCCTGAGATGGGAAAAAAACAAGTGGACGTTAATGCAACATATTGTAAAGACAACTTTTGGGTTGATGACATTTTATATATCAAAAGGGGTATTGGCAGCTACTCATACTAGTTTCAGTCTGAAAAACGGAAATAAATCAATCCTCACATATTCATAAAAATGATCCTGCACCTCAGTTTAGTACGAAATATAAGAAGTGAAGATGTTTTAATTTCCCGCCCTAAGAGCCATTTAGCTGCTGCTGCGTTCATGCTCACTTCTCTGACATTCATTCGGAGCCTTGCAAATTTTGACGCAAGATTGCGTTGCGAGCCAGCGAGCGAACGCTCCAGAGCCCCGTTTGAGGACAATGACCTCTGTTCGTCCTCGCGGACGCGGGACGGCGGGCGAGGAAATCCCTCGCAGGAAAACGCAGGATTTCCAATCCGGACAAACAGGAGGAAGTGCAAGGTGGTTGCGTGGCGGACTTCTGGAAGGCCAAGTCTAGACATGCCGGCGGGACGGTTCTGTATGTGCTTGTCTGCAGCGCGGGTCAGCGAGAGTACTGATGCCGTGTTCCAGGATTTGAGTGTGTGTGTGTGTTTCCTTTGCCAAGTTTCCTCTCTTTGTTTAGAGCGGCCTGGTTAGTCTGGCTCCCCGCTGTGCATGCTATGGCCAAACACACGCATATATCAAAAGACATCACAACAACGGGCAGGATGCTCTCGTGGCAAAGAGGTGCTGGGAACAGGAGCGAAAACGGGGGGGGGGGGGGGGTTGGAAAAATGAGGGGACAGCCAGTTGGGAATAAATCACAAAAAGTGGGATGGTGACAGATTGGCAAGTGGCCATGAAGCCTTTTGAGTAGAAACAATAGCGGGCTGCGGTCTTGGCGGTCATTATGGAGAGAAAGTGTTGAAGCACGCATACACCTGACGGCTCCACAATGTTGGATTGGTCTTTCTATTACAGAGTGACATTTTCACCCAAAAAAACATGCTCGGTTGCGCTCCTAACCTCATTTTGATCAAACGGGGGAAAGTCGTCTACTTCTTAACTCATTCACTGCCATTGACGGCTATAGAAGTCAAAAATTCATTTGAACTATTTCTATTAGTTTAACATTTTTTTCTCCACTTTTGTTAACAAGAGTATGAAAACCTAGATTTTTTTAAATTGTATTAGAACAGATATAACATTTTTGATTAATCGTGAGTTAACTAGTGAAGTCATGCGATTAATTACAATAAAAAATTGTAATCACCTGACCCCCTAATCTTTTAAAGAAAAGATTATTCAAAATTAGGGGCATCAGGCGATTAAAATTTGTAATCGTAATTAATCGCATGACTTCACTAGTTAACTCACAATTAATCAAAAATTGTATATGTTCTAAATGCACCCCCCAAATTTTTTTTCTAGGTTTTCATACTCTTGTTAACAAAATATAGATTTTTTTAAAAAACTAATAGAAACTGTTCAAATAAATAACTATAACTGTCAATTGCAATTACATTTTGGTAATACAATTTTTATTAATTTTAACCACAGCTGCACTGAGAACCTGGAAAATCATGTCTCAAAATATATATTTTTTTAATTATTTTTTGTAGCGCAGTTATGCTAATCAATGACTTCAATTGAGGAGCAACTTCCTCATTTTGAGGAGCATTTTTTTTCCAGGGTATTCCAAGGTACCTGAATGAAAAAATCTTCAGGTCATTTTCAGTCAACAGGAAGTGGCAAAATGGCCGCCACCTGAAATGGATAAAAACGGGTTGATTTTGCACCTTAACTCATATTCCAATAATTAATCAGAATTCCGTGTTAAGACTAGTGGGGGCACATACAATATTTTAGTGTTATTTTGGGGGGTGACTGCCTCTTTAAACAACTTAAACAATAATAATATGCCAATAGTGCAAATAAACCTTTTTATTTTAAATATTCAAAATAAAATTTTCTGCGCTCATCAGCTCTAAACTTATAATTATGGGAGGGAACACAGCCGACTCCTGGACCATCGAAGTGGCTCCCCTCATTATTTTTTTTAGATTTAGATTCAATTTAGATTCAGTGCAGAGACAGGCCTGCAGTGTGCACGTGCAAAGATGGTTTAAAGTTGGCTGTTGCGGACACTTGGAGAATGGTTTCCTCTCAATGGCAAGATGGCTTACAATGCAACACGAATGTGAGTCACCCATGATGGATCTGGCCAGATGAACAAGGAAAAAACTAGGGGTCAACATATGCGTGAGAGTCTTTAGCTTTTTGTATATTTATATGTGTTCAAGTATCCACTTAAATGTCAAATATAAATATGTATATGAGCCCATGTGTGTTTACTACGGCCTTCCATCCAAGGTTTCGAGTAGGAAGCTTTAAACAGACACACACACACACACACACACACACAACAATACCCCCCCCGCGCCCCAAGTCCTGATTACAGAGCTGAGGGGCCCTAAATGCCTTACAGATGGACTCCTAACAAATACCCGCTCCTCAAGTATTCCCACTATTTGGCCTCGCTGTAATTTACAGCATACTTGCCTAATTGAGACGCTATTAAGGTTATGCCGCGCATTCTTCGGCCACAGTGCATAATACACACACGCGATATAATTGGCAGGATTTCTATAAATATACTCGAAAAAATTCTTTAAAAAATGCTGATAAACATTCAGTATTTGTTTTCCCAAATAAGTGTGTGTAAAGAAAAAAAATAAACAAGCCAGGGGGCAACTGTAGTTTTACGTTGTACTATCACCATTCACCACTAGATGGCAGACATGTACTCGTTGCACCACACTGCCCTATGTGGTATTTGCCACGGAGGAGGCGGGACTTCCGACTTCTGGGTTTCACACATCAGCGCTGTTTCCGGTTGCGACGTGTCGGCCTCGTCGTTCCCGTCGACGGGTGCGAATGTGTAGGAACGCGGCCGGCAGTGGACGGAAACAGCGCTGATGTGTGAAACCCGGAAGTTGGAAGTCCGTGGCATCTACCCCATACTACAACGTGAGTAGCCGCAAATAATTTTTGGAATGACATGCATGACAATAATTTCGAGTTGATTTTTTTCAAAAAAATTCAAAAAAATTATTTTTTGCAGAGCAGTTTTGCTAATCAATGACTTCAATTGAGGAGCAACTTCCTCATTTTGAGGAGCATTTTTTTCCCAGGGTAATCCAAGGGACCTGAATGAAAAAATGTTCAGGTCTTTACAGTCAACAGCAAGTGGCAAAATGGCCGCCACCTGAGATGGATAAAAACGGGTTGATTTTGCACCTTAACTCATATTCCAATAATTAATTAAAATGGGTTCTTATACTTAATGTTGATTTTTTTTGTTCAGCGGTTTTGTGCCGCCCTTAAATTGTCATTTTGTTCCAGACTAAAAATGACAGAAATTTCCATTCTACATCACAGTAAAGTCACTGTAGATGTTAGTCAACACTGGAGGTGTCAAAATTGATCGAAAAGTAATCAATTATCAAATTAATAGACACCTATTTTAATAATCGAGTATTCATTGGGGCCATTTTTTGATTTAAAATTGTCCAAATCCTCGGATTTCAGCATATCAACAGTAATTGTTCAACGATTTCTGTAGTCCTTCATAAAAAAAGACTGATTATCTTCGGTGTTTAATCAAAATAAGACATTTGCAAGCATCTGTTTTTACTTTGGAAAACAATGGCTGAACCAGTAACATAGTACATCAATCTTTTTTTTATTTTTTATTACTATAGGAATACAAAGTACAAAATAAATACCAATCACTGGTTAATAAACAGTAATCAGGGGGAAAATGCTTTTTTTTTTTTTTAAATACACACCGATTAGCTGATTAATCGGCTGATTAATCGATCCCGAATTCCGCTTAGCTGATTAATCGATTGATTAATCGATTCTAAAAATATTCGATAGTGACAGCACTAGTCAACAGAAGATCAGAAAAGACTGCTGTGGATGGATTTTAAGTCACTCCATCTTTTCAGGCGGTTCCTAAATTCCAACCATTATTCATTCATTGCGTAGTATATTACAGCTTGATCCAGCTTGTCTTTTAATGGCGCTGTTGTATTTGATACACCAGACATTCGCAGGCCCCGACTTGGCCGCCTATCACCATGCGAAAGCATCTCCTTTCTCATAAAAGTGAGCGACATAGCGCAAGCATCCGCCTTGTCTCAGCTCTAAAAGCGCGTTGGGTTGTGAAAAGGCCAAGTTGACGTTCGGAGACACTGGCCACTGTTTGCGCTTGACGGCGGGGCATTTTTCATCGAGTGCGCGTGACAGAAAGATAACACTCTGTCACACGGGGCCATCCGTCTTCGTTTCCAAGCCGCTCCTGGAGAATTCAATCTGGAGAGCGTTGGGTTGGACACATCAGCGATTAATCAACTCCACTCATGTGTCTTTGTTTCGGTGTGATAAATCATTGTCCGTCCCTGCGCGAGACACACAATGGCGGAGCCCCCTTCTGCCCATAAAAGATAAATTCATCTCGCGGCTGACATCCTCGCATAAAGCAGTGCCAGAGTAGTTAGCATTTTAACAGGAGGGCAATAGCGGCAAATAGTAATTTGTCAAGAGGTGGCAAAAAGTATTCACATTCTGTTACTCATTTTAAAAATAGGAGTAAAAAGTTGTCAGAAAAATAAATAACTGAGAAATCTATTTTGGCAAATTAAGAATTTATTTGTATTTTAGTGCATCCCAACACTGGGTTTTATCATGACTAGGGGTCAGGCGATTTTTAATCGTAATTAACTCATTTACTGCCATTGACGGTAATAGACGTCAAAAATTCATTTGAACTATTTCTATTAGTTTCACAATTTTTTTTGTGAGTATGAAAGCCTAGAATTTTTTTATTGTACATTTAGAACAGATAAAATTTGTGATTAATCGTGAGTTAACTATTGAAGTCATGCAATTAATTAAAATTAAAAAAAATAATCGTCTGACACCCCAAATTTTTTAATAATATTTTATTTTATTTTTTAATTTGGGGCATCAGGCGATTAAAATTTGTAATTGTAATTAATCACATGACTTCACTAGTTAATCAAAAATTGTGTATCTGTTCTAAATGTACGATACATTTTTTTCTAGGTTTTCATACTCTTGTTAACAAAAGTGGAAAAAAAATTGAAACTAATAGTTCAAATGAATTTTTGACATCTCTAGCCATCAATGGCAGTGAATGAGTTAATCGCATGACTTCAATAGTTAACTCACGATGAACTATTTTACGATTTTACTATATATTTTACTATTTTAATCACACATTTTATATCTGTTTTAAATGTACAAAAAAGTACAATAAAATATGTTTCATACCCTTGTTAACATAAAAGTGGGAAAAAAATAGAAATAGGGCTGCATCTTTTAGTCATTGATACAATAATTTCATAAAATGGAGTTAAAATTAAAAAAAGTACTGTACTGTAAAAAAAAAAAATGAGTATGATTTTGATTTGTGTTGAGGTCATTTTTTTGCCACTAGATGGCATAATTGCATTTGTAAGATGTTGGTGCATTTTTCTCTTCATATTAAGAGCTATCTCATCTTTAAAATGAAGTAACTTGCGGAACTCCGCTCATTTTTCAAATTGTCAAATATAACTTGACCCCAGTCTCCACAAATATATGCATTAATATTAAATTTATTACTGCAAAATTTTGACGTGCACGTGTCTGCTGCGAATTCACCCAGGGTTAAAAAAATGTGTGGTGTTAAAGGAACTTTAAATTAAATCAATATTAACACACTCATTTTGAAACCCCGACTCAGGACAAAAAATGTGCCTGGAACGGCAGGCTGAGAGCGATGGGAACACACACTCGACACACACGCACACACACGCACACACACTGTGGTGTAGCTGGTGAATGATTCCACCGGGCTGTTGGGAAAGATCCTACTTAAGAGTGAGTCAACTGTGACAGCGGGCTTTGCTGCATGTGTCATTAGGTTGACGTTTACGAGAAGAAGGCGGGAGGTGACGCCGCCTCGGGAAGGTTATGAAATGACCGCAACCTTGCCGGAGGTCAGCTCAAGCTCCACTTCACTTGAATCCTTGCGTGTGCTCTTAACATTTATGTATGATGAAATGTCTTTCCAGAATCATCCGGTTGCAGAACCAAATTTTGCTTTCGGCTCAGAACGTGAGCAAATGTGGCCACAATTTTTGCATTGTGGTTCTTTGTTTTCTTTTTGTTTGTCTTATATGGTTGTATCTTTATGTAACTGCCCCCATATTGTTCTGTGCATTCATGTAATGTGCAAAAATGTAAAAATAAAATCATAAAATATTTTTTTAATTTTATTTACATTTTTGCACATTACATGAATAAACAGAAACATAAATAAATGCACGGTAAAAATAAATACATGTAAAAAAGTATATAATAACATTGTTTGCAATTTAATTAAATGTTTTATTTATTTTGTAATAAAATGTAAAAATAAATACATAAAAAAAATAACGTTGTTTTTTTAATTTATTATTTTCTTTTTATTTTATTTTTATTTTTGCACATTACATGAATTGATTAAAAAATAAAATAATAACATTGTGTTTTTATTTTATTATGTAATTTTAATTTGATTTAATTTTTTTTGCACATTACATGAATTTATGTAGTGGGCAAGAAAAAAAGTTTTTTTTTAATATTATATATTTTTTTACATTTGTATTAAATTATAAAAAAATTAAATAATAAAATATTTTTTTTATAGTTTTTTAAATCTATTTATTTTTACATTTTTGCACATTACATGAATGCACAGAACAATAAATACAAAATAGTAGTAATAATAATAATAATAATAATAATAATAATAATAATAATAATAATAGTAATAATAATAATAATAATAATGGCCCCGTTTGGTGCGCAAATCCTCTTCCAGCTAACTGGAGCAGGAGCAGGAAAGCACCAAAGGGTCATCCGGTTCGTACACCTGCTGCCTGAAGCCAAAAAGGAAGCCACCCTCCTACCCGCTTCTTTTCTTCCATATAACAGGTGTGCTTCCGCCATCAAAACAAAACACTCACACGAGCCAAGCTATGTGTAAATAGTCATTATGGAGGCAGCGGTGCAAGCTATACAGTAACTACTCGCTCTCATTAAAAAAGTACAGTAATGTCCCTGAATGGTAATGGGTTACTTTGAGCAAAACAACTTCTAGAGAGTGTGACCTTTGCTTTACTACACTTAATGGCCTCGACAAGTCACACTAAATATTTGAATATGCCCATGTTGCATTGAAATTTTACACCTTTCTACAGAATCAAACGAAAACTATTGGGCTTTTTATATAAGATAATCCTGATACATCTTTCTATTTAAATGTTGGCGTGAAAAAGCTAATCCAACAATCATTTCTAGCACCCTCTGGTGGTTAGTTTTTCAGTGAAGTTTAATTTTCATTAGGGATGTTTTGGCCCTTCTATATTTAAAATCCACACTATTAATCGTCAGATGAAAGGGGAATGTAATATGCTTGTGAATCGAGTCAATGCGTGCTATATTTACCATAATTAAAAGTACACCATTTAAAAGTTACAGAGTTAAAGATTTAAAACCAAAGTAAAGTAATAAAAAAAAAAAAAAGCTTACTAAAAATTCTAAAAGAGCGTACAATGAAAGCACACGGTTTTTTGAAAACATGATTTTCAAAATGCTTTGAAAGACCTTAATCATCAGGTATGGGAAAGAGCAAAATTGGGTTGTTTTTTTAAACTGAATTTAAAAGCATTTACACTATATCAATATATTTTGAATAATTTTTCATTCCAATTTCTCACTCTGATAATGACCAGCAAATTGGGGGGGGGGGGGGGCATGTTTCTAGAAGTACAGAGAAAAAAAACAGCTTTTTAATGCATATTTTTTTTGGGGGGGGGGGGTATTATACACGGGTGCGTGTTATTCACTGGACTTTACGGCCGTCAGTTTTTACACTTGACTATTACTCTTATAATGATTGACATGTTCGCAGCCAATGCCATGAATTGGCCAATTTGTAAATGTAAACCTTGGCACCTAAAACTTGCACACAGCCATTGCAGCTTCATGCATTCACATAATGAGATGCATGGTGACAAATGCTTTCAAATTTGCATTTTAGGGACAATGCATAACTTGCTTACTTATAACAAGTGTCATGTTATTGACATTCCGCGAGTAATCCTTTATATAACTGCATTACAACAACAAAAAAGAGCGCTACTGTAATTGTGTGCGTGTGTGCATTTGTGAGTGCGTGCGGTTGTAAAGAGACAAGCCGCAGGCAGGCGAGGCTCTTCTGAATGTGCGAGATTGTATTCGTAACGTGTAGCCCGGAGCGAGCCGAGCAAAACTCCGTCACCCAAACGGGAGCGCGAGGCGTTTGCTTCAACATCATCACTTCACTTACAAATGTTGGGAGAAAAGTTTCAAAGCTTGAATTGGATGAGCAGAAAAGCCATCTCTTTTTGTTTTGTCACACTGGAGTGCACATCTTCCAAACTTCCGCCGGCAAGCGCAAGCAAACAGCCAGCAGCGCGCCCGAGCGGCACGTTTCGCACCCTATCATTTGGGCGTGGAAAACAAAAAGCGAGCGGCGGCGGCGCAAGCACGCACCGGTTCAACGGGTACAAATGCCACAGTGGAGAACTGGCACCAGGGCACAGACAGACAGACAGACAGACAGACAGACATCGCACTGGCATCACACTGTCGCCACTCCACTTGGCGCCACAGCACAAAAACAAGCTTTAAACAAACAACAACAAAAAAAGGAATGGAGTGAGGAATCCGAAACTTAATTTAGGTAAAATTATTTGCACAATTACAAAGAAATTTGACTTGGCAAAGATTTCTTTAAACAAATACACTTATTTAGGCTGGAGAAAAAAAGACAGATTTCTTAAAATTAGTGCGTTTTTACTAGGGGTGGGAATCTCTGAATGTCTCACGATTCGATTCCGATTTTGGGGCCTGCGATTCGGTTCGGAATCGATTTTCGATTAGGAATGATTTTCGATTAGGAATGATTTTCGATTCCAAATGATTTTATTGACAGTGGTTTTTGCTTCAATCTATAGATGTGCAGGGAATTGTAATGATCTACTCCAGTCTGACACGCTATGCTAATTAGCCCGCTACTCGCGACACTTTTATCTCTCAAAAGAACGGCTCCACGCTGGAAAAAAACAAACTTTTATTGGAACAACTTGACTTTTTCCTTCTACTCTCTAATGTGGCTACAATTTAACAGTGTATCAGACCACGTGGAACCACACTGCCCCTGAGTGGCCAAACCGGGTACAACATGAACAGCGTTCCAAATAAAGGCACACACAGACAAAAGCAAGCACTAATTTAAATCAAATTGATTTTGGGACATTTAAAATCGATTTTGAATTGTACTAAATGAAAATCGCGATTCTTATGAGAATAGATTTTTGAGTTATTTTGAATAATAAAAGTGCCACAAGTAGCGCGCTAATTAGCATTAGCGAGTCAGACTGGAGTAGATCATTACAATTCCTTGCACATCTATAGATTGAAGCAAAAATCATTGTCAATCAAATCATTTTGAATCAAAAATCATTCTGAATCGAATCGCAGGCCCAAAAATCGGAATCGAATCGAACCGTGAGACATTCAAAGATTCCCACCCCTATTCGATACTGTTACTAAAAGTGGGTGTGATTGGTGGAAAACAAGGAAATCCTTGTTCCTCTTCTCTTCACCTGCCTTGCCTCCCAGTGTAGAAAGTAAGTAGTACAATGCGGCCAACTCGAAACATATAGCGTCAGTTAATTTTAGCACATGCAGCCACCTGCTAAAACACTGACGTTTGAGCTAGAAATATTCAGTAATAAAATCTCAATAAAAAGGTACAATACTGTATTAAGATCCCATCCATCCATTTTAAAGCAAAAAATACTAGAAACAAGTGAAATGGTCTTAACCACAAACTGCCTGTTAAGCAGAAATTCGTGGTGGCGAAAGGACAAACATATTTTGCCTTTTGGTTATATTTTAGTTTTTGAATGTATGTGGCAGATAACGACACACCTAGCACCTATGGCGGCCTTCAGAACACGCCTGCCCACTGGCAGTCAATAAGCAGCACAGGAACAATTCAGTAGCATACTGCAAAGTCCAAGCACGTGATCCAATCTGTCAGCGTGACAGGACGAAACAAACTGATACCCGGAGTGTGCCGCACGTACCTTATCTTCCAGCCGGATCAGTCGCGCTCCGATTGTCGGGAATTCTTTATCGTCCCCTTTACCTGGCAAAGGGAAGAGAAACATTTACATCTAAATGTTTTGATAAGCACATTTTAGCCTCACGGATTACTCTTCCTGCATTGTTAGCATTAAGCTAGCAGACGAAGCTATGTATTTGGTCAGTGACAAAATTAGTCATTTTATTGTTCTGTGCATTCATGCAATGTGCAAAAATGTAAAAATAAAATCATAAAATAATGTTTTATTTAATTTATTTTGTTTACATTTTTGCACATTACACTAATAAACAGAACAATAAATAAATGAACATTAAAAATATATAAATGTAAAAAGTATATAATAACATTGTAATTTAATTAATTTATTTATTTTGTAATAAAATGTAAAAATAAATACATATAATAATAATAGTTTTTTTATTTTATTATTTTATTTTTATTTTCTGTTTTCTTTTTGCACATTACATGAATTGATTAAAAAATAGAATAATAACATTGTTTTTTTATTTTATTATGTAATTTTAATTGTATTTTTTTTTTCACATTTCATGAATTTATGTAATGTGCAAGAAAATGTAAAAAATAAAATACAAATAATTAAACAATGATATTATTTTCTTTTTTAATGTACTTATTTTTACATTTTATTACAAAATAAAAAATAAACAACTTTTTTTTAAAAACTGTTATTATATACTTTTCATTTGATTGATTTGGTGTTAGCTTTTCTTTGACACAAATGGTAAATAATACCATTGGTTTCATCTTATACTATATTTTGTATAAGGAAAACATTGGGATGGGGTAAAAAAAAAAAAAAGAGGTCTGGTGTAATTTTCTTTTGTAATTCCTACAGTCCCAACAGCTAACCATGCGAGTGGCGCGGGTCAGCCAAGGGATGTTTACAGAGCACCCGGCAACTGGACCAAAATGAAGGAGAGGAAGGAAGCAGTGTAACAGTTGGCGGGGGATTTATCTATTTATTTATTTTGGACAAATGTTAAGACAAAAACAAAGATTTTTTTTGTTCTCAACATGGTACATTAATAACTGCAACTATCCCCAATTGTTTGTGATGCCTTTCTTTCATTTCAGCCAGCATGAAAGGATTCAATCTAATTGTGTGTTTTGTGTTTTCCTTTGGCTTTTTGAAATACTTGAAACAAAATGAACTTTTTTTGTCGTATTGCATGATATGACTATTTGAAAGATTCTTACAACACCTGCATTTGCAATTATCTGCTCAACTAATTAGTGTTTCATGTTATAACAAAAGGTCATTAGTTGGCTGATTACATGTTGTACTTGTGTCACATTTAATGTAAAAAAAAAAAAAAGATGTGTGAAGTGTCTTGACAATTAACTCATTCACTGCCATTGACGGCTATAAACGTCAAAAATTCATTTGAACTATTTCTATTAGTTTAACATTTTTTTTCCCACTTTTGTTAACAAGAGTATGAAAATGTACATTTAGAACATGTATAAAATTTGTGATTAATTGTGAGTTAACTAGTGAAGTCATGCGATTAATTACAATAACAAAATTTAATTGCCTGACGAGATGATTATTAAAAATTAGGCGCGTCAGGCGATTACAATTTTTACTCGTAATTAATCGCATGACTTCAATAGTTAACTCACAATTAATCACATTATTTAAAATAATAAAAAAATCGAGGTTTTCATACTCTTGTTAACAAAAGTAATAGAAATAGTTTAAATGATTTTTTGACGTCTATAACCGTCAATGGCAGTGAATGAGTAAAAAACAAATACAATAAAAATGTTTACCCATTGTGAAAATGCTGTGTTCTGTGAGTCCTAACAAGAGCACAAACTTGTTTGAATGACTCTTAAAGCATTGACTGTGCAGTTCATAAAGGTCGTATGATGATGACAGTTAGGACCCCGGAAGAAATAATTCCAAATATACTGTCGTTCATACTCATGGGGCCTTATGTTAAGTGAAGCCTTTTATTTTGAAAGACAAGGGGGTACCCACTGTCGTTGGAACCGTGCAACGGCCGAGCAAACATTTCATCTTGTTTAGGTTTTAATTCCAAATTTCTTGGTAGGGAGCATTTTGCACTCTTTTATTACCTTTTAGCGTCAAATAAAAGCACTCTGCAAATGTCATTTCCACATTGAAGCTGCTTCAACATTTGCCAAAGGGGGGCCACGCAATCGAGAGAGGCAAATATTTGAGGACCCCCACCCGACACAAAAAATTGAAGAAAAAAAAAAGGGCATCACCCTTGCATGGCCTCCTTTAACTACATTCAATATATTCCCCTTTCAGATACCAAGTTAGTGAGTGCAATAAACAAAGTTTGCCTGGGGGGGACTTTCAGGCTATTGCCACAGAGGGGCCGTTAACAGCGCTGACATTGCTCAGTAAAATATCTGAATGATGGCCACTGTAATCGGACGCGGGTTGGGGTGGGATCACATTTTGGGAACATTCGTGTTCAGATGAAGATGATGATCACGTTTTTGGGGTGTTGGGCTGCTTGGTGGCAGGGAAGTTCACAACAAGCACGTTTGCCAAATAGTAAGTTCGTAAATGTAATTGAGCTCTTGTGACGTCTTCTGTGGAGGACCAAAAATGCCCAAATTGAAAATAAATGAATAAATAAATGAATAAATAAATAAATAACAATGGGTAGAAAAAATATAATTCAAAAATAATAATAATAATAATAATAATGGAAATAAAAACTAAAAAATATATAAATATATAAACATAAATAAATAAATAAAAGTAAAAATAATGACAGTTCAAAAATCAAAATGAGATTCAAAAAAATCAAAATAAATATAAATACAAAATTAAATAGAATTAAATATCAATAAATACGTAAAAAACGCTCTGCTCTCACTTTTATTCATTTCATGCTGCTGACGCTCTTTCAGCACGAAATGTTATTAAAATGAGGGGGCGGTCCGAAGCGTGTCTTGGGTTGGACCCTGCTGTTGCAGAACTGCCTTTCAATGGTGGTGGAATGAGCGGGTCGGCGAACAAGGAAGTCTCGCCGGCTTGCATGAAGAGCTCTAGCGATGGACGACTATCTTGTCCACTCTCACCGCAACTTGCTCGAAGAATGGACAAGACACGCTGAGGACCGCGCCCTTATTTTAATAAGATTTCGACCTGGCAGAGCGTCTGCAGCATGAAAAAAATTCATGTGAGAGCAGAGCGTTTTTATTTATTGACTGATATTTAATTATATTTATGTATTTATTTCCACATTTATTTTTATATTTATTTTTAATTAATTTTTACTTTTTTTATGTATTTATTTATGGATATATATTGTGTTTTTAGTTCCATTCATATACATTTTTTGTATTTAATTTTTGAATTATATTTTTTTATATCCATTTTTATTGTCACTTTTATTGATTGATTTGATTTTTTTAATTTTGGCAGTTTTGGTCCTCCATTGTCTTCTTGGTGTTTATGTGACTAAAACAGCACATTTGAGTACGTCTGGTTCCTTAAAAACGGATCGATGGGAACTGTAGCCAGGTTTACATGGAGCGCAAGTTTATTAACATCGAGCGGACTCGAGGCTCGACGGATGTCCGATGTCAGATGGACACTGAGTTGTGTTTACCTGGGAGGAACATTCCCGGCTTTCCCAGTGTGCCGTCCAACCTAGGGAGGAGGGAAAAAGGCAAAAATAACTGAGTTGAGAGATACACGCACACGCACACGCACACACAAGGGCAATAAAATGAAACATATGGAATTCAGCACCCACACATATATCAATCATACAATAAAAAAAATATGAGATGGAAAATTCCAGCAGTATTCTTCCCCACTGGTTTCATGTGCGCACGTGGACTGCTTATCTTTTGTGGCGCATCCAACTCCTGACATCGGTGCACTTTTGCAACATATTGCTTGTATTTTGCGAAGGTTTTAGAACAAGGCATTTGCGAAATCATATAACAAAGTTATATTGACAATTTTAGTTGTGACTTTTGGCTCCATAATTCTCATTTGGCCGCATCATACTGCATGTAATTAAAAATAACCATTCTGTACAATGTTGTCCTTTCAAAGTGAAATTCATTTACTTACCTGTTGCTGTTGTCCTAAAAAAAAAAAAATCTCAAAATTTTTAGTGTCCACTTTATATTCAGAATTCATTTTGTTTTGGGAAAAAAAATAATAATTTGTATTGAATGTGTAGCACTATTTGGTTGTCATTTACATATTATTGATGTCCAATAAACTATATGTATAGATATATGTTCCTTTTTTTTGCTCGTTGTTTAGGATAATGAATAACATACTACTATACTATTTGCATTGAAAACAACTTTTGTTGTTTGTAGGAAAAGCATCTTTCACTGCATTTTCAGTCTTTGTAAAATTTATATTCAAAACATGAAGATAAATATATTTTCCTTGTTCTAGATAGTAATTAAATAAAGCTTTTATAATTTGCTTTCTACTATTTCTATTGAAACTACATTTAAATGTTGTATGCGTCCTTGTATCCCACAAATTCGGGGATTTTTATTTTATTTATTCAGAAGTAAAAAAAAATGATGTACTTGTTTCTTTGGATAAATTGTACAGTACTCTTTTAATAATAAAAAAATTATAATAATTTTACATGTTGTCCAAAAAGAACCATGTTCCTTCACATTTGAGTTGTTTGTTTTATTCATAAATTTGTTAATTTTTTTGGTCAATATTAGTAGACAATATTAAAATAAAATGTCTACATACCATTTGTTTTTTAAAAAAATAATTTACATTATTGTGTGAATTTAATGTTGTAGACAGAATTCTAACAACAGAGATTTGTTTCACTGAAAATGATGAAAATGGTTGTCTAATGAAGACTTTGTTTCGAGGACGTTTGGACTTTTTCATTTTTGTCTAATGAGAGAGTGGGAAGCTTGTAAAAAAAGACAAAAAAAGACAAAAAATAAATAAAAAGTGCTGCTCGCATTTCAAACAAACAAAGAGAAAAAAAACCACTTAAGTGACGTTAAAAAAAAAACTTTTTTAAAAAGGCCGAACCTTCTCTGCAGCTCCTTGATGCGCACCATCATGTTGAGATGACCTTGCGAGTATTGCTCGATCACGTCGCGCACATCGTAGGGCTTGCGTGCTTGCTGTGGATCACAAACACACACACACACACACACATATCAAAATACAGCCACACACGCACACACACACATATATAAAGAAGGGATACAAAAGCCATTGTCAACCCTGCACTGATGCTCGGTCCCTAAAAACCATGCCCAACCCCCACGGGTGCACCGGGTTCATTGTTAACTCAGTTTGTGTGTGTGTGTGTGTGCGTGGGTGTGCGTGTGTGTGTGCGCCGCGTAAAGTGACAAGTGCACGGTAATGTAGAAAGCAATCGCATTAGGGTCTTTTCACAGCTTTGTTTGGTGTGACGTGGATACGAGCGCCGTCAGAAGGAACCCGGTGAACTCTTTAGGCTGCAGCTGAGATCACTTATAAGGGCCCTAATTGAAAACACACCCCCACAACCCCCCCCCCCCCCCCGCACACACACAGACACTACTCGCTAAACAACACACGAGAAGCTGTACTCATCGCAACGTGTTTGCATGAGCTAATGTGTGTTATTGAAGACGATTGTATTTATTGCATTGACTCCTGTGCTCGGTGGCGCCATTCGGATAGAGTGCCTCGTTGTCAACCGTGAGTGCAAGCGCATCAAGTAGCAGAATAACGAGGTGGAGAGTTTTTTTTAATTTATTAATTTATTAAGCCCGACGAGTGTATGGACCGGAGCTTCAGGCTGGTATGGCGTTTAGCGCCATTTCTTCAGGTTTTTTCAATAGGGACTTTTAATGATTCAATGTTCTGTTGTGGTACTTAGCTTAGCCGTAGCCATATTTTACTGAGCAGCCATAACAGAGTCGTAAGCCACTTTCATACTTTGCAGTAAGTTCAATTTATGTTGCTGTGGTTGTCATCACCCAAAAATTCAAAACAAAACAAAGTGATGTTAATATTTTGAATGTCAATATTATAGTCTGTGCTACTGCTAGTTAGCTTAGCCATGTTGTACTGAGTAGCCAGGACGAAGACATGTATCCCACTTTTGTAGGTCGTTACATTTTTCTTTCTATGGTTATCCAAATCAAATCAAATAAAAAGCAAAAATAGGATATTTTAAATGCCCAAATGTTTCTGTCTGCGTTACTTAGCTTAGCTTTAGCCATATGGAGCAACTTCGTCCGATTGCTTTTGAACATGAAAAACTAGTTCACGTTTTTGTTTTTTTGTCGATTAAAAAAAAGTTAAAACATAACCACACACACACACACACACACACACACACAAAAACAGGCACAACAAAGACGTGTGCTACTTCATACATCCAAATAAACTGAATTTGTTGTACATCGTTTTACACTTGATGCTAATTGTTTGCATGCTCACTGACATGCTGAAGCTGCAGGACACTTAAGAGGCCGCACTTGTTTTTACATGCTCACATTACGACCGCAATTGCCGTGTTCCTGTTTGAGTTTGTGTTTTGTGCTGACAGAAATCATGTTAACATGTTTCTATAGCAACAAGCACCGGTTTCATGTCATTGATATTTAGTGTTTGGCAGAACAAAAACAAAAAGCACACATGCAGGTGGCAGGATTTCAGGTATTTAAATATTAATTCCAACACACACACACACACAGATCACCATATGCACAGCAACAGTGCAGCTGATGTGTCCTCTCGGGACCCCCCCCCCCCCCCTCCTCTTCCTGTGCAACCGCAACAGAACACAAAATGTATGCGCTCCCTCTCCCTCTCGCTTACCTGAAACTTCTTGCGGGCCACAAAGTACTGCATGCGACGCAGGACTTTCACTGCGGACCTCTGGGCGTGAGACAACCTGTAACAGATCATCATCATCATTAAATCATTTATTTATTTATCTATTTTTATTTAGATGATTTTTTAATTTAGTAGAAAACATCACAAAAAGTAAAACATAATGAGGTCAAACAATGTACAGTATGTTAAAATTAGGGGTGTCAAAATTAGTATATTAATTTTGAGTTAATTCAAAGTTCCTTTAACGCCACAAATTTTTTTAACGCACGATTAATGATCGGCCATTACTTGGAAAGCCTGTACAGGGGGAATTCCTTTCGCAACGCAGCAGACACGCCCACGTCAAAATTTAGCAGTACTACATTTCATAATAATAATAGATATGTTTGTGGAGACTGGGCTCAAGTTGTATTTCACAATTTTAAAAATGTGCCGAATTTCACAAGTTACTTTATGTTAAAGATTAGCTCTTAATATGAAAAAAAAGAATGCACTGAGCTGTCACCAAAGTCTTACAAATGCAATTATGCCATCTGGTGGCAGAAAAATGACCTAAATACAAATCAATATCACACTGGTTTTGTTTGTTTTACAGTTTTTTGTTGTTGTAATTTTTAACACGCTATTAATGACTGCCCCTTATTTGGTAAGCCTGTACTGGGGAAATTACAATTATTTCAGGTTAGACTGAGCAATCACCAACGTCTTACAAATGCAATTATGCCATCTAGTGACCTCAACACAAATCAATATATACACATAATATCAATATAATTGATGAATTATTATGAAATGACTGTATCAATGACTAAAAGATGCTGCCATATTTCTATTAGTTTAACATTTTTTTCCACTTTTATCTTAAGAGTATAAAAACTTAGGAAAACAATATTTTATTGTACATTTAGAACAGATATAACATGAATCGTAAGTCATGTGATTGATTACAATTAAAAAATGTAATCGCCTGACGCCCCGAGTTCAAATCCTAAATTGTTACTTTTTTTGTCGTGGCATGTAAGAGTGAAAATATTTGCGACAAGTGTGCTGCTACATCCAGTGGATGGCGCTGTGGTGAAAAAAAGCTTGTTAATGTTTCAAAAACCAAATATCGAGAGGGTGGTGCGTAATTTTCCTAAGTGTCAAATTACCAGCATGGATGTCACATGCACATTTGCATTTTCAATGTGACCACTCCCCAAATGGATCTGCAGTCTTGTGCAAAGCCAAGGAGAGGAAAAACAGGCCAGGTTTGCATTGAAAGGCTCCCTAAAAGCATGTCCCCTGCTCTCATAGCAGAACATCTGTGTCAACACAAAGGCAGGAAAAAGAAAAAAAAAGAAAAAAAAAAAGAAGGCAGCCCACTGGTATGAAGTTAAATGCTGGAGCAGAAACCGCTAGATGCAAACAACACACGCACACGCAAGCCATCCTCGCATGCTGTAGTTAGCGTGTAAGGCATGCACTTGTGTGTTTGTTTTCTCTTGGAGGCGCATGTCCTCGTTTGTGTGACAGCTGCATGCTTGCATGATTTGTGCAGCCTGCGACAGTAAATAGAAGCACGGGAGGGAACATTTTGTTGACTTGTTTGGCTTTGCGCTCATCCGAGACATCGAAGAGGCACAACGCAAGCGCACGACGCTTCAAATTGCTTTTCTCGTCAAATTGTCATGTGAACGGGGGGGGGGAACCGTTACAGCTGTGTTATGCGTTCATGCAAAATCATTCTTGGCAAGATTTCCAGGGAGAAGACAGACAGACATATATATATATATATATATATATATATATATATATATATATATATATATATATATATATATATATATATAGTAGTAGCAGTAACACTCCAATGTCACCATACTCATCTTATACATTAGGAGAGTTTATCAACTATGGGCCTATGAAGCCCTTTGAGAATCGTTGTGTCATAAATAAATTGACTTGACTATTGTAAAATAAATAAATAAATTAATTAATTAATTAATAAAAAAATAAATATTTTAATACATTTTATAAATTTAATTTTAATGTAATAAATATTTTATTCACATAGTATAATAATATAATATATTATTGATATATTATTTATTTATTAACTTACATTTAAGAAATATATAAACTATAAAATATAATAAATACATAAATAAAAATAAATACAAACAATGAATTGATTAATTAAAAAAAACTTCAAACTTCCTAAAAAAATTATGAACAGTTTGAACATCTAAACTGCACTTCAAAAGGAAAATTAAAAAAATTACTGATTTATTTAAAATATATTGCATACTGAAGTAATTATTTTTAAAGCTGTTCTTAGAGATACAAATACAAATAGACTGTATTAAAAAGTTAAATACATTTGAAGTCTACTTAAAAAATGCACTGTACTTGACAAGTAAAATAAAAAAATAATAAAAAACTGTACATTATATTAGAATTTAATTCATTAATTAATTTGCGTACTGAAAGTAGTATGCAAACAATACTTTGAGAATAATTGATCTAAGAGAAAAACAAGCTAAAAACGAGTCTTAAGTTTTTCACACTTTATCGGGTTGGTTGATTTGTTTTTGCAGTTGTGTGACAAGTATGCATTTCAAAAATGTTCACATTTTATCAGTAACAATATTTAATTTCCATTTACATTCTTGGCTCGTGCTGTTTCAACCTCGTTCCTCAGCATTCTAAGTTTGTATGAGTGAGCTCCCTCGGGGACAGGCGACCTTTCAGCCATCTGTTGGTGTCGAAATGAAGCCAGTAAGTGTTTATGCAGCATATCTGATAGGAGCTTGGATTAACTGCAATGTGATGTCATCACTTTTTGTTTGCTTTCTGTCAACATTTAGCGTGAACAGTCCCAATATGGAACGGCACGAGGCAGCTTGATTTATAGAGCGCATTTCATACAGTGTGCTTCACATCATTCAAAATTACTAAAATAATGTACAGTGCAAGATTTTGGGAAACATGATTTTCAAAATGCTTTGAAAGGCCTTAATCTTCGGTATGGGCTTTTTTTTTAACATGGATTTAAAAACATTTACTGCTGGGCATGACTTTGCTTCTATTGGCAGTTTATTCCATTTGCTTGCAGCATAACAGCTAAATGCTGCTTCGCCATGTTTGCTTTGAACTCTTGGTTCCACTAACTGACCTGAGTCTACGGCAAGGTTATTTTAGTTAACTAAAACTAACGAAAAAACTAAAACTAACAAAAAAATCAAAAATTTAAAAATCAATTTTGTTAATGAAATAAAATAAAAACGAAAATGCTTTTTAAACAACGAAAACTAACTGAAACTACATTTGATGTTCACAAAACTAACTAAAACTAACTATATGTCCTTTGTTTTAGTCTTTAGTAATTAATTTAATGCATGAGCCTTTGGGGGTGATTTTAAATGTGATTTTAAGTAGATTTCTTTTGATATTCACCGGAATAAGGACGTTTGAAAGTGTGTCACACAAAAGTGACGCCATCGAGCAGCAGCCAATAGAAAAGCACCTTCAGATGACGTTGCTCTCATGGTGTTTTTTTTTTAAATATTGCGCACAAGTAATACACATGAAAAAATTATTTATGAAATAACTAAAACTAATCAGAACCACCTTGAAAACTCATTAAAACTAACTACATTTAAAAACCAAAACTCAAAACGAAATCAAAACTAACTACGATGAAAAATTCCAAAACTATAATAACCCTGGCCGACAGAGCTCAGAGCCCCCCCGAGTCGGTTTATAATTCCTTCGGCGCTTCACACTGCGTGCATACGTTTGAATGTCCTCATTAATTCTTATCGCTCCGTGTCACTTGTGGGCTTTTCTGACCACGTTATTATGCTCTACTTTGTCGATGTGAATCCGGAATTTGTCTGATGATTAAAGGCTTATTCCATTCGACCAAAAATGGCTTGCTTGTGAGCAGGAGTTAGCGACGCAAGAGCGCTCAGCGCGGCTGCTGTTACACTCCACTTGAGCGGCCCTCAAACAGTAAATGAATGACTCCATTCTTGTGTGCGAGCCGATGCTTTTGTATGTTGCGGGTGTGTGCGTGTGTGTGTGTGCGTGTGTGTGTGTGTGGGGCCTAATCCATGTTGCACTCCAGCTATGTCCCAGCCAAGGCAGGCACACCCACATGCACACAAACACATGCACGCACGCACGCACCCTCCCGCTGCCCAAACACGAGTCTTTGTGGAGTCAACAAGTCGCTCTGAGGTCTTAATTAGGCGCTGGGGCAACAAAGGGACTTAAGAGACAATGCTTTGACATGGGAGCATAAAACATGAACATCAAAGTGCGTGTGCTGTTTTTGTCTGTTTTCCCGCCTTGGATACACATAGGAGGAAATTCACACAAACAATACCAACATGAAAAGAATGAGGCCCTCTCGACTTTTGAGGAAAGAAAATTGCCCCCCCCCCCCGCAACACCCCCCCCCCCCCCCGACACTCTACCACCACCACGAACATCCTTTGCTTTCCTCACTCATGTTTTTTTTTTTTTTTTGTGGCTTGGGAGTCTAATTGGGAGAGAGAACACATGTAGGAAGAAGAACTCCTCCTCCTCCTGTTTCCTGCATTTGACGCTGATGCACGCACGTGTTCAATAGCCCAAGGTGAATACTATAGAACAGTGGTTGTCAAAGTACCTGTAGACCTTAATTAAAAAAATAAAAATAAAAATAAAAACCTAGCTAGGGTTCAAAAATAAAAAGTTGGGACACAAACGGACCAATACAAAAACGTTCTGGATTGGTCATATTGACCCAAGTAGTGGATTTGTCCATTTGTTGGCCCAAATTAGGTTATTTTTGACACAACTGTGTTTAGAGTGTACAATAATATATTGTAGTTGTACAATAATATAAGTATTACCCGATTTTTAGGGTTGTTTTATATTTTATATTTTTTTGGGGTCAAGTCATTAACCCGGTATTTTTGTTGTTGTTATCATTATTAAACCCGAATTGGGTTATCTTTGACCTAGCTGTTTTTAGACTGAATAATAATATCAGATTTACTAATTTTCTTTGGTTTTGTACAAAAAATAAAATGAAAATATTTTTTTTCGGTCATAATTTTTTTTTGTTGTGCAAAACAATGCAGAAAGTTGTTTTAAATTGACCCAAGTAGTGGATCGATCATTTTTTATTAACCCAAATTGGTTAGTTAATATAGTTGTACAATCAATATAAATTGTTTTGTACAAATCAACCTAATTGGTTTGGTTGTTTTGTATAAAACGACCCCATTTTATATTTCTTCAGGTCGTTTTTCGTAAGTAATTGACCCGGTAATTTTTTTTCATTATTATTATTTTATTTATTTATTTGACCCAAATTGGGTTACTTTTGACCCAGCTGTTTTAGATTGTACAATAATTAATATCGGATTTACCCATTTTCTTTGGTTGTTTTGTACCCACATTTTTTTTTTTTAGGTCATAAAAAGTGTTTTGTGTAAAACAACAAAAGTTGGGTTAAATTGACCAAAGTAGTGTATCAACCATTTTTGATTTTTTTTTTACCCAAATTGGGTTATTTCTTGACCCAATTGTTTTTATAGTGTACAATAATAGTTGTTTTGACAAATCAACCTGATTGGTTTGGTTGTTTTGTACAAAACGACCCCCCCCTTTTTTTTTTTAGGAGGATCATTTTTTATAAATCGACCCATTTTTCTTTTCTTTTTTTTAATGTACGGTACAAAACAAACAACCCTGTCATTGCGCCACGAGGAGCCACTTTGATAGGTGTCGGAAAATCAAATCAGCTGTGTTCACTGCGGCGCAAATCACACTTTTCTTTTCTTTTTACACACACACCATCAAACCCCCCCCCCGGTCTAACCGCCACACCAAGCGCAGCCCTAGTCACGAAAATAGCATCCGGAAGTTGTCCTGGTTGGCCCCGCCGTTACTACACAGATGAAGGAAGTGGGCTGTAACACGCCAACAAACACACTGACTTTAATACACTTCCCCTTTGTCCGCTGCTGTTTGGGCCGCTCCCAGCTGGATGAGCCGTGGATTAAAGGCCACTTCCTTCACTCTTAATCAACTGCAAGTTGCTGTGAGTCAAGAGGCGGCCTTGTCCATTAACACCCCCCCCCCCCCTCCACATCCACACTGGAGCCATGAATACTTTGAGATTGCCACTTTAGAGATTGTGAGGACCAAGACACACCCCCCACCATCAAAACACACAGTTGGCGGGAGGATCTTCAAATATCTTGTGTTTCGAAAAGCTATAAGTCAAGCGGCCTTAGACGTCAACGTGCTAGTAGGTAGCGCTGCTGCTGTGCGCGCGCGTGTGTGCGTGCGTGTGTGTGTGTCTATGTGTAGTGGGGGAGATAAGCTTTATGGCCTGTGCTTTGGTCATCAAAGAGATGTGTTCTCCTTCTGTTCTCCCCCAAAACAGACGTCCCTTTATCACATCTCGCGGGGGATAAGATGACTACGCTCTTTCAGGGATGTTTGATCTCAAAAAGTTGCGGCGTGCCAGAAGGCCGGCGTGCTACGAATTATAACAACATGCGGCCGGCGCAGTCATGCCGTAACTGCCGCAAGTTCCCGCTCGCGCTTCGACGACGATGCTCTTTAGACTCAAAAAGTGGAGGTCAAAAGTTTCTGCATCCATGTACACAATGCGACATCTTTGCTTCTCGTGCATATCGACGGTCCCTTTCAAAAGTATTGGAACGGCAAGGTTAATTCCTTCGTTTTTGTTGTACACTGCAGACGTTGAATATCGGACAAAAGTTTAGAAGTCTAGCTTTTGTTTCATGGTATTTTCGTCCAGATGTGTTAAGCAGAGCGCTTTTCACGTTAGCAAAAGTATTGGAACAGACATTATGAAATGAACGTAAAGTGAATAAACATTTACTATTTGGTGGCATAAGCCGTAATTACTTGTGCATCAAGCCTGCCAGTTCTTGTTTGTTTCTGAGGGTTTCTCCTTTCAGGAGGTAAAATGCAAACTCTATTTGGGTTAAGGTCTGGTTATGGACTACATGCCACGGAGGAAACGGGACTTCCGGGTTTCCACCCATCAACTTTGTTTTCCGTTTCCGGTTTGCGACGTTTGGGCCGCGTCCCAGTACCTGCGCTTCCCGCCTTTGTGCCCCTCGGTTGCGCTTTCCCGTCGACGGGTGCGAGGCTGCGAGTGTGTAGCGTCTGTCTCAGTGTCCGAAGCATTTCAGATAGCCGAGACGCCCTCTCGACGATGAGCGGTAGGGCGCGGTTGGGGGGGCGCAGGGGTGGGTGTATATATATATATATATATATATATATATATATATATATATATATATATATATATATGTATATTTATTTATTTATTTTTATTTATTTTTTCTATCGTATGGCTTTTCCAGAATTGAAGGGCATTTCCTGTCACTCCCATGAAATTTGAAATAACCCATTCACAAAATTCAAAAACTTGTATAAAGTATTGTTGTCCTTCAACAAAATGTAAATGTCATAAAAGAGATTCCTTCTTGTTGAAAATGCCAACTGAATTTTGAGCAATGCCTAAAATGGTGTCCCCCTCCCTCCATCTTGGTGAGCAACATACATAATAAATACTCTAGATCAGAGGTGGGCCGGAGTCCTGCAGGTTTTGCATGTTGCCCTCCTCCAACACAGCTGATACATGATCAGCTCATCAGCAAGCTCTGCACAAGCCTGATATCGATCCTGTTGATTGGAATCAGCTTGTGTTGGAAGTGAGAAACCTCCAAAACCTGCAGGACTCCGGCCCTCGAGGACCGAGATTGCCCACCTCTGCTCTGGATAGACATTGTTGTTGACCCTGGGTTTCTCTTGAACCAGGAAGTGCCTAAATCTGTCTTAAAAATCTGTCTTAAAAATCTGTCTTAAAAATCTGTTTTAAAAATCTGTCTTAAAAATCTGTCTCAAAAATCTGTTTTAAAAATCTGTCTTACAAATCTGTCTTAAAAATCTGTTTTAAAAATCTGTCTTAAAAATCTGTCTCAAAAATCTGTCTCAAAAATCTGTTTTAAAAATCTGTTTTAAAAATCTGTCTTAAAAATCTGTCTCAAAAATCTGTCTTAAAAATCTGTCTTAAAAATCTGTCTTAAAAATCTGTCTTAAAAATCTGTCTTAAAAATCTGTTTTAAAAATCTGTCTTAAAAAATCTGTTTTAAAAAATCTGTCTTAAAAAATCTGTCTTAAAAAATCTGTCTTAAACGGCAGATGTTATTTAATTGCTGTCGTGGATTGAGGGAAGTAGCTGCATGTCGCATTGTTCTTTGACAGTTGCACACCTCAAACGTGTCATTACAGATGAGACGCTGGACGTGTCGCCGCCTCGAGACACGCCCCGTCTGTGTTTGTAATGAATGTTTAATGACCGCGCTTCATGTCATGGCCTGTTATTACCGGCGGGGATCAGAGACAGTTCGTTCCTCTGCCCCGCCGGCAGAAACTTGGAGCGGCGCGCACATCTAACGAGTCCACTAATGACGACTGAATGCCACTTGACGCCTTTTGCAAATGCAGCCGAGTCCATAATATTAGGAACAGACAGCAATTTGCTACCTTGACTCACACGTGGCCAAACGTACGCGCCTCGGAGTTTCTTGTTTTTTTTCTTTGACGTTGAAGGACTGAGAAGAAGCAGGTGTGCCATGTACAGTTTTGGTAGAACATTTTGACATTGACAACACTTTGATGCAGCTTCTGAGCTGAAGAGGCGGCTTATAGCAATGATAGTTATTACAAAAAAACGGCCAGCAGGTGGCAGCGGAGTATAAGAGATCAGCCAGGGCCA
The DNA here is from genome assembly GCF_054856555.1 of Leptonotus elevatus. Classification (NCBI taxonomy): domain Eukaryota; kingdom Metazoa; phylum Chordata; class Actinopteri; order Syngnathiformes; family Syngnathidae; genus Leptonotus; species Leptonotus elevatus. The sequence continues at coordinate 4,878,132 of NC_141242.1, forward strand.
TGTTGCAACAAGCTCTTTTCCCCAGTGTTTTCAACAGATTTGTGAATAACGATGAAACTTAGCTATATTCTCACGCTAATTGCTGCAAAACAGAAACAGATACAAATACTGGCAATAGAACACAATATTCTGTGGACCTTGCGAAATCCAGTAAAACAGCCGGGAGCGAAGGGGGTTACTTTAGTGAAAATGGTTAGGAGTGAATGAGTAAAACGACTGTTTTGTTAGGTAAAAAAAAAAAAAAAAAAACCTGACATGAGACTTACATGACTGACAATATCCTTCCCAACTGGAAATCTTAGAAGCGCTTTGGCCATAATTGGAAGCATTGCTTCATAAGCAGACTTCATGAAAGCAAGAGTAATGCGGCGGACCACACCCCAAAACACACAGCAAGTGCTCCTTGAACAATGTGGCCACTGTACACCGGCCAGAAAACCAGAACAGACACCTGTGCTGCACCACTTGCATGATAGACCCCCTTTGTCCGACAGTTACGCCATCTCGGCCCTTGCACGTCTTCCTGTTATGGAACTTGAGTATTCCACTCCTTGACAGAGCCCCGTATTTCATCTCAGCATTATTATGTTCATTGCAACTACTGGTTTTGAAACCGAGGTTCGGGACATTTCAACTCCGATTCTGTTCAAAATGCAATTTCAAAAAAACAAGATTAGCTGCTCGAGCTGATTTTGCTTCACATTCTACTGAATTGCTCTATTGCCAGACCACTAATATTAACCACCTCACTTTTATTAACTAGTACATAACATAGCCATTAGTCTCACTTCCTCAAGCTATTATCATACTTCCGGTGTGTAGCAGAAGTTGAGCCAAGCTCGTATGAGCATATGAGCTTGGGTAGAGTCTAGAACTGCAAAAGTGGGTTTTATTGTTTTTGTTTTGGTTTCATGTGTAGCAATATTTTGACAGCACAGAAACAAAAACAATTTAAGAACACAACTTTCCATTATGCTGAATGTGGTTGCATTTCTTCTGTACTAAATCTTTTTTATTTATTTTTTGCTAGCTTTTGGGCTTTTTATTCACCCGACTTAAGACTTTGTTCCGTTTTTTTATTTTATTTTTTACATACTGAGTAGTATGTGGTGGTATTTATTTACACTTCACAACAAGTAGAAGTTTGGTTTCAAGCTGCCGCACTTGGTTGAAGTTTACTGTCAAACTAAATATAAAACAAAGATCATGTCACGTTGTTTATTTAAAATAGCTATATAACTTTCCCTTAGTCTGCTAGCTTAATGCTAACACATAATGGCAAACGCCATAGAGGGGCTAACAAATAGTATCTATACGAGTAGAAAGAAAAAATGGTGGTTAATGGGACACTGTTTATAAAATGAAAAGGCAGGATGGAGACAGATTCATTCTTGATGTAAACTTTACACGGCAGCTAGAGCGACAACACTTCCTGATCCACTTTCAGCTGACTAACCAATCAGAACCTAGCATATCTTAGCATGTAAGTAAATGACAACACATCAACTTAGCTACTTGTACAAAAAAAATAAAAAATACAAATGTATGAATGTGTAAATAATAATTTTAACAAATAAACTTAAATGCTTGATCCTCAGGGTGTGTGGACCTTCGCAAAGCAAGGCGTCTTTGGCGCTGGCAGAACCCAACGCTTCAAAGTGAGAATGCTTAAAATGATACGGTCAATCTCTGCTAAAGCAATTACTATCTCTTTATTTGAAAACCTGACCAAAAAGTATTGGCACAAACTTCCAAGTAGTACGCTTCGAGTTTTTTTCTCGCAAGTCTGGCACTTTACAAAGTCGCAAATGTGCGAGTTTTATTTATACGAGTCAGTTGTGAAACTCTATGTCTATAAAATACTGCTCCTATATTGTCAAGGAGAAGCACACGAGGTGAGCAGTTTGACAAGTGTACAAATTCACACGTGGATGCGCTTGATTTTTTAAAAATAAAACTTCTTACAGAATCTGATGATCAACTAAAAGCTTTTTCACTTCAGTCACTTTATGCGGTCTGGACCGGCCATGTGATTGGCGACCGCTTTCTAGCGTGTCTGCACGATCATGAAGAAGGAGGAAAAGGAGGAGGAGGGCGATTTGGGTCCTTCTTCTCGGCTGCATGGGGGAGGAATTGGAAGGATTTATCATTCATGGCCTAATAGGATTTGTTGCTGTTTAGCAGGATTAAGCATGTTAGAGAAAGAATCTATTTATTGTTGCCAGTCGGGCGGGGGTGCAGGGTTTCCCCACGCACGGAGAGCATTTTTTTAAAGGGGGGGGGGGCTGGACCTTTTAATTTGTCCCCCTACCCTGCCCTAGTCATTTTCTAGGATAACCCCTGACATGAAGGCCCCGCAGCCGCCATTTTTGGATTAAATTGGCCATTTCTCTTTCATAGCGTTCCAATAATCCAAGCACATGCTCGGTCATGCCAACACGCATGGACGCCGCCATTGGTCGTCAGGGAGGGGGTGGCTAAGGGCTTGCCGGTCGTGCTGGTCACACACCAGACTGAACCCCAAGGCCTGGTCCACGCGGGTGGACATGGAGGAAAGACAAAAGGAGGACAACCAAAAACTCAACTTGGAGTTTTGGGCCTAAAACAGTTCAATTGGAAAAACTGGAAAAATAAATAATTAATTAATAAATTAGTCGTTGTTGTGAACTGCAATTTTCATTGGCCAATTTAGTTAAATTGCACAACTTATATTATTATTACCAAACATTGTTGTAATTGAAATTTTTATGTATTTATTTTCCCGAGTGAAGGTGCACGTGAAACTGTGTTTGTTTACAGTCAAGCATTTATCTCACGTTCATGCGTGACCCGGGCTTGAGTGGGGGAGGGCCGGCTGACATTTAATTTGGCTCCTTTAATTAGGTTTTGCGACAACGGTCAGCCTCTCTTTTGTCCCTGCTTTCCGCTATGGGGGGCCGACATGGCTTATGATTACTGCTTGGCACGTCAAGGCTTAAAGGCAACCGACTCAAGTGATGTCGTCATGCTTATTTCATTGGGCACCATAAACACAAGCAGTGGTGAATAGAAATTACTTATTATGGTTGATCGACAGTTGCAAAACTGGAATGTGAATGTTGATTGATAATTTTGCCGCATTTTAGACTGCTTTTAATTAGCCTTATGTACCAAGTCAATACTCGTACACTTACTTGTACACTAAGTAACACATAAACAAAATACTTGGCTCTTCCAGTACTACCATAATTGCCAATATTAAAATATAGGACCACGTGTTCATGTACAATGTAACCTAATAACTCATAGACGTTACTTATTAAAAGTGAACAAAATATTCTCAAATCTACTGAAACACTCCTTAAATTACCAAAATACTCTGAAAACTACTGAAGTTACACAAATACTGGAAATCTATGAAATACTCCCTATGATGCATACAAATATTCTTAATAGTTAACTAAATATTATCAAATCTATCGAAACACTCCCAAAAAGTTACCAAAAATACTCAATGTTATTGAAAAGTTACCTAAAATACACGCACGCACACACGCACATACACACCCACATACAAAAAAATAAATATATATATATATAAAAAATAAAAATAAAATAAAATAAAGAGCAATGATGATGACATTTCCGAATGAACAATACTGAGCTCTTTAAAAAAAAAAGAAAAAAAAAAAGTTACCTAAATAATCCCTAAAAGTTACAAAAATACTCTTAACTATACAAAATACTACATACTCTTAAATCTTAAATTTCGTTAAATTTTCAAAAGTTATCTCATACATTGGACGACCGCTATTTGTGGAGGATCGGGATCAATTAGAAAATAAAATATTGAAAAAAATAATTCTAGATGTAGTCACATTTCTAAGCAAAATTAGAGCAGGCGTCTTGAGACTTTTTTTGTGGGTCTATTTATGATCGAGTTTCACGTGGCGACTGGCTTCGGGGACAACATTTTTGAAAAAGTCAAATAGTGAAATTGGAAAAAAATTCCAACTCAGAAGAGAGTGGTAAGCAGAGAAGGAGGACAAGAAAAAGAAGGAAAGAAGAAGAGGTGAAGGAGATGTCAGGGCGACGGCAGACGCATGCACAGACTTAATCAACGCCAACATTTCCACATGACTCCCTGACAGCTGACAGAGCGAGAAGAGGAAGAAGAAGCCCGCCCACTCAAAACAAACGCAATCTTCTTCCTCTCGTGACTTTTACTGACCCCATGAGCAGCTTTCGAGATGTTATAAACGCCAACTCTGCAGCAAAGTGCAGGAGTGCTACGTACTCATGCCACGTGATGAATTGACATGAAGGGAAACTACAATTGGCATTTTTTTGTGTAAAGTTAATCACTGTTAGATTTTAAACAAACATTTTAATTGCACAGTCCTTAGTGATTTTTTTTTTGATTTTTTTACTTGCGCTCAAGAAATACTCCATATTTGAAAAAAAAACTAAAACTAAAACAAATACTAAAACTAAACTAAAATGCAGAAATTTCAGGGGAAAAAACTAAAATAATAAGAACTGAAAAGAAATTGCGTTGCCATAGTAACCTCACGTACATGTTCAACTGTAAACTAAACGCAAGTCAAAACTGAAACGGCAGCCGATGCTCACGGCAATCACGGTTGAGTCATCAACACCAACAGGCGCCGCCCGTCTCGCGCTTTTTTCTTTTTTTTTCCAAAACCATATGTCTTTTCAACACGTTTAACGGCGTAACCACCGTCGGCATGAATCACACGCACCAGAAGCCACGTCGCTCTTATGTTCTTTCTCCTCGATGTTGGGTGGACAAAAGAGTGCAGGCCCAAAATGGGGTGAAAGTTATGACTCACTTAATGCCATGGATATATTTTTCTGGAGAGTTTTTTTTTTTTGTGGGGGGGGGGGGGTGAGTGGTTTATCAGCATTTTCTCAAGATTTTTTTTTTTTATCAAAGCATTTATAATGGGCATCAATCATACACAGATTTTCACTATTCAGAGGTTGGACGGGTCCCGAAGCCACACTTTACAGTAATTGGTATCAAGGTACTACGTTGAAATGATGAATCTCACCTGAGAGGCAATCATTAAAAAAACTATATGTGACCTCACTAGTCTAAACATGACATTATGATTAATATTACATTTGTGAAATATGAGTTATGCAGCAAAATCACGCCATTTTTATCCATCTCAGGGGGCGGCCATTTTGTCACTTGCTGTCGACTGAAGATGACATCACAGTTGCTCAGGGCTCAGGCAACGACTAATCGCAGCTCACCTGTTTTCTGAAGCTGAGCGGTGATTGGTTGCTACCTGAGTCCTGAGCAACTGTGATGTCATCTTCAATCGTCGGCAAGTGGCAAAAAGGCCACGCCCTGAGATGGATAAAAATGGCTGACGCCATATTAACCAGAATACCATTTTTAGACTAGTGGTGCTGCATAGAATATATTATTCAAAAAAAAATAATAATTGGGGGGTTGACTTCAAGTCATGATATTTTCTTACGTCATAATGTCATCGTATATCACAACAATGGTCAGCCTGTCTCTCTTGAATCTTTTTCTAAATGATGCACAGGTGCTTTTGAGATAAGGTGACGTGGTGCAGTTGCGCGCGTGTGCATAACTTGGCCCGCACATGCGTGTGTGTGTGTGTGTGTGTGCGTGTGAATTGATGCACAAGGGGGCCCTCAGTGGAGCAACTGTGAGTGAGAGCTAATTAAGTGAAAGGCAGATGACAATGAACAAGGGCCTGCCATCGGCCAAACCATCACTCAGGCCTGCTGTAATGAGCACCTCCCCCACTACAGGTGTGCTGATGACCTTTCTTCGCACGCACACGCGCACGTGCATGTTTTCCTTGCTATAGGCATGTTAAGAGATTGACACTAAAGCCCTTTTTTTTCTTTTTCTTTTTGCGGCACACAACCTAAGCTCTTTTTGAAGTATTTTTATTTTATTTACATTTAGAGGGAGCTTATTATTTTGTCCAGAATTAATTTGATAACTTTATTATTTTTGAGGTACAATTAATACCTTCAAAAACACATTTTTTTCCGCTTGCTGTCGACTGAAGATGACATCACCTGGTGCTGAGGAAGTAGGTCTCGACCAATCATGGCTCACCTGTTTTCTGGGTTTGGTCAGCAAACCATGATTGGTCGTTAGCTACTCCCTCAGCACAGATGATGTCATCTTCAGTCGACTGCAAGTGGAAACATTTGTTTTTAAAGGTATTAATTGTTCTTGAAAAATAATGATGTTATCAAATTCATTGTAGACAAAATATTAGCTACTTACTGTTGAAAATGGCTCAAGTATCCCTTGAAATAAATGCCATGCTGGTGGAGTGCATTATTCCCTTCATAATTCATTTTTGTGTCGTTTTCTTGAGCTTAACCTTTAACTTGACATTTCCAACGCGAGCATGCCATGTGGATCATTCGGCACAAAAGGTGAAAAGTCTTCCGCAAAGGCAAACTCCAATTTGACCTTTCAACTTTACAAATTAGGAACAGAAACTGACTTTCTTTTTTTTTTTCGTCCACAAAGAAGGATTAAACGCTGCCACTTCAGTTCCGGGTAAAGCGCCAGTGTGCTAACAGTATATCCTTAAAAACAAAAACAAAAAAAACAAAAAAAATTCTACGGTGAAGAGATTATTTCCGACAAGAAAACACGCCATGTCATGCTCCCCAAAAAATTAGCTTTAACAAGTGTAATGGAAAAGATGTGGAGTGCAGCGTATGCTTGTCCAAGTTTTCCTGTCACGGTAAAAGCCATCCGTGACAAAAAAAAACAAGACTGGTCCGTGATGAGCTTGAAGCTCGCACGATCCCAAACGGGCTCAATCATGACATCATCACACCTGCGGCCAAAACAAAACGAGCTCGTTCGAGTCGTGCCACGCCGGGTGATTAGTTTCCGCATCCTGACGAGGACATCCTGACTCTTTTCCTCTCGGCTACACCTGGCGCAAACACACACACGTTGGGTTTACATGTCTAGTGGGGACATCTCATTGACATAATGCATTTCCTAGCCCCTCCCCCGAACCCCAATCATCAAAAATGATTGCCTACCCCCATTCCTTACCCTAACCTCAACCATAACCCAATTCAAACCTAAACTCTAAAACCAAGTTGTGACCCTCAAAAAGAGGTTTGGACTCATGGGGACCACCAAAATGTCCCCACAAGGACACGTGGTCCCCACAATGATAGTAAAAGCACAGAAAATGGTCCCCATGATGTGATATAAACCCGCACACACACACACACACACGTGCAACACACACATACAAACACTACCCGAGCTTATTTGATTGGGCTCTGATTATAGCGTCGAGCAATAGTTGAAAATTTGTGATATAGTATAAAGAGGCCACATCACTTTTAAAGGGGAAATACACTCAAAAACATTTTGTTGACAATAATTTGTTCTCTGCAGCACCACTTGTCTAAATATGGTATTCTGGTTACTATTGCGTTAGTGGAATATGAGTTAAGCAGCAAAATCCAGCCATTTTTATCCATCTCAGGGGGCGGCCATTTTGCCAATTGCTGTCGACTGAAGATGACATCATAGTTGAAGATGGGCTGTGATTGGTTGTTACCTGAGACCTGAGCAACTGTGATGTTATCTTCAGTCGACAGCAAGTAGCAAAATGGCCGACCCCTGAGACGGTTTAAAACGGCTGGATTTTGCTTCATAGCTCATATTCTACAAATGTAATATTAATCAGAATGTCATGTTTAGACTAGTGATGTCACATATAACATATTATTGTCAAGAAATGTTCAAGGTTGACTTCCCCTATAAGAAGGCTTTACACGATCAGGATTTTGGAACCGATCACAGATCAGCCAGTTTAAAAGAAAAAAACGATAATTGATCACCGATCCAATCACAAGATGGACCAATCCATTTACTGTACTTACATAGTTAGGTTCTTTTTTTGTTAGTCATTGAATAGTTAAGAGCATCCATTGTGCAGTTGTTAAGAAATTCCTGACAAAAATAGTCATTTGAAAAAATAAAGCAAGTTGGACTAAGCTTGCAACAGCTTCAGACTCAAAAAATAAATGCAAATACACATGGGCCTTATAACAATTCTAACGCCAGGCAAAGGAATGGAAGAAGCAACACGGAGGGAAATAATAGTGCAATAAATCCCAGCTGCTCTGGGAGTGGAGGAGGAAGAAAACAAGAGGAAGATGGCTGCTGGATCCAGTGGTAATGGTGTGATTAATTCTGCATGTTTATTTGAGTTTGTCACACTGACAAAGGGGGAGGGGGGGGAGGGCTGACAGGTGCAAGAAGCCCGTCCAAGTGCACACGCCGCATGGATGATGGCTTGCAGATGAAGCAAACCCCCTCCCAGCAAAAGGAGCCCACTTGCCTGAGCTCATGGAGGAACCGGGCTCATTCTTTCTTTTGGTTCTTTTTTGTTGTTGTTGACATTTTAACAGAGTTTAAATCCCTCCTCTTTAAAAACAGGAACAACTCGTGTACTGTGTTCATACACACACACGCACACTTGCGTTATGTGGGACGTTTAAAGGTAGCACAACAGGTAAGTTTAGCCCTTATCATGTTTTAATTGATACTCCATCATGAATAAGTCATGCTCGTTATGTAGTAGGACTATATATTAGTTTATTTTAAAATAGCACTCTTCACATTCCATTCAACGCACACATTTAACTCATTCACTGCCATTGACGGTTATAGACGTCAAAATTTCATTTGAACTATTTCTATCAGTTTAACATTTTTTCTACTTTTGTTAACGAGAGTATGAAAACCTACATATTTTTTTTATTGTTCATTTAGAACAGATATAAAATTTGTGATTAATTGTGAGTTAACTAGTGAAGTCATGCGATTAATTACAATTAAATATTTTAATCGCCTGACGCCCCGAATTTTTTATAATTTTTAAGTCGCGTCAGGCGATTACATTTTTTTATTGTAATTAATCGCATGACTTCAATAGTTAACGCACAATTAATCACACATTTTATGTCTGTATTTAAAAAATAAATAAAAATCTAGGTTTTCATACTCTTGTTAACAAAAGTAGAAAAAAATGTTAAATAGAAATAGCTCAAATTTCTTTTTAATTAATTTTTTTGACGTCTATAGCCGTCAATGGCAGTTAACAAAACAAAACAAACAATAACTACTATAAAATGTTCGCTTCATCAAGCTGTTCAGGGAAACTTTTTATTTTCTTTAATTGAACAGTTAATTTTTTTAATAGTAAAGTAAATTTTAAAAAATGATTGAAAGATTATCAAATATTTTTATTTATTTAATTGAATTTAAAAATAAATTATATGGGAGGTATCCAGAGTACCCAGAGACAACCTTTGAGAACAAAAAAATAATAATAATAAATACGCAAACTCCCAGCCCCACGACTGTGAGTCAAATGTACTAACCACTAGCACAGAGTAAACAGTTTTGTCAACGCAAGTCAAGAGGATGTGTCAAAAACAGGCAGAAAGTAAACCAAGTGACTCGATACATCTCAAGACAAAACACTTCCAGTCGTGTCTGCTTGGTTGTAAAGTTGTGGCCATAAAGTCAACCTGCTCTCAAATCTCGGTGACTGAGAGCGGCGCGTGTCACAAGTCCTCTGATTTCATCTTTGAATAGCGGACTTTAAAATCCAAATGCAAGACATGTGTGGGGCTTTTTTTTTTTTTGCTTTGTTTCGCTCGCACTCCCGTCAGTGCGTTGCGCCAACTCCCAGGGCAGAGGAAGTGAAGCGTTCGTGCCAGTTTAGTTTGAGGCTAATCAGCCACGACGGCATAAGCAGCCATTGGTTGTGACCGTTGCGGAAAACGAAACAACCGAGAGAACCCTGTTTTTTTGTGTGTGTGTTTTTTTAAGCCTGAAAGTGAGTGAGCAAATAAACATTGATATTCAAGACAGATTCAATGCAGCGCTGCAATCCATGCACATTCACGCAAAAATAATCAACGCTGGCGACGGTGGTGTCGGCGGCAGCTCGCAGGCTCTCCCACACATGGAGGGCTTCGGCTTCGTAGCAGTGGCAGTAATGCGGCTGAGATCGGAAAAGCAGGGATTTGCCTAAAAGCAACAAGGCCAGCGGAGAGCCGCTTCCTGCACACAATGATATGGATCCTCTACCCCCTCGTTTTCCCAAACTCTATTGAGCCAAGGCGCGCATTTTACGTGGGGAAAATCTCACGGCACACCACCAAGCACAAATGGCACGAAAAGCATTCAAGCAATGAGTGTTAAAATTTCATTTTTGGCGGTTGATCTGAACTCCTGAAGTGTAATTTTAGAGTTAGTTGGTGTTATTTTACAGAGTTGATCACCTAGTGTTAGATTAACTCTAAAGAGATGTAACAAACCATCAGAGTTGTTTTAACCCCATCTCACTGTAAAAAATCTATATATAAAATAAAACTTACAAAAGTGTTATTTTAACTATATTTAACTCATTCACTGCCATTGACGACTATAGACGTCAAAAATTAATGTGAACTATTTCTATTAGTTATTTTTTTTTTTTTCATAATTTTTTTTATGGAAACCTAGAATTTTTTTATTGTACATTTATAACAGATATAAAATTATCATGCGATTAATTACGATTAAACACCCCTTATTTTAATTTGAATTTTTAAATTAGGCCCGTCAGGCGATTACATTTTTTTGTTGTAATTAATCACGACTTCACTAGTTAACTAATGATTAATCACAAATTTTATATCTGTTCTAAATTTACAATATTTTTTTTTCTTGGTTTTCATAATCTTGTTAGCAAAAGTGGAAAAAAATGTTAAACTAATAGAAATAGTTTAAACAATTTTTTTTACGTCTATAGCCGTCAATGGCAGTGAATGAGTTAATGTGGCCCAACATAGACACTTTTGAGGTGTCAAATTTAACTGTGTAGGTGTTGAATTAACACTGCCAATTTTGCAGTGTTGTCACAATTTACTCACTACTTTACTAAAGTGGTTGACTGGGCCTGCTTAATTGAACACAAAGCTTTTATTCTCTTGTTTGAAGGGCAGCAGGTGGAGTGCAGAAGATGCCATTAAAATTCCACCCAAAAAAGGTGATTAACAACGCGAATGATCACAATATACTTTGTGAAAAATAATCAAGTACTCCACGCATGCGCCCATGTGCCCTTGCCTCTCCTCAGCCAGGATTATCCAGTGATAACAATCTGCCGCGGTCGCAGCCAGGCGACAATCCCCTCGACCCCACTAGGTGGTTTTTTCACAGCGTGTGACCGGATGGGACTCCTTTTTTGTCCCCGACAACAGGAACGATCAGGCGAGCGGAGAGAGACGGAGGTATGGGAACGAGGACAGGAAGTGGGGATATGGGTTGACTGCTTCCACCTGAACGACTGTGGGAGAGTTGTTGTAGCTGATTTGCACACACTGGAGGAAAAGACATTCGACTGAGGAGAGTCCAAAAACTGGAGTCGCTAAATAAATTGGAAGAATAAGCCTTTGCTACATCAAGGATATTGAACACAATTGAATCAAACAATTGAATTTTAGCTCATCTACACGAATGCCGCACTAAAGTCATGGTTACAGTAAATACTTGTATGAAAAACACTTTTAGGCCAGAAATAAAAAACAAAGTGAAAGTCAACCTTAATTATTTTTGGACAATAATATGTTATATGTGACCTCACGAATCTAAACATGACATTCTGATTAATATTACAATTTGGAATATGAGGTTTGAAGCAAAATCCAGCCGTTTTGATCCATCTCAGGGGGCGGCCATTTTGCTTGCTGTTGACTGAAGATGACATCAATGCTCAGCTTCAGGAAACAGGTGAGCTCTGATTGGTCGTTGCCTGAGCCCTGAGCAACTGTGATGTCATCTTCAGTCGACAGCAAATGGCAAAATGGCCGCCCCCTGATATGAATAAAAACGTCTGGATTTTGCTGCTTAACTCCTTTAACTCATTCACTGCCATTGACGTCTATAAACGTCAGAAATTCATTTGAACTATTTCTATTAGTTTAACATTTTTTTCCACTTTTGTTAAGAGTATGAAAACCTACTAGATTTATTTTTTTAATAACCTAATAAAAGATTATTAAAAATTAGGGGCGTCAGGCGATTAAATAATTAAAAATTAGGGGCGTCAGGCGATACAAATTTGTAATTGTAATTAATCGCATGACTTCAATAGTTAACTCACGATTAATCACAAATTTTATTTCTGTTCTAAATGTACAATAATTTTTTCATACTCTTGTTAACAAAAGTGAAAAAAAAGTTAAACTAATAGAAATAGTTCAAATGAATTTTTGACGCCTATAGCCGTCAATGGCAGTGAACGAGTTAAGAACCCTAACCCTAGTGACTGCATGAATAATTTCACCAACAAAAAACGACAGGAGAGAGTTTTGACAGTTTTAGGTGGGACCTAATGCAAAACACAAACCACTGCATCTAGGGCTGGGTTTAAAAAAATATATCTAATAATCAATATGGAATCGATTTTCCTTTTCGAGTCTGATATTGATTCATAAAACCACAAATTGATTCTTTTCATTTTTCATTTTCCCATAAATTCATAAGAAAATATAATTTTAAAGGCCATTTTTTGTATCTTGCTGTTTTTTTTATTTTTATTTACTGTTCACATGAATTTAAAAGTATTTTATTTTACATTTATGAAAGAGCTGACATATTGCACTTTAAGACAATTCCGAATCTTTTTCATTTATATATGCAATTATTGAATTAGAATTCTGAAAACATTTTTTCCATCCTTGCTGATGTCAATGTTTGTGTAACACTTAAGTGACAACACGTGTTACTTTCATTCATAAACTAAATCATGAACCAGTTAATGCCTCAGCAAAATTGTATTTGGAATGTAATGTTTGTGGAGTTTTTATCATGTCCTTGATATTTAAGAGGAATTGATGTTCCATAATTAATCAATATCGGATTGAATTGAAGCGAATCGAATCGGGGAAAAAAAAAATCGAATCCAACTGAACTCATGTGAATCAAAATTGAATCGATTGAGGAAATCAGAATCGATACCCAGCCCTATTGCACCAACCAAAAAGATATCCCATAATTCTATAAATGATTACCCAATGATGTTACTTCCCCCTTGAGCACTTTTCTGCTGAGAGAAGAACCTCCTGGATTAAGATGAACACACCACCGTGTCGTTGACTGACGTACGCGGCCCCCTCTTCCGTAGATCCGTTGAATCGGACATTCATTAAGGATGTGGTCTCGTGATAAACGGTAGAGGTTGGAAGCGCAGCCCACTGCTGCACTTCCTGCCTCTTGCGCTTTTCATTGCTAGCCTTTTGATTTCACTTTTGTGTAAGCCCCCGTGATGCACCGTTGTGGGCTCGTGCATGCGTGTTTTCAGTGGCACTGGCTTCACGGAAGGCTGGCGAGCTCCTCTATTGCTATTGTGTCTGAGTGGAAAGCCTCAAACACAATAGGCGGGGCGGGGGTGTCTGAGTTGGCCGCTTTGTCCCTTTGCTACAAAGCAACGGGTGGACTTAAGGTAAACAGAAGTAGAAAAAAAATTATTCTGCTGTCAGTCAGTTGTGAATAACCAAAAAATCAGTAGTGCTGCGTAAGATGAATCTGCGCAGACCGACTAATGTTTGCATTAATTAGTCACATAACTGACCGACCCCCGCCTAAAGACATAACTGACATGCAGACCCGCCATTGTTTGCATGAAGAATATGTCACATGACTAACAAATCACTCGACCGCGGACTTGCTTGTCTGTACTCGTGATTTGACATCAACAGTGGCCCGATGGCCTGGGGTATTGTTTTAAAGCACAATGTCTCAAAAAAATAAATAATTATAATAATATTTTTTTTAAGCACAATGTCTATATATTGGGGAGTGGAGAATGTGGATATTATTTTAAGCGGAGTTCAGTTTGGCCTCGAATACACTGGTAAGATGACACATAAGTATTGTTGTGAATCACATAATCTATATACTGGGTAGTATAAAGTGTGGATTTTTTTTGTTTAGCAGCTGCCTCGATCGACCGTATTTGCGTGCATTTTGGTCACTGAGGCTACACACTTCGTTGTTTCATCCACAGGTAGCCCCTTCATATACAGGTATAATCTTGAAAGTTGTTTAGTATTGTTTTAAAGGGGAAGGGGAAGGGGAAGGGGAAAGGGAAGGGGAAGGGGAAGGGGAAAGGGAAGGGGAAGGGGAAGGGGAAGGGGAAGGGGAAGGGGAAGGGGAAGGGGAGTCCCCCCCCCCCAAATAAATAAATAAATCTTGACAATAATATGTTCTATGCAGCCCTACTAGTCTAAATGTGGTATTCTGGATAATATTGTGTTGGTCAATTAGTGGAATAGGAGTCAAGCAGAAAAAATCCAGCTGTTTTTATCATTTTGCCACTTGCTGTCGACTGAAGATGACATCAATCACCTTCAGAAAACAGGTGAGCTGTGATTGGTTGTTACCTGAGACCTGAGCAACATTGACAGTCAGTCGAGAGCAAGTGGCAAAATGGCCGGGGTAAAAACTGGCTGGGTTTTGCTTCGTAACTCATCATCCACAAATGTGATATTAATCAGAATGACATGTTGAGACTAGTAAGGTTACACATAACATATTATTGTCAAGAAATGTTTAAAGTTGACTTCCATTTTAAATCAGCGCCAGTGCCGGTTTCTGGTAGGGCCAACACAACTTGGCTCATGCTCACCGTGCCAAAAAGGCTTCATGTCGGACCCTGGGTGCTACATCCTTACTTGGGATATTATCCCTCAGCTTTAAGTTCCAGTAAATAAACATGACAAGCCACCTGGAGGATTCATAGCCTCGGGGCCTCGGGGAAGAAACGAGTGGACATCACAAAACGTTAAGTGTACTACAGCTGCTGGTGTGTTTACAATACACTGTGTGTTTTTTTCTCTCTTCTGAGACATACTGCAAACAATAAAGAACGAGGCCGGATGAAAAAGACACCGCAAGCTCAGATGTGAGGAGGACGTCCCTCAAGTCCTAACATCATTCCTCTGCTGGCCTGAACACGATCAGAAGCATTGACCTACTGTACATTTACAAGCAAAATTTGCTCAGAAAAATTGTATGAATGTATTCCCAATAGTCTATTTTCTTTTTATGTCATAGCATTTCTCTTGGCTGCACTGCTTCCAGTGCATCTATGTACAATGGATATAAAAAGTCTAAACGCCCATGTTCAAATGCCAGATGTTTGTGATATTTAAAACAAAATTAGGCCAAGCTAAATTTTATAAAAAAAAACTTTTTAATGTGACCTATAACCTACACGAGTCAATTTAATTTACATATAATGGATTTAAACGAGGGGTGACAAAATTGCATTAATTTAAAGTTCCTTTAACGTCACAAATTTTCTTAACGCGTGATTTATGATTGGCCGTCATTTGGAAAGCCTGTACTGGGGGAATTCCAGTCGCAACGCGTCCGCGTCAAAATAATAATACTTTATTATAATAATATTTAATCATAATTAATATATAGATATTAGGGGTGTTTAAAAAAAATCGATTCGGCAATATATATCGCGATATTACAGCACACAATTCTCGTATCGATTCATATGCAGCCAAATCGATTTTTAAAGATCAATTATTGATGGAAATATTCAACAAAATGTCTTACTTCGGGTCAGGTTTCACATTTTAAGTATGGAAGAATGTTATATTGATGGAACATTACGCCTTAATATTTTATTTCAATGCTGTTCAAACATGAAACCGATTCCAACCGGTTTGTTTAAATACAGTGGCTCACAGTTATAAGCCTGAAGTACATTTTCATACAAATCTTACAGCGTACATGTACAAGTTTACCGATTAGTATTTTTAAAATGTTAGTTTAAAAAAATCGCAATAATTGACTTATCGATTAGTATCAAGATTAATCGGTATCGAATCGAATCGTGACTTATGAATCGTGATACAGATCGAATCGCAAGGTACTAGGCAATTTACACCCCTAATATATATATATATATATATGTATGTGGAGACGAGACTGGGGTCAAGTTGTATTTTATAATTTGAAAAATGCGCAGAATTTCACAATATACCTCATGTTAAAGATTAGATAGCTCTTAATATAAAAACAAAAACGCACTGATCTGTCACCGTCATACAAATGCAATTATGCCATCTCGTGGCAGAAAAATGACCTCAACAAAAATCAATATCACACTAGTTTCTTTACAGTACAGTTCATCTTTTTTTATTTTAACTCAATTTTATGAAAAGCCATTAATGATGAAAAAAATAATTAATCACCTGAGACCCCTTTAATTTAAACATAGCATTTTTGTATCATATTGATGTTTCCATAACTGCAACATGATATTGGCGTCGGGACGGCCCAGCAACCGAATGCAGTGCCGTTAACACGATGACAGCTTGGTGGGGGTTGCGCCGGCACGACTCGCGGTTTAGAATCTGACGAAGGGCCTAATTTGAGTGAGTAACACTTTCCCCTCCTTCGCAAGGTGCTTCGCCCCGCAGCTGCCTGAGTGCAGTTAAAGCCGAACGGCTTAAACTACTGCGGTGGTGCTGGAATGAATAAGGGGAGCATATGTTCCCAGTAAAAGCGCCTTAGGTGCAGATATAAAAAATGAAGAACAACACTTTCCCGGGAATTGACGAATCAACCCTGCTATTAAAAGAAACTTGAGTCAATGACTGGCATGATGGCGTGAAAAGAAGAAAAAAAAAAGGGCTCCAATCTGTTACTAGTTAAGTTCCCTTTAGGGTCTTGCGTGCACCGTGTGCCTTGGCAGCAGGCAAAAGCTCTAAAACTTATTTTAAGATCTCTTCTCTCAACTCATTTTTGGTTGATGAGTTGGCAAATCTGGCGCGGCGTTTCGTCCTCGTGCTTTTTCCCAGTAAGTCTCAATAGTTGAGTTGAAAAGAGGTGAGCGAGGACAAACTGCTTTTTTGCTTCTTGCTCCTAACGCTTCGCGTCGATAATAAACATGAGTTTCGATGTCGAGTCCGCCCGGCCTATTGATCGTTGAGTTCTAAAAGCTGCGCTTGGGCGCGCGCGGACGCCAGGCCGCCTGCACAAACAGAACATTTGGGTCGCAACCGCAGCGACGATGATCAAGTAGGCTTTGATTTCATATTGATGAGAATCCAGAGCCACATGAATGACTATCTCTGCTTTCCAGCTGCTTGCGTTGGTTGCGAGGGCCCATGCGAGCTGGTACCGACTATTTGCCTGCCTGGTTTTCCTCCTTTCCAAAGGATTAATCACCCAGATGTTTCCTTGTTTTGCTGTTGGCCCTTTCTCACATTACATATCAAGTCGAAACATCTCTCTCTCTCTCTCTCTCTCCCCCCCGTCCTGGCTCGCTCACTCTCTCGTACTGCAATGTGTTTTTTGTTAATGACCTTAGTGAGTAGCGGCGGAGGCCCAGGAAGAAGTCAGATTTCGATTTCACTCGCCGTGATTTCAAGCAGACGCGTTTAATTCGATTATTATGTTTTTCCACAGCGCAGCGCGAAAAGCCAGTTTGTACTCCCGTGCCGCATGTGCTTTTATTTTGTAAAAGATCACTTCCTCGCATTGAGTCATCACCCGAGACCTCTGCTGCTTATTTACAGGAAATATCCAGCTGCCAATCTCTAACTCTTTTAGTGCGTAAAAACATAAAATAAAATAAAAAATCCCTCGATCAGCTTTAAGAGTCGTCACCTGAAATGGTTTCCCAACAGAGGTGAGAATGCCGCGCGGTGACTGAACGACCGTCCCTGCACCCTGAGCCACGTATATGTAAATAGTCATGAGAATAAAGCAAACACATTGAATGTGATGCGTGTCACTTTCTCCAACTGGTCCCCACAAAGATAGATGTTCAACAAGCCAATACACAGGTAAAATTCAACCCTGTAACGCGACCCTGACCTCTTGACACTTAAGCCGCCCTGTAACACAATCCTAAACTATTACAGTGTCACACACACACGCACACACGCACACACCACGGCACAGCATATGCAGGGCCGGCGCTGTGACGTCACCGAGCTCCTTTGCTATACGGCCACCGGCCATATGGTGGCCAGGGGCGACCTCGGTAATTGATGGTATCTGTCGATTTGTCCATGAAGAGGAGGCCGGGGGGGCCCTGAGATGGCCCTGACCTAAAACATACAGAGATCCAGCATTTGGGAGGGGGTGGAAGCGAGATGCTAGTGTTTCAGCCCCCCCCCCCCTTGCCTATTCATCCATACAATGAGTTAACTCCCCCTACTCCCACACCGCACACCACAATTGTACTTGCGCTGGCTGATAAAGGCTCTTCTCTCACGTTCTACATCCCCGACAACCCCCCCCCCCTCCCCCAATCTGTAGGCTAGAGCGATGGGGGTTTGTTGGGGAGGCTTCTGTGTCCGGAGTGTTCGCCGGCGCGCGTTATCCCCCGTCTTTCGGCTGCCGTCGAGTTAACCCCCGGATGGGATTCTTTGGGCCGGCCAGATGGCGCGTCTCCGGACGGGGGATCGGTGGGCACTGCCAACACATGCCAGGCGGCCTGGCGCGCTATTTAGCAGCTTTGACTTATGGAAACCGAGCCCCCGCTGGACACGGAAGCGGGCCTATCGGTGACAGTCTCACAAATGTCAAGGAGTTGATTATCTCTGGAATAATGACATACGTGGCGGCACGGTGGCTGACTGGTTAGCACGTCCGCCTCCCAGTGCAAAGGTTGTGAGATCAAGTCCGGGCTTCGGCCTTCCTGGGTGGAGTTTGCATGTTTTCCCCGTGCTTGCGTGGGTTTTCTCCGGGTACTCCGGTTTCCTCCCACATTCCATAAACATGCATGGCAGGTGAATTGGACACTCCAAATTGTCCATAGGTGTGATTGTGAGTATGGTTGTTCGTCTCTGTGTGCCCTGCGATTGGCTGGCAACCAGTTCAGGGTGTACCCCGCCTACTGCCCGAAGCCAGCTGGGATAGGCTCCAGCAACCCCTGCGACCCTTGTGAGGACAAGCGGTACAGAAAATGGATGGATGGATGGATGGATAATGACATACGTAGATCCTGTAATGAGACACATTTACATTTTGACCCGTCGTCCACCTACTTATGACACAGCATCAGGAGCAACTGGGGGTCCAGTATCTTGCTCGAGGATATTTCGACATGGTCATGACGGCCTGGCATCGACCCCGCACCCTTCAGGGTTACGAGATCACCACTCTACCACTGAGCCACGCCACCAACCTTAATCTGGATTACCGTAATGCACTTCATTTTGGAGTCAGCCAGTCCTCTCAAGCATCTTCAATTGGTCCAAAAATGATGCTGCTTTTCTTAAAACACATTTTTATTCTTATTATCTATTACTTGCTGGAGTGTGGTTATTTAATTTTGCATTGTACTCTTTGTCCCCAGTGTTGACTGAAAAGTGCAATCTGCGAATGTGACTCTCCTTCCATTACTGTAAAAATCCATAAAAATGATATAGCGAAGAATCCTGTGAGAGACATGTTCTAAAAAATTTAAATAAAAAAAGCTAGCTATAGCGGGTGCATGAACGCGGAACCGCGATATATCTGGCAAGGCCACTTGATTTAATTACACCTTGGCGATCCAAGGCTCGACGAGAGGAGTGTGAACGTACACAAACACTCATCCCAGTTCTCAGGGTCTGATGCGCGTGTGTTTGTGAGTTTTTCCACCGCGGCGCTCCCCGCACGCCGCCCTCCCCATCACCAGGGGTGAGGCAGAGGTGCATAGGACAGGGTGAGGGTGAAAGCGTGGGAGAGGGAGAGAGAGAGAGAGAGAGAGAGAGAGAGAGAGAGAGAGAGAGAGAGAGAGAGCCAAGCCAGTCTCATTCCCACAGCCCGGACTATCCCGCAACAAAGACGTGCGTGCGGGGGGCGCGGCGCCCCCATAGGGTGGAGCCCGTCAGCGCACACATGTATGAACAAACACACGTATGAATAGACACGCACACACGACAGGGGCCCAAAGCCGCACCCGCAAAATATGTCATATTTGCACAGGAGGAAAGTCATTTATGGGTTCATCCCATGACAGTTGAGCCATAAACCACAATAACACTACCTACCATAAAATGTCTGTGTTTGTTCTTGGCGCTTTTATAACCGTGAGATTTCCAAGATGACAAATAAGTCTTATTCTTGACATACACAAAAATCTTACAATACAGCTTACTGTGTGCTGCTGTAACTCTTTGAAGCATTCAACAGACGGAGGCTCTTTTTTAAAATCGGGCAGCGGCGTAAGTTCTCGTTGGTAATATAGTATGTCATTTTCCTAAAAGTGTCAGAAATTGGATGGCCAGCTGTTACAAGTAGACCCCATGTTGAAAGTACTACATCTCAAAGTTCCTTGACATACTGTATGGTGTCTGTAACATGGCTCAGTGGGTAGAACACCTGATTTCGGCTATGGGAGGCTGGGAATGAATTCCTGTTCAGGGACATTCTAATAGCTGAATTTTTCAACTCAATTTTGGAACAAACCTTAACATGACCTCTTTAAAACCCCAGGTCACACATTCTGACAGCTAAATTTTCCCAACACACTTATTTAACAATTGACAAAAATCGTGTCCCGACATGGA
Source organism: Leptonotus elevatus (assembly GCF_054856555.1). NCBI lineage: Eukaryota > Metazoa > Chordata > Actinopteri > Syngnathiformes > Syngnathidae > Leptonotus > Leptonotus elevatus. Next base: position 4,898,766 of record NC_141242.1, read on the forward strand.
AGCCAAACCATGCTTTGTAACCTTAGTTTGAAAATCTGACTCACATTCTGGCAGCTGAATTTGTTAAAAATGGTGAGCCTGTATGGAGAGCCAAACCCTCCTTTGAAACCATACTTTGAAACTGTGACTCCTTTAAGTCCTGAGGACACACATTCTGACAGCTGAATTTTTCTACTCAATTTTGGAACAAACCTTAACATGACCTCTTTAAAACCCCAGGTCACACATTCTGACAGCTAAATTTTTCCAACACACTTATTTAACAATTGACAAAAATCGTGTCCCTACATGGAAGCCAAACCATGCTTTGTAACCTTAGTTTGAAAATCTGACTCACATTCTGGCAGCTGAATTTGTTAAAAATTGTGAGCCTGTATGGAGAGCCAAACCCTCCTTTGAAACCATACTTTGAAACTGTGACTCCTTTAAATCCTGAGGACACACATTCTGACAGCTGAATTTTTCTACTCAATTTTGTAGCAACTGTTAAAAATTGTGACTCTGTAACAGGATGTCCAGTTGTGGGGAAAGGGGATCCCTCGGTAGTAGACTCTTGATATGGTTGAGGTACGAGGGTGATTAGAATGAAGCACCTGTGGGACTTTGGCATCTATCGCTTTGTCATAGTGGTCATTGCGCAGGTTTTTTTTTCCAACCATGGGTTTTAAATCCAGGCTAAATTTGCTACACCCCAGAGTTTGTCGGGTCGGAAGGGGAATGCTCTGTTACGAGGACCCACAATCTGGATGAGAGTCGCGTCGGTGTCCCCCGCTCAACAGGTAAACTCACCAAAAGGTTCAGCGGCAAGAAGTAAGGACTGCATTATGTCAGCCTGAGTGTTTTTCCCCCCAGAGATTTCTAACCTATTTGCTCTACGAGATGGAGAGAGCAATAACTAGATAGACGCGGAGAGGAAAGAAGATTCCTCATTAGTATGAGGTCTCAGGCATCACTCAGGCCTGCAGGCTTTGACAATTGAAGGCAATAAAGGGGCGAGGCTTGGCGGGGGCTCAATTAACCACTGCTGGGGCAGGAGGAGTAGTGGGGGGGGGTGGGGGGACATGGACCAGGAACCTGGCCTCTATAGAGAAGGAACAAGAGAGCTGCAGAGAGGGGGAGGTCTGGCAATTTGTTCAGCTGTCTGTCTGTCACAGAATTGGCTGGTTTGTCTCACCATCATCCTCAGGGTAACTATTGACTTGAACGTCACTTCGAGTGTCCATAGAGGAAGAGAAAAAAAAAAAAAGCAAGACATGACCATTAAGTGGTTTCAAGGTAGCCATTATTTTTCCTCATACGTCTTCTCCAAATAACGTCTCTTGTGGTCTTGTTTTTCAAAAACGTGGAGAAGTCCCACGCTGCCAAGGCCAAAAAAGAAATCACTTTGACACAAAACACCTCCACAAGACATCTCTCCCTATTCAGTCAAAATACGACTTCAGCCAAGCCTGCGTCAATATGGTGCTTATGCTCGTGCAAACACACCCGAACCGAAGCGGAGCCAAAAAAGCCAACAGTGCTTCTGTCGGGGGACAAGTTCGCCAACCCCGCAGCGCTGCTATCCATTCCCGGTGACAGTCATTTGTGTACCTTACACTCTCAGCACCAGCCAGCTACGACCATTCAAATTCAAATTGAAAAGCCAGCGGGGGGACAATGCTTCGGGATCTGCTAAGAGCAATTAGTAGTGGACTCCTCCAGTGTCTGGCCCAGAGACTTTTAGCCCATCATGCAGAGGCATTGACCCCTTTCAGACACACCAAAAGGACGAAGAGAAAGGATGTGCAGAGAGAGAGAGAGAGAGAGAGAGAGAGAGGGAAAAAAGATGGCTGCCTAGCGACACTGAAACAAGAGGAGGGAAGTCGACTGGCAGAGTTTGGACAGTGTGTTGGTTTTCCTGTCCTTACTTTACACAAGGAGACAAGAGCTGGAGTGTGATGGAGCGAGTGTATGTACGCCGAGTCAACAAGGAATACAAATAAAGTCAAAATTAAGACACGATATAACGATTGCAATGAAATGGCAATATGAACACAGGTTTTTGAGAAAAACACTGCTAAACAAGACATAATGACTTTTTAAAACTTTTTTAAAAACACAACACATTTGCCTGTACCTGAAAGTAACGGAACAGCTCGATTGTCTTTGTGTGTGTCGCTGGCCTAAGTGAAGAGAAGAAGGCCCATTCGAGAAGTAAATGCAGTTGTCTGTGTTTACATTTCTTCATCAAGTCCCTATTTCCTGAGGTAAAGAGATTTTCTAATAGTCTGTTTTAGGGGTTATAAATTACAACTTGTGGGATGCTCAGGTAAAGGCTTATGACTCAGTGTCACTTTAGCTCAAACACAACAACTCAATTTTGTAACAACTGTTAAAAAATTGTGCCCCTCATGGAAGCCGCCCTGCATGGGAGTCAAACCTCCTTGAGAACCAAAGAGGTGTCTGCATGGCTCAGTGGGTAGAACACCTGATTTCGGTTATGGGAGGCTGGGAATTCATTCCTGTTCAGGGACATTCTCATAGCTGAATTTTTCAACTCAATTTTGGAACAAACCTTAACATGACCTCTTTAAAACCCCAGGTCACACATTCTGACAGCTAAATTTTTCCAACACACTTATTTAACAATTGACCAAAATCGTGTCCCTACATGGAAGCCAAACCATGCTTTGTAACCTTAGTTTGAAAATCTGACTCACATTCTGGCAGCTGAATTTGTTAAAAATGGCGAGCCTGTATGGAGAGCCAAACCCTCCTTTGAAACCATACTTTGAAACTGTGACTCCTTTAAATCCTGAGGACACACATTCTGACAGCTGAATTTTTTCAACTCAATTTTGTAGCAACTGTTAAAAATTGTGACTCTGTAGTCTGTATGCAAGATAAAGTTCCAAAGGAAGGTTTACTTTGAAACCATGACCGGGCTCTCACATTCTGACAAGCTAAATTTTTCAATTTTATAACAACTGTTAAAAATCATGACCCATCATGGAAGCCAAACCATACTTTGAAACCTTACAAGGAATCCCTGTCTCCTCTAAAACCCAATGTAACACATTCCGACAGCTGAATTTTTCCGATTCAATTCTGTAACAATTACTAAAAATCGTGACCCTGTATGGAAGCCAAACCCTTGGAGGGAAACCTTACTTTGAGACCTCTTTAACCTCCCGCTGTCCAAATCTCGGGTTCGACAGCATATTTCACAAGAAATTGCTGCTGCTGCTTGCATATAAAACCAGATGTTTATGCGTTATCAAACCACAGTTGGCATCTGAAACGAGTGAAGTCCCTCGGAGCAACGTATCCTGCACCAAGTACCAACCCTGGAACTGGTCCTCAAACCCCTTTTGTATTTGGTACTGAGCCAAGCTGCATGATTGAGCTCGGGGTCAAAAGATACGCATCTTTCCTGGGAGCCCATCCAGGCCTAAAAGTACAGCGCGTTTTGAAATAACCAAAGCACAATCGGATCTATTGTGTACACGTGAGATTGTGCAGATGTTTGTCTCCTCCAATGTCAGCCGTCACCCCCCCAAAGACCTCCTCCCGTTCATATCCAGTCCAACCTGCTCTCCAGCTGCACTTCACTACGTCGCCGGTGTTTACTTGACCTCTCTATCTGTCCATCACAGGACGTGAGCGCCATAGGGATGGGGGAGGAGTCTGACGTGTGTTTTTCCCAGTACCCACAAATAGCAGTCTGAACGACGTCTGTGCGGTGTGTGGGTGCTGTCTGTCTCCTCTTTGAGTGATGATCCCAAAAGAAACACCCGGGGCTTGTATGCGTCTCTCCGCAGCGCCGACACGGCCCTCTTCAGCGACGTCTCTCTCTATACCCTTCCGCGAGGTCAAACGCAGGTCGCGGCGATAAAGGCTGAACTTGTGACACTCGTCCCGACGCATGAGACGGCTCATTGTGCAGCGACAGATAGCAGACACAATGAGCCCTCGCGGCTGAGGCCGAGTATTCGCTGTGTTTCTTTTTCTTTGGCCGAGGTGGCGTGTAGGGATTCTCCTTTATGGTTGGCTAGTGACCCTTTAATCACCCAGAGCTGCTCCCCCCTTCATCAGATGTTTGTCCAAATTTCATATCAATGCAAATGAGGTTGCAGAGGACTTCATTTGAGAACACTTTGGCTGATGATTTTTTTTTTTTTTTTTTTTTTTACAAGAGCATAGGGTGGCGAACTACAGAACGCACTGTTCTGACTATGCTCTTTCTCACGCCATTTGTTCAACACTGAAAATTCAGCTACACTTTGGCTATGTACAAACAGCGGCGTGCATAATAGACATTTAAGTATTTTTATCCACATGCAAAGTGCATTTTCAACAGTATAGCAGTGCAATTAGGGAAACATACAGTTCCTTCCAAATGTGTTCTATTGTGGCTAGAAATTTTTTTTTTTGAAGATTTTACGGGCATTGCTGTCCCTAAGGATTTTGAACGCTATCCTATGCATGATGGTTCATTAAGCCGAGCCACATGAAAAGTTCAGTACATCTTCTGTGTCACCTTTTCTGTAATTTATTATCTGAAAAACATCTCTTCTGTATTATTGTTTCTGGTATGAACGACAACACGACTGACTTAAGACATCATACTTGAGATGCTTGAGATAGTTGGTGTCAAATATATCAAGGCATTTTCCTCATGGGTGTAAAGGATTTGCTGTCCTTCTGCTCCCCATTTGTTTCTAATAACCAAACATTATCGAACCTTGTGACTTTGTTGTCCTATTCTACAGAAGCGTGGAAATGCCAATGTGCAGTAAACATTTTTGACTGGCAAATACGTTCGATAATTTATAGGAAAACCATGTCGACAGAATAACAATGTTTACTTACTTTCCAACATATTGGTATCATTTAGGCCAAATGCTAAAAAAAATAGCTTTTTTTTTTTGTTGACTTGCTAAAAGGCTAAAAGGAAAAATACCCTGAGGAAGAAAATGCTATGTTTTTAGCATTTAGCCTGCAAGTACATTCAAACGTACTTGCCAGTCAAAAATGTTTACTCCGCAATGGCAGTTCCACGTTTCCGTACTATTTTGACAGTCCTTTGGGAACAAACAAACTGAATAATAACACTGGAACGATGTAGAAGTTCTAGTCTGGCATTGGTTAACTCGATGGAGCCGATACAAGAGGCGGATTTGGAAAAAGTTCCCATTAATCAAAAAAGGGATTGCCCCTGCATTCGTGTCTTACATGTGTCACCGCCGAGTTCTTGCAGCCTTGGACGCTCAAATAGAGTTGGAGAAGCAGCAGGTGCACGACCGCACATCTTCAGACTTATCCTCAGCGCAAACTTCAATTTGCGTCACGAGCTCGCTCGCTCATAATCCACATCGTCTTTTTTGCTCATTTATCAAAACAACCGCAAGGTTGCCTCGGCAAACCAGGTGGCTAAAAGGAAAAAAGAAAAAAAAAAAACATTGTTTGCCCCCCCCCCCCCCCCCCCCACGCCTTCCCCCCTTGACACACAACAACTCATCACTTTTGCCTCGCACAGCTGTGTCCGTCGACTTTTACCATCTAATGCATTTAATAACCATGACCTTCACGCTCAGCCTGTCAGACCTTTTATTAGAGCGAGAGCCAGAAAGGCAATAAAAGGCCACAGATGGACGAGGGACAGCCCCGCCGAATAGCCCGCAAACAGAGGCGCTTTCTGCATGCCATCACGTCTGCCGACGACTTCAATGACTTGGCGTTGGCTGACAGATGTCTGGGCCCTCCGACGAGCATAAATCCAAAATGTCTTGATGTTTTTTTTCTGGATAGCAGCGTGTTTGAAAAAAAAAAACCCCAAAAAAAATCAAAAAAGGCTCTCTCAGTCAGCTGCATCGCAAAGCAACGCACGCTGAGACTCTGCTGACGGACTAAAAATAATATCTAGGTTACGACGCTTTGCCAAGCCTCAAACACAGCGTAGTCTTTAGGAAGTAGTCCTTTCAGCGGGTCGCCATGGCGACCGACCACATGCACAAGTCAGACAAGGGTGAGTGGTCAAAAAGGAGCAGTCGGGCCGCGTTGTCTCCTCGACTATAATAGGTCTAAAACACAGCCTTGGCTTAACGAAGCGCAGATGTGTCGGAGATAGCGGCTTTGCAAACACGGGTCAAGCGGCGGGCATCTGATGAGCCAAAACTAACCGAATCACGACATTAGTACCAAACCGCGGAGGAGAAGGGCTTGTTTTTCATATACGCTGCCGCCAATGTGCCAGAGTGACCTCAGCGAACCTCGGTGACGGTTTGCGCAACCTCACGCGAAATATGATTCATGCGATGAATCAGTATGCAAAGACGGAGATGAATGAAGCACTGTTTTGCGTTCCGGTTGTGTGAACTTGCAACTTTGTAACCAATATTTAAGGGAAAACCCGCGCCATGGTTAAGGCCTACTGGTTTTCAATGATATCGGAGCCAAGACCTCTGTCATAGTTTGTGCCACTTTTCCGTGAAGTTTGGTTCGGTTTTCCGCTTCGAAAGAGGACCCACGGGAAAAGTGCAAAAAACTGTACCACGATGACAACGAGATGTGCTGACACGCAACATCATTGACGGACAACGAGGGTTTCCGCTATTTACTTTTCAGCAAGGAGACAAATTCTACTCGCGAGGGGGGGACTGAGAACAATATCCAAGTTGACTTTGGACGAGATACGACGGACAAACCGTTCACACTGAAATTCACACCTGTGTGCGTAGGTTTTCTGACCGCAAAATGATGCCCCTTAAACAAACGCATTCAACTAACTATTCAACTATCGTCTCTCTATCGGCGGTCCGACATGCCACGCAATATTGTCACGGGTGGAGGGGTTGCGCATTGTGGGGGTCTTCCAAGTTAAAACTGCCCCAATTACAATCAGATCGATGCTTCTTCTTAAACACGCCATTCATCCGGTATCAGCGGCGGCGGAGGGTTGTCTTGTATTATTGTATTTTTTTATTTCAATTGTATTTTAAAGCCTCCGCCATCACAATCTGATGCCCCTTCGGCGTTCAGCCAGGAACGGCGACGGCCGACATACTCCGAAGGCACTTTCATCACGGAGGTCGTTATTGACTTCTGAAGACAGCCTGCCAAAAATCATAGTTTTTCGGGCCTCTACTTTCTTTACAAGTGTCTCCAGCTCACATCGGTGTTTTTTTTTTTTTTTCATTTGTGCCTCATGCTTTATAATGTGATTATCTTAACATGCATCGTAATCATTCCCACCCGCAAAGCCCTGTTTATACTAATTAGCATTTTTTATGTACGGGCGTGGAGAGGGAGGAGTCTGGTACTCTTAACATGTCCGCATTGATTGAGATGCATGCAAGGAATGTGTTTGGAATCGTACATACGCACAGATCCGTACACATCTGGATTTGTTTGTGCGTGTAACGTTTTCTGGAAATGGACGTACAGCGTGTTTTAGTATGAAAGCCACGCAAGTCTTCGTACATGAGGCCCCTGAACTTGGACTCGGACCTTGTGGACTCGGACTTGACTTGGACTCGGACATTTGTAAATCGGACTTGACTTGGACTCGGACATTTGTAAATCGGACTTGACTTGGACTCGAGACCTACGTGACTCAAACTTGACTTGGACCCGATAAAGACGGAATTGATTACAGCCCTGCGCATTGGGTTAAGTGGCACAAACCCGCGATCGTTTGTTATACTCAGAATCTGCGATGTTACTAACTGTAACTGATCTGCATCATCGTGCGGTTAGTGAAGAAAGCTTCCGAAGATTTGTCCGCAAACAAACAGGCAAGAGGTTAACTTCCCTATCAGCATTTTCCATTACAGTTACAGATAATCCGTTCCGTTCCGTCTTCAATTCCGCTTATTCCGGGGTCGGGTCGCGATGTGGGATAAAGAACTTGTTCAGGACACCGCTGCTCATTCATCTGCCCTTCAACCCATACTTCATTGCTTTCACAGTGGTTTAATGCACTCCAGCTGAATCACTTGGATGGCTCGTGGCCACCTGTTGACAGGTTCGAATTGTTGGACGCCTGGGAAACTCTACCCCTTCCTCAAAATGCGTAGTGACGTCGCCCGGAGGCCGGACCTGAGCGCTACCCTGGCAGGCGTCCAGGTGCGAAAAGGTCCAACTGCGTAAGTGTGAAGCAGAGAGCGGCTGACTCGGAACATACTTTCTGCATTTGCTCAGTCTGAACAAACAAGGCCAATGCTTTATACCTGCTTGAGAAGCGGAGGTGACGGATGCTGACCTACGTGGCGAGTGACATGTCTGACTTGTAAAGCGCAGTTAAATAATCCAAACTTCATTGTGCATGAATTTCCTGCTCCACAGAATGTTTTTTTTTTTTTAAGCTGTTGCATGAAGCAGACAGTTTTGTTTACGTATACAACAAATATTGACATTGAATATGTCAACCAACAGTCTGAAGGCTCTAGAGGGGAAAATGGCCAAGCAAAAATAAAACAGGTAACAGGTTCTTCGTTAGTCTTTATGTACGCAGTCATTCCCATGACGACAGATACGAAAGATGTCAGATGTGTCGGAAGATCGAAGGTTCGTAGTTAGTGGAAGCGAAATAAAAAAAAATAAAATAAAAAATAAAAAATAAAAATAAAAAATAAAAAAAGAAGAAAAAAAAAAAGTTAGTGGAAGCGACAAGTCATGGAAACCCTCACAAAGGGAGTTTATCAATAATGTTTCAGAATAGTATGAAAATAAAATGAGGCCAAGTCTAAGGGCTATATTTGAATTGAGACGGTCGGCACTATGACACGATCGTACGACAGCTACAACACTTTCTGGCTCGGCCTGCTGTTTAATTCTGCTAACGTGAAATTAAACACTGTGGTTTGGTTATATCCTATATCAGTTCTATTTAGCTCGTTTTTTCCACTTCCGAATACTGCCATTGGAAACGGCAAAAACCCACGCCACGTTGAACGCATCAGTCGGAACCAGATTTGCCAACAAGCCAACAATGGAGGAAGGCCGAGGGTTTCCTGTATTTACTTGACAAGTTATGCTTGAGAAGACTTGAGGGCACCAAGAAAATAAGACTACCGCAGCAAAGTTAAGACCGCGGAGTACAACACTGCGCAGGCACGCACACAAAAGCACGGGTACGAGCCCAGCCCATTGTATAGTAATTACCGCACTGTTGGTCACTTTGTATTTACTTGACGGCTCTCCGAACCGTTTGTACAGCTGTCGTTGACTGTTACCCTGACATAACGTAAAGACTCTTTTGCTTCTTTCACGTCGTTCTTTTCCATAGTTGCTTGTTACCGCCAATAACTAATAATAATTTAAAAAAAAAATGCACTTTTATTTGGATCCATGTTGACACTAAATGGGTTGCACTTTGGCCAAGTCACACGTGAACGCTCGTTATGTCGTTTTTTGGTCGGCCTTCGCACAAACAAACGGTAAGAGAAACGCAACCTTCCTGGCAAGGCGGATAATAAGAGACTTGAACAAGAAATTTGGCTCAGCTCCGCTAAGTGTCAACGGAATCGGCCTCGGTAACAGCTCTCAGCTCCAGGTAGCGAGGTGAGCCAAGGTTGAGTTGACTGCAGCAGGTTACGACAACACATGGTGTCTTTTGAACGGCGCCGTACAGCTGCGGAGAAAACAGATTCCCATTTGGCAACGGCGGGCGCCAAAATAATTCCCCAATAGCGCGTTTACATGGACGCAGAGTTGAAAGCAGACGTCCGCTAAGTATTTTTCTTTTCTCTGCAAACAGAGAGAGAGAGAGAGAACTGGCCCGACATAAAAGCCATACGTTCACTCAAAAATGCATCTAGTGTGGAGTAAAGGTGTCATTCCAAGAGTCTTCAACAAGGGAGAACTACAGTTAACCTCTCTCGGCGCAAATACACAGCGCTTTGAGTAAGTCATCCACCAGGCCAGCCGGCAGAGTTAGGAAGATGGGGAGGGGTTGATGGTTGCAAGCAGAAGGGGGGGGGGGGGGGCTCGCCCAAGTGAGAGGTGCAGCTGTGCTACTGACAGATCGGTGGAGGGCGGCATGCCGCAGGCCTCTCCAGACACGCGGGCACATCAAAAGCTGCCAGGCCCCACCCTGGGGGGCGCTCCCTCTGCCGCCCGGTAGCTCCCTGGCCCGCCGTGACTTTGCCGTGATTTTCCCATCAAAGGTTATAAATGTTCAGGAAGGAAGGGCATTCCGGAAGATACGATTAAAACCGCACATTGTGGGAAGGGCGGGGGGCAGCGTTTAGTGGTCTGACCAGGTGGAACATTTTTAGGGATATTCAACTTTCGGGCGAAAATTTCAGGATGAGCCAAAAAGGATCTTCAACTTTTATAGGTGATTTGATAAATGTCTGAACACATATGCCCAACTGTTCTGTACTTTTCACGCGACGGCAAAATTCACAACAGGTGTTCAGACAATGAATGGACCGTTTCCGGGGCCAATGAGAATTGGTATTTCAACAGTCCTTTTTTAAAGGGTAAAGCCATGACATCACAGAAGTACCTCACAATTTTGATTCTTCAAACAGGATTTTCTCAGAGGGCAGCAGCAGCCACTAACCTCAGGGTGTCAGAAAGTGTCATCAACAGGTTGCAAACAAAGAGACTGAAGGCTTCTCAAAAGAAGAGCATGGAAGTGGATGTCCTTGGAAATGAAGTCAGTTCATGGATCAAACACCTGTTGGGATTTTTTGCTGTTCAGATTCTAGTTAAAGAAGTTGTGCAAAAGTTGGACATTCAAAGGTTTAGAGAAGGACACAGGAAGATCACCTGTAAAGGTTATAGCGCATTTTAGGTTCATTCTAAAATTCCCCAAATTCCTAACGTTTTTGGGACTTTTAACTTGAGCATGTTTGTGAAGAAGAAACATTGCTTTCATTACATTACATTGAGCTACATTCCCTTTGCTACTTTTATTTGTATCTATCCATTATTACGGCTATCATAAGTATATGCAAACTGTCCCACCAAAAAAAATAATTAAGGTGTTTGTCACATAAAACAAACTGGACTCAGTCCTCTTTCAGTGGACTCATACAAAGGGACCTTGTTCTTTTCGGTTTCACAGCGTCAGTTCTTTAAAGAGGTGGCGTTAGCATCAGGTCGATTACAACACAAGCTCTCCATAGCCTTGAAACAATCTGAACTGACCAAATCTGAAAATTCAGCTCAGTTTAGACTCATGACAGATTTACTTGATATTGAAATACAGTGGAGAGAAAAAAAAAACACATCTAATGAGTAATCTCTCGGTTTGTTTGGACGTTTGGTGTCAAAACACCCTCAGGCACCTCGAAAAAACAAATCCAATCAAGGTCAGTGGATCAGAAAGGGAATTTAGTCCCTTTTCTGTTGGTCGGTCGGTCGTCTTTATGAACAACACAAAATTTACAATCTGTATTTGTTGCTACTGCCCTGACATCTTTTTCCAATCTCCCCTAAATTTGACAAGCGGCACCGCCATTCTTTACATTAATCTCTCTTACAAATACTCACTGTTTCTTCCCTTGCCCCCCTCCCTCGCACGCTACCCTTGGAGGTCACCTCGCAGGTCATTTAATATAAGCCAGCGGCTGGGCAAGCCGCTTCGCACCTGAAGTTGGTCGTCAAGCAGCGGCGAGCGATCCTGAATGGCAGCATTGTTGTCCCCGCGGGGGGGGGGGGGGGGGGGGGGGGGGGGGGGGGGGGCTCAGACAGCAGCGCACCCGCCGACGGCCACAATGGGAGCCTTAAGGGCCTGGAATAATTTGACTAAACGCATGGGATTTGCAACTGTGGATTATCATCGTTCAGCCACGCAACCAACTGACCAATCAGCCCCCCACCCCCCTCCCAAGAGCCCCCCCCCGTTAGAGTAGCATTGTTTTGGATGAAACCATTTTTTTCATTTTTATGATTTTAAGACCTTCTGGTCTTTTGGCTCCATTTCAAATCCCTTTCATGCTTTTGCCACGTTCTGGTGCAAATACGCAATGTTGTTTGGAAGCATTATTTTCCACCTGTGACTTTTCTGCAGCCAATAAGACGCCTTGAAAAAGAACCACTCTCCTGCACCTTCTTGCTGCTCTTGGACGGCGATGGAGAAGATAAGGGGTTTATATTCTTAAAAGGGTGGGGTTGGAGGGGGTAAAGGGCACAGCCTGCCTTTAGAAGAGCTTAAGACCCAGTGTGGCGAATTAAATAGAATACCCAGACAGAATTAGTTCCGAGGCAGACTGGGTCCTATTCTATGAAACGAAACAATTAGATGGATTAAACGCAATAAGTCAGACTGCACGGGCTGCAGCTGCGTTGCCGTTTCCACGACACCCTGGAGGTGGCTGTGAGTCATACGTGGCTATTCAGCAGGGCGGCATGGTTGGACGCAGCGTGCTTCGGTCGGCATTTTTTTCGTTTTCAACCTACAGCTCGACGTTTCGGTACACTTTCAGCGGCGCTTCTTCCCCTCGTATCACTCATGTAAGGTGAAAGTCAGTATGCAACAATCAATAGTGTCGCATTCCTCTTTTGTGTTTACCCCAAGGTATGTACTTTTTTTTTTTACATTATAACGCAACAGCAGGTAGGTCGCATTGAGTGTCTACTGTATTGTCGTCTACTGTACTGCTCTCTGCTCACCATGCATACCACCACCTGCGCTCACCATTCCAGCAGTTTTATACACCTTTTCGTTTTCCAAAATTGCCACTACATTTCATTGATCACTTCAATTGTTCTAATTTATTCCAATACATGATCACTGCATCTGTTTTTTCGCCAATTTTGAATTTTTTTTATCACACAAGTTTATCAGACAGTTTGTCTATCTATTTATATGTGATTTTTTTCTCTCTCTTTATTTTACTCTGCTCTCTGCTGCCAGGTTGACATTGCATATCAGAATCTGTCTCACCAGGAGTGGACTAGTATGTACTCATTAATTGGGAAACAGCATCCAATAGAATAATTTTTGAGGAAATATGGTTGGGGGGAGGGGTCTTTTGTTTACAAAGGAGTTCCATTCATATGCTTGCGACGGTTGTCTAAATTTAGACGTTTAACTCATTCACTCCGAGCTATTCTCACAGACGCAACCCCCTGTTTTACTGGATTTTTACTTATTTTGCAAGGCCCACAAAATATTGTGTTCTATTGCTATAAAAACATGGAACCTACCAAATAAATATTAGAGTCTCTTCTTTCATCAGGAAAAAGAAGTCTATTTGTATCTGTTTCGCAGCAATTAGCATTAGAATATAGCAAAGTTTCATCAATATTCACAAACCTGTTGAAAACACTGGCAAAAAGAGCTTGTTGCAACATGGCCCTGGTTGATCTCTTATACTCTGCTGCCACTTGCTGGCCATTTTTTTTGGTAATAACTACCATTGCTTTAAGCCACCTCTTCAGTTCAGAAGCTACATCAAAGCCTTCCGTATGCTCTAGCATAAAAAAAAAAAACATTAAAAAATGTTATGAATATGTTTTGGGACCATGGCAATATTTAAAATAGAACGTGTTTATACATTTTTAGGAGCAAATGAGTTAATAGTAGTTAATAATTACAGCAAAAATGTGTATGTAAACAATATCTCAGTGGTACAAACATTTGCGGTTTGCATTTTCCATTAAGAGCGCCAACTGCTGCCGGGCGAGTTCTACAAGGGGATGATCACTATCAGCAGTCCGAGAGGTTCCAAGATTCAGTAAGTCCAGACACCCACGGACACTTTCTTTAGGCATTTTGTTGGAGCAACAGAGGAACAAATTGTCCAAATCCACCCGTCCAAATAATCCCCAATGCTGGCATTTCTGCTGTCTGACTGGCAGGTTGACTGATTAACTTACTGATGGGCTGGTTGGCTTTTTGAGCCCCCCCTCCATCATCCACCTGCAGTAAAAAAAAAAAAAGGCCCTTTAGTCAGCGGGGCCTAATTTGATCTGACGCCGCACACCCCTTACACATGTGGAACAGCTCAGCCGCCGCACACACTTTTTTTTGCCATGACGTGTCAAGAAGAGGCGAGACGGGAGAACGGAGAAGAAGCACAAACAACACTTGTTTTATTTTCACCCACCACTGCAGAAGAATTACTGGACTACACTTTCTATTAAAAATAAATAAAAAAATAAACAGCCTTGGTGCCAAGAGAATAATGCTCATTTTGCAAAAGATCCAACAATATCTTTATTATTGTCATATACTCAACAAACATATAAACTTCTGTTTTTGCTGGCATTTTTAGGAGATAAACTTCTTTCGCGTAACACAATATCACAATTTCTCTCAAATATTGTTCACAAACCAGTCTAAATCAGTGATGGTGAGCACTTCTCCTTTGCCGAAATAATCAGTCAGTACTGACTGGTTTTCTGAGCCCCCCCCCACCCCCCAATAAAACCAAACTGCACATTTCAGAGTGGCCTTTTATTGTGGGCAGTCTAAGGCACACCTGTGCACTAATCACGGTGTCTAATCAGCATCTTGATATGGCACACCTGTGAGGTGGGATGGATGATCTCGGCAAAGGAGAAGTGCTCACTATCACAGATCTAGACTGATTAGTGAACAATATTTGAGAGAAATGGTGATTATTGTGTATGTGGAAGACGTTTTAGATCTTTGACAAGCTCACTCGTAATTATCATTTTGGCTTGCAACACAAAGCACAACAAAAACACTACGACAGCTTCCTCTACTGAATTAAAAGGAACTTGTAGGCTCATTTTCCACATTACGATTGGGCCAAACTGTCATTCTGGTACGCAGTCACTTCCTATTTTTTATATCCACACTCAAAACATCTTGAAAATCACCTTTTCTGTTTTTGATACAGTATGCATTTCATTGTTGCTTCTTGGAAAGGGGGAATAAATGTTTTCTAAATTTGACACACCACAGAGTGTTGTTAAAAAAGACTGCCAAATTTGAATGTTTAAAGAAATCATCAAGTATATGCAAACAAAAATCGAAATCATGACAAATGAAGTCGTTCTCGCCTTGTCATCTGTCAATCCAATACCAAAACTTATTTTCGCTAGCATCTTTCCTAAGCCTACACATATTGTAGCTAATGAATGTCTATACAGTAAAAAGTCATTATCGACATCCTCAAATGAAGAATCTCTGAAAAGCAGCACAATAACAGCAAATGTTCACGTAAAAAAACAAAGAAACGTGCGCTTGCAAACAAATCTGATCTTGGTCATTTACGAAAGATTCCAAATGATCTCTCATTTACAAACATACCATACGTCAACATCAACAACCCCATGAACTCTTTGCTCCCATTATGCCTACTCAGCACTCAGAGCCTCCCTGATTTAAGGTGAAATAAAGCAGAGCCCGAAGATAGCGAACGGGAAAGAGAGACCACAAGGTCAGGTGTCGGAGTTGTCTGCGGTTTGCTGAGTCATTGGATTTAGACCGTTTTGTCATCCAGTGAGAGCGGATGCCTTTTCACATAGACGTTCATAGCACTCGCACTTTTGTTGTACTTGAAGATAGAATTGCATATTTTGCAAGTGACCGAGCGACCGCTCTCATTTTTGGTCAAATACTTTCACGGTCTAGTTTGCTGTGCCGATTGACCCCCTCATGATTTTTTTTGCTAGGCGTACATGTTGTTTATGTAAAAAAAAATAATAATAATTTTTTTGGGGTGCAGTAGTCAAGCCAATGTGTCGATAAGTGGGTTCAAACGCGAAAATGCACAAGCTTTTTCAAAAAAAACTCTGCCCCCTACTGCACCGGAATGCAAAATTACCCAAAATCTGCTCACAAATTGCACGGTTCATCTTTCCTTTATTTAAATTGTCAACAACCATTCACCCATGAAACTCAAGATTGGTTCCAAGTGTTGCTCGGGAGGAAAACAAAACAGCATTTTCTTGCGTTTCCTTTTCTTTTTTTTCCCCCCCATCACCAAGAATTAGCAGTGGCCTGTTTCTCTTTCCTCCGTTTAACCCACTCGCTACAAAAGTGCCTCTTAGCCCGTGTCTCTCGACCACGAATAACCCCCCCCCCCCCCCACCCCGCTCACCCCCCCGACGGGTCAGCCCGACTGCGGCCCTCTCTTGCTCATTTGAAGTAATTGCTCGTGGCAGTCAAGGTGTCTGCATAAGGGCCTGTCATAAGCAATCCGCTGGCATGAGTAGGGGCCTTGTGCATGAACCTAATCCAGTCAAAATGGAATGACAGAGAGGATTAACAAGTTACTCAACAGCTAAAATAT
Organism: Leptonotus elevatus; assembly: GCF_054856555.1. NCBI lineage: Eukaryota > Metazoa > Chordata > Actinopteri > Syngnathiformes > Syngnathidae > Leptonotus > Leptonotus elevatus. Next base: position 4,914,968 of record NC_141242.1, read on the forward strand.
AAATGGGTTGGGTGGTCCGTTAAAGCTCAAAAAGTAACAAAACAATGAAGATAATGTTTTTATGTACCAAGGCAGAAAAGCACTATTTTTCTTCCAGACGTAGGCCTACTCTTTTTTTTTGGGGAATTCCAGATATAAGAGCCCATAAGATGTTTTTTTTTTTAACCAGCCGTTTTGACTTCATTAGACAAAACGTTGACAATGATGTGAGAATTAGTTCACTACGATGGATCATACTGTATATAAATATATATTTTAAAAATTCTGTTATTCCAAGTAGTAAATTAATCTGTTGTCCACTAGAATTTATTTTTATTTTTGACAAACAGCATATGTTAGTTCTTCTATCCTTGCCAGCGACGTATAGTGACAATCTTGCCCTTCCCACGAGATGGAAATTAACCTGCGTATCAACTTTTTGTGCGAATTTTTTGTCCAACGTATAATATGTGTATTTTTGGTTCAATAAAAATTGGTAAACGTTGATCCACACACTTAAAATTGGTGGCTCAAAAACAACCTCAATGTCGGTCATAAATTGGACCACTTGAGTCAATTTAACCAAAACTTTGGTTTTGACCCAAGTAGCAGGTCAACCAAAATTGGATTATGTTTGACGCAGCAGTTTTCAGGGTGCAGGAACAAAACTTTAAAAAATAAAATTAAAACTTGGGTCTGGACAATTGAAAACTTTCAATTTCAAGGTTGCAAAACTCATTTTTGTCGCAGGTTCCACTGTAGTTATGATCTTCCTCTGTGGGCTGTTATGATGAAAATCATAAAATGCATAATAAACTCCTCATATTATTACGTTTGCACAATTGCCCAAAACTTGCATTGTTATGCTTTTTTTTACACATCAAATTAAGTATAACAATTACTAATAGCGATAAAAAGCAAAGAAATTTTGCAATTTTCACATCCACATGACACACTTGATTTGCTGCCTTAAGTTTGACAAATATACTACAGGAAGTATGACCCAAAAAAAAAATCTGAGCCTTCAGTAGAAGAGTCTGGCCCGAGGTTTAAGAAAGCACGACAATCGGAGTCCAAAGTCAAAGTCGTGTTGATGACATTCTTCGATACGTTGGGAATCGCCCACTGCGAATTCTTGCCACAGGGCCAAAAGATCAACCAGCACGTCTATAAATAGACCAAGAAGCGAGCGTTGTGGCAGGATTACTGCTTCACCCTCACAATGCATGTCAATACTCTCAAATCCTCTGAGCACCTGACAGTTCCTGGCCAAGAAGAAGAAGACACCAGTCCTGGAACTTTTCTGACAAATCCCGTACAATGTTGCTGACCTTTTTTTTTACATTCACTAATGTATATTTAGTATTTTCTGGTCATGTACATTTGTTTCATTTCTGCTATTTATATTCAGTTTCATAAATAAGTACATTAGTATCTACTTATTCGGGGGTTTACAAATCACATCTGCACATGTATTATTAACCATTCTAACATCATGCTGTTTACATATATGTGCACATACTGTATAATATACTGTGTGATTTTTTTTTTTTTCTTGTGCTGCTTCTTCACAAAGATCCACCTTCTATTCAACTGTATTCCAAGGAACAGGTATGTGCGTTTGCTGTGTATATACAGTAAGCACTGGAATGCATACACACACACACACACACACACACCCAACACACACTTACTAATTGGACAATAACAAAAGGCAAGCATCACGTCACGTCATCCATCCACACAACCCCGACTGCAGAAAGGCTTCCCGTAAACAGAGGCTTAAACACACACACACACACAAACACACACACACACACACCCCCACCCCCCCCACACACACACACACACACACACACACTGCCCCCGAGGCTCACTTCCCAACACAGCATTTCCTGAAAACGACGACCGCGAGAATGTGCGCTGTGGCCTGACCCAAGGTGAGAGAGACAATGAGGCAAAATTGATGGATAAAAAGATGAGATGTCAAAGCCATGTACAGTTTCACCACCACACGCGCGCGCTTTCTTCCAAGCCGGATTGCTCCAGATTAAAAGAAAACATATCGAGTTCCTGTTCGCCGGGTGTTTGGGAGCGACCGCAACTTTTTGTCCGGCGTCCGCCGCAAAGGCCCGAGAAGGCCTGGCGCAGAGCACAAAGAAAAACACAAGTTTGATAGAGAGGGAAAAGTGTGGTTTTCCTTGATTATTTTCTTTTTCTGCTTCCTGCGCACAGCGGGATGGAAAAGTGGGCTCCGAATAAGACAATGTGCAGGGCCACGTCGCTCGGTAATGGTTGGTGTGAGGCGGACTCGGCGCCAAGACATGCCTGACTTTCGACACCAGAAGTCAGGGAGGGAAAAAAAAAAAAAACTCTGCAAGGACATTTCCACTTAATCTAAACACATACTTAACATATCCTTCTTGCTCTGGGTGGAAATGAGAGCAGAAATGATGGCATCTCGATTATATTAAAAAAAAAAAAAAAAAAAAAAAGGAGCTCCAAAACAAAAGGGTAAGTGAGGAGCTTGGAGGTGGAAGAGTGATGTTGCAACAGCGCGTCCTGCTGGTCATAAAAGGAAGTTCCCATCCTCCACTCTCACCAGCCATCCAGTTTTTGTCACGCTTGTTCTCATTCGCGTCACAGATGAGTTGGAGTCTGTCCCGGTTGACATTTGGAAAGGTACACTCCGGATTGGTTTGGACGAAAAAAACTTTACACAGGAAGGCCAGAGTCGAGAATTAAACTGTGAGGTCGACAGAGCAGGCAAGGTGACAACCATCTGACTGGCTCATGTTAAACTTCTTGGAATGAAGTCACAAAAAGTACAAAATTGAGAGGAAACACAAAAGACAAATACGTACTTCTATTTAAAAACTAGGGCATTTATGCTTGTTTATATACCTCCACCCCCCCTCCCCAATAGTTATTCTGTTCTATATTTAATTATTTAAAAAATCATTGCTCACTTGGTGTGTTTAAAACCCTTTTTTTTTGTAGGTGACGTTATTTTCCATTTAACATTTAATAGCATCCGAAACACATTTTCTTTATAATAATAATAACAATTATTATGATTATTGTAGTTTATTTCATGATTATCATCATTATCATCATCATTATTATTATTATTATTATAATTACTACCACTATATGAAGGCCGGGTAATTTGGAAACCAAATGTATTGATAATTGCGGAAATGCTGCAAGCGTTATACTTATCATAGCGTTTTTTATTCTCCACACGTTTTTTGCCGTGCGAGAACTCCCACAAATGACTTCCGATATACACGGTTCAAATTTCAACTTGCTTCAAAAAGTCACGCCGCATTGGGAAAATTAATCGTCTGATTCCACGTTACTTACAGTTTTTGCATATTTTAACGTTAAATATCAACTTTTCCCCCATTAATTTTCAATGGGCCTGACATTGAACCTTTTTTAAGTCCCACTTTCCACACCCACCACTTCCATACATACAACCGATCATCATTACCAGCTCTCTGACACTCCTCAGTGGCACACTTGGTAAAGTGCATTGTCCAGTAACCCGGAGGTCGCGGGTTCGAATCCCTCCTCCAACTGTACATTACAAATATATTCCTACATGTATCCCATCATATCAAGAAATGCATGATCATTTCACATAAATTATTAAACAATTATCTTTCAGTATATACTTCACTACTTATTCATTGAAATGACATACAATGTCCCAGATTGTTCTATGGCTGGTGATCAGTGTGCCCGGGTTCAAATCCCACTTCAAATTTCCATAGCATTCACATGTCTGCTGAAATTGCACTTAGTATAGTTGTAAAAAAGTAATGCTATTTTAAAGCCAAATATATATTTGACTTGATACGATGCTAATTGAGATTTGTCTTAAAATCAGATCAAAACTACATGTATGCAAGCATTTTAAACTGCAAGTAGTCAATTTAAATAAATACTCTAATTTGACATCAGAGAGAGAGAGAGAGAGAGAGAGAGAGATTGCAAAGCACTTATTAATCACGGATTTCAATTATTATTATAATCATAATTAGCTGCATCACCAAATGGACTAAAAGTGAGCTTTAAAATTGACAGTCGTGCTCAGACCGAGACGTTTACAGCACATATACACTTGCGGTATATAAAGGGTGTGGCCTTTCCGCACCAGAGGAAACTTATTTTGGGGCGGGCGGGGCAGGGCAGGTCAGGGTGGGGGATTCGGGAGGTTATTAGTCCCATTTACAGCCATGACCCACTCAGGGGGTCTCTCACTATAATCTGGGCTCTATATGGCTCATATTAAGAGCAGTGGAAAATTACAGCAGCCAGCAAGCAAGGCGACAGACACGTGAGGAGGAACCACTTCAGATAATAACACATCTGTCTCGTACAAAATACACAAGGAAGACTTTTCAGGCGTGAGCTTTTTAACTTTTACTAAAGCAGATTTTCTTTGTCTTAACTTTGTCATAATGAGCTTGCTACTTTTATCAACAAGGCGTAAAAAAAAAAAAAAAAAGACAAACAAAGCAAGGTGAAGCACGGCTGACATTTTGACTGATTGGAAATGACTGAAAAGCAAGGAAAACTCCATCCAACTTTATTTATAACAAAAACCCTGTTTACAAGATTCTAAAAATCGTTGACTCTTTCCAATTGCCTTTTTTCAAAGTTGTTGCTCTTCTAACAGGTTAACAGGCCAATATGTTGCATCTCCCTATTTCGAGGGTTGCAAGAGGAGGGGGCGTGGCGTTCCAACCGCAGCACCCCCCCCCCCCCCCCCCCCCCCCCCCCTCAGACGAGCTCTGTCAACAGGCCCTCTATTCATCTCCAGGGCCGGAACAACAGAGGGCGCTTTCTGACGGAGCTCCGGCACCTGGCCGCCGATGGACGCGACATCAAAAGGTCGGGTGGCGGCGGCCCTGCTCGCAACACCTGAATAAACCCTCCTCCTCCTCCTCCTCCCCCCTCCCTTGTACTCACATCCCCCACCGCCGAGCCTCCAAATCCACATCAAATGGCGTGAAATCCCCGCGAGTACAAGAAGGCAGCCAAAAGCAGAGCGAAGGAAGCCTTCGCGTCGGGGCTGTACAAACAGGCCACTCAGGTGCCGCTGCACACTGCACTTTTCATCCACGGGGAGGCCCGGCGAGAAGACGGAGCGAGTGTTATTTATCCAGGTGTCGGCGCTCATGTCAGAGCGGAGAGGGGCGGGGGGCAGCGGGGACACCTCAAAAGGACAGGGCCGCATCTATGCCAAGTCTGGGACTCTTCCAACTGGGCTGGGTTTTCATTTGACTTGCATGCTGCAGTGGTCAGCGTCATGACAGGCTATGAAATGCACCTTACATTTGACAGCAAAGGAATTTTTTTTTTTTTCAATTAAGCACCAAATTGTTGAGTACAGTAAAAGGAAAAGGAAATAAACATTTTCACCGTGATGTCACACTTACAGAAGACGGCGCTTTTTCCACGAGTAAACAAACCTTTCTTACATGTCACTTGCCCAAAGCGGAGCGATTGAAGAAAACACGCAAATGGCTTAAATGATATTTTTAGCTGTCGTTTGATCGTGTGGCAGTTGAAAAGATGGTACATGAGGTGGATTGCTTCCATGATGGAAGTCAACCCCCAAAAATTGGTTAATATTGGAGTGGAAAATGACTTAAGCAGCAAGATCCAGCCTTTTTTTATCCATCTTAAGGGGCGGCCATTTTGCTACTGTCAACCGAAGATGACATCAATGTTGTAACAAACAATCACAGCGCAGCTTTAGTAAACAGGTGAGCTCTGATTGGTTGTTGCCTGAGCCCTGAGCAACTGCGATATCATTATCTGTCGACAGCAAGTGGCAAAATGGCCGCCCCCTGAGATGGATAAAAATGGCTGGATTTTGCTTGATAATTAATATTCCACAAAAGTAATATTAATCAGTCATGTTTAGACTAGTGAAGTCACATATAAAATATCACTGTCAAGAAATGTTTATGGTTGACGTCCACTGTAACGCTGATGTTAGCTAGCAGGTTAGCTCGCTTTTATGAATGGCAAAATTACTCAAAAGACAAACCAAGACAACATTTTATATACAAAATGTGCTCCACAAAGATGATGATGTCGTTTTGGCTGACAGTCTGTCCTTTTACAATTGGCTACTCGGCCCCGAGGCAGTCTTCTCTGAATAGTAATAGCCAATTGAAATATTCTCCTCACCCACAGGTTCGACTATACCAACTTCTTTTTTTTTTTCTTTTTTTTTAATGTGTTCCCTTTCTAAATGAGCCTTTTGGGGTATTTCTGGCCAAGTGACACCCAATACATGTTTTTGTCATTATTTTTCATCTGTCAGCAGCAGTTGTTCACGTTGTGCCATGCAAAGTCCTCAGGTGCTGCCGATTGTTTACAAACATTATGAAAATGTCGACACCTGCAGTGGAGCGCTACGGGTTCATTCGGCCGCTAGACAAAAAAATATTTAATTTGTCACAGAGGCTGAAAGAACATGTTTATTTTGTTTATGGCGTACACTGATTGTACGTGATTAAAATGTGGTCAACAGATGCATGCAATTTTCCGCTATTCTCCTCGAAAATAAGAAAATATGTGCAGTTTAAAACAATATAATCATGCACAACTGATGTCCATGTTCGAATTCAGTAATAAAATGTACTTAATTCTAACTTAATAAAATACTTAATAATATAATTTAAAATTGTATTATTATTATTATTATTATTATTATTTCAATGTATTTGTATAAATGTTTTGTTCTGTGTAGGTGTTTCTCAGGCACAAAACCTACTTATGTCTTTGATGTCGCAAACAGATTTTCCAATGAGGCAAATAAGCCATCAAAACTGCTTTGGAAGATGGAAAACATGCACCTGGTATTCAAAGACGGAAAAAGAAGAAACAAATAAAGTTTTACCCAAGATGAGATTGGCTCATTGAAAGATGAGAGGCAAGCACAGATCTCCCACCAATGATTGCATTTTGGTGAGTTATACTCTAAATGCATCTATGGCAGTGTGTCAAAAATATATAGAATACAGTAATCTTCCAAAATGTGTGGGGGATGAGAACAGAGCCCTGCTGCACATAAGGAAAAAAACCAACAACCACATTCACACTGAAGGATCATTTACAGTCTTCACTTAACCCACCATACATTATTTTGGAGAAACCCCACAGCAACCTCCAACCCCGAACCTCAGACAAGTGAAACATATATTGTATATGCTAACCACTAACACACAGTGCTGCTCATTATATATTCAAAATATCCCAATGTGCTCGGCCAAAGAGTAAAGAGCAGTGGGTTAAAACGCACATTTTTCTTCCATACTTCCCTATCAAAAGCGTGAAGAACACAGTTGAACCAACGCGCTCGTTCCCGTCCCAAACATTTGTCAAAGGCGGACGTTTTGAAAGGAGTCCGGCACACATTGCGCTGTGGACGGAACGCCGTATGCTGGCACCGCCCCCGCCGTGCTGTGGATATCACAGTACAGTGTACAAGACAAGCATACAGAGGCCACACAGACAAAAAGTCAATTTGCTCACAGCAACGGCCGCACAAAAGGCGCCAGTTGCCCGGCACAGAGGGCCCCCCACTTAAAGAGGCCAGGGGCCGTGATGCATGCGTCTCGGCCTCCAGTCCCTCCCGCGGCACTGCTGCGGTGCCTTTTCATTATTTATCTCCGGTCAGCTCGGCAGAGGGGGAACTAATTAAGAGATGCCCGCAGGTGGCCTGCGCAGGCTTTTTGTAGGTCTGAGGATGAGGAGGATGAAGAAGGACCGACCGAAATCAAGTCAGGAGACAACTGACACCGAAACGGTCAATGCGGTTTGACGAAAGAAATAGTGGAAGAGGTATTGGCTAGTGAGGCCTAGCAAACGAGATTGAAAATAGAGTGAAATTAAATCAAATACAAATGAAACAAAACAAAATAAAATTGTAGGTATCATATCATTTCATTTTGGAAAATCTTATTAAAATAACAAAAAAAATTTAATTTGATGAAGCTTTTATATTTAATGTTTTATTTATGTTCTGTTTTCATGTCGAGCCATGTGGTTCACTCCCAAAAATAAATAATGATGCTTGCACACAGTCGCCCGCAAAAATTTGGAAAGACTTCACCAACAAGTAAAGAAATTTGGACTTGAAATCAGTCCCAGAATAAAATGATCATGTTCAACACCTAAAGTTTTCAAGATAATTGCGTTTAAAATTCTGTCAAATTTGTTGGGACTCCACTAGTACTCTCCCCCAAAAGATGAGGACAGCCAATTTTAAAGAAAGACCGATATAGCTCAAAATTGCATTTTTCCTGAAAATTGCATGTAATTAATGGCAATTTATTATTCTTGTAATTTCGATTGTCTCATTCCTGAAATTGTAAAACTGCCACAAGCGGGTCGCAAGCACCAAAACCTTGAAATAAGGTCAATAACGAAATCTGGTATCGATACTTGCTCAGCCCTAATAATAATAATATTAAAAAGAAGAAGAAGAGAAAAACAATTATAAATAAATATTTTTTTGAAATAATACAAAATAAAATAGCAAAGTTTATATGAACTGTATATTTTTTTTTTAAATGGTCAGGGAATAAAAATTTAGGAATTTTGGTTTTTAGATGGCTCAAACATACACTTCATAAATAAATAAATAAACAATAAACGTCAACTTTAAGAAGAAGAAAAAGATAAAAATAATTAAAAATGAAAACAATATTTTTGAAATGATAAAAAAAATAAAATTCAAATTTAAATAGAATAAATATGCTATGTTACAAACAAAAACCAACAACAACAGAGTTTATATGATGCATATACTTTTTGAAATGGTCAGGGAATAAAAATTTAAAATAATTTAGGTATTTTAGATGGCTCAAAAATACACCTAATAAATAAACAATACACTAACTTCAAGAAGAAGAGAAAAACAATTATAAATGATTTTTTTTAATAATAAAAAATGTAATGCCAAATTAAATAGAACAACCTGAGTTTATATGAACTGTATATACTTTTTTAAATGGTCAGGGAATAAAATTCGAGGAATTTAGGTTTTTAGATGGCTCAAAAATACACTTCCTAATAAATAAATAATAAACTTCAACTTCAAGAAGAAGAAGAAGATTCAAACAATTATAATTTTTTTTTTTTAATAATAAAAAATAAAATGCCAAATTAAATGGAATGAATAAGCTGTTTTCCCAAAAACAAAAAACTGAGTTTATATGAACTGTTTATATTTTTTTTAAATGATCATGTACTGGTAAAATAAACCACAATGACTTTGCAGTGGTAACAGTCGTCGTACTGGAAGACACCAAAAGAGTCACAAGGCCAAACTGTGTATCTTTACGCTAGCTCTGCATAATCCTTTTCAAACACACACACACACCCTTGTTGGTGGTAAAAGAGTCTTTGGTCATTTGAAGCTTTGTGCACGTTTTTTTTTTAGCGAGTATTGCACTCAAACGCTACCCTGCACCACTTCCTCTTTAGAGGTCCGGTGATGACTGTGCTGACGCTTCTCACACATATGAAAGAAAGAGAAGAAAAAAAAGACTCCTCCCACACAACCACAAAGTAACACACTCATTTCAGACACGGCCCTCTGCAACAAATCCAAACAAACAGCGGAACTCTCCAACTTGCGCGACAACAGTGCAGTGGCGGAGGAGGGAAAACCTGCCGTGCGTGATCGGTAGTAGACGCGCCCTGGGGCGGTTTCAGGGTGGAGATCCGCATTACGGAGTCCAAAATGACAGCGCTATCCTCCATGGCGTGACACCGAAGCAGCTGTTTTGGGAGTGCCCTCGCACGGCTCGGGTCTGAGCCGGGCCATTAAAGTTGACTTACGAGCACGCCGGCGCTGCACGAGACACAAGCGTGTACTGTCTCTGAACGCCCACTTGAAACGCGGAGGGCCAGCGCTCTCGCATGCATCCGCAAATCATGTCACGATGCAGATGCCACGTTTTCAGAATGCTTTGGTTCACTAAGGCGGGGGTTACTCAACTTTTTCGGTCCAGGGACACTTTACTGGGGAGTGATTGTAATCCAAAAATTGTTTCATTCATTTCACATTTTTCCACTTTGTCCAGCTCTTCTGGAGGGATCCTCGCCTCCAGACCACCTCACCGGGGAGGCGACAAGGAGGAATCGTAACCAGATACCCGAGATACCTCATCTTGCTCCTCCATTGTGTTCAATGATTATTGTGAAAAAGTGGAAGGTCTTAGACATGGCCAAGTCGATCACCAGACCTTAATGCAATAGAGCATGCATTTTACCTTCTGAAGAGGAAAGTGAAGGACAAACCCCCACAAACAGACACGAACTGAAAGAGGCTGCAGTAAAGGCCTGGAAAAGCATTTCTTCTAAAATATTTTTTTTCAAGCCTAACACATTCACTCCCAGCCATTTTCACTGAAGCAACTTCCGGCTGTTTTACGGGAATTAATTATATAATATAAAATGAATAAAATTACTTATTTTCACAAAAACAACAATAAAATGAATTAAAATAGTTTGTCATTAACTTTACAGCTAAGATAAAAAAAAAATTGTTATGTTGCAAAGCATTAACTCATTCACTCCCAGCATTTTCACTGAAGCAACCCCCTTCGCTCACGGCTGTTTTACTGGATTTTGACAGATTTTGCAAGGCCCACAGAATATTTTGTTCTATTGTTATAAAAACACAGAACCAACCAAAAGAAAGATTAGAGTCTCTTCTTTCATCAGGAAAAAAAAGTATATCTGCATCTGTTTCCGTTTTGCAGTAATTAGCATTAGAATATAGCTAAGTTTCATCAATATTCACATTCCTGGTGAAAACACTGTCAAAAAGAGCTTGCTGCAACGTTGCCCTGCATGGCTGGTCTCTTATACTCTGTTGCCACCTGCTGACCGTATTTTGTAATAACTACCATTGCTTTAAGCCACCTCTTCATGTCAGAAGCTGCATCAAAGCCTTCTGTATGCTCTTGCATGGGTGAAAAAAACACATTAAACATGTATAAATGCGTTTTTTGGAGTGAAGGACAAAGTATTAAAAAAACATACATAACGGTTCAACCTCCACAAGTTTTGATAGTGAAAACGAAAAATGAACAGTGGTGATTGGTGGAAACGTTAGCAAAACTACAATAACACGTAAATGCTAGTGAAACCACAAATAACCCCCCCCCCCCCAGAAAAAAACCCTTGGGCTTTAAGTTGTGACCATTAATTGTATGTCAAACCTTTCCATAGTGTCCTCTGAGCTGGAAGAGCAGGGCAAAGGGCGGAAGGTAGAGGAAAGGAAGGAAGGAAGAGGCATAGCGGTAAAGAAAAGGAGAAGAAGAATAGCATGAGAGCCAGTACAGTACCTTGTGGAATTCAAGTGGTGTGTGGAGAAAGAGTCCTGGACCGATGCCACGAACGGGCAGGTCAAAAGACTGCAAAGAGAAACAACAAGCATCCTGGCGCTCAGAACTCCCGCGTGACATATTTAAGCATTGATTTGGTCTCGTTCTCATTTTTTTTTTTAAGGCAGTGGATGGTTCTTGCGTGTGGAGAACACAAGAGATATGAAGAATACGTGTAAAACAGATGACGTTAATAAAACTGTCACTTGGAACAGAAAGGTTCACTCGCCATTTTGTTTCCAAGAGGGCAGAGAATGTGGAGTAAAAATGTAAAGCCGAGAGTGCATAGAAGTAGGATCTGAAGAAGGGAGGGCCGAGGGGAGCGCAAGCTAAATAGCTGAGACCGAAAGGGACCTTTATAAAGGCTAAACTAACGCAAAGAGTGTGTAAAAAAAAATACAAGCAGAATATCGCAGCCAAAATCCTTCATATATACTTTGTGCTTAGCGGAGGTAATAATACAACATTACAGGGTGCCGATAAGGCACAGATTTTACAGTAAAAAAATAAATGAATCAATCTCAAGGCACACCACCAAAAAAGAATGTCACCAAATGTCACTATTATTTGGCATTTGTAGAAAATAAACGGCAATTTTGGGGTCAATTAATTAAAACCCGAGAAGACCCCGAGGCACGCCATCATCTGTGAAAGCGCAGTGGTTGAGGATCACTCATTAATGTGAAGGCGGTGACCCCCTTTGGAGCATTATCCCATACATGTAATTTTGTGTATGTAATCCTATTGGAATTTGCATTAAGTAAGAGAATATATCGTGGAACTATTATAACGGTTTTGTTCTACGACCTTTCACTATTTGTGGATTATTTGTCAAGTGGTTAATGGGAGGTGGCAACAGACCATCCTGGATGGGCTATCGTATTTGATTCATTCATCTATTTATTTATTTACTTACTTACTTACTGTGCTAGATCTTGCCACTCAGCAACTTTTTTTCTCTCCAAAAAGCACTGAGCAACCAATTTTGCTACTCTGCTCTACTTTGGAGAAGTTTAAAGACTTATTGACTTACCCTCTAGTATGGAAAAGTCAAGCTAGCCTTGCATCAAGTGTTAAATATTAATTGTAAAGACATACAATATCTGCATTACTTGGGTGGCTCAAAAACATATGGCTAGAACAAAACTATATAATCTGTTGTGTTGATAGATAAACCAGCTAGCGAGCTGAGCCAGCTAGCTCAGAAAGCTAGCTAGCTAAGACAGCTAGCTAACAAAGCCAGCTATGTAACTAGAACGAGACACTAACATCATTTGACATGTGACTTACTGAGTGTTGTCCGTCACTTCAGAGAGCGGAATATCCTCACACATGCTGTCCAGCTCGTCGGTCAGGCTGCTTGCGCGGGTGATGTCGACGGACATGCTGTCTCCATGGGTCCTCTTTACTGGAAATGAAGATTAGCGTTTAGGTTGGAAGGTTGTTTTTTTCTTTACGAAAAGATTAATACACAATCTCTGTATCGGGATATTAAATGTATCAGCATAGGATAATATATAGGGACATAAGGACATCACTATTCACAAATTCACTTGTTGTGGGGTTTTTTTTCCAGCTATTTGTGTTTTTGATGCATTTTCTTTAATGCGCTAAGACACCATAAGATGGTACTAAAGTCCTAGCTAATTGTAGATCTCCACTGTGACAGTAACATCTTTCCATGTCAGAGTGGAGCAAAGTTTAGCCTGTAATGTTAACTCATTCACTGCCATTGACGGCTATAGACGTCAAAAATTTATTTCAACAATTTCTATTAGTTTAGCATTTTTTTCCCACTTTTGTTAACAAGAGTATGGAAACCTAGAGAAAAAAAACATTGTACATTAAGAACAGATATAAAATTTGTGATTAATTGTGAGTTAACTATTAAAGTCATGTGATTAATTACAGCAAAAAATTGTAATCGCCAACCGGCCCTAATTTTTTAATAATCTTTTCTTTTCTTAAAAAAAAAAAGATTATTTTAAAAAAAAAAGTCTAGGTTTCCATACTCTTGTTAACAAAAGTGGAAAAAAATATTAAACTAATAGAAATAGTTCAAATGAATTTTTTACGTTTATAGGCGTCAATGGCAGTGAATGAGTTAATGAATGTTGCTAAAGCAAAACTATGCATCTGATTTTATTTTTGACAAAGTATGGAAATTTGCTTGTTTTTATTTCAATAACACAAACAAGAAAAAGAAAGCGAAAGATACCTGGAGAGGAAGGGCAGCTCAGAGTGAAAGACGACCAAGAATGATGACGAGGGCCTGGGAAGAGATGTAGGATGGAACACAAGTATTACACTTTCAGGAGTGCAAAAGACTGCAACAAATCTGCTTTTTTTTTTCTTTTTTTTTTTTACATCAACATTGTTTTGCTTCATGGAGTCATTACAGTTTGCTTGCCACTGGTTCCGTTCACTTGGGGACAAAGGGCCTATAAGTCTGATAGTGTTTGGGTCTCATGAAAGAGGAAGACCAGCTAGTGAGTCACACTAAAAACAAAACGAAAGAGAAGTCAAAGAAGACGGCGAAAAGGAAACCAACAAAGAACATGACCGCCCAAGAAAAAGACAACAAACAAAGATGAGAAATGGCCGTCGGTGAAAAGGAAGATAACAGGCAAAGAAAGAAGATGATGACAGATGACTAAGACTGACAAAGACAAATAATAAAAAAGAAATTGAAAAAAAAAGAAGGAACAAGACGACATACGAATAAAAAGACAGGCAAAGGAGACAACAAACGGAGATAAAAACAATAACGGATGATTGAGGAGAAAAGATGAAGACGAAGACAGATGAGGACGATGAAGACAGATGATGGCAAAGAAGACAACGGGCCAAGAAGAAGACGGCCAATAAAGTTTGATGACAAAGAGGAAAAAGACGACAGACAAAGAAGACAGACGACGACAGATGAAGACATCAGATGGAGAAGACACGGTGGAGGACGGACAACGAAGAAGACGGTGAAGACAACGTAGAAGATGACAAAGAAGACAGATGAGGAAAGACGAAGAAGACAGACGACAATGAAGAGGAAACAGCCAGCGCTCTCAGTGCATTTTTCGATTATATAAGGTTTACTTAATGCTTTTTTATTTATTGGCTACGATCATGTGTTTGTCAGCTTCACCGTAGCCGTCAAGCTAAGCTAAGCTAACTCACCTGTTTGTTTGAACATCCTGGTGATTCCTGTTGTGAGAGAGTGGGACTCGTTTAAGGGAGCGCATACGACCAACCACTATTACGCTATTATTGTTTCTGCGACATAATAACCACACGTATAATCGCTACAAATGTAAACTGTACAATATCTCAACTAAACTGCATATATGCATATCCAGCCATCCATTAATCCGAACTGTATGTTTCCGTTTATGTAACCAAGCAGAATTGCATGCGTGTCAAGTTCAGCACCTTCCGCGGCGCTGCCCGGCTCCTCCATGAAGAAGGAGGCGTCCTTTTTCTCCACAGAGTCGTCGATGTGATCGTATGTGATTCGAGGGATGGACACGGCTCGCTCCGACGACACGTCGATGGAGTCGTTACCTCGTATCGACTTCAGCCTCCTCTTGGGGCCCTTTTTCTGAAGCGCACAACAAACATCCCAGCGGGTAGAGAAGCCGACATTCACACGTGACAGTATATAAGATAAAAAAATATACACAGTAAAACTGTACTTGTAGGATTAACAAGCAAATACGGCAAAAGAAGATCTGTCAGTATTAGTGCGTTAATTTTGAGCGGCGCTAATTTTTTTTAACCTGCAACCTGTAAAACTTATACTGGGGGATTTCCAGTCTCAATGCAGAAGACACGTGCATGTCAAAATTTTGCAGTAATACATTTTATAATAATGCATATATTTGTGGCGACGGGGGTCAAATTGTGTTTAAAAATTTTACAAATGTGCACAATTTCACAAGTTGCTTCATGTTAAAGATGAGATAGCTCTTAATATGAAAAGAAAAATGCACTGATCTGTCACCGTCTTACAAATGCAATTATGCCATCTAGTGGCAGAAAAAATGACCTCAACACAAATCAGTTTTACAGTACAGTACGTTATTTACAGTACAGTAAAGCTTTTTAATTTTAACTCATTTTTATGATTTATTGTGAAATTACTGTATCAATGATTAAAAGATGCAGCCATATCTCTATTAGTTTTTGTTAACATGAGTATGAAAAATTAGGAGAAAAAAATACTTTATTGTAGATTTTATTGTACATACAGAACAGATGTAAAATTTGTGATTAATCGTGAGTTAATTATTGAAGTCATGCGATTAATTACCGCACAAAAAAAAAACACCGTATATATTAAGCATTACTTAAAGGGTTATAGTAATACTGCAACACCCATGCTACCATTAGCCCATCTATGGTGTTTTCAAGTGTTTGTTAGCATTTTTTTTTTTTAAGTAACAGTATGCAGTTGTTTTAAAAACATGTGTAATTCTCTTTGGGTTATGTTTAGTTTGACAGTAAAAATCAACTTGAAGTGAAAATAAAGCGCTTGAAGTCTCTTTGTTCATAGTAGTCACTCAGATATTCATAGTTCATATTTTTTAGGATACCCCATATCATTGGTCACTAGTGGTGTGCCCAAAAATCGATTCTCATTTAGTACGATTCAGAATCAATTTTAAATGTCCCAAAATCTATTTCATTTAAATTATTTCATACTGTCTTGCCTTTGTTTGCGTGTGCCTTTATTGGGAATGCTGTTCACGTTGTACCCAATCTGGCCACTTAGGGGCAGTGTGGTGCCGCGCGGTCTGATACACTGTTAAGTTATAGCCACATTAGAGAGTAGAAGGAAAAAGTCACGATCAAGTTATTCCAATAAAAGTATTTTTTTTTTTTTGCAGCGTGGAGCCGTTCTTGTGAGTGATAAAAGTGCCCGAGTAGCGCACTAATTAGCATTAGCGAGTCAGACTGGAGTAGATCATTACGATTCCTTGAACATCTATAAATTGAGCAAAAAGCATTGTCAATCAAATCATTTTCAATCAAAAATCGTTCTTCACCGAAAATCGATTCTGAATCGAATCGGACACCCACAAATCGGAATCGAATCGTGAGACATTCAAAAGATTCCCACACCTATTGGTCACACTTTTGATTCAATACCTCTCTTATGATCCTTAACTAACTTCATGAAGCAACCTGAACTAATTATCACCATTATGTTTGCACAAAATCCAACTAAAATCTTGTGAGAACGCATTCTTTCAGCCACTGCGTGACTCTTTCTTCGGACCCCCGAAAAAAAAGTGTCTGACCGACACCAACGCCATGAGTACAAGTTGAATTCTTTAGCGGCAACAAGCAGTGCAGGCCAAAAAGCGAGCGAGGTTGAGTGAGCCATTCGAAAGAGCCGGTGATGGTGGAGGTGGAGAATTTAATGAAAGGATTGGAGGGAATATAGAAAGAAGAGAGCAATAAACCAATTATGCAAAGAGGGAAGGTGGGGGCCGACGTGGACGGCAAATATGGAAGAGAGACAAAAGGTGTCGTGCAAAGTCACATGCGGTGACAGAAAAGAGCGGAAGCAGCACCCCCCCCCCACCCACGTCCCCCTTTTTAGGTGCGGGTTCAATGCTACACAAAGATTGTTTTGTTGTTGTTCTGCTAGACAAAGGTTTACTCCCATGAGAAAGGCGGCGATGACATCATCTCAACTGACTGAGTCTTTGTGCACGCCAGACAAAGGCATCAAGTCATCCTGGTGGAGTCAGGAGGAGGGGGACCATGTGTGTGTGCGTGCGTGTGTGTGTGTACGTGTGTTTGTGGGAACTTCATTTGCCCTTTCAAGCTGCACGGTCGAGGTAAAACACAGCTAATTTGGTTGTGGAAGGTGAAGGAGCGGCGCCGGCAGACAACACAGCACAGGCTAGACATGCAAATATGCCACCTTCAGGACGCTGTCATTTGTGTAGTTCAATTCGGAATTCATGTTAATGTCGGGAACAAATAATGCTGGAAGTTTTACGTTCAACTTTTACAATCAATTTTGGAGTGTAGATGCAATGCATCCACTGCACGGTGCATTGACAAAATCGGGTCATGCAACGATTGTTTTAGAGTTATGAACCAAATTACATATTTTACGTGAGAAAAAAATCTCACAAAGAGTGAACACACGGGTCAATTTGGTACCTTCTGAAATCTTATAGAGCATTGAAATGTGAACAAAGATACATTATTTGTAGTACATGAATATGAAATTTTAATCACATTTTTTGCAGTTGAATTTGGAAACCAAAATCAGGGCTAAGTCAAGCCGAGATGGAACTTCACAGTGCAAAATTGGCACTTTGGTTTTAATTTGCTTACTTTATTTTACTAAACTATTTTTTGGGCCGTACGGTTTTCTAATATTTTGGTTGCCCCATTGAGCAACAAACATGTGTTTTTACAATCCTGGGGCCCAAAAGCTGATTAAATCATCAGTGAATTAGGAGGTTTGTCCAAATACTTTTGTGGATAGAGTTACACGAGGCTCCTTCATCTTGAAAAATGAAATGACTAATTTTGACCTAAGTTAGTTTTTTTTCTTTTCTTTTTTTAATGTAGAGCAATTCTAAATTTGAAGATTTTGGTGATCTTGTAACATTCAAATAAAACGTGGGTTAATTCCTTCAAAAACACGTGTCATAACTACCATTGCACATCTTACCATAGACGCTTTACTGCGGAGTCATATTATCGGTTGGTGTAGTCGCCATATTGGATGTGGCAAAGTGGCATGAGAAAACGGACCGATTTGCCACATCCAATATGGCAGACACACCAACATATAGCAACATCAGGTCAACCCGCTCACATACACGCATATGCATCTTATAGCCCTAATATATGCAGTGTCGTCTTCATTTTGGCTGTCAAAAGTGTTCTGAGACTACAGGTGGTTTCTTCCAAATTGACCTTTGATATTGCCAGATAGTTGCCAATTAAAACAAATCAGAATATTTTATGTAGCTGGTCCATTGACACCATTAAATTTAAACTGCAGGTAATTTGGAGTTCAAAACAGTCCATTCATCTTCGTCGTCTGAGTGAGTCAACGTAAACGAATCATTACCGATATGTTCAGCTTCCTGACGGCGGGGCTGGAGTTGTCCGATTCCACTGCGCTGATGGCCTCTGGAGTCAGGACGTACATTTTCCACGTCGCCGCACAACCTTTGGGTTTCTCCGCCGCGTAGCAGCGCCAAAGCGTCTGAGGAACGTACAGGGAAAGACTCATCAAGAATGCGTTGTCAAAATCTTGACAAAATACAATTGGAATGTGGAACAAGGGTGTAGGAAGTGCCTTGGCGGCCATATTTTTAACTCTGCCAAGTGTGACGGGAGCTTGCTCAAATTAAATGAGTCGGATGGCTATAGCGACGACTGTTCTAAGCCTTGGTGGAGGTCTGAGTGAGTGTATCAGCTGCTAGTTTTCTATGTATTTGGATAGATAAGAAACAAAGTTAAATGGCAGAGGTGGCAAATCCAGGTCCAGAAAGTAAAAACCCTGCCACAGTTTGGCGTTAGCCCCTGGTGCTAGCTAGCTAGCTATCTAGCTAGCTCACTAGCTAGGTCCCATGGTGCTCGTTTACCTGCTTGGGAGCTAGCTAGCTAACTAGCTAGCTAGCACCAGGGGCTAACGCCAAACTGTGGCAGGGTTTTTAATTTCTGGACCTGGAGGAATTTGCCACCTCTGTTAAATGTTAAGGATGACGATAGAATAAAATTTATTACCATGCTAGTTAGTTTTTTTAGGCAACTTCAACTTAAAATATCACCCGTGTTGTATTTACAAATTGGGTTAGGTTATGGTATGACCGAGGGAGCATAATCGTTCTACAGTTATTTTTAAACTACAATTGCTTGTTTACTTTCAAACCACAGTGATTTCCTGCACGCGTCGAATATTTTGCTTTGTTATTCGCAATTTTAAATGCTGTATTTTCACAAGGCTTATTATCTACGTACACTCGATACCCATCGAGTAAGTAGCGACCAAAAGAATAACAAGGTGGTTACCTGGATGAGAGAAGCTGCGGCAGGGATTTGCCGATTGAAGTGCTTTTGTCTCTGCTTCTGCTGGACCTTCAGGGCGAACCCTGATCCCAGGATACCCTGAGCCGGGAAGATTAGGTTGCACTCGCATCGCGGCAGGCGACGGAACAATGCCGGGGCGAACAATTAGTGACACTTACAGCCGGCAGAGCAAAGAAGGAGATGGCAAAGACGCTGAAACAGGAGGCGATGGCCTTGCCGATCCACGTTTGAGGAATCTTGTCTCCGTAGCCGATTGTGGTCACAGTCACCTAACGAGAGAAGAGAAAGAAGACGGTTCTTCTTACACCTTATACGCCGCGTACATTTTATGGAACGCTGCCATTTTTGGGCATCAGTACATTGAGTGTGAGAATTTTTTTTGATCAAAATTGGTGAACATTGCTAAAATGTCATTTAAACCGTTCCAGGATCCTCGGATCACCGACAGTAACTAAGAAATTGTGGAGGTTTGGAAGGATTATGGAATCGAATCCATAGATGAGGAGCTGCACGACTGAAAGCTTAAACAGTCTGGCGGGAGGGACAGTGAGTTGTATAACTCCTGGAACAGATTCATTCGATTTCCATTGTTCCTTATGGGGAAAATTCATTCAAAAACCCGAGCAAATGGAAATCTGAACGGCCTCCTTATAATGAAGCCGGGCCCTGGCGAGAGGACGAGAATGTTGGGGAATGTGATCCAATCCTGGCATTGGCTTGCTCTCCAGCTGTGTCCTGCACCTGCAATGGGGGAAACTGTGCCAAAGCTCAGTGCGCTGACATTCTTCTCAGCACACACACACACACACACACTCGCCATTAATTCTGATGGAACGGAAGATCATCACTCTCAAGTTTACAGTTTCAGCAAAACAAAAAAAGGTGCAAATCCCCCCGTTGCTGCGATTCTTCTCGGAGCATTGTGAGCAGAGCTGCACAGAGCACGGTGACACCCCCCCCCCCCCCCCCTGCGAGCCTCGTTACATAAAGGCCGTAATCCCACAATTAAAGTTTTAATTAAGGGAAGCGACACTTTATATTGCGGCTCTAAAAGTTCTGTGAGCCAAAGAGCCTCAAGGTGAATGGTTTATTACCTTCCCTTTGTTGCAGCCTGATCCCCTGCACAAGACCGCCATAGGTTTCTCATTACGGCCCGCTTTCGATTCAAATGTTTAATTAACCGCTCGGGAAAGTGGAGCCCTCGCACGGAGGCGAAACGGGGCATCACAACACGCCGCGCAAAGGGCGGGAATAAAAACACAAGAGGGTCAATAACGGCGCACACCCGGGTGGTCAGACATCTCCATCCCCTCCGAGCCCTGCACTTGAAAGAGCATTGTGCACATAATTTGTTGCAGCTATTCAGCGCAAGAATCCTTTTTTTTTTCTCTGATGTGATGTGGCCGCTCAAGTATGTTAGGAAGCCCAAGTAGCTCTCTCAAAGGATCTTAGCCAGAGAGGCGTTATAAACAAACTATTTATACTAGCTAGCTGTCGACTATCTACCTGTCTGTCTGTCTGTCTATCTATCTATTTATTTAGCCAGCTAGCTAGCCAGCAAGCTAACCCTGTGTAGCTATCTAGCCAGCTGTCTATGTCTAGTTAGCTGTCTGTCTGTCTGTCCGTCTTAGCCAGAGATGCATTATAAACAAACTATTTATCCTAGCTTGCTGTCAACTATCTACCTGTCTGTCTGTCTATCTATTTATTTATTTAGACAGCTAGCTAGCCAGCAAGCTAACCCTGTGTAGCTATCTAGCCAGCTGTCTATGTCTCGTTAGCTGTCTGTCTGTCTGTCTATCCATCTTAGCCAGAGATGCATTATAAACAAACTATTTATCCTCGCTAGCTGTTGACTATCTACCTGTCTGTCTGTCTGTCTGTCAATCTATTTAGACAGCTAGCTCGCCAGCAAGCTAACCCTGTGTAGCTAGCTAGCCAGCTGTCTGTCTGGCTGGCTGGCTATCTATCTATCCATCCATCCATCTTAGCCAGAGATGAATTATAAACAAACTATTTATCCTAGCTAGCTGTCGACTATCTACCTGTCTGTCTGTCTGTCAATCTATTTAGACAGCTAGCTCGCCAGCAAGCTAACCCTGTGTAGCTAGCTAGCCAGCTGTCTATCCATCCATCCATCTTAGCCAGAGATGCATTATAAACAAACTATTTATCCTAGCTAGCTGTCGACTATCTACCTGTCTGTCTGTCTGTCTGTCTGTCTGTCTGTCAATCTATTTTGACAGCTAGCTAGCCAGCAAGCTAACCCTGTCTAGCTATCCAGCCAGCTGTCCATGTCTAGTTAAGTGTCTGTCTCTATCTATCTATCAATCCACCCATCCATCCATCCATCCATCCATCCATCCATCCATCCGTGTTTGTGGACCACTGGTCTAAACACTACATGTCCCCTGCATGGATAAGCGGCATAGAAAACAGCCGGGTTGACGTCGCACTACTTGATAGCGGCCTGGTTGCTTACCACGCCCCACCACAGGGCATCGGCATAGTTGGAGAAGCCCGTCTTGCCCTCCTCATCCACAGCATCCTTCTCCGCCAAGTAGACAAAGTAGGACGAGAAGATCAAGCCCAGGAAGCCGATGTATAGCGTGGTGATCAGCTCCTAAAAAAAAAAAATATATAAAGGTAAGAAATGGAATCATATTTAAAGCGATAGCCATATTTTGACTGACTTTTCGCAACATAATTCAGTTGTACACTAAGAGAGCTTCAGGAATGGAGTTATTATTCTTTCCTTCCTTGCATAGAAGACGATTTGTGGTCAAGGTCTGACCATAGTTATGGGAGTTTCGGATCTTATGATGCATCTCAAGATGATCCGATTTTTGGAATCTCATCTGAGCACATGGTCCATATTGCACAGTTTTTTATCCTGTTTTCAACTTTTATCAAGTTGTCAGTACACCCTGAAAGCCACGTTTTCTACTGCCTACCGACCTGCGCTGGGGAAAAAAAGTACCAACCACTTCCGCTAAGCGGAGCGCATCATTTCATAAACGGATCATCTGCCAAAAGACGGAATGGCGACGGTACATCTTAACACACCTTTCTTTACTCCTCTTGCGGAGCATCAAAGAGAGATGAATGTCAGGTCTGATCACGCCATTCAGTCGCCAGCTCGTGAAAGCGGCTAAAGTGAGCCGTAACGGGAGCTTGACTATCTGCTTCATCCTCAGCTTTATCCTTATAAAGCCTGCACTGCTGTGGCTTATTTGTGCATGTTTTGCACGTCCCTGGATTAGTCGCTGGGTAGTGAAGGCAAAAGCAGTTTGACTTTACCAACAAGGGGTGAATACTGCTCATTAGTGGAAACGAGGGGTGGGCACAGTATGCCAAAATTTACAAATGAAATAAAATCACCGTAGTTCGTATTATGTTTGAAATTTACAATTGTTCTTATTTCATCAATGAATAACATGGGCACAACTGTCTGACACACCAACTTTAAAGAGGAAATATATATATATATATATATATATATATATATATTAGTGGAATATGAGTCATGAAGCAAATTGCAGCCGTTTTTATCCATCTCAGGGGGGCGGCCATTTTGCCACTCGCTGTCGACTGAAGATGACATCAATGTTGCTCAGGGCTCAGGCAACGACTAATCACAGCTCAGCTTCAGCTTTAAAAAAAAAAAAAAAAACAGGTGAGCTGTGATTGGTCGTTGCCTGAGCCCTGAGCAACATTGATGTCATCCTTAGTTGACAGCGAGTGGCAAAATGGCCGCCCCCCCTGAGATGGATAAAAATGGCTGCTTCATTCATATAAGGCAATATTAAACAGAATAACATATTTATACTAGTAGGACTGCATAGAACATATTACTGTCCCCCCCAAAAATTTGGGATTGAGGAAAATGCGACACTGTTGCATCGTTTCTGACGCACCTGTCGATGGATGAAGACGACAGATCCCAGGAGCCTCCACGTTCCACCCTGTCGGTCCACGTGTAGCATACGCAGAATTTGCAGGAAGCGGATACCCCTGTAATACACACACACACACACACACACACACACGCACGCACCTCAGCCTTATCGCTCACCAGCTGGCGGCAGTGGGGAAGATAAGCTTTACCTGATGGCAGACGTGGCAAAAACTTGGCCGTTGGAGCCCACGGCGAGGACAATGATGGAGGCGATGACCACAATCAAGTCTGTGACAACACAATGATTGCATCATCAAAATGATCAATTATCACGTTTGTTGTATCCTATAGGTTACGACGGCGTATTAGGGCCACATATAAATATTTTATTTTACAGTGGGGTAATAATCCGATAAAAAAAAAAATAGCAAATTTGCGACTTTATAAAGTGACAAATTTGCAAGAAAAAAACCCCTCAGAAACTTGTGACAAATACACGTAGCATTGCTATAGTCTAATGTGAGGCTACATGGGACACTGTTTATAAAATGAAAAGGCAGGATGGAGACGGATTCATTTTTAATTTAAACTTTGCTCGTCATACACGGCAGCCAGAGCGACAACACTTCCTGGTCCCCTATCAGCTGACTAACACCAACCAATCAGAAGCTAGCATACTTTAAATGCAAGTGAATGACGGAGAGCAGCAGATTTGACACATTAACTTAGTTACTTGTACAAAAAAATACCAAAATGTATGAATGTGTAAATAATAATTCTGTAAATATACATTTTAATAAATGAACTGAAATGTTGGTGTGGACGTTCGCAAAGCGAGGCGTCTTTATCGCTGGCAGTACCCAACGCTTCAAAGTGCGAATGCTTAACATGATATGGTTCATCTCTGCTCAAGCAATTACTATCTTCTTTTTTGAAAACCCGACCGAAGTGTTTTTGGCACAAACATCCGAGCAGTCCACTACGTGTATTTCTCGTAAGTTTCTGAGTTTTTGTCTTGCAAATCAGCCACTTAATAAATCTTGCAAATTTGCCATTTTATAAAGTGGCAAAATTGCTTGTTTTTTTTCTCGGACTAATGCCCCCACCCTCTAAAAAAAAAATATATATATTTATATGTGTCCCTCATACACCGTCGTAAATAGGCAGAGGTGGCAAAAAGCATTCAAATTCTGAACTTAATCGAAGTAAGTACAGACACAAGAAAAGGCGAAGTGCACCTATGATTGATATGGGCTTCCTGATGAAGCGGAGGCGTCCCCCGACGCCGGCGTATTTGCTGCGGCAGCCGGCCGACCACAGCCGCACCACGTACTCGCTGCCGAAGAACAGCACTAGCACGATTTCCTGCCCACAACACAAGGCGACATGATTTCATTAGCGTGTAGATAACGAGGGGGGGGGGGGGGGGGGACGCGGATACGAGACGGCAGGATGTGCCGGTAGATAAGGCAGCGTGAAACATCCATCCATCACCGCGATAAGAGCAGTTAGCGACAAGTGTACGGGAGACAAACACAGTAGCAGGCCTGCATGTAAGGGGGGGGGGGGGGGGGGGGTGGACCACCTAAGAGGAAAGATGAGACTTGAAACTCAGGTAGGGCTAAATGGCTAAGTGATGGAATTCAAAGGCTGAAAAACTTTATTTGGACTCTTCCTCATATGGTGTCTGTGAATGCAGATCTACCTTGTAATTACCCTCGCATGGCTATTTTTTTTTTTTTTTACTTTGGCGCGTTTCCCACCCAAATTCCACTCTGAGGCCTGTTTTTGAAAAAAAAAAAAAAAAAAAAAAAACACGATGTGTGAATTAATGAAGTCAGCCCGATGGAGATCGTGTTCGTGGCGGCCAAGTACGCATAATATTTAGCCACCACGCTGGGGCCACGTGGGTGGCCGCTGGGTACTTGCGAAAGGGCCACCCCTCGCATGCAACTCGATCCTCTGAGCCATGCTGCAATAACACAGCGCCGGGGGGAGCCCCAAAACAATGACCTGCCAATCAGAGGCAGCAATATTTTGACTGGAGCAACGTTGCTTTTTTTAATCAGAAGAAAACGTAGACAGTATAATAATTAAATACTGCTACACTACTTTAAGTTTGCATGAAGAAGTAATGAACCATGTTGTGTCAATAAACCACAGTGTGTAGATTCTGGTTAATTGTGGGAAACCGTGGCTAATATTGCGGCCATTTTGGGATGTAAAAGAGACTAATAGTGACAAATTGTGTTTTTTCACCTGCAATTCAATTATGTTTGTATTCTATTATTGTAGCACCGAATTTAAATGGGCGTTACAGTTAAAATAGTGTAAAGGTAGCAACGCATTCATTTTTTTTTTTATGACCTTACAATATCTTTATAATAGTATAATAGTAATATCTTTGTTAACTCTTCTTACAAAATACGTCTGATCGTCTTCAAACCTTCTGCAGACATTTAATAAAATGTATTATTATTTATTATTATTAATAATATTATTATAAGAATAATAACAGTGATAAATTACCTCCATCAACTCAATTAAAAGAGCGAATCAATTTTAATTTCCTAAAATTATTTTTTTATGCAGTATTTAAAATAATTATTATTGATATTTGTATTATGTTTTGCCTATCAATGCACATGTATTTATTATTATTATTATTATTATTATGTGTTTAAATTTAATTACTTCATTTATTTCAAAATATTCATTTAAAAACAGATTTAAAAATATAAAATTATTAAAATAATTAAAGAAAAATGTAAGGCATTTAACTTTCCTTTTTTTTTTAAAAGTGGAGTAAAATCTGTAAATATTAAAAACGACAACAATGCATTTACATCACTGACATTTTCATCATTAAACTAACAATTCTAAATAATGTGTTTATAAAAAAGAAATGCTATTTGAAGAGATTATTTAACATTTTTAAAGATTATATTTATCCAGCATTCGAGCAAAAACAGCAGCCCCAAAATATCTATCCAATATCCCCTTCCAGTACATTCAATATCAACATCTGGATAATATTTGAGAGTCAACGGTAAACAGTACGCCACGAAAAAAAGTGTGACAGGGGATTAAAGTCATAATTCGATAAACTGGGTCACCCAGATGCTGGTCCCATATGCGTATTGGATATGTGGAAGCTATATTATGTTTACTGAAAACAGCAATAATCTGCCACGGCCAGATGAAGATCATAGAGGGGGAAAATACAGATTAGAAGAAAAAGTGATTAGAGAGAAGATTAAGCCAAGTTGCTTCAAGTGTTCCTTCAAAAAAAAAAAAAAAAAAAAAAAAAAAGCCTTTCGGGCACTTTTTTGAGATCCCGCCATTATTGTGTGGATGTTTGTCTACTGTGAGCGCACACAAGAGACATAAGATGTGCTACTTCATCTGACCGTGTGTGTGTGTGCGTGTGTGTGCCTCTTGCCCATGGCTGGCTTTGCTTTACTTTGGCAGCTGCGCCCAAGGCCAAACATCCTCAAGGACCAATGACCCCCCCCCCCCCCCCCCCAACCCCAACCCGCACCCACCTCCCTGTGCCATCCAAAACAAGCAGCCTGTGATTCATGCATGACAGCAGACCCTGAACTTTCTAAGTTTAGCCACGGCCGCCAATCATCACCAGCGTAACACTTGGCCCCGCCCCCCTTTACACACACACACACACACAGTAGATAAGTCATTTATCTTATCGTCGTGTTATATTGCGTCATGATAAAAACAAATACTTACACCGACCCAGAGTGGCAAAATGAAGAGTATGTTTGTTGGAACATACGAGTGCTGGAAATGGAGTAAGGACAAAGTCAAGTAAAAAAAAATATTCTTTACGATTATAAGTTCTTTCCAGTCGGAACGCGTCATAGCATACTGTCGTCAAAGAGGGCGGTTCAGATTGGCCTTTACGTCGCCGTACGTGTGATGTACATACGCAAAGCGACGAAACGCCTTTTATTTGAGCGGACACCCGGAAGAAGTAGTTATGGGAATATTTGACCAGCTAATGCGTGCTAGCAACGAGAATATTTGGCTAGCTAACACCTCGCTGTTGGCTAGCTAGCGCCATGCTAGCAGCAAACAAAAGGCAGTTTGAAAACAAAACAAAAAAAACGCGCTAAATCCTGGAGGTTAAAAAATAAGCTATTTTAAACTAAAAATGTTCACCTTTCTGTGCGTTGGCGCGTCTGTATCGGCGACACTCCGATACGAGGGAATTTAGTGCACTCCATTTATCATTTTGATCAAATTTGATTTTTCATTTGCTGGACTATGACATGATTTTTTGGCAAAAGTACATTGAGTAACCCGTTCAAGTTGATTCGGTCATTTCCGGAC
The DNA here is from genome assembly GCF_054856555.1 of Leptonotus elevatus. Taxonomy (NCBI): domain Eukaryota; kingdom Metazoa; phylum Chordata; class Actinopteri; order Syngnathiformes; family Syngnathidae; genus Leptonotus; species Leptonotus elevatus. Next base: position 4,942,685 of record NC_141242.1, read on the forward strand.
AATGACATAACAGATAAGCTAACAGTTAACTTCTCAATGTCTTCTACTTTGTATTTTTCCAATAGGGTCAGTTTTGGTACTACGATATTCAGAGGGCCCTATTTTCTTGTGCAGGCGCCCGTTTGCTCAGCATAAAAACGCGCATTGTCGTTTTTTCTGTGCTTGGGACCTTGTTGCACCTCATTGTGCGTTTTTTATGGGCCGAGCTGCTGACCCAAAGCCTGACAATTTGGTGACAGAAAAATAGACCGCGTCTTCATTTTCGTACCAATCTGATCAGTAGGAACGTACACTCTAAAAACTGTTTGGTCAAAAATAACCTAACTATGGGTTAAAAATGGGCCGATCCCATACTTGGGTCTATCTGACCCAACTTTGAATCAAGAAATGGGTCTTTTAGTGTAAAATAACTCATAAATATTAGTCATATTCCTTACTTGGTTAAAAAAATTGGGTCATCATGTATAAAACAACCCAAAACGTTGGGTCAAATTGATCCTCTTTGACCCAACTTTGAGTCAAGAAATTGTTTTTTTAGTGTAAAATAGCTCATAAATATTGGTCATATCCTTTTCTTGGGTCAAAAAATTGGGTCATTATGTATAAAACAACCCAGAAAGTTGGGTCAAATTAACCCAACTTTGAGTCAAGAAATTGGTCTTTTAGTGTAAAATAGCTCATAAATATTGGTCATATCCCTTACGTGGGTCAAAAAATGGGGTCATTATGTATAAAACAACCCAGAAAGTTGGGTCAAATTGACCCATAAAGCGGATCGGCCCTTTTTTGATCCATAATTGGGTTACTTTTGACCCAACTATTTTTAGAGTGTAAATTCTCATGCTTGGCGTCTCTCACATTTTGAAATTACAAAGAGAGAAGACCCACTATGCGCGTACAATACTCTGCTTTATTTGGCTCTTCTCGGCTGTAAATAAATGAATAACCTCAAAGGGCACTGGCCAAAAGTTTACAGAACACAGCGTTCAACTCCTGTCCTCTGGCTGGCCTCGTCAACTCAGGAGGTGGTACATAAGCTGCGTGCATGTGTGTGTGTGTGTGTGTGTGCGGGCGCAGTAGCTACGTGTGTATTTATACTTTATATTCCCAGTGTGCTGGCAAAAAAAAAAAAAAAAAAAAAAAAACGGGATGATGCAAGCTCTTTAAAGTGTTTCCAAACCAGCAGCCATCACGTCCTCCACCTGTTGTAAGATCCAGATTTATTGCATCACTAAAGGGCCTTGATGCCCCCCCCACAGATAGGTCTTTAAAAAATAATAATAATAATTTTCCCCACTTAGTTGTCTTTGTGGAGCCACGTCACTCCATAATGTTGTTGCTATGTTAACTCATTCACTGCCATTGACGGCTATAGACGTAAAAAAATCATTTGAACTATTTCTATTAGTTTAACATTTTTTTCCACTTTTGCTAACAAGAGTATGAAAACCTAGAATTTTTTTTATTGTTCATTTAGAACGGATATAAAATGTTTGATTCATTGTGAGTTAACTAATGAAGATTAAAAAATGTAATCGCCTGACGCCCCTAATTTTTAATAATCTTTCCTTTTTTTAATCGCGTCAGGCGATTACAACTTTTAATTGTAATTAATCACATGACTTCAATAGTTAACTCACGATTAATCATAAATTGTATATATGTTCTAAATGTGCAATAAAAAAAATCTAGGTTTTCATACTCTTGTTGACAAAAGTGGGAAAAAATGTTAAACTAATAGAAATAGTTCAAATGAATTTTTGACGTCTATAGCCGTCAACGGCAGTGAATGAGTTAATCATGCACATAGGCATGAGGTGTGAAATTCAAATTCTAACTCTTATAGCTACATATGGTGTACTATTATGAATAGGAAAACCATATAGAGAAAATGTTGCTCGAACACAAGAAGTCAAGGAAAACATTGTATTTTGTTAAAAGTAAAGAAAAATGCATTTTTTTCCTACAAATTTAGCAAGAAACAAAGCAGGCACACCATCGCTTGAGTTTGACACCTGTGCTACAAGTACAAAACGCACAAATAAGCTCAATGTTATGCCATGAAGCCTGCATTGCGCAACACATAATAACCAGGCTTTTGTTTTGCTCACTGCCACTTGAGAGCTTCTATCGCCACCGTGTGGCTAACAGCGGGTACTTCATGTCCCAGCCACAATCACGTCCTGCTTTAATTATTATGCTTTTTGTCTCATTTGGGCAAAATCTACTGATTGCAAGTCAGCTCTTAAAAGGAGATGAGTGGATGATTTCATCTTTCTAAGTAGCACGGTGTTTGTTTGTTTTTACTCACCATCCAGAACAAGGATCCGGAAGCAAAGTCTGCATATTGCTCAATCGTGGACAGGACACTGAAGATGAGACACACCAGGACCATGAGGAAGCTGTGGCAAGTAAAAAAAAAAAAAATTTAAATGATGTTTTTTTTAAACATTTCTTGACAATATGTTATATGTGACCTCACTCGTCTAAACATGACATTCTGATTAATATTACATTTGTGGAATATGAGTTATGAAGCACAATAAAAAAGGCTGGATTTTGACTTTGAAATTCATTTGAACTATTTCTATTGGTTTCATATTTTTTCCCATTTTTGTTAACAAGAGTATGAAACCCCAAAAGAAAAAAAAATTGTACATTTAGAACAGATATAAAATTTGTGATTAATCATGAGTTAACTAGTGAAGTCAAGCGATTAATTATAATAAAAAAATGTAAGCGCCCCTAATTTTTAATAATCGTTTCTTTTTTGCTTTTATTTTATTTTATTTATTTTTTTAAATAAAAGATTATTAAAAAATTAGGGGTGTAATTTTTTTCCGGAATTAATCGCATGATTTCTCTAGTTAATTCACAATTAATCACAAATTTTATATATCTGTTCAAATGTAAAAAATAAATAAATTAATTTAAAAAAATCTAGGTTTTCATACTCTGTGTGGGAAAAAAATGCTAAACTAATGGAAATAGTTCAAATGAATTTTTGACATCAATAGCCGTCAATGGCAGTGAACGAGTTAGTGGGGGCGGGAGGGTGTTTGTGGGCCTTGCAGCTTTGCCAGGTCTCTTTTCAAACCCCGGCGGGATTAAGAGCAGAATCAGTCGTGTGTTTTAACGATCCCAGAAATAATCCTTTGGACACATCTTTGGAGTGCTTTTACATGACATGGCGAGCGATGTTTGCATGCCGTATCACCGGGATCGGGCTCGCTTTAACACGTGAAAAAAGAAAACGCACACACACATACAAAAAGCAGAGGGCGTGTTGTGTTTCTATGTGCTACAAGATGGATTATGCGCCATATGCTGAAAGAGGGTTTATGTAAGTGTATGTTGTTTATTATCATTCATGACGCGCACAAATTCAGCAAGTGGTTTAAATCAGCAGGTCCGAACCACCGGGCCATGAAGCCTGACCGCGCAAAGAGACGGAACAGATTTTTTTGGATTGACAAAATTTGGAATAAGTTGAATTCTAAAAAGCAGGTGCATTTGCAAAATCTGTTAAAAACAAACCCATTTGGAGACAATCTTCCGGAAAGGTAAATCACGTGTGACGACGGGCTCGCAAATTAGGCAATATAGCCTTCAAAACTGGAAAGGGGGAAGAAAAAAAAGCACTTCATTCCTTAATTTCATTTCCAACATCGTATTTAGGGAAGTGTGATTTTAAAGAAATGACCCTTTGACACAATGCAAAGTTGACCGTGTAGAGCTTATATGAGTGTCAATTTATTGTTCCCTCAAAATAACTCAAAATACAGCCATTAACTCATTCACTGCCATTGACGGCTTTAGACGTCAAAAATTTATTTGAACTATCTCTATTAGTTTAATATTTTCCCCCACTTTTGTTAACAAGAGTAAAGAAAAACTAGAATTGTTTTAATTGTATTAGAACAGATTAATTGTGAGTTAACTAGTGAAGCAATTCGATCAATTACGATTAAAAATTGTAATCGCCTGACGCGCTTAATTTTTAACAATCTTTTCTTTTTTTTTATGAAAAGATAAAAAATTAGGGGCATTGTAACACTAACGAGTCACATGACACTGAGGAGGGAAACGGACATTTTCACCAAGGGGTGTACTCACTTTTGTTGCCAGGGATTTATCTATTAATTGCTTTATTTTGAGGGAACAATACATTTACACTGTAATATAAGATGCACAGTTTCATTTTTCTGTGTTATATAATTAAATATCTGCTTTAAGAAACCACATATTTAAGCAGTTGCTTTTGCTGTTATAGTTTGCTATTGCGGATGTTTCCTCCCATGTTCATGTACGACTTGTACGCGGTCCTGAAATCGTTTGAAAATTTTGTGTGATTCTGGTTGGTAACCCGGTGATGTGTCTGGTCGGTGCTGGATTTCACTTTCCTTTGATCTTTCCTCGGGTCTCCTGACAACCTCACGACTCTCGCTGGATCCTGAAGTATTCGGTTTAGGTGAACAGTATGGGATTTTTTATAGGTTTTAGGTGAATTGATGAGTACACACTCACAAGCACGCACACACATACAAAAAAAAAAGAAAAAGAGAAAAAAAAAGAAAAAAAACATAAATAAATTAATTGTGTGAAAAGCGTCAAGTCGGGTGATGTAAGGGAAAACTGCCGACTTAAAAGTTGCTGACACATTAGGCAGATGGGACTGTGATTTTGCGGACTGAGGATTACTTGACCCCTCACACACACAGATGCCACCCCCCCCCCCCTCCCGCGCCAAACGAAAAAGCCCAAATGAATGCTAAAATGCTCGAGTTGAGGGTTCTCAATGGACGTGCCTGTGAGGGTCTCCGTTTTAAAAAAGGGACGAGGGCACAGGTGAGGGCTTAAAAAGAGCTCGGTGCCATCATGCTGCTCCCAGGACGTGCCCCTTGGTACCGTGTCCTTGACATATGGCGCTAAAGCATTTGATACGTGCATGACAACTAAAAATAACATTTTGTGGGCCAAATGCACTGAGCTGTCGCCAATGTCTTACAAATGCAATTATGCCATCTAGTGGCAGAAAAATGACCTCAACACAAATCAATATCACACTTTTTTATTTTAGCTCAGTTTTATAAATTATTATGAAATGACTATCAATATCCATATTTCTGTTAGTTTAACATTTTCCCCCACTTTTATGTGAACAAGAGTATGAAAACCTTTAGATCTCAAATTTGTGATTAATCGTGAGTTAACTATTGAAGTCATGCAATTAATTACGACTCTAAAAAATTTGCGCCTGACATCCCTAAAATAAAAAAGGGGGGGGGAAGTGTAGGTGACTTCCTGTGGCGACCCATAACCGAGGAAAGTGTCTTATTTTTAGAAAATATTGGTAAAACATTTTTTTTATTACTGATAACCAAATTCGTGGTAGCTTTAAACTAATCAGAATTTGCCATTTTTACCACTTTTTGGTTGAAAAATTTGGCCCACCATATTGGGTCAAATCCTCAACAACACAGCATTGGCTACGTCCCTTTTTTTGTAGTGCTGAGTTAGCTTAGCCTTGCCACTAATTTGCATAAATGTAGCCTGTAACACAGGGCATTTCGGTTACATGGTGTCCCAGTCTGAACACTAGGGGGCACTATGTAAAAGGAGGAAGTAGCGAAGAAAGAGCCTGGTGGATGTACAAGTAAGAAAGATTCCATGTTACGTCTGTGTTTTAACTACAAAATAAAGTAGGTAAAAAGGAAACCATGAGACAACCACAAGTTCGAAGCAACTTCGAAGCAACAAAATGAGTAAGTAAAAACTCAAAGTTATGATTGTTATGAAAGTGGTTTGTAGCTTGACAGTTTGTGCCCACTCGCGGTTTCATTGAGTGAGTCGGCATTTTTCAAAGCTTACCGGAGCGCTAGCAAGCGCAAATGTTTTTGCCGCGGACAGACGCGGCCTACATGACAGGACGTAACAGACGAGGACGGGGTCACTCCGAAACCATGAGTCAACCTTGCCGGGCCGGCCGAACGGGGCCGAAAAACACGCGGGATCTGATTAAAAACAAAACAGCTGGGGCTTTAGTGAGAATTACTGACAATATTCAAAATCCCAGCATGCGGCTTCGTTGAAAAAAATAAGCACAAACCCAGCTCAAAAATCACAAATGCAAATATGAAGAGAGGAAATCATTTTTGGGGATGTATGCGATGTATATACAAGCATTGATGATATTAAATTATATTATATTATTTTGAAGTCAGCTTCTGGCTTTGGCTGAAGCAATTATGATGCTTTTAGAATGTATTATGGTTTTAGTCCTCATATTTTGCTCTGCGTTATGCTTTTTCACTGGGCCTCTTTAATGGAAACACATTTTAGCATGAGCACACACAAATAAAATATACAGTATCTTACAAAAGAGAGTACACCCATCAGATTTGAGCATGTATTTGAACTCACTCACTGCCATTGACGGCTATAGACGTCAAAAATTCATTTGAACTATTTCTATTAGTTTTAACATTTTTTCCCATTTTTCTTAACAAGAGTATGAAACCCTAGAAAATATTTTTTTTATTGTACATTTAGAACAGATATAAAATTTGTGATTAATCATGAGTTAACTAGTGAAGTCAAGCGATTAGTTATGATTAAAAAAATAATAATCGCCTAACGCCCTTCATTTTTAATAATCTTTTCTTTTTTTTAATGAAAAGATTAAAAATGAGGGACGTAAAAAAATGTATCTATTTAATCGCATATATTATATATTTTAACTATTTCTTTAAGTTGAACATTTTCCCCCACTTTTGTTAACAAGAGTAAGAAAAACTAGAATTGTTTTAATTGTATTAGAACAGATATCAAATTTGTGATTAATCGTGAGTTAACTTGTGAAGTAATGCGATTAATTATGATTAAAAAATTTAATTGCCTGACTCCCCTAATTTTTAATCATTTCATAAAAAAAAGATAAGATTATTAAAAATGAAGGGCGTCAGGCGATTACATTTTTTTTTAACTCACGATTAATCACAAATTTTAGATCTGTTCTAAATGTACAATAATTTTTTTTCTAGGTTTTCGTACTCTTGTTAACAAAAGTGGAAAATTGTTTACGTAATAGAAATAGTTAAAATACATTTTTGACTTGGCATGGTGCAAACATTGAAAATTAACTGCTAGCAGTAAGCATTTTTTTAGTAGGGCTGTAACGATAACGATACGATTAACATTACGATATGAACCTCACGATGCGATAAATATCACAATATTGTTGAGGAGAATGATGGTATTAAAAAAAAAACTCAGGATACTGTGCAAAAATTCACATTATTGGAATACAACCTCACCAATTTAACAGATGTGCTGCTTTTAATATTGTGACATGACGACGACGCAATTTTTTGGCAATTTGAATATTGCGATATCACGATATTGCCGTAATCGTTACATCCCAATTTGTTGGCGTTTCATTTTAAATGTCATTAAATCTGTTCCAGCTCAATTTTGCCATTTTGTTTCCCCACTGTGAACCAAACCCGGCGGTTTTAAAACCAAGGCACATAACCGTGATTTTCACCCCCGGCTGTGTTGCAATGAACACGTAAAAGCAACTCAAAACGGATCACGCAACAAGAAATGGAAGTGACCCACACGGACGGTAATCTCACATAAGCAGATATCCAATATATGGGTTTAGTTGCGCATGCGTACGCGCATGCATGCATAGGTGGAGGCTGATTTCAGTAATCTGCTAGGTTATAAATACACAAAAGCAAAAGCAAGTATTGCAGACAACATCTGGACGTCTGCCTTTTTTGCCTCGGATTGGAAAGGTGCGAGGGTCGCCGGCCGACGGTCGACGACTGACCTTTGTCACTAGAAAAAGACGAAAGATCGCCACCGCAAATGAGAGCATTGCAGACAAAATTGCTTGATCCATTTTGCGGAATAAGAAACCCGAGCAGCGGATGAGGCGCCCGAGAGAGTTTTAAGAGCTGGATTATGCTTTCAAACTGCACAGTTTGTGCCGTCCGTTATGTAAACGACTCAGCTGGAGTGTCCAAATGTGATCTCTGGCCCTTGTTGTCGTCGATACGTGTCTGCACGCAATCTCCCGAGACTCGGGTTGGGAGGGTTACTTTTAAAATGTAATCCGTTACAGTTACAAGTAACCTGCTAAAAAAGAAAAATGTGTTAGTAACGTAATCCAATTACCATAATATTAAAGTAATGTAACTGGATTACGTTTGGATTACTCTAATCTTGAGTATGCTCTAGATAGATAGAATGAAGATGACGATGCGTGACCTCAACTGCAAAATGAACTTTTATCCCAGTCACAAGTTTAGCCGTGTATATGTTGTGTATGACGTTTAAATAGTGAATTGGTGGGAAGAAGATTTGTTTGGAAGGTGTAACTCACATTATGGTCGTACGCTAGCGGGCTAGCTAACAAAAAGCTACAGCGCGTACGTAGCATGCCGCTGGACTCTCAGCTCAAACTTTCGCTCCGAGTAAGTTCCAGTGAATACCGGTCGCCATTTCCTCCTCCGGTCGGTCTGTCTCTCTCTCTCTCTCTCTGTCGGTCGGTCGGTCGGTCGGTCTCTCTGTCTGTCTGTCTGTCTGTGTCTGTGTCTCTCTCGCTCTTTGGGTCGGTCGGTCTCTCTCTCACTCTCTCTCGGGAGGTCGCTCTCTCGCTCTGTCTCTCTCTCTCTCTCGGTTGGTCGGTCTGTCTCTCTTTCTCTTTCGGTTGGTCGGTCTCTCTCACTCTCTCTCAGGCGGTCGGTCGGTCTCTCTCTCTCTCGGTCGGTCGGTCGGTCTCGCTCTCTCTCGGTCGGTCGGTCGCTGTTGCCGTCTCTCTCTCTCTCTCTCTCTCTCTCTCTCTCTCTCGGTTTGCTCACTCGGTCGCTCTCTCGGTCGCTCTCTCGGTCGGTCTCTGTCGGTCGGTCTCTCTCTCTCGGTCGGTCGGTCTCTCTCTCTCTCTCTCTGTCGGTCGGTCGGTCGGTCTCTCTCTCTCTCTCTCTCTCTCTCGGTCGGTCGGTCGGTCGGTCGGTCTCTCTCAGTCGGTCGGTCGGTCGGTCTCTCTCTCTCTCTCTCTCTCTCTCTCTCTCTCTCGGTCGGAATACTTTTTTTTGGTAATCTGATTACGTAACTGCGGTACATGTATTCCGTTACTCCCCAAGCCGGCACACAATGCATACAGGATTAAGACTGGCAGTCACTAAAATACTAGAAATGATGTGAGGCAGTTGTTTAGAAAAGGCGTGTAAAACGTCTTGAAACTTTTGGGATGTTTAACTTGTGAAAAATCTCACTCTCGGGAAAATTAAATCCATTCACCGCCGGCCATTCAATGCCAATCTGGTTGATACGCATATTAAGTAGCACATTGGACCCTTTACGTGGCATCTCTGCCCCTGTCAACCATTCAAGAGTCCCAAGTGAATGCACGGCCATTCACAAGGGATAGTTACCTCAAAGAGGGTCATCACGGGTTCGGGTTCTTAACTCCTTTGTTAAAGCGAAACAGTTGAGCCTCATTCATCAGCAATGCAGCGCACGTTAAACACACAATGGAGAGGAATGGCGGCTCAGTGTTTCCATGAACTGTTGACAGGAGAAGGATAATATTTTAATAGCTTGGACTAATTCCTGCCTTCTCACTTCGGGCTCGGTTTCACAAAGACAAGCGCTTAGTTTTCATTATTGATGCTGCAGTTTGATGACATGGCGAGAGAAAAAAAAAAGTGTGGTATAGAATGCCACTAAAACAAACCAAATGTAAGACTTTTTTTTTTTAAGAGTCACTTCTATCAGATTCAAGACTCACAAAATATGAACAGAATAGAAACTAGGGATGTGCGAGTATCAATACCAGGTATCGGTATCTACTTTCAAGGTATCAGTGCTCTCAACAGCGGCCGATGTTTTACAATCAGTAACAGAAATTAAAAGAATAGAATAGTTCCATTAATTTCATGTAATTTTAGGGGAAATGCAATGTTGTGATACATTGTTTTTTTATTTAAAATTATCTGTCAATTTTTGGGGAAATTTTATGTATCAAAAGTACTAGTGGTATCAGTACCTGGTATCGGTATCGGTCATTACGCAAGAGTGAATACTCATCTGTATCAGTCTGAAAAAATAAGTGGTATCCAACGTGTATAATAGAAACAGTTTTCATTCCAGCGTGCTCTTTAAAATATTGGAATGAAAGATGGCTTTCAAATGAAATATTTCATAAGATTCTGTAAAATTTGGAAAGAAAATGTTTACTACGGATTATGAAGATGGATAGACAGACGCACGTAGATAGATAGATACTGTAGCTAGCTATGTAGCTAGCTAGCCTGCTACTATAGATAGGTAGGTAGGTAGCCTGCCAGCTACATAGCTAGCTACTTAGCTAGCTAGCTAACTACGATAGATAGATAGATGGACCAAACGTGTAATTTGGCCTTTTTTTTCCTTCTTTTTTTTTTTTGAAGAATGGGACTATATTTCTTTTAAACAATGAATCCCATTAGACCAGCCAAGAGCATAAACAAGTTCTCAAACATCTTCACACCAATAAAGGAAATCTTCTCGGAGGCATTTAACAGAATGCTCTACGTAAGCTGTGTTTTAAGTACAGGTCAGCGTGCTCCCCTTGCGGGTCATCATAGCGCGCGCGCGCACACAAGATGGCAGACGCCTGCGCCGGCCGGGCCAGAGGTACTGTATATGGTGGACCAGATCACGCTGACCTGCTTCTGGTTGCCTCTTTAAACACACACACACACACACGCACACACACACAACTTCTGTTTCTGGGAACCAGAACCTAATACTGGGCTAAATGTAATTAGCAAGAAAAGGACTGTAGATGACAAACACGGGCCACAAAATTCGGTCCACTTACACAGTCCATCTATGGGAGAAAAGCTTTTAAGCTTGATTGTAAAATCTCAGTTAATTACTGTAAAAATATAATATGTCATTTTACTGTTTATTTTTTTTTATTTATTTTTTTACAATTTATTACTGTATATAAATTAGTTACTTCGAAACCAGTAACTACAGTAACAATAATTTAGTGTGTTATTATAGTTAGTGTATTCTAATTCTAATACTAAATGTTTTTTTGTTTTTTTTACTTTTTTACAGTATATCAATTATAGTTACTGTATTCTAATTACTGCTTTCTAAGTAATTGTAATTTATATACAGTAAAAAAAAAAGGAGATAAAAAGGAAAAAGAAGCAGCAATTATAATACAGTAAGTCAGTAACTACATAGAGTAAAAAAAATTACAAATAATAATAATAATCATAATAATGAGCTGTAATAGATTTTTACAGTAATTGATATATTACAATAATTATCTGGCAACATTTTTGCCAGTTATGCACTGTAAATTCTAGTCACTTCTTTACAGTAGAGTTGTCAAAATTAATCGACAACTAATCAATTATCAAGTTGATCGACAATTATTATATTAATCAAGTAATCGTTTCGAGCCATTTTTTTCATGTAAAATTGTCCCAATCCTCTGATTTCAGCATATTGAGTAATTGTTCACTTATTTCTGTAGTCATTCATGAAATACTGATTATCTTCTGTGTTTAATGAAAAATAAGACAGTCGCAAACATCTGTTTTTACTTGAGAAAACAATGACCAAATCGGTAACAAAGTATAACATCAATCCCCCCACTTTTTTTTTAAATCACTATACAGATATGAACTAAAAACCAATCACTGGTTAATAAACACTAATCAGGGAAAAAAGTGCATTTGTAACACACTTGAAAGCTAATTTAAAATGAATCTGATTAGTCGATTAATCGCCTGAATAATCGATCGATTAATCGATTCTAAAAATATTCACTAGTGACAGCACTACTTTACGGTGTAATCAAGGTTGCAAAACACTTGACGTAGACATTTGTCCACAGGCGGTGGTACTTACACGAGGATGTGGTAGAGGAAACATTTCAGTCCAGCAGGTCTCTCCAGGAAATTGTAAACATCACCCTGCATGCTGGTTTTCACGTACGGCCGCTGGAAGTCCTTTTGGTGGCGATGCAGCCAGCTGGAACGCGGCAGAGGCGCCGAGGCGGCGGGGAGCTGGCCGTGCGCGATCTGCAGGGCCGGGTCCTCGGCCGGCGGGCAGCGGGGGGCGCCTGATCCGTTATTCACCGCCGCGGGGTCCAGTTCCAGTAAAATAGGAGAGTAGCGGCCCGCGTCGGGCGCGGGAGCCCCGCTCTCGCCGGCCGCGGGTGCGGAGTCGTCAGCATCCGTCTCCCGGTCCAGGTTGAGGCTGAGGCTGGTGCCGGCGTAGCCGTTGGGGCTGTATCGGGCGAAGGGGCCCCTCAGCCTGCTGCCGTAGTCCCGCTGTAGGCGGCACGTCGTGTGGAAGGAGCGCGCCCGCCTCTCGCCCATGTTGGTTCCAAGCTTCGGAGCTGACGGAGGGTCCACGAGAGGCGCGGAGCCCTTGGAGGAGGTCATGAGCGCTCGCTCTGCGGGGCGGCATGTGCGGCCATACCTGGAGTGGGTACAGGTGATGTGAGATGTGAGTGAAAGGTAGCCCTGCCCTCCGTTATACGAGGCTGCTTGGACACATGGTCAATGGAAACCTGCGCATGAGTCTGCACTTGTGCATAAAAGGATGACTCTAAAAACAGTTGGCTCGAAAATAACCCAACTATGGGTCAAAAATGGACCGATCCTCCATTTGGGTCAATTTGACCCAACTTTGAGTCAAGAAACGGGTCTTTTAGGGTAAAACAACAATAAATATTAGTCAGATCCTTTACTTGGGTCATTTTGTCTAAAATAGGGGTGTTAGAATAAATCGATTCGGCAATATATCGCGTTATTACATTATTTAACACTTCAAAAGAACGGCTCCACACTGCAAAAAAAAACAAAAAAACTTTTATTGGAATAACTTGATCGTGACTTTTTCCTTCTACTCTCTAATGTGGCTACAACGTAACAGTGTATCAGACCGCGTGGAACCACACTGCCCAAAAGTGGCCAAATCGGGTACAACATGAACAGCGCTCCCAATAAAGGCAGACACAAACAAAGGGAAGACAGTATAAAATAATTTAAATAAAATCCATTTTGGGATATTCGATTCTAAATCGTACTAAATGAGAATCACGATTCTTATGAGAATCGATTTTTTGGCACACCCCTAATAAACAGTGTTACGTTACATCGTCCCTGATGGAGGTCAAAACCTGTCAAGGTGGAAAGACGTAAAACAGATGTACAGCACTCCAACATTTTAGCCATTTTCCAAAGGTACCGCTGATTTCACTTTTTACATTTCTGATTAACTTAATGCAATCTTTTTTTGGAAAAAAAATAAAAAATAAGGACATTTCTATGTGAACAGGAGTGCATAAATGCAGACAAAAACAGCAGATGAGTGTTTTGTGTTTCTGAAAAGAGATTGAACCTGATACGAGTATAAAGCCACGTGTGTGTTGATGCTAGCAATTTCAAAAAAGGTGTCATGGAAAAAAAGAAAGACAAAAAAAGTCCCCATCTGTCCTCGGCTGTACAGGCACCCATGACAAGGACCACATGGGCTGCTGTCAACATGCAGATTGAGTTTCGAACACGGTCAAGTGTGTCACATTGACAGGTTACTTTCCGTCTAAATTGTCATTATTATCAAGAAGGTTTTTTATAATATTATAGCGTACAACTGCGCGGTGCATATAAAAAGTTTACACACCACCTGTTCAAATGCCATGTTCGTTGATTCGTAGTTTTTACTTGAAGCTAGTTTGCTTAGCAGTTTGAACACCCGAATTCAAAAGAACACAAATGTCGAACATTCGTTATTAAAATACTTAAATCACCTCAAATCTACTCATAGTGTATGCATGAATGTTATACATTTGGTCAACTGGCTTACCTTCAAACGCGTGGACGTCGCCGGCAACAGATCAAATCATGAATATATATATATCCTCAGTCCTGAAACAATTTATGCTTGCAAAAGCAAATTCAGATGAAAAGTACATCGAACTGTGACTCGACGAGTTATATGTAAAAAAAAAAAAAACCCTGTAAGGAAACGGTCAATTTCGGCAAAACGTGAAAATAATCCCAAAGAACGCAAAAGTGTTAAATCGACATCCGTTTGCGGGACTTTGAAGTGCATCACTGACAGCTCGATCCTGGACGTTATGCTGAGTTCAATGCTACTCGATATTTTCATTTCCACACAAATGCTTCGCGCGTTTATTTAATTTTTTTAATGTAAAATAATAAATATCGACCGTACACGATGGCATTTTGTCACTTGTATGCGAATCAAACGTGACTTGGCTACAGGTCAAACTTGGATACTTTACTTCATGGTCACTTTACGAGGGCAAGTGAACACCTCATGCCAGAAGGCAGCAGCTGGTCGCGAGCTCACGAAATAAATAAATAAATACATGAATAAATAAACAAACAAACAATTCGCTTTTACATTGGCAATTTTCGCATACCTCTCCTTATTTAATGCCGTTCTCGCAAGTAGAATTACCACAAATAAAACAAAACACACAAACTAATAAATACTCGTGGTAACTTCACACATTCGATATCAGAGAAGTTTGTCGTTTGCCGGCATCCGTAGTCACTGAGAAAACATGGCTGCTCACACAAGCAAGACGATGCTGCTGTCCTTAAATCGATTAAACGTCGTCGGCGTTGGATTGCCGAATTTGTCAGGCAGGCTGACATATGCGACGGCATTGCCTATAAACTCTGGTGGAAATAAACGTGAGAATTGCATGCGTCTTTGCTGTAGTTCACTCTGAAATCGGAACAATAGCTTCGTGCTAAGCTAAAGTGTTGCACTGTAGCGAGGTCACTAATAACATGCGCTTAGTCCTTTTTATTCAGCCGACTTTCATTTTCGATTTGATGGTTAGTAAGTGAAATAGAGAGCACGTGCATTAACATCGTGTTCTTGAATATGTGCTAAATTCAGGGGTTATTGCAGACGTCTTCCTCGGCGCACATAGATGACGTAATAAACAAGGCGCTGTATTTACGCTCAATAAAATGTGGACTTAAAAAATGCAGTACATTTCAGCACATCACAATACTTTAAATGTGTTTTTAACATGTTTTTTTAATTAAAATTATATATTTTTTGTCTTTGGC
Source organism: Leptonotus elevatus (assembly GCF_054856555.1). Classification (NCBI taxonomy): domain Eukaryota; kingdom Metazoa; phylum Chordata; class Actinopteri; order Syngnathiformes; family Syngnathidae; genus Leptonotus; species Leptonotus elevatus. The sequence goes on from NC_141242.1 coordinate 4,957,819, forward strand.
CACAAAAAAATACAAATTCAATTGGTTTGTAACGTCTTACTAATGCATTCCTCGAGTCTTCGTCCTCCATTTTAAATTGACCAAAGCTGTTGTTAATGTTATAGTGTGTATGTGTGTTTTTTATTTATTAATTAATTAAATGTTCCCTTATTATCTTGAATGCCAGCTCTTCCTGAGAGAGGCAATAGAGTAACCTTCCCCAAAAGGCCCAGAAAAGACGTAAGTTAGATATCTGAATTAAAACGCTCTTTCATGAAACCATTGTGAAGAATACGAAGATGTTGTCCTGTTTGTGTGTTTGCTTGTCCTCTCAGGAGGGACCGCCAAGGACGGAAAAGATGGCAGTGGACCAGGACTGGACAGCCGTCTACTCGGCAGCGGCCCCCTTCAGAGCCACCAGTGTGCCCCTACCTGTGAGGATGGGCTACCCTGTGAAAGGAGGGGTCCCTCCAGAGAAGAGAGGCAACCTGGAGCTGATCAAGGTTCGACGCCCAAACACCAGAAATGCTCAAGTGTAAAAAAATCCAACTAGACCATGCGTTTAGCATGCACACAGTTGTGAACCCATGTGACTCAAACATATTTTGTCAGTACTTCAATTATACAACATCAACAAACCACCTTAACATGAGGCTCAGAAACACTTGTAGTATGTTTTGTTTTTTTAATATTTATTAGTAGTAGTAATTGGGCATGCCTGCTTTGCCTTGTTTTCACTAACAGATTCCTAACTTTCTCCACTTGACGCCAGCGGCTATCAGGAAACACTGCGAAGCTCTCAAACGTTAGTGTGAAGCTTTTTTCTTTTTTTTTAACTGACAAAAAAATATGCCTACTAATGATGAGTACAACTTGTTGTCGTCAGCTTTCTGCAGCGAGTGGCCTTCCGCTTTGGATACGGACGCCAAGTGCGAGCGGCACTTCCCCATTCAGGTGGAGAGCAGCGACTACGTGTCGGCGGGCCTCTCCGTACGAAACCCGGCAGCTCGAGTCGTTCATCTCAGAGTGAGTTTGATGGGGGGGGGGGGGTGGTGTTATATTTTGTTATATTTTGCACGTGTGTCATTTCATTTTAAAATAAAGATATTGTTGAATTATTTACCACTATTTACATGAATTACCAGTCTATTCCTTATTTTTGTAGGATTTTACATTTTCATTATTGTTTTATGTCTTACTTATTATGATTTGGACATGAGTTATTTTTGCTATTTTCATTGTCTTATCTGTTATTATATATTATTGGGATTTTATATACTGTCTATTAATTTTATTTGTTTGTTTTTTGGTTATGCATCTATTTATGGTTTGATTAAAAGGAGTAATATAATAAAACAAATAATAATATATAATATTGCATAATATGTATATCTGACATAGTAAAATGACTGAGCAGGATTTTTTAAAACAAGTTTTTTGATTTTTTTAGTAATAAGAGTTATTTGACATTTACAGAGCTTTATTTTGTCATTTATTTATGATAATTATAATAAATCATAATTTGTACTTAATTTCTTAGTTATTGGTAGTAAGATTTTACATATTTAATTTTAACACCGTAGTTAAATTAAATTAAATTAAAATGTCAATCCCTTTGTTCTACCAAAAGCCGTGCTGTGTTAATAATAATGCAGCATTTAACATTTAGAAAGACAATTTATGTTTTGATATAAATGGGGGGGGGGGGGAAATCAGTTTAGTTGTCTTTTGAATCCCTGACTGCTGCAGCCACACTTTTACCGTTTGATTCTATCAGCAAGGTAGGAATTACTGGCAACATGAATCCGCCAGGATTAGTCAGGAAGGATATCGAACAGTAATATGATGAACAAAAGAAAGTGTCGCAAACAGATCATGTCGTGATGATGTCTTCAAGCGTTCACGTAACGGGCGTCGTACTGCACATTAAGACATTATCATCAAGTCTGATCTGCGTTGGGGTCACGCTTGGGTCACCGCGCAATACACGGAGTATAAGAATTGAATCGGAACACAGTTGAAGATCGTGCTCATCTCCAGCTGTGACCGTCGTCATGCACGTTTGGATACACCAGGGGGCGCTCTGGCTGCGTCGTCAAGAAAACACAGCTTGCGGCCTTAAATTAAATGGCCAGCCAACTGCTGTTCTTCTTCTGTCATAAAATGACAAATGTTCTAAAATAATGCGTTTGTTTTTTTGCTGCTGGTTTGCAGGTGAAGCTCTCCAGTTTGAACCTGGACGACCACGCCAGGAAGAAAATGCTCAAACTGGCCGGGGAGCGATACCGCAAGCACACGGACGTCCTCACCATCACCACGGACAGGTGACGCCTCGCACACTCCTTTCGGCGACGCCATTCAGTAGGAAAAAAACTCACTCGTCTTTGCGGCCCCTCAGCTGTCCACTGAGACAACAGAATCGCGACTACGCCATGTACCTGCTGACCGTTCTTTACCACGAGTCCTGGGTGAGTGCAAATTACAGTCAAACCTTTGAGAAAGAAGACGCGCTCATCCTGTGCATCTTGTTTTTTTCCCCCATCATGCACTTGGCGGGAAGTAGAAAACAGCCTGCTTGACCTTTTAGCGCAAACAATGAGCGGCACAGTCCTTGCGCGAGCGTCGGGATGTTTTTGTAACGCTAGCCCACAAAGAGCGGGCTTTGTTAGCCGCCACAACGCAGGTGACTGTAGAGCTCCACTTTAGAAAAATCACTCTGAAATCCAGCATCCAGACTTTCCTCGAGGAGGCACCACTTAATTGGAATGAAAGGCTTACAAGATATTAAAAAAAGATGAAATAAACAGTTTAGTTAAAATACATTGCACCTAAAAGTTTATCAGGTTTGTACCTAAATAACAGTTTAAAAACAAAGTTATTTAAAATAAACTGCAAATGTATTAAAATAGTCAAATGCAGCTTTAAAAAAAAAAAAAATCTTAATCCTTCAATGATGAACGCGAGTTGAATTGAGTGGATATAACATTATTTATCTTGTGTACATATGCATTTAAAACACCAACAAAATTATGCTAAACTGTTAGCAACAGCGATTAGCATTAGCACGCTAGCGATGACATTTTAGGTAAACAAACACGAACCACCATTTAGTTCACACATAACTCATTACGTCTACCGACTGGATAAACCTACTAATTATCTTTTTGTGCGTGAGCATTATTAACTCATTCAATGCCATTGACGGCTACAGACGTAAAAAATGTATTAGTTTGTTAGTTTCACATTTTTTTTCCACATATGTTAACAAGAGTATGAAAACCTAGAAAAAAATGTATTGTACATTTAGAACAGACATAAAATGGGATTAGTCATAAGTTAACTATTGAAGTAAAAAAAATATATCGTTAATTTTTTAATATTTTATTTTTTGTTTAATTACTGAATTATTTAAACTCAAGATTAATCACAAATTTTATATTTGTTCTAAATGTACAAGACATTTTTTTCCTGGGTTTTCATACTCTTGTTAACAAAAGTGTGTGGGGATGTGAAACTAATAGAAATAGTTCAAATGACTTTTTGGCGTCTATAGCCATCAATGGCAGTGAATGAGTTAAACACCAGCAAAATTACCCTATGCTAAACTGTTAGCAACGGCGATTACCATTAGCGCGCTAGCGATGACATTTTAGGTCAACAAACACAAACCACCATGCATTAGTTGAATCGACGGGATATAACTACTAATTATCTTCTGCGCATGAGCATTATTAAACGCCGACAAAATTAGCCTACGCTAAACGTTTAGCAATCGCGATGAGCATTGGTGCACTAGCGATTTACCGTTTAAGGTAAACAAACACTAACCACCATCTAGTTCACACATAAATCCGTTGTGTCTATATTATACATGTAGTAGTGTCTTAAAAGTCACTTACGGGCGAGACTAGTCCATGAGTAAACAAGTTAGAGCTCCGTGTTAGCTACAATGAGCTCAATAACATCCTGTCCACTGCGTGCGTCTGCAAAAAAATGTCCAAGTAGAAACATGGACGGCCACGCTAAGATTTTTAGTCGACCTATATTTTAAGTCGACTGATCAGACTTACTCAGCCCCCCCCCCCCCCCCCCCCCCCCCCCCCCGGCCCTAAACGGCTCCTAATAACATTTGCTTTCTTCAGAAAACGGAGGCGTGGGAAGCCGAGGAGACGGTAGCAGACAGGGAGGAGTTTTTGTGGGAGGGCAGCTCGTCCCAGAAAAACGTCCTGGACACGCTGCTGCCGCTGCGTCAGGCGGCCGACAGCGAGGACGAACGCCAGCGTCTGCTGGGAAGAAGCGAGATGCAAGAGTACAAGGACTCGGTCAGCAGGCTGAAGAATCAAGGCGACAGCGAGGGCGCCATGCTGCAGTACAAAGAGGCCGTCAAGAAAGTGCTCAAGATTTGACACAATGCGGGAAACGCGTTTCGAATGCAGAACTTTGTTGGCAGCATCGCCAACAGCATCTGATGTGTTTATGTGCTTTTGTTGTCTTTTACCAAAATAAAGTCTTATTTGAAGAAAATCGTGTTCAAAAACCTAAATTCAGCGTGAACTTAAAATAGGAAAAAATATGTTAATAAAATTTTAATGTAAAAAAACAATAGCATTTTGTAATTTCTACACTGTTTATTTTTTTCCTTAAGAGCTCAGTATTGTTCATTCGATCATTTTACCGATTTGACATATCATCATTGCTATCTCTTTTTTTTTTATATATGGGTGAGTATGTGTGAGTGTGTACTCATGACTTCACCTAAAACCTATTAAAAATCCCGTACCGTTCACCTCAACCGAACACTTCAGAATCCAGCTAGAGTCGTGAGGTTGTCAGGAGACCCGAGGAAGGATCAAAGAAAGGAAAGTGAAATCCAGCAGCGGCCCGACATCACCTACTACCCACCGGGTTACCAACCAGAGTCTTTCACCAACCCCAGAAACATCTAAATTCCAACAAATTAGGGAGACCAAAGGAGAGACTGAGGAGGAAAGGAAGGAAGGAAGGACAGACGAAGCAGAGTGAGATCCACAGACATCAGCCTCCACCTACAGTTTTGTTTTGTTTTCAAATTCAAGATCAGCACCCACGTCAAAACCTTCAGTCAGTTGTCGTCTCCGTCTCGGACCAGATCGTACTTGATCAGACGCATGGTCCCGCTTCGCCCGGACGTACGGTAGCGTTCCATCCTCCTCCTCCTCCTCCTCTTGGTCCGCCAGCTTGCAACCAGCCAGACGAAGCAGCCCAGTAATACCGCCACGCAGGTGACCAGCACCACCGGCAGGCCTTGGTACTCGGGTCCCGAATCCGCCAAGCTCCCCCCGCCACCCGGAGTTGAACCTCGCTCTTCGGCTGACGTCTGGGTCTTGGGTTTGTTCGTGTCTCGCTCTTTAAATGACGATTGGGTCCTTGGTTGGTCGGTTTCTGGGTCTTGAAATGCCGTCTGGGCGTCTTTGTCTTGAACCCATGTTTGGGTACTCCGATTCGTTTCTTGCTCTTTAACAGACATTTGCGAACTTGAACCGTTGGCATCTCGCGATATCGGACCGTCGGAGGAGGTCAACGGATGAGTGGCGGTGATCGTGGAGATGAAAGTAGGAGGTGTCGGGGCCAAGTTGGTGGACGGAGGCGGTAGGCGTGTCTGGAACGTGGCGATGGATGACGAAAGAGGTTCCGGGGTGACTGTTGATGTTTTCCCGGTGGTCTTCGGGGTGCCGGCAGTGGTCGTTTTCACGGTGGCGAACGGTGGCGGCGGATGGAAGAATTGTCGCTTGTCCAAGGGAAGGAGCTCGGAGGCGTTAACGCGACCAACGCGGATGTTGGACGTCAGCTGTTTGCCAAACACCAACAGGTCAGGATCCACACCTGAACAAGCCATTCGCCACTTTTAGCTCTTTTCGCTACACTTTTTTCCCTCCCAGTTCTACATGTTTGATAGACTGCTAATGGACGACTGGTTTACTATACTCAAAATGGATGCATTTTAGAAAAATGCATCTCCAAATTTGAAGCAGGTCTAGATTTTGTATGTCACTATACAGTAAAAACAAATATCTCAAAATTCTGTATATTAATGCTGACCAATGAAAAGCATGCGTATCTTAACTCATGCACTGCCATTGACGGCTATAGACGTCAAAAATTCATTTGAACTATTTCTAATAGTTTAACATTTTCCCACTTTTGTTAACAAGAGTATGAAAACCTAGGAAAAAAATGTCTTGTACATTTAGAACAAATATACAATTTATGATTAATCTTGAGTTTAAATAATTCAGTAATTAAACAAAAAATTAAATATTCAAAAATTAACGATAATTTTTTTTAATTGTAATTAATCGCATGACTTCAATGTACAATACATTTTTTTCTAGGTTTTCAAAAGTATGAAAACCTAGAAAAAATATTGTACATTTAGAACAGATATAAAATTTGTGATTAATTGTGAGTTAACTAGTGAAGTCATGCGATTGATTACGATTAAAAATTGTAATCGCCTGACGCCCCTAATTTTTAGCAATCTTTTATTTTTATTTTATTTTTAAATAGGCATCAGGCGATTAAAATTTTGATTCGTAATTAATCGCATTACTTCAATAGACTCACGATGAATCACAAATGTAATATCTGTTTTAAATGTACAATAAAAAAATCTAGGTTTTCATATTCGTTAATAAAAGTGGAAAATATGTTAAACTAATAGAAATAGTTCAAAATAATTTTTGACGTCTATAGCCGTCAATGGCAGTGAATGAGTTAAAATAATAATCACTGTAAAATAGAAAGCACTTAGGTAGTTCTAAATTTTGCTAATGATGCATCTGTTACTTGACATATTTTCCCATTAAAAATGTCTCCAAAAATGTGGCATTGCTCCCGAATAAAAAACATTAAAAAATAATAATAATAATAATAGGCTACAGTATATCCAGATTGTTTATTGTCACTGCCCCAATTAAACGGATATGTCAACATTTTACATAACACTGAAATAAAAGCATGCATAGGCTACTTCATTTGTTAAAAGTTTTGGATTAAAGAAATATTTCGAGTTACATGTTTTTCAATGGATTTAAATTTCGGTCGTCCTTTCATTTCGGAGACATTTTGCAGTCTGAATTTAGCTAGGTTTTGTTTTGTTTTGTTTTGAATACGCTTACCCTTGGTGACGTTGTAGAGAACAGCATCGTTGTTGTAACCGATGATGCAGCTCTCCAAAGTTGGACAGTGCACGTGGCAACAGTTGTCTTGCGTGGCGTCATAATGAAAGACCGCCACATTGCAGGACGCTGAAGAAAAGACAACAACTTTTGATCACCAAGTATGACAATGCGCCTGAACGCAGCACGGCCGGCCGGCCGGCCGCAAACCCACCATTGGCCGCCAGGCAGCAACCGCGACCGCATCTCAGCGCGCTCTCTTCCCGGTAAGTCCTCAGCAGCCGCGCCCCTCGCCTCTCGGACTCCTCCGTGTCCACCGCGATTCCCGGGAAGTTCCGAATCCAGCAGTTTTTGTAGTAAGAAGTGGGCGAGCAGCGCGATGCGGCCCGGCACGCCACAAGCAAAAGCGTCAGCAAGCCGCGAGCGACGTTCATGGTGCTCTCGCGTAATTGGGAAATCAGAGGCTCGTAAGCGAGAGGGGGGGGGGGGGGGGGGGGGCGCTTTATACACGACACAAAATCGGGCACACACTCAGACGCGAAGTCACGCACACACGTGCCTCAATGTGGACCCTTTTCCAAATTGGGATAGATCATATGGGGGTAAATATGGTGCAAAAGTAACTTGTACCTGTAAAAAAAAAAAATTGTAATTGTAGTAAAAAAAAAAAAAAAATGTTGTACCTGTAGAAAAAAGTACAGATTTGAATCTGAGAAGTCGTGATTTGTACCTGTAAAAAAAAAAAAAAAGCTTGTAATTTTTTTTTTTTACTCAATCGACGTCATTTATACAGCATCGTACAGTTGTGTGATATTCGAATCTTCAACGGCAAGCAAAAATGTGGAAAATGGTTTGTGCGCTTTGCCGACGCAATGTTACAAATAAAATGGCTGCCACTCTCTTAACAAGTTTCGATTGGGTATCGACTGTGCTCATAAGTATCTATGGACATTCATACATTTAATGAAATAAAATAAAAGTCCACATGCGCAATTGTTTGGAAGACTTACACATAAGGTTATTTTACATAAACTAGTAAAAATAAATGCTTCCTTAAAAGTACACATTAAGGAAGGTTTGTTTTGACTTTATTACACAGTGACCTTTTATTATTTATCTTGTATTTGACAACTACTCCAAATATATACATATATATATATATATATATATAAACTAAAACTAATAAAAATGAACAAACGTACTCTGAAAGCTAATGAAAACTGCATTTAAATGACAAAAGTCAACAAAATGAAAACTTAACAAATGAAAAATCTGAAAGTATTATATAACCCTGCCTACAACATACACGCTGTATATTTGACAGTCAAACGTTATTTTGTTTCATTTCCTTCAATTTAGATGAATTATATGTAAATATGTGATTGTTTCTTCTTTACCATTGCTGGTATATTGTTTATTACCAGTGCTAGTATTGTTTACTTCCCACATTTGTGTATTTGTGTTGTTTAAAATAATAACACTTATTGTTTCTTATAGTAATGCCACCATGCTGAATCATTTATATTCTCAATTATTTTTTTCCTTTGCTTATTTAATATTCATTGCTCTCTGGTTACTTGTTTATTATTGAGTCTTAAGGTTAAGTACCGGTAGCTTGAAATTTTGAATGTGAGATTCTCTTTTTGTTGTTGTTTTTTTCCTCCTTGTGGAACCTGACACTTAACTGTGAGCTTTGTTATTGCCTGAAACAAAAATAAAAAGAATGATTTATTTGTGTCTTCATGACTGACATTTCTCTCGTCGTCTTGTTTTATAAATTAATGGTTGCTCTTCTTGGATTCAAATCAAGTTCAAGTGTGCCTACGTTTTTTTTAAATTATTTTAAGTTTATTATTATTATTTTTTATTTTATTTTAAAAATAATATTTTTTTAAATAAAATGGCTGCCGCTCTTTGACGATGCAACATTAACATGGAACAACATTAGCGTTTTGGGGGGTTTCCTGAAAGGTTCTGGTTTTAGAGATATGTGGATCCCGCCCAATGCTCACACTTTACAGTTACAGTCCACATAAAAAGCACCCACCAATGGTATTTTTTTTGTTGTAAAAACACTTATATTTTCATCTGACACTTCAGGGCAAATAATATGACAGTCAACAACCTATCCACATGAAGATCCAACTGTGCTGTGCTTCAAGGTAGCAGTGTTATCACGATCACTATTATTATCATCATTATGTGCCTTTTTGCTTTAAGACAACACAGGAGACATTAAAACAGCAAACACGCAAACACAAAATGAATACAATTGATCATGTCTTTCGCCTCCCTCGTATCTTCGTACGTATGGCAGGTTTTACACTTTCATTATTAAAATAGCACACACGTGATTGGCACTGGGACATAAAACAAAATAAAAGAGGTAGTGCAATTTTTTTGCCTACATTTTCAGTTAGGTGTGTGCCATTCATCTTTCAGTCAGTAGGGGGCACCCTAGGTCAGCCAAACTCCTGCACATGCATGACACAAAGCAAAACAAGCTCTAGTAGAATCATAATAAAAAATAAAAGACGTTTTCATGCAGGGCTTTTTAGAGGGCAGGCTTTGGTATGAAGACCCCAGTGCATCATGGTCCTTTCCCCATCACTGTCAACACACCCAGCCTGGTTCCTGGTCTTCACCATCCTCAGTAGTGTCGTCCCTGGGAAACGTTGGGCACTCCTCGAGCCTGAATGTCGCCGAGGAGCGCGCACGCGTCTTTGTGCGGAGGAGCGGTGCCGCCGTTGTCCCGTCAGTCCTTGACCAGCCGGTAGATGTGATGCTGGGCGCCGTGCTCGCTGGTGGACACCTCAAAGACATAGGCCACGCACAGCAGCGTCTCCAGGGTGTCCCTGTTGGACACCACCTGTGCGGGAGAGTAACAAGAAGGAGCCTAACATTTAAACATTCTTTGATTCAATTTAATAAATATGCTCAAATTGATCCATAGGAGTGACCCGACTTTCTAACAAGCAGCATATTAGCAGATAGTCAACAACAGGTTAAGCATCAAGGTGTTAGTAAAGTAACAAAACATAAAGTAAAGAAGATTTTGAGTGTGTTTAACCTAACCATGTCTTACGAAAGTCCACTAGCTTAATGCTAACACATAATGAGCAAATACCACAGACAGGCTAATGAATAGCATAGGGGTTGCAACGATATAACCCTATAAACCAACATATACTTGGAACTTAAAAAAGTGGAGCAACGTATGTATTGCAGATGGATAATATGACAATACTCACAGGCATATATTCTTTATCCTCTGCAAATAATTACTACTTAGTACTGCCATTCTGAGGAGATGAGACTGTCTCCATGTACAGTATATCCATAGGTCTGTTTTATACTGCCCCCAAGTGGCCAGAAGGAGCTGCACAAAGTCCGTTGAAGTGACTTGACGTGAACAACAAAAAGGGGCAACACTTTTTCACTTTTTACATTCTATTTAATTTCATGTCTTTAGTTGTGGGTTATCGGAAAGTACAATATTATAGAGTACATTTAAAAAATATATTTTTGTCAACCTTCAACATTTCTTAAAAATAATATGTTATATGTGACTTCACTAGTCTGAACATGACATTCTGATATTACATTTTTGGAATATGAGTTATGGAGCTAAAGCCAGCCGTTTTTGTCCATCTCAGGGAGCGGCCATTTTGTCACTTGCTGTCGACTGAAGATGACGTCACAGTTGCTCAAGGCTCAGGCAACAACCAATCAGAGGTCACCTGTTTTCTGAAGCTGTGCTGTGATTGGTTGTTACCTGAGCAACTGTAATGTCATCTTTATTCGACAGCAAGTGACAAAATGGCCGCCCCCCCCTGAGATGGATAAAAATGGCTGGATTTCGCTGCTTAACTCATATTCCACTAACGCAATATTAACCAGAATGCCATATTTAGCCTATTATTGTCAGTTTTTTATTTTTGGATGACTTCCCTTAAAAAAAAAAGAAGTAGTACAAGAAATAAAATGGAGTCTGTTTCCCGTTCATTTGAGAGGGCACAACATTTTAAAAGGCTGAATAAGGTTGATAAAACAACATGAATATCAATAAGTCACAATGGGGGCAACATTTCAAAAGAAGGAAAAATATGTGGTAGAAAAACGAGGGCTGGCTCCATCTGAGGGTCAAAATGTCCAAAAACAAAATATACACAATTACAAAAAAATTATAATAATGGGATGGAGAATTTGGGGTTCAAGTCACAATTTCATGGAGTAGAAAAGAGGGTCTATACAAAATACGTGCCCAACAATTTTAACAGATATATCCACATCTTGATCATAGCCACACACTGCAATGCGTTTTGCGTGTACTGTACCTCGGAGGCTTAAGTGATGCTAACTATGGTGGCCCTAAAGGACCAAAAAGGCCCCCGTAACATGGAGCGTATACTCCTGACACTGCAGCAACAAAACAAGCCCACACTTTGTTAGTCCACTAAGCACAATTGTCTGAGGCTTGAATACGCAGCTTGTTGCATGCTGATGCGCTGCGCACAGACTGGATGTGTGCGTCTTTCACAGTCAATAGGAAGTCAATCAGTCCATTGAGAGGCCCGATGACACGCTGTCATGTAGTCGGCCGCGTGGGCTCAATATGGCCTTTGTCCCTCTGCCGGGAGGAATGCAGACTCCAGTGTCTTTGAAAGCTGCAGTCCACCATCTTGAGTCCCCCCCCCCTCCCGCTAGACCTCCAAGAACTTAAGTCCAAGACCGTGTAATCAGAGTCTGTCCCCTCAGCATCAACCAATAACCAGCCGTTAGTTAGCCGTGACCTCTTGCCATGCAACCATCAGCAAAAGTGAGTACTTGGGTCACTTCACAGCACTAACAAATCAAATTGCACGGCGCATAATTGTTGCATTGCAGATTATGTCCCGCTAAATGCGATTTATGGTGCCAGCGTAAATTGTGGGAAAAGAGCTAATAAAGTCCGCTAAAAGCAGCCATGGATTGAACTTAGTGGCTTTATTTGGTTGTCTCCGGTCTGTAAACAACGGGAGCTTAGCGCAGTCATACAATTATGAATTTGGCTAACATTTTCTGATGAGGTAGCAGTGGTTAGTGGCTACCACATCGACGTCACAGTTGTAGTGTTGAGGGTGCAAATCCGGGCTCTGGGCCATGCTTTATGGAGCTTTAGTGCCACTCGATGTGGCAAAATGAATGCGTTCATTTTGAGTTGATTTAAAGTTCCTTTAACGCCACTATTTTTTTTTACGCACGATTAACTCCTTCACTCGCAGCCATTTTCACTGAAGTAATCCCCTTTGCTCCCTTTTTACTGGATTTTGACTGATTTTGCGAGGCCCACAGAATTGTGTTCTATTGCTGTAAAAACATGGAAGCTATCAAAAGAAATATTCGAGTCTCTTCTTTCATCAGGAAGAAAAGCACATTTGTATCCGTTCCCTTTTTGCCGCAGTTAGCATTAGAATATAGCTAAGTTTCAGCATTCAAAAACCTGTTTAAAACACTGGCAAAAAGAGCTTGTTGCAACATGGCCCTGGCCGATCCTGCTGGTCGTTTTACGTAATAACTCTTCTAGCATAAAAATATATATTTAAAAAAAACATGTTTAAATACGTTTTTGGGAGTGAAGGATAAAGTAATAAAAAACATATTTACACGTTTTTGGGTTTGAATGAGTTAACGACTGCCCCTTACTTGGAAAGCCTGTACTGGGGGGAATTCATCGCAACGCAGCAGACACATCCACGTCAAAATTTAGCAGTAAGAAATTTAATAATGATGCATATATTTGTGGAGACTGGGCTCAAGTTGTATTTTATAATTTAAAAAATGTGCCGAATTTCACAAGTTACTTCATGTAAAACATTAGATAGCTTTTAATATGAAAAGAAAAATTCACTGAGCTGTCACCAATGTGACAAATGCAATTATCCCAACTAGTGGCAGAAAAAAGACCTCAACACAAATCAATATCACATTCATTTTTTACAGTACAGTACATCTTTTTAATTTTAACTCAATTTGATGAATTATTGTGAAATTATTGTATCAATGACGAAAAGATGCAGCCATATTTATTTTAGTTTAACATTCCCCCCCAACTTTTATGTTAAGAGTATGAAAACTTAGAAAAAAATATTTTATTGTACATTTAGAACAGCTATGAAATTTGCAATTAATCGTTAGTCAACTATTGAAGTCGTGCGATTAATTATGATAAAAAATAATAATAATCGCCTAACACCCCTAAGTGCAACACAATACATATTGAAGAATTATTATAATAAAACTAAATCCAAAACGAAAAGTGTGTACCTGTAGGACAGTGAAGTTCTCCAGGACGCTGTTCATCATGTACTTTTCGGGCAGGTGTTTGAGCTTGTGGATGAAGTTGATCATGTATTCGCACAGCGGCGAGCGGTGGATACGGAACATGTAGCGGCCGTTCTCGAAGCGGGCGTACTCGGTCTGAGCCAGAGAAACAAACAAACAAACATGTCACGTGAATCACATGTGAGAATAGATTCAGCAATTTAAAAGGTGAATACAGAAGAGATATATTTCGCAGTAAAAGAGAACAGACACATTGACATGTCCGAGCGTCCGTCTATGTGGTGAAGTGTAATAAATGTAATGCAATATAATGTATGTAATGCCGGACGTGACAATAACCATAATTCTCGTGACAGGACTAATCAAATCATGATGCCATTCAGTGTCATCAAGAGGCGGACTAAGACCTCAACCCGAAGGCTGTGCATGCGTGTGTGTGTGTTTACAGTATATTGTATATTGTATAATCCATCAGGACCAGGTGGGGGAGGGCCTCCGTCGTGTCCGTTTAACGGGAAATGTGAGCGCGAGTCATCAAGGGGATTTTTTTTTTCTCTCCTTTCCTCACATCAACATCCTGACCACAGATCAGTGCTTGTTGACTGGAATCCGCCACAAATTCTTACATCACTCGCACTCACTCTCTTGGAATGATTCAAGATTTGTCAGAATATGAAAGTAGTAGCAACCGCTCCATGTTTTCACATCCTTTATCTCCAGAACTTCCTGCCAGAATGAAACTGGAATACGCCGGGACAAGTGCCTATTGTCCCCCGGTGGAAAGAAACACCCTTTAAGCGCATTGCACAAGCCACTGCGCTTTGGCTGCAAACAACAGGATTGATTTAACACTTGCCCATGCAGAATTTGTTGGCTCTCACGTCGGGATATAAGAAGCTCAGTCGTGGAATTACACGGGACGCTTGAAATTAAACACAAACTGCTCCAGGAGACTTCTTTGGTTCTCATTTCAAATACATTTTCCTCAAAAGAAATATGGACATATAACCGATTAGTTATAAGGGTCAAATTTTACTATGAGACAAGACATTATTTTGGCATAGTTAAATGAAAAAAAGTTTCTGTGACCACGCTCATAACTCAAAACTCCTATCTGAAATCATCACCCCCAAAAAAATTTGTTTTTAGATTAGGAAAATAGCACTTTCTGAGATCGTACTCTAGAAGAACAAATAGTAATAATATATTTAAATAGAATTAAACATGTGTGTGTCATTATTAATTAATTGGGGTGCTTCTGGTGAGTGTGACTTGACCACCGGGGGCAGTATAACGCAGACATGCACACACACAAATGAAGAAGAGATTCACAACTAATGGAAGTGACGCTACAGGCGTCAGTAATATGGTATTAGTTATTGTCCTTCATTATAGCATCACTTCCATTAGTTGTGAAACTCTTCTTCATTTGTGTGTGTGCATGTGTGTATTATACTGCCCCCGGTGGTCAAGTACATGTGTACATGTGTGAGTATTGAATATTTTCTGTCTTCGTGACAAAATGCACTCCATGCTATTTGTTAGCCCATCTGTGACATTTTACTACCATACTCTATTGCATTTTTTTATGCTAGCATTAAGCTAAGTGGACTTTCCTAAGGCATATAGCTACGCCATTGACTTATGTACGATATATGATAATATGAACATACATATATGGCTTGCAATTTTCTGCTTTCTGTTTAGTATGACAGTAAAGTTTCTTCAACTGGGAGTGGCTTGAAGGCTCTTTTTTTTGAAGAATTGTTCACGATCTGTCAAACTGCTGCTTGTTGTGAAGTAAGTTGAGCTAAATGCCACCATGCAAGTGCTCGGATCTCAACTTTGTGCTTACACAGTGGTTTGTACTTTGTTTGCTGAAAAACTCTTAAGTCAGGTCGTGTCTCAGGGAACCACTGATCACGTCACTGATTAAGTATGTACAGTTGCACGTTTTATGATGTGAAACTCCAAATTCTGTGTGCACGTTTCTACACGGTCAATAAAACCGGCACTTATTAGGCCTTGTTTTTAACACTCCTCACCAATTTGCACTTTTGACTTCCACTTACCTCCACTTTCTCCACCACCTGTTTGCCAAAGGAACAGACTTTGGTGGACGAGGTGATGATCATGTTCTCGGAGCTCTCGTACTGGCTAGAAACACCGTAGAAGAAGCTGCTGTCATCTTGCAGGTTCACACTCAGGTCCGCCTTCAGGGAAGAAACAAAAGATTCGACTCAAATTTGACGCCTTAATTCAGGGTTTGCTGAGGAAGAACCTGATCTCAAGTTATCAAACACATTGAATGACCTACTGGCTCACATGTTCCTCTGGATATATGAAAAGAAAAGAAAAAACATCTTGTAGAAAGTCTTCCGAGAACAGGACTTCCCGGTGACTTCCACCGAGCGGTGCGAGTCGGTTTGACAAAGAATCTTACAGCTCAGTCAAAGCTTGAGAGTGATTCTCTGCAAAGCCACGAGGCATCCAAAGTGCCGATCCCGGTTGACCTTGGATAAGGCTGCCAAAGCAGCCTCAAGATTCCAAAGATGCTGCGTGTGTCTCCTTGTGAGTTCCACCTCTTCCGAGCTTGGATAAACTTGGAACGACACTTTGGACCCGTTGATGGTGCAATTTTGACTATAAAAGCACGTGAGAAACCAACAGAAATGTTTCTACAGATCTCCACCACTAATGGCTATTTTACACTTCGGTAAATGTGAGTGATGGACACCAGCCACCAAAAATGTTGCCTATATACCATAAATATGCCAAAAAGTATGATCCCAAAAACAATTTATATTCATCTAATATAATTTCAAAGTGATCTTACAACATTTAGTTATCAATGCTTCTTTGACTACAATTACTACTTTCCAATTAGCCAGAGATTTAGCACTCCCCCAGCACAAAAATACATGAAATAAATGAGTTTTTCAGCAAATATCTGACGATAGATAAAGCACTTCGACATGGACGAAGGGCTGAAGAGAAGGTAACTGATCTGCCACCTGAGCCGTTCCCATTTCAGATATTGGTGCTTAAAATAATCTGCTGCTTTTATGGGAGAAAATGGTCCGAGTCACATGAACCAAAACAGATTGAATGCCACATTTGTAAACTGTAAATGTTAAAAATGAGCTTTCTTAAGGTCAATTTCAGCCCTAAGTGCATGCAGATGCACCAAATAGTTCATGTCGGAGTTGACGAGTGTAATCCAATTTTGGTGCGTTGACCCGAGTTGCGTTGTCACTTTGACAGCTGGCCTGCTCTACCCTCACCCCCACCCCCACCCCCACCCCCCACCCCGTTGCCTCCTAATAGGCCATTGAGACACTGCTCAGCCTCCTCATCTCTTCATCGCCCCCCGTTCGTCTTCATCTGGGCCTCGTGTAATTCCTTTATTTGTCTTCATCCCCGAGGCCCGGCCACCCTCGCCGAAGCGCCACCTTCCGCCTTACGGCCTGCGAGGGAATTCATCCAATTACAATCAGCGGCATACAATTGGCTGATTAGATCACGCCGGGGCCGGCTGTGCAACAATTTAGCAGAGGCAGCTCAAATCCTATTCCCGTGGCACTTCAAAAGCGTGCGACAATCTGTTAGGACAGGGCTACGGGCGCTAAGGAGAGGGGAGGGCGGAGAGGGAGGGTGTCGGGCCAGCCAGTGGCCGACAGCGGCGCTTGCTGGGAATTCGATTTAGAATGCCATAGTTTTGGTAGTGGGTCATCTGCCTGTCACCGTCGCCATGCCAACCTCCAGCTCAGCACACACTCTGGGCTCTCCAACTCCCCGGGCATCTCTTGACTGCTCTTAATGAGGGTGAAGAAAAGGTCTTTTGATTGAGGGCAGGGATACGTTTTGTTGTTTTAATCCCGATTTTTTTTTTTTCATTTATACCAAGCAGATCCACTCACTTTCATTGCTATAATCGACATTAGTAGTACAGCTTGAGGTCGATTAATCATCGATCGTGAGTTTTGGCAACAACACAGACAGGTCGCTGAATTCACCAGGTGGTGGGTTCGCGCAGCAAACTAGCAGTTGTGCCTCAAGCGTGTGACAATATTTTACTAAAATTCAGACCGGTAGCTGAATATAACAAAAATGCTACGTACGCTCATTTAAAAAGGCATCCGCTAACGCTAGCTGACGAGCAGCCCGCATGTCAGCCATTAGATAATTCACCAAACATCCATCCATCCATTTTCGTGACAGCTTACCTAAATATTAACAATGTCATAACATTAATCCAACAATAATGTTAATCCAAGCGCTAACTAATGCTGGCTAACTTACTAGCTCATAGCATGGAGCCATAGTAGCCACTTGTTGATATATTGGCTTGTAATTGTGTGTGAAGTTCTCAAAAAGATGAGAGAAAACTTTATGTGAAATAGTTTTAGAACCGAAATGATTCTCCTGACTAAAACTAGACTAAAACGTAGAGAGTTTTTGTTACTAAAACCAGACGAATAAAATTATGTTTTCTTGGACTAAAATCAAGAATAAAATGCTAGATTTATAGTCGACTAAAAACGGACTAAATAAAAACGGGATGAGGTTGACTAACTATGATAAAAAAATTATATCAAGCGGGATTGAAACTGGACTAAAACTGAGACTAAATTTAAAAATGGTGGATACAATTAACACAAATGTAAAGGTTCCAAAACAATGACCAACAACATGTACAGTATGTTCAGTTTTCAGCACGCTTTCTTTGGCATACCAGCAGCAGCAATACGGTACAGTTCCCTTGTGTAGGGTGGAGCGAGGCATGCAGCTCTCCACTGATTGGTCGAGAGAATTGTCACTTGTACGTATATAAAAAAAAAATAATAATAAATAAAAAAAAAGCTTCTTGTTTGTTAAATTCATTACGCACTTTCTCCTTGCTGTAATGTCTACTATTCCAAGAGTGATAAGGGACACCCAATCCAAATCCAACCAAAGTGGAATTTGGTGAAAACGTGGTTTAGGGGACCGCCACTGCAGTGACTTAACATTTCATTGACTGACGGATCTCTTTTTCTGGTTCACACTACAAGTCTCCATTTCTAGCTCCTCACTTTTATTACAGTCTCGCTCCCCTTTTTCCCCCTATGATATATAGATGACAGGTCTCATCTTGCCCTCATTCAAATGCCACGCGAGAATCTGACCAGCTGCCCTTCCCCAAAGGCCCGCCCTAAGACCACTTCCAAAACGGTGCCACTCACAAATGTCCTTTATCCCGCCGCGATAAATAATGCGGAAGTCCAACATGTGAGAAGGGTAACCCCATACATACGAAAGCCATCTGGCAAGCATGGAAAAGGCGAGGCGGTGCTTTCAACTTGACATTCACGAACCCTTGCAATGCAAAGGGCCCTCTGTATATCTTACAATTAGCCTTGATGGCCTCGCTCAGTGCATCCATCTCCTCTTTTCTACCACGCATGGGTGGCCGGTGAGCTGGAGTCTATCCCAGCTGACTTTGGACAGGTCGCCAGTCAACCATTTACACTCATATTCACACCTCTGAACGAGTTGGAGACGATAACTAACGGCATGGCTCAGTGGTAGAGTGGTTGTCAACCAACCCAGAGGTAGTGGGTTTAATCCTTCCTTGTGATCATGTCGCTGTGTCCTTGAGCAAGATTCTGAACCCCCAGTTGCCAAAACAAAGTGCTTTCACTTGTTTGCCGAATGCAGAAGGAAGATAAATTTGCATATACTGTGTATACATTAGGGCTGGGAATCTTTGACTGTCTCACGATTCGATTACGATTTTTGGGTCTGCGATTCGATTCAGAATTGATTATCGATTCAGAACGATTTTAGATTAAAAATTATTTGATTGACAATGATTTCTGCTTCACTTTATAGATATGCAAACAATTGTCATGATCTAGTCCAGTCTGACTCGCTAATGCTAATTAGCGCGCTACTCGTGGCACTTTTATCACTCAAAAGAACGACTATTCATACAAAAAGCTTCAGGAATGTATACAGAGAAGCATCTCAACATCCTACACTGCCCCCCAAAAAAAAAAAACTTTTATTGGAATAACTTGATCATGACTTTTTGCTTCTATGTGGCTGCAACTTAACAGCGTATCAGAACGAGCGGAACCACACTGCCCCTAAGTGGTCAAATTGGGTACAACTCGAACAGTGCTCCCAATAAAGGCACACACAAACAAGGGCAAGACAGTATAAAACAATTGAAATAAAATCGATTTTGGGACATTTAAAATCGATTCTGAATCATACTGAGAATCGCGATTCCAATGAGAATCGATTTTTGGCACACCCCTAGTATACGTTATAACCAGTGTAAATTTAACCATTACTGTAAATCCTCTACTCAAAACATTACATTGCATTTGAATCTCTAAGGTTGCACAGGAACAGCCAGGAAAAGCAATAAACTGTTTATAAAGTGGACATGGACTTATGGGGGTTGTCGGGCACTTAATGTTCTGGCTGCTGATCCCTCAGCTCTTTATCGATATCAAAAATAGGTTTATAAGAAACAAACACAAGGTGGGCTGACAAATTGGCTCTCTGAGCCCCATCTCATGCCCTCCCCCTGCTTGCCATGCCGTGTACATGATAATCTGTTAATTCCTTGTCACTACAGTGGCTTCAAGCTTGTCTAGGACCGTTTGGGGAGACGTGGTCACCTGATAAGAATAGTTTTACACCCCCCCCCCCCCCCCCCCCCCCATAGTTTATATTGGCACCTGAGCGACATCATTTATGCAATCTTCAATGTGGTCTTTAAGTATTTCATTAGACTGAAACCACATTATGTTTTAGGACAGTTGTGCGGATGACGTGGCAGCAGACTTTTCCACTTCTGAAAAGTCTCATCTGTCACCATCTTAAGTTGACTTCGGTCATCACGCTTTGCTCTCTGGCGGTACTTACTATCATGTACGTGTGTTTTAGGGTGGAGCTGCTCTAAAAATAAGTACATTAGGAGGAGGGGGGCTGTAAAAGTGTTGGACTTGGTGTAATCGCACAGGGACAGGTGCCCGGGCTCACATTTCCTCTGGTGAAGTTCAGAGCTGCCAGTCTCCCTAAGGCTGCCATCACACACACACACGCACACACACACACCATCATCAGAGGGAAAACACAAACACTTCTGCATCAATGCCTTTCTTTTTAAGTGTGCGTGGTTGAGTCATCACAGTGAGAACTGTGCTACCTATCTGAATTGTCCTTAATGTCCTTTGGCTCCAATATGTAAACTCTCGCAGCACAGTTCACACTGCGTGACCATTAACAGCCAACAGATGCAAGAAAACATTAACAGGAGTACACGCATTGTACTTCATTCACCCTCGTGACTTTGAGAGGTCCCATCTGCTCTGATGATGCCACCAATTGAAGGATTTAGCCAAATAAATAAACAAACAATTTGAGCTCATTTTCACATGATCATAAGTTGAAAGATATTTTTACCCAGAATTTGACAAGGAAGAAAGCATTGTGTGGCCCCTTGTCAAACAGCTCCTTCAGGCCTCCTTTCTTTTCGGGGAACTTGTCGTAGATCTGTCTGATGTCAACCGACTCCAGGTAGGGGTCGCTGTAGCTGGGGTTGGACTGACCGATGTGCACGAAGAGGTGTTTGTTGAACTGCGGAGACAAAAAAAAAATCGGAGTTAGTCAAGTTAAATTGTCATGGTTAGTATTCCTCTACTGATGTTCTAAACGCTAAAAACGGTTGGGTAAAAAATAACCCAAATTGAGTAAAAAAAAAAAAATGGACCAACCCAACTTTTTGAGTTATTAAACTAATTCAATTAATAATCTACAAAGCAACCTATTTTTTGGGCTTGTTTTGTGAGTTATTCGTTTGATCCAACTTTTGGGGTAAATGGAATAACCCAACTGAATTTGGTGGAAAATGAACCGACTCAACTTTTTCTGTTATTCAATCCAAAACGTTGGGTCTAATTAAATAATTATCCACAAAGCAAACCAATTTGTTGGGTTGTTGTTGTGTGGGTTATTCATCTGACCCAACTTTTGGGGTAAATGGAATAACCCAACTGAATTTGGTGAAAAATGAACCGACTCAATTTTTTTTAGTTATTTAATCCAAAACCTTGGGTCAAATTAAATAATTACCCACAAAGCAAACCAATTTGTTGGGTTTTTGGGTGGGTTATTTATCTGACCCAACATTTGGGGTAAATCAAATAACCCAACTGAATTGGGTGAAAAATGAACCGACCCAACTTTTTGAATTAAGTTGAGTAAAATTAAATGAAATTAATAACGCACCAAGCAATCCAATTTTTGTGTTGTTTTGTGAGCTATTCAAAATTGGTGCCTTATGATGCAATTTGGGCTGTTTTTGACTCAACTGTAGGGTGTAGAGTCCTGAGTTTTAAAGTCCACTCACTGATGGCTGCAGGTGGTGAATGTGTACATCTAAATGTTTTTGATGTACTATGTACAGGTATCAAGAAAGTATAAAGGTTTACTCATCAGGCGTGATAATTATCTTGTATAGCTCAAGGAAAAACTTACTACCGTGGTACATAACTTAAAGAATAGAAAGACTTTTCACGCAGTAAAATAACGCTTACAGTCTCGGGGTCCTGAGGTTGCTCCAGGAAGGCGGAGAACTCCAGCATTCGCAACTTGGAGCTGGCGATACATCTCCCCTGCCAAGGGGGGGCGCTAGGTGACATGGACAGCCCTGCAGTGCTTTCATAACCTAGGAAGTGGGACGGTGGGCAGTTTGAGCGCAAAACACAGAAAGATCGGAGCAATGTCTTTATCATCGTCACTTGCTCATATCATTTTGCCTGCCCGATGGCGCTCTGTCAACACTACAGGAGCGAGGGGGCGAGAGCGAGCACCCACCTGTTATGGGGGCCGGGCAGGACGCTTGCATGGCGTAACTCTGTTGGGAGAAGGGCTTAATGCTGAGGGGGGGGGGGGGGGGTGTAGAGAAAGAGAGCGGCATGTTAGGAACCATCGCTGCCTTGTGACCCCATCTCACATACTAATTGGACCGCCTGACCTCTAAAGGCGCAGGGGGCACGACGGCATGCCTGACGTCTGACAGCTGACTTTATCATTTACACGGACACGCTCTAATTTGTCCACCCAATCTGAAATGCATCTGATGCGCATTCAGCGGATCGGATGAGACGCGAACGATATGATCATGAAGGCGGAGAGCGGCTCACTCACTCTTCGTGGCCTCCTGGCTGTCCCGGAAGAGCCCCGTGCCAAAACTGGAAGAAAAAAAAATGAATAGAAGAGTAAGATTAGAATAACATAATACAAGGCTTTAAATGTTGACTAGGTTCAGTAACTTTTCAATGCACACAATGAATGCATAAGATGTAGGCTTTACACAATCAAGATTTTGAAGCCGATCACCGATCAGCGAGTTTAAAAAACAAAAACAAAAAACATAATCCATCCGATCAGAAGATAGACCAATATTGAGTATCTATTTAAACAATTTGTTTATTTATAATTGGGGCTGTCCAAAACAGCCATTTTTTTCCCATTTAATTTATGCCTATTGAAATACACTGGAGGCGGGTGTGGGGGGTGTGGGTGGTGATTACAAATGAAAATTATCAGACAAATTTGATGAGAAACATTCAATACACTGAAAATGGGGCGAAAAAACCCAACAACCCCCAAAGTAAATATTGGAAAAAATCGACCTGCATGCTGTGAAACCTTGGCTTCTAAACCCTAATACCCGATTTTGAACTTCAAACCTTCATTCGAACAAACTCAAAACTCTTATCCTTCTTTGAAACCCGAAGCTAGACTTGAAACCCGAGCACTAGAAATTGAAATTGCATTGAAATTGAATAGGACTAGAAATTGTGTTCCTAAGTGGAACACTTAAATTTTCCACAAAACGCGAACCTTGGCTTCTAACCCCAAACGGAAAACCCAAACCCCTAACCTGTGCTTCAAACCCAATTTTGAAACCCTAACCCTTGTTTGAAACCCCTATTCAGACTTGAAATACAAATTTGAAGCACCCTTGACAGGCTTGAAACAGTAACTACAGACCAAAACTCTCCCTCATTTGAAACCACTAACCTGGCGAAAGCCCTAATCTTTGCTTAAAATAAAATAACCCAGACTTGAAATCCTAATTTGAAGCCGTTATCCTGGTTTCAGGCACTATTTTGAAACACAAACTCACAGGTGTCAAAGTCTGACCCTCAAGGGCCTGAGTCCTGCATTATTTAGATGTTTCCCTCCTCCAACACACCTGAATCAAATGAGCAGCAAACTCTGCAGAAACCTGATCATTGAATCAAGGACCAGACCTGTACCTTAACCTTTGCTTAAAAGCTGAATCTGAAACCCTAATACTTGTTTGAAACCTAATTCAAAACCCTTACCCAGTCTTACAGCCTTCATTTGAAATCCCAACACTTTGTAGAAACCCAAACAATAGACTGGAACCTTAACTTGATGTCTTCTGTTTTATGGGCTTACTATGAAAACCTAACCTTCGCTTGAAACCCTAATCTCTGTCTTCAACCCTAATTTGAAACCCTGGCGATATCTTTTCGTCTCGTTTTTTTCAAACATAATCCAAATGAACCAATGACATACCGACAGGTAACCCTTCGTAGGGGCGAATCAGCTTTTCCTAGGTGTGGCGAATGTTTGACCAATTCGAACAACATCAGCATCATGAAAAGGGGCTCAAACGTTCTCAAAAGGTACTGTTGATTAACTCACCCCACCAGCCGTGGGGTAAGCCGGCCTGGAGAGTCCCTGGAGTGCCATCTTGTTCTGGAAGGCGGTGGGCGAGATGATCTGGGCCGAGGACATGGTGGCCATGTTCTGTAGCGCCTTGTCTTTGGCGGCCTGGTCCTATGGGAGGAGGACAGAGAGGGGGACACAGTAACGCAAACGGGGAGCACTCATTAGCACTCAGAGACCCCACTTGGCTGGCCGGTAACGAAAGCGGAGCTCCTAAAGGGGGGGCTGAAGGCACCTGAGGCCAGCTTGCAGCACAGGTGAAGATAAAGTGATATTACAGTCAAGAGTTTGCTTTATTGCTTTGGCAGGGCGATGACAAGCAGATTCTGTCAGAGGACAAATCAGGGCACATGGTGATCCAATCATTACGGTTAAAAAAAAAAAAAAAAAAAAATGGTAAAGAACTAATGCCACCAAAAGGAGAAAAACAACATAGTCAGCTGCTCGTCAACTGTCTGTCCTGTACTTTGCGGCAACGTGATACGCCTGCGTCTAAATCCACCGTGGTTTCCTGAAAGCGCAGCGGACTTTAACGGCAAGGCCACCCGGTGCATTCTTCCTGGCGGGGCTGGATGACACAAGGGCATAGCTGAAATATGGGAGTGGGGCTGCCAGCGGTCTGGATTTCAGTTACAAGCAAAGTAGTATTTAAAAAGCGCCCTTCCACCATCATATAGGCTAACCCTGTGACCACGGCGGGGCTCAGCCAGCTGAAGACTCGCGGCTCGCATGGCACGGAAGAGTCCCACTATGTGAGGGAGAAATGCAAACTGAGAAAGTACTGGAGAGACTGGGATGACACCGGAACACTTTTGGAGTGCCTGCAGGGGAATAACACGGGGATTCATTTGTTCCCTGACAATTGTGTTTAGTTTGGCGCGCTCATAATTGTACATAGTAAAGCCTCCGGGCTTCCTGAAATACGTTTCATGAAACATCACTTTTAAAAATGTCAATTAGAGGTCGCGGTTAAATCAGCCTATTACATATGTGCTCAAGTTTGGTTTGGTTGGTTGGTTGGTATAAAATATAAGTTGAAGTAAAAAAGAAAAAACAAGAATAGGAAGAAAAGAGTTTGCGTGTTCAAAAGGGAGTAGGAAGAAGTCGAAAACGTATCGAGTCCTACCCCTTATGTTTTGACTTATTTCAATAGATACAATAATAGGTTAATATATTTCAATGAAAGAAAATGCACTTTGCCAGTAGCATATGTACATGTAATTCATAGGCATACACCATAATAATTCATCCTCATATTCACATATACAATTTTCATTACACTCATACTGATACATCGAAAGAAATGACACAATTTCTGCTGTTTTGCCAGCTCAAGTCTGATTTTTTTTTTTTAAATCTTGAACTTTGCTTTGAAACATTTTTTTTAACTCAGCAAGTGACTTTATACATTATTTGTGTTTTTTTTTTTATATTTTAAACTCAACTAAGTCATAAAATTTCATTGTATTTAATTTAATAAATAGTGAATGTGTTGGTTCTGCATATTTTGATCAATTAATAATTCCTATGGCTCTTTTTATGGCTCTCAGTTCATTGATCATCAATTAAACTCACATCCCAAAGCACCATTGCATTCTAAGCATTTTGCCACTTGCTATTTAATAAAAAATAATAAAAAATAAAGTAAAAGGTTGACTCACATAGCGTACCTTCAGCTTCACCTGGATCTCCCGGGCCTTCCGTCGAGCTAGAACCTGGATGTGACTGGACACCTGGAGGGCACACAGATAAAATCAAGTTGGGAATTTTCTTAACCATGTCGAGTATTTTAACTAGTGGAGAATATAATAATAAAAAAATCTCAAATGTAAACAAGCAAATTTGTATCAAACTGGAGACCAATTAAACAACATCCATAGACTTCCACTATGGCACATCACTGATCAGAGATACTTTCAGAACCACAAATTAAGCACTACAGTAAAACCTCAAAATCAAACGCTTCAGCTGTAGCAAAACTTGGAAATTCAATCTAAAAAGTTCAAAGACAATATGAAACAACAGCTCGAGCAAAAATATTAATATGGAAGAAGGAAAAAGGCCAGCAATTGCATAAAAGCTAAGGGTGTTATATCGCGATATTACAGCGCGCAATTCTCGAGTCAATTCGATATGCGGCCGAATACATTTTTAAACATCAATTTTTTATGGGAATATTCAACAAAACGTCTTACTTAGGGTTAGGATTCACACATTAAGCATGGCAGAATGTTATATTAATAGAACATTAAGCCTTAATATTGGATTTCAGTGCTGTTCAAACATGAAACAGACTGCAACCTGTTTGTTAAATGCAGTGGCTCAGTTATAAGCCTGAATTTTCAGATAAATTAATACATTTTCATACAAATCTTACAGTGTACATGTACAAGTTTACTGATTAGTATTTTCAAAATTTTAGTTAAAAAAATAATAATTCGCAATAATAAATGTATAGATTTGTATCGGGATTAATCGGTATCGAATCGAATCGTGACCTATGAATCGTGATACGAATTGAATCGCCAGGTACACACCCCTAATAAAAGCCATGTGTTACTTGCTTTAAATTGCCACGAAAGCTTTTGAATTGGATGTATGCGACATAGTGTGTAACATTGCGTTTAAAACTTGGGACAGCACATGCAAAAAAAAATGCTTTTGGAGAGGCCAGTCTCAATTGTCACAGTATGCTAAAATGACCCAGACGTAAGGAAATGCACATTTTAAAGGAGGAATTGCCCACTCTGGGATCAATAAAGTCGCCTGAATCTGAATCACCGCTCCCTCGCTGCCTCTCTCATCAGCGCTCCCCCACAGTGACTGTGCCAGATGACTGAGCGGGGTCTCTATCTACGCACATCCATCATTGCCACCACTACATCAGTCCCTACGTATCAGATGCCACGCGAGAGGATAACGTTGCAAATCCCTCGTCCTATCTGCCATATTCCCCCGCTTCTCGCCGCTTCTAACGAGCAACACGTCCGCGAGGCGCAAAAAAATAAACCGTGCCAACACACGATCCCACTGCGTATGAAGGCCGGGCGGCTGGCCCTGTATCAGTCGTCGGGTCGTCGGTTGTGGGGGGCCGCTACCCAGGGGAGCCGGGGCATCACTCAGCAGGAGCGGACATTCTGAAGGGCTTCAAAAATAGGGATGGCTCACAAGTGGCGTTGGTCGCGTTGGACTCACCTGCTTCCTGGTTCGCGTTTTTCCAGTGCGAAGTTTGATGTAGCGTGCGATCAGCTCATTCCGTCCTGTAATGAAAACACCAACATTTTAAAGATGTTCGTTCCACTGCTTTCATTTTTACAGAAAATCTGAAATATTCAGTAAAGTTGCATTCATTGGCCTAAGGGACACTTGGCGGATCTTATGCGATTGGGTAAAGGAACAGCATGAAAAATTCACATGTGCATAACTAGAACTGCATGATCACTATAACCACAATGTATTCTCAAAATGTTTGGAATACTGGAAAATTAGGGAAAGAGATCATATAGCAACAGAAATTAAATGGCTATTGTGCTAGGAGCAGTTTAAAACAGACAGCGTTACAGTTCATTGAGACATCTCAACTCCTCTCAGATCATCAGAACAGTACTGATATTGGTGGTTCTTTGCAGAGGATAGAGATTATACACGCCTGTGAGAACTTTCAGTGAGTATTTTTTACGTGTTGCTGGATTGTTTGCAATCAAACCATTGCTTGAAGGGTTATAGCACCACAACATAGATGCTAATTAGCATTAGCATTGAGCGAGTGGACACCCACACGCCTCATTGATATGGTGCCCAACAACTACTTCAGCTATACTACTACTAACATACTACTACTAACAATAATGATGAATTGACCTTTTCAAGATATACTAATACAAAAAAAAAAAAACTATTTACAAGTAAAATCATCTCAAAATTGCAATACATAATGGTGAATAAATATAAATGAGAAGCTTCAGAGGCAAAAAATGGTATGCCCTACTTTCTGCTCTGTGTCAAGGTCCGATTTGTGAATATTTCCCCATTCGTGATCGCCAAGTAAACATTGCTTGAAAAATCATCATCTTACTACACATTGCTTTTGCTTTAATTTTGAAATATGAAAATCTGCTCAGTGCGTGTGCATACCTATTCTAATGGGATAGGTCATAGGTGACCCAAAAATTTGCCTTCTCACCTTTAACAGAAAGCTGTGAGTAAGTTTGATATAGAAACAATATATAATTGTTAATGGTTCAATTTTTGTGCATTTTGCAAAAGTCGAAGAATGTCAAAGTGGCCGTCACGTTCTTTGATTTTTCTTTATGCGGGCATTTTGAAGAAAGAGCGTTGACACCCCTGTGTAAGGACGGATACGTACAGTCCACATGTCTCTGTGAAGGCCGGCTTCAGTGTCAAAGAGTGACAGTCCACACTTGTACTTACACAGAGGGTGTGGGATCAGTGCACATCCACTAATGACAGACAGCTCACACTGGCGAAGCAGGTGGGCGACCGCGGCAGCAATCAGATCCTCGGGACCCGACCCGGGACAGAAAGCACAGGCCGCCGCACCAAAAGGGGGCCCAGTCTAGTGACAGTGCCAGGCAGCTGGTGTGTGTGTCAATGTTTATGGAATATGCCTTTACGCCCACAGTAAATCTTGGCCTTGTTCCCCTCGCCACAGTCACCGTCACCCCCCTTCGCCCACCCTCTCACCCGGTGAGAGGCTCCGGTTACGCCGGAGGGCAACGGTCACGGCGGTTGCCTTCGGCCCCGTCATGCTCGCACGGCAAGGCTCACGTTTTAAAATCAGGAATATGATTCATGACACTCACCATTGTGCATGTAGATTCGCTACCGTTTGCACTAAAATGGTTACATTTCCCATGATCCTTTCAGATTTCCAGTGTGGCACTAATATAAAAAATACGTGTTGATTTTGTTCTCGTATCAGATACTCCGCCACTCCTTGGGCGAATGCTTGGGGAAGGTCCCGTTAAAAATACTTTCCAACACACCCACCAGATCAGAGGCGAGTCATCCACTCAGTGTTGAGATCATCCGGTGAGAATTAGACCGGCCGGCGACTTGTGCCAACCGAGGCTGCAGTGTGACCGCTCCTATCCTTTAGGTGGCGGTAATGCACATCAACAAACTGCCACAGACTGCAAGCGACAATGGGACCCACATGAAAAGCCTACTAGAACAACCAAAACTTTACTTGGGTTTGTTTATTTTTACATCTCTTGAAAAACGACCAAAACAAAAAAACATAACGTTATAAAATATTGGACAAAGCTCTGAAGTGTTAGAGCTTAGTTTTAATTTTGCATGTCACAAAAACATGGCATTTGAAAAGGGGTGTGTAGACTTTTTATACCCACTGTATATTGGTATCCCTGGGGTGAACAAGGCCCCGAAAGACATATTCACTCATTCATATTGTTGTAAGACGTCATAGGTAGGTGGATGGGGCTAGTAAGGTACAACCTAATGTTCCCCTCCAGAGTCAACCCTCGGACCCGGCAGGTCATAAATCTGCATCAATGGCCCAGTGTGATCCCTCCCGCTCAGTACATTCCTGACATTCCTATACACTGACACCGGCTTCTGCATCTGCATCTGCCGCTCCGACATAGCCTCACAGATCCACGTCCTGTTTGTGCACAACGAAACTTTTACGGATGAAACGGGGAAACTTTATAGCAAATGTCTGAAAATAGCATTAAATGTCATGTGACCACAATCTGCACGTACAAAATATAAAAATATGCAAAGTGGCATTTTTCCTTGGCAGCCATCAGTTTTCCTTCCACTTTCTCAGGCTGAGTCTACTCAGGAAGGTCACATTAAGGCTGACGGAATGTCTTGCTTGGGTGTGATTTCCCTCCCCCCAGTCATAGAATAAATGTTCTCCGAAAAGGCGCCCGTCATATATTGTTGCTAACAATGAGTCAAGCGGCGATGATGCAAGAATCTTCAGGGCAACTGATGCGCTTCAATAGATGACGTTATTTGTGATAGAGTAAAAATATTGACATTTGCACAACCAGTAAACGTAGCGAGGAATCAGTCATTTATTTTTTTATTTTACATTCATTCACAGCGTTGACTGAACTGAACGCCACACTTTACTTTCCCTTTAAAAATAAGTCTATTGACAAACTACACAAGTGGTTCTAGAAAGTTTCCCCGCAGAACTCCATGTTGGTCTTATACGTTCAGTTGTGGTCATAAGTTTATTTACAATGGCAAAAATTGTAAGAAGAAATTGTCGCATTACACGCGTGACAATTTTCAAGAACCTAAGCACGGAACTGAACAGGAAGTTGATCGTTTTGTTTTGAAGTAGCCACTTCAGAAGTAAGGGTGGCCTTCCCCAGACACAAACCCCAAATTGTCAGAGTTGGTTGCTACTTCACCTTTAAGATTTGGTCCAATAAATTAGTAAATAACTCACACCAACCAACTTTTACAAGCTCCTATTTGATACCTCGTAATTAATGAAACAAGCATCATCTGGAATGCTTTGTTTGTTGGTTGTGTGGTAATGCAACTAATCCAGTTGTAATGCCCCCCCTTCTAATTATGCGTGTCATCTGAGTTCTAGATAATTCCTTGCCATCTGGTCCTTCATGGCTACAAAACATTAGAAAAGGCTGTTGAAGAGAAATCAGTCTGTGTACGGATATTTAACAGTTTCGTGTCATCTGAGTGGCAATAAGACATATTAGAGAGGATTTGATGAGATGAATTGTACATTCGTTAACATTACAATCAGAGGTGGCAAATCCGGGTCCAGAAAGTAAAAACCCTGCCACAGTTTGACTTTAGCCCTTGATGCTAGCTAGCTCGCGAGCTAGCTCCTAGCAGGTAAATGTGTACCATGGGAGCTAGCTAGCTAGCTAGCTAGCTAGCTAGCACCTGGGGCTAAAACAGTGGCAGTGTTCTTACTTTCTGGACCTGGATTTGCCACCTGTGATTACAATCGCCCAACCTTGTACTTGGAGACCGACTCATGCCATGGAATCTCGTTTGGTGGCAAACATCAGTTTCACGATGATACTGTATAGCGCTAATAATGTTTCATCACAATCAAAATGTATTACATTGTGATTATTAATCTTCTGTAAGAAGTATTATTCAAAAAGCTAAAATCCCGTTAGCCGTTGCCTCTTTATCTGCACGGTAGAAAAAAAACCCATCAACGTCACTTAATGTACTAATATTGTGATTAACCCTCACCAAAATGTATGGGTATGTGCTCACTTCATATTTCAAAAATATTAGAAAGACCGCACCAATATTTTGGCTGGTTTAACGACGCCTATAAAAGATACTGTGATGTACAAAGTACATTGGAAAAAAAGACAGACATGCACGTATTTTGCCCATATTTAAACATCACTTAAGTTGCCCGTCAACTTTGTCTAAGAGTAGAAATATAAAGCCAATAATGTTTTTCATTTGCATTAATATTACACATAATTGCATTCATTCTAATGCCCTTGCTCAAGAGGCACCACTTGAAAAAGTGCACAGGTCAAGACTGACCTTGAAGCTCTCACTTGACTGGCAAAGTTAACACCCAAGCGAGGGGACGAGGACTCCCTGTTGCTTTCCACTGACCTTTACGTCACATTTTTAATGAGAATCCCTTGAGAGCCGTATAACATATTTATATCAGCACACAAAAAGACAACAATAGGATGACAGGCTGCGCGAGCAAAGCTTAGTGGGATAATGTTTCGGTGTGTGCATATTCTTTGTTTGCGAAACTGTGTGAAAATCCTGTCAGCATTCAGGGAAGCTTTGTTGACTTCATTCACAACAGCAATGAAAGCAACCCCCCCCCCCCACATGAACAGAACCATCGAAATCCTGGATAAGTGCTGCTCTCACAGCTGTTAGCGAGTCAAGTGTGACGAAACCAAACAGCTGCATCATCAAGCAGGATGTAATAGTGATAACACTGAGCAGTGAGTGAATAACGCATGTTAAACGGAGGCATACAAATTGCTTTGTATGGGGAAATTATGTCATTTTCAATGCCGAATTCCAACACTGGTCACCTTTTTTTCCGCCATTATTCCAGCATGAGGCCTGCGGTCAGAGTGCCCGGGCATGTTTTCCTTGGCAGACGCATGTCGAATTACCACGGCGGCACAGACCGCCACGATATCCTCGACACCGTCCCTAATAAGCCAGCTAATGGGAGGCCTGCTGAGTAATGAGCTCAAGAGCCAGGAAAAAATGTGGCAGATGAGGATATGGGCTGGAATTTTGGAAACATTCCCTTCAATTTACGAAATCCGCAAGGTACAAGCACAAATTCCTTCAATGCTGCTGCTGCTGCCTGGAGACTCAATGTCATAGTTGTACCGAAGAATGGCATTCATTCCTCAGCCGGGAATTTGACCTAAAATTCGGAATATGTCGCATTCAGCCGGCAGACGCATTGTTATTTTTGCTGTGTTGTCTATGAGACCGTATTTAGCTCGTGGAAGGCCACAAGATAACCTTTGCAAGAGAATTGAACTCATTGCCTATAGTCGACATTTAATTTGGCCTCCTGAGAGATGACAACCGCTCGGCGCTGTGACAACGTGATCAACGCGAAAGACCAACAAAGCGGCTTTGCATTGATTGTGGCTGCTTGAATGACTTGAGTGATTACGTAGACACCTGCAGAGCTGCAGGGACTACAAACTGTGAAGCATCTGGGCTGCTTCGGGGAAATGGTTGCGTGGGGAACGTTGGACCGTTAGCATCCATCTAAATCTCGGGCTACCAAAACATTGTTGGGTTGAGCCAGGAAGGCAAGAGAACAGTCATTCAAAAGGAAAATGGAGACAGACTAACTGGGCCCAGATTTTGAACTGATTAGTAAAGTGAGATGAAATCACTCGATCAATATTTCAGTCTACTTTTTGTGACATTTTTGTTTGGTGGTGAGCCGTGAGATTTTTTTCCTCATGTAAAATATGTGCAACTAGTTCAGAAAAATTTCCTTATTAAATAATCATGACTTGATTAAGATCAGTTTCAAATTGTAGTTATTACTGGTAACACAAGCCGCAAATGTCTTTTTATAGAGATCAACGATTTTTTTTTCCAGGGCTGATATTGATGCCAATTATTAGTACTAGTATCAAGCCGATATTCATTTTCAGTAAAAAGGGGGGGAAATATTAGCGTCAACATTTTTTAAAATACAAATGCCAATCTTGACTTTGTTGCTAAATGTCTTAAAGCATTAATGCTTATTGAACATTTTCAGACTTTCAAAATGTAAAAGTTTTTTTTTTTTTTAAATCTTAGACAATATACTTCATTTTAAATTTCTTAAAAATGTTAAGGAAACTCCCAAGGCTATCAATAAGCCTTACAAAGTTAAATGGAACCTAAAAACACATTTCTTTGATTTAATGTCAAACAAAAACAAAAGATGGTTCCCAGGGTCAGCAGCATCTCATAAAATTAACTGAAATTTTAAATAAATAGTTCTCTGAGATTAAAATGGTTTTAGCTTGACATTTTACCGTCAGATTTTGAAAAAAGGCAGATATCGATATTCGTCAAAATGCCCAATATCTGCGCCGATAATCGGCTAGGCTGGTAATCTGTCCATTCCTATTTTTTTAAGACAAATATACAGTATAAATAATGTTGTACAATAATAATTAGTGAACAATGAAGAAATATAGTGAAAAACAGTCACTACTTGACCTCAATATTGTTTTAGGCCAAATCTTTTAAGTATTTGTCCCCATTCTTGTGCCTTAACCCCTTCGAACCCATAGATGATTGCAGTGGACATGACATATTTGCGTGTTTAAAACAATAAAAACTCATAATTTGGATGATGTCAACACTTCTGGTTCATGATTGGATCCTAGTTGATTTGCATGATGTTTATGGCGTCCACTATAACAAATAAAAACATGAGATAACACACACAAAAAATTCATGTTGTTCTAATGTGGGAAAATAGTCATAATCAGTAAAAAAAATTAAAAAAATTAAAAATTGCCCAACAGAAAAAAATGTGGGTCTGAAGGGCATTTCCCGCCCTAAGATAGTCAAGACGAAGCTGTGTGTTTTCTATAAGGAAGTAGTATGTATATAGTGTATAGAGAACGTTGTCACAGATTTTTCCATCTTAGAAAAAAAGAAGAGATGTCCGTTAAAGATAGGCAGAACAATTTTCAAACAGGGAGGTGAGGACGAGGTAAATCCCTGAAATAGCGCTTGTGCATTGAGGGCACAGGTGTGACAGAGCTGTGCTGGGGCCCCGAGGCCATGCAAGAAACCACTGTCCACCTTGGTGTTTATTTGCCCCCCCTCCAGGCGCTCAAAGGGTAAACGTCTATTCTGGTTTAGGGTTACAGCTGAGCTGCCTTGAACCCCCGGACTACCAAGTGCACATGCCATTCCTGGCAGGCCAGTGCGTTCCCTGGTGCACATCACCCCCCCGACTCCCTTCAACCCGGGTACACTTTTTTTTTTTTTTTACCACCTTTCCCCATGAAATCCTTCATTCCTGTGGCAAATAATGACCTCCAAACACCCTCTTGTGTGACATTATAAAGGGTTTAAGTGTCAACCACAGGCCAGCGACAACCGCAAAAGGTGGCAATGCTAACAGTTAAAGTCGCGGTTTGGCACCGTCGCAACACAAGGCGATGACAGAGCGCGTCCGATCGCGCCAATACTTCTGTCCAACAACCGGATGCGTCCAAGACGGCGCAGGACACGCCGTGCCAAAGCCATTTGTCAGCAGACATCTTTCAGCGACGTGCCATGGAGGGACGCCAGCTTACCTTTGCACACACCTGTTTGGCAGCGCCATTACGCAGAGTCTTTACAGTTGAGAGCAAAGTTTATCCTGATTCATTATTTTGCGGGGCTTTTAGCTCAATCTGCTATTTTCGTACAAGGCTGCGGAGGAAGTGCACCTGGTCTCGGGCGGATTTGTGTCAATTGTCTTTGCTTTACATTTAACTACAGATGGTCATCATGAATTTGTTAATGGCAAAAATGTTCATCATCTGGGATTTGATCAAATTCGTTCATTCGATTCATAGGTCACAATTCGATTCGATTCATCTCGATACGAATCTATAAATGGATTTTTTCAAATTCTAATTTAGAAAATACTCATCAGTCAACTTGTACATGTACACTGTAAGAATTGTATGAACATTTATTTATTTATCTGAAAATTCAGGCTGCAGTCTGTTTCATGTTTGAACATCACTGAAATAAAATATTGAGGCTTAAGGTTCCATTAATATAACATTCTTCCATGCTTAATGTGTAAATCCTAACCCTAAATAAGATGTTTTGTTGAAGATTCCCATAAAAAAATAAAAAAATAGATTCGGCTGCATATTGAATCGATTCGAGAATTGCGCGCTGTAATATCGTGATATATTGCCGAATCGATTTTTTCTAACCGAGTGGGCTTTACAATAACCAAGATTTTGGAGGTGATCACCAATCAGTGAGTTTAAGATGAAAAAAAGATAACTGACTACGGATCCAATCAGGCGATGGATCAATTAATCTATTGAACAAGGGGTGTATTCAGACCTGCACTGTTTGGTCCGCTTTAAACGGACCAGAGTTCGTTTCCCACGCTGACCCGGACCTTTTGTGCAGGTATGAATACACACAAACGAATCCTGGTGCGGACCAAGCAAGCGGACCGAAACCCACTTTTTGAGGCGGTCTCGGTTCGCTTCCAAACACATTCGGTGCGGTTCGCTTCGCGGTCTGAATACAAACCACGGCTGATCCGCTCCAACTGCAGGACATATGCGCCTTTTTGGGCTTAACAAGCCACCGTAGCCAAGCATCGCGGGGGGGGGGGGGGGGGGGGTGGCAATAGTGCCCGATAGTGAATATTGTGCTCAATTCATTCCTAATCATCCGTATTCTGTTTTGCCACGCTGCTGTCAGCATGTGGTGGGGGCGGGGCACACGGAGCGCAACCGCTCCTCCGGTTACTGCAAGCAATCGACGACGGGTTCCAAAATTAGAAACAGCGTTGCGGAACCTCCGTTGAATGAGCTGCCCTTGACGCTCGCAAATATCTTGCGTCTAATAACATGCAGAGCAGTAATGCAGCACGTCGGAATTTCATGTTTTTCTCTATTTCCAGGTTTGGTTATGCGTTCAGCCCTCGTCATTTTTGTCCAATGGGAGCACAGATCGTCAGGCGGGTCGACGTGATTGCGCAATATAGTTCACTTGCAAAAAGCACAGTACGCACATTTTTTTTATATTGATATATGTATATTGTATAATCATAAGTGCTGTTACACTTGTTTCCTAAAAATAAGACAAAGTGTCGTTAATAACGGTGCTCCATTCGCTATTGGCCGATTTCAGTTTAAAAATATGTTACGGCTTGACGATGAATGCCTTTTATTGCCGATGACAAAAACTGATCACCCGCAGCGCTTTCTTTTCCGGCCTGCAGCCAACTAAAGACATGAAGAAGAATCAGTTGGCTGGAATTACTTTAAGTAGCAACTGCTGACTCTTCCACTTTTCTCTTTAATAAAGAAAAAATGTTCACGCTCAAGAAAAGAAAACTGTCGGAATTTTAATTAAGAATCAAAAAAATAATAATTGGATGAGTAATTTTTCTCAACCAAGGAAATATCTATGAATACCCATCGTGACATGCAACACATCATCATCCTATGCCTCATATTTCAACTATCCATCATTTTCCATCCCGCTTATCATGTTCAGGGTCACAGGGGAGCTGGAAACCGTCCCAGCTGACTTGCAGCCAAATGGACTGGTGCAATTCAACGCCAGCTGCATCAAAGTCAGCTATGTGAACCACTACACTACTACCTTGCCTTAGTTACAACTTATCAGCTCAGAGCAAATTATTTACGAAAACACTAAAAACACAAGACGACACTCGATTCCAAGCCTCAGATAAGCTGGCATGGATTCTGATAGCATCTGTTAGTCAAGTTTTGGCTAACAATGTTTTGCGTCGTTGAGGGGCCCCGAGGGAAAAAGTGACAGCTGTGCCGGAAACACAAGAAGGTGAACGAGTGTGCGTGCACGTGTGTGAAAGACTTTTTTTTCATATATCTACAAGTTGAAAGAGATAGAGAGGCAGGGCGTACCGTACATCTTGCCCTCATCAGAGAGGATGATCTTCCTACGGCCGCAAGGCGGGTAGATGGCCAGGGCCTCTTGGAAGCTCTGCTCGATGTCGGGGCTCCACACGCCCTCTGCATCGTTCTCCAAGGGCTTGTCTAGCGGGTCTCCCAGCTCCTCGCTCCCAGCCCTGGGGGAGGGAGCCGACACCCACTCCGTAGACGTGGTGGGAAGAAGGGAAGGGGACCACGGAGCAAGGGGTGGATGCTCGGCGGTTGGGGTAGGGGCCGGGCTGCGGGGCAGGTGAAGGTGGGAACGAGGGATCGGCGGGCTTGATGTTGCGGTGCTGCTTTTATGGAATCCACCAGTGTGATGTTGGCAGGGGAACCCTACAAAAAGGGAAGAAAACAATTCAAATGAAAGTAGTTTCTTTCACCGACACCCACGTCACTCACCAGATCAGACCTTTTAAAATAATTTTTTGTCCAATTACACGATAATTTATCTTGACCACTGTCACCACGACATGTTATCGAGCAACTCAAGTTGCAAGTTGTGGTCACAGTCGACAAGATAGTCGTGTATATATATATATACTTATATATATATAAATTGTTGCTTTTATTTCCATTTCTATTTAATTTTTGTATTTAATTTTGAAATCAATTTGCTATATCAGTTTTTATTTTTCACTTTTAGTCATTTATTTATTAATTTTTAATTCTGGCAGTTTTGGTCCTCTATAAGTTTCAATGTTTTTTTGTTTTTTTTAACCAACCAACAACTTCAGCAAAACCTACAATATTCTAGTTCAGTAACAGTTAATCTATACAACTAATTATAGTTTAACAATTTAAATACATTGGAATGTAATTGTATTGAATTATATTTCTCATCCATTCATTTGTGTGACCGCTTATTCCTCACAAGGGTCGCGGGGGTGCTGGAGTCTATCCCAGCTGGCTTTGGGCAGTAGGCGGAGTACACCCTGAACTAGTTGCCAGCCAATCGCAAGAATTATATTTCTGATTTTCTCTCATTAGCAAGTGCATCAAGTAAATAAATGATCAAATCTCACGTTTGAAATTTAAATTCTATATTCCTCACTAGAGTTGTAGGGGAGAGAGAAACCCCAAATTCCAAACTGGAAGCCCACAGCTCCGATTTGAACCCACAACCTCTAAAGTATGAGGCAGATGTGCGCACCACTTGTCCACTGTATTGTATTCTACTCCTTTTCGCTCTTTCGCTATTTGCAGATCAACAATCGCTCAAAAGATTCTTGTTTACATCATGCTTTTCTGCATAGTCACCTGTTGCTAGGCAGAGTTCAGAACATCACCATCATCATAAAAAAAAAATGTGCACATTGGCCCAATAGCTGGAATGGCAAATTATGGGAGCTGCAATGCTTCTGGAAAGTCACAAAGAAAATGATCAGGCTTTTACAAATACCCATTGACCAAATAAAAGTTCTGTATTAAATATAAAACACATCAGGTCCTTTGATATTGCCCTAAAAGTCACTACTAGCCCACGGCTGTCCATAGCAACATGTAAAAAGTGAGTTTGATTGGGTTAGCGCTGGCGAGAAAACAAATAAAGCAGCGCCTGGTGTGAAGATGAGCTGGAAGGGGAAGGAGGGGCTGCTGGAGGGGCCCAAAGTCAATACACGAGGAGCCACATTAAAGAGGGATCACCGTCCAGACGCGCACACGCACACACATGCCAATAGGACCGCAGCAGATTATTAAGGCCAGAGGGAGCTTTGGGGTTCGCCCGTTTCGTCATCTTCACTGTAGCTGTCTGCATTCTTAATTGTTGAGCCGGAATTTCTCAGTTCAGAAGCTCATGGCCAATTAACGGGGCTAATTAAGTTTGACGTTCCATTGAAATGAGCGAGATTTGCAGGAAAGCGACGGAGGCGCAGAGACGTCCGGCGACAGATGGGCATCCTGTTTGCTCTCGACACAGTGTTGTTTAGGATGTGCGTGTCAAATGGAGCGGGGCCAAGACGGAAGCTCTTTCGGGAGAAGGACCTCATGAGTCAGTACAAATCGCAGCTTTGTCCGTTGCGTACCGACTCCCCGGCCTGTCCGTTTAGGGCAAGGAAAGGACAGGGAGGGGCGGCCAGTGACGTCACTCATAAGCCCAAACATGAGTGTGAGTTAAGTGTGGTGGAAGGACGGCGCCTTCAAAGCAGATTATA
This sequence comes from Leptonotus elevatus, assembly GCF_054856555.1. Lineage (NCBI taxonomy): Eukaryota > Metazoa > Chordata > Actinopteri > Syngnathiformes > Syngnathidae > Leptonotus > Leptonotus elevatus. The sequence continues at coordinate 4,997,371 of NC_141242.1, forward strand.
CTGGGGAATGCGCAGAAGGAGTCGGGAATATGGCGGAAACGGCAAAGTGCGAGGAAGAAGCGTCCACAGAGCAACAACTTTTTCTGTGATGTACTGTAGGTTTATTATAGTGATAGACCAATATGTTTTTTTCAAGGCCAATACAGATAGCTATTAGGGGTGGGAATCTTTGAATGTCTCACGATTCGATTCGATTCCGATTTTTGGGCCTGCGATTCGATTCAGAATCGATTTTCGATTGAGGGCGATTTTTGATTCAAAGTGATTTGATTGACAATGATTTTTGCTTCAATCTATAGATGTGTAAGGAATTGTAATGATCTACTTCAGTGTGACTCGCTAATGCTAATTAGCGCGCTACTCGCGGCACTTTTATCACTCAAAAGAACGGCTCCACACTGCAAAAAAAACAACTTTAATTGGAATAACTTGATCGTGACTTTTTCCTTCTACTCTCTATGTGGCTACAATTTAACAGTGGAACCACACTGCCCCTAAGTGGCCAAATCGGGTACAACATGAACAGCGCTCCAAATAAAGGCGCACACAAAGACAAAGGCAAGACAGTATAAACAAATTTAAATAAAATCGATTTTGGGACATTTAAAACCGATTCTGAATCCTACTAAATGAGAATCGCGATTCTTATGAGAATCGATTTTTTGGGCACACCCCTAACAAATATACATCTTCAAACTGGCTGCAGCTTCGCATCAGGGTTTACTATCGGTCAACTGGACTTCATCATAAATTATTAGTGTGCTGCGTGGCACTCACAAAGTCAAACTGTCCGGCAGGTTAATTAACCGAAAGCCCCCGCTCTCCACTCACACACACACACACACACCCCCACACACATACACACGTCAAGCGTGGTCCTACATTCACCCCCAGCGAGGCCCCTCTTGCCTGGATCCGCTCAACGGGATAATCCCTCCAGCTGGTGCTGCGGTAACACAACTGCTTACCCAGTCGAAACAAACAAAGTCATAGTGACCAAAAAAAAAAAAGATTGAAAAATATCACATATAAGATGCAGATGATAAAAACCACCACTGGGAGAAAAAAAAATTGGGGGGAAAAAAAGAAGGTAATTTTCCTTTGCGTTACTGGAAACTTTATTTATTGTTTATCGTTTGTCTCCACTGTCGGTAACTTAAACTAATCATCTGGGGAATGTCAATGTAAATACGTCAACGGTATGGGATCAGGCTGGAATGGATGGAAAGTCGTGGTGAGAGGTTCTCAGACGAGCGGGGCGGTTTTCTTGCCTTTTTTGCTGAGTGCACACAAATATGGCAGCTGTTATGAAAAATTCTCCTTGAAATGAACATTGATATTTGTTGAAAAGACAACACAATGTTGTGGTCTTTTTTTTTTTTTATTGCTTTCTGCTGCCTCGTTCCAATTGTTGTCACTGTCTTTCGTTTTGCTTTTTAGTGCCTTTCCTCATTCTTTCACTACAAATAAACGAGTAAAAGAATTTGTTTAATCAGCTAAAGACAAGCTAATGCTAAAGAGCGACAGGAAGTGGCGTTTCGAACACATCCCTTACTATACGCGCGTTGTCAGAGGCTATTTATAAACAAACAAAAGCGATTCTCGGTGTATGGCACAGTAATTGACGTCTGTACAGAATAGACATCTCAGCTCCTTGCAGAGGATAAAGTATGTATGACTGTTATGCTGAATATCTGTATGCATTTCTGCACTGGTTGCTGCTTAAAGGGTTATATTATGCATTTGCTGGCTATGTGGTTCTATAACATTCTCCTAGTTTGATATTTATTTTATCTGATGTTTGCACTCATTAGTCAAAGCAAAAAAACTGTCCGAACAACAGCTCTCATCTCAAAAAAAGTCAGGTCTCTTGTCGCTCAATGGGCCGATGTTTTTATGTTTATTCTAAAGTATCGACTACTCGTGGAGACTGACGATGCCAGGCCCTGATACTTGAGGCAAAGAAATAAAAACAGCTGACATCGCGTAAATCTTCCTCAGGAGCAGCTGGCGCTAGAATGTGGCAGTATGACACATCGGCAAATCATCACCTGTGTCAGAAAGAAAGGTCTTCACAATCAAACACTCGGACCTACTCTATTTCAACATTGGCCATAATGGTGACAGTTTGACTTGATATTCTTTGCCGTAAAAAGTTTCAGAACGGCTGCTCTAGAACTCACCTGTTGCACAGCAAGTCAGTTTTGGCACAACAAGACCACCGAACGCAACCGGTTGAAGAAAACAAAACCATTTATTTGGCGTGTTCGCCTGAAAAAACAAACAAGTACACGACGACGGCAATGAAGGGGGCGACCAAGCCTTTGTTGTACGAGGCTCACATACATGGCGAGCCATTATTCTTCATTCTCATGCGAGCCGAGGAGGAATGATCGCTATGTGGGATGAGCGCAGTGGCGTCTCAGAGCAGCTCCTTCTTTACACCCACACGCCCATCACACGCAGACACGAACAAAGCAGAGGAAAAATAAAAAAAATAATGTAACTCATTCACTGCCATTGACGGCTAAAAATTTATTTGAACTATTTCTATTAGTTTAACTTTTTTTTTCCACTTTTGTTATCAAGAGTATGAAAACCTAGGGAAAAAATTGTTATTGTACATTTAGAACAGATATAAAATGTGTGATTAATCGTGCGTTAACTTGTGAAGTCATCCAATTAATTACGATAAAAAAAATGTAATCGCCTGACGCTCCTAATTGTTAATAATCAATAGTTAACCCACGATTAATCATACATTTTATATTTTATATTTTATAAAAATCTAGGTTTTCATACTATTGTTAACAAAAGTGGAAAAATGTTTAAACTAATAGAAATAGTTCAAATGAATTTTTGACATCAATAGCCTTCAATGGCAGTGAATGAGTTAATTAGCCTGACTTTATCAATAAATTTATTAATCGTGAGTTAACTATTGAGGTCATGCGATTAATTACAATAAAACATTTAATCGCCTGACGCGATAAAAAAAAAAGATTATTAACAATTAGGGGCGTCAGGCGATTAATTTTTTTTTATCGTAATTAATTGCATGACTTCACGCGTTAACTCACAATTAATCACACATTTTATATCTGTTCTAAATGTACAATAAAAAAATTCTAGGTTTTCATACTCTTGTTAACAAAAGTGGAGAAAAAAAATGTAACGAATAGAAATAGTTCAAATGAATATTTGACGTCTATAACCGTCAATGGCAGTGAATTAGTTAAATCAACAAACAAGTATTCGGCAAAAAAAACAAAAAAAACATTCCCATTCCTCAACGGTTTGACAGCTGTACTCTTTACCGCCCTGTCACACTGTGCCATCCCACCTGTTGCACCCGCTACAACACACACTCCCGTCAGCTGCCCTGCGGGACGCCATCACGCACACACTTGTGAGCTTGAACCTTGACTGACAATACTCACATTCGACCTTTCAATTCCAGCAGCTGTAGCAACTGCGATGTTCGGCCGTAACATGAGGTCGATCATACAGGCTCGCATTATACATTGTGCGTATATAGGGTGTGTCCATATTCATTCAGCACACATAGTTAGACCTACTCAAACAACAACACCAGTTTTATTAGATCGTCTATGTTATTCTGCATTGCATGTTAGCATTAAGCTAGCAAGCTTTGTAATGTATAGTTTGGTTAAACGTGTACTTTTCTGCTTTGTTTAACTCATTCACTGCCACTGACGGTTATAGACGTCAAAAATTAATTTGAACTATTTCTATTAGTTTAACTTTTTTTTCACTTTTGTTAACAAGAGCATGAAAACCTAGATTTTTTTAAATTGTACATTTAGAACAGATATAAAATTTGTGATTAATCATGAGTTAACTAGTGAAGTCATGCGATTAATTACGATTAAATATTTTAATCGCCTGACGCCCCTAATTTTTAATAATCTTTTCTTTTCTTTTTTTAAATCGTGTCAAGCGATTTAAATTTTTGATTGTAATTAACTGCATGACTTCAATAGTTAACTCACGATCAATCACAAATTTTTATATCTGTTCTAAATGTACAGTATTTTTTTTTCTAGGGTTTCGTACTCTTGTTAACAAAAGTGGAAAAAATGTTAAATAGAAATAGTTCAAATGAATTTTTGACGTCTATAGCCGTCAATGGCAGTGAATGAGTTCATCTTCTACCGAGAATTGCGACAAACAGCTTGAAGCAAGCACTTTTTCTTGAAGAATTGTTCACTAGCTGCTGCTCATTGTGAGCTTCGTTGCCACCACTTAGCGCTCGCAACTAATAACTCAAAAAAATTGGCTGAACAACAACTTGCATCTCTAAAAACTCTTATTTTTACTTTCTATTCGTATTATTCAGCAGTTAAGACATCTTTTATGCTCACATGACACTTAAAGAAGACTTCAGAGGTTCTATTATTCAAACATAATTATTGTTGTTTACATTAACAACAACTCAGTCACCTTTACTTGAATAAATATTACAGAAAAAAGTCGCATCCTATTTTAAGTCAAAACCAAGTTGTGCTAAAATGTCCAACGGATGACTTGCCTGTGTAGTCGTTGATGCTTTAAATACCATTTGCTATATTAATTTACACCAATGTATCATATTCTACAACTACATGTGTGTACGTTTTTAATTGCAACCCATTTGTTAGAAGCATTCGGTATGAACTAACGTTCGCCATGCAGAGTGAATGACTACTTAACGTAGCATTTAAAAAAAAAAACGTTTTTAAATATAACTTAATTTTCTATAATGCTCATCTTATCCCTGCTGGGAGAGCAACAGGGTACATCCCGGACTATTAGCCAGTCAATAGCAGGGCACGTATAGACAAACAATCCGTCCCTCTCACATTCACACAATGAACAATTTAGAGTATTCAACTAACCATACATCCATTTTCTGAACCGCTTATTCCTATCATGTATTTTGAATGCGGGAGGGAGCCGGAGTAAACCCCTGCAAAGTATACATGTAGTTCAAAATAAATGCACACGAAACCAAGTTATAAAACATGATATATTTGTGTAAATAAATGCAGCAAACAATGTTGAACGTTTTAGGCACAATTTCCTTCCACATCCAAAAAAAACGAACAGCAGAAAATTGAGTAACTATCCATCCATCCATCAAAAAATAGATATTTCTTTTTACCAGTTGAAATGAGCTCTTGATTATTTTTGCGTGCTGAATGTCTGGATAGTATTAAGTCACAGTCATAGTCGCAGTCTATTCTTTCTAACACCGAACCAAAGAGCGGTGAGGCAGACGTGCTAACTATCCAATTATCCAATATGCTCACGTTCACATTCATAGATGGGAAATTGAACCCATGCTGCCTGCATCCAAGTCAGGCCAATGTACCAGCAAACCATCACTATGTGTTAAATAAATCCCTGTAATTTATGCATCAAATTTTAAAACTGGTTGTTTGCTGTTTTTGGGTGGTTTGTTTTGAAAGCACAACATTGAGTTTGTGATACGTTTGAAATGATAAATTTAATCATGCTTTAATTTGTGAACTACAATTGAAATATACATGACTTAGCAAGTATTTATTTTATATTAATCACTAATGACAAAATGGAGATGTATTATTTTTCAGTTAGCTAATATTCTAAGTATGATAATGTTTTACGAGTCAATAGTTAACGGTGCCTTTTTAAACCTTATTACGGTCTCCCCAAACTTTATTGACAAACCGGTAATACACAAAAAAAAACCTACTCACACTGGTACTGACAAAAAATAAACTTGTTGCGGACGACTGTACTTTGTGACGTTAGCGCCTTAGTTGAGTAAATTAAATGAGTACCAGCAAGTTTGTTTTGTTTTTTAACTTGATTTTCACGCATGCGCAAACGTAATGCGCACTTCGCTTATACTTACTTGATCCGCCATTATTGCGCCAGCCTCGGCAGGTGTATTAATTAACTACGTCACGTCAAGCGCCGCGGGAATGCTATGAATTCTGGGAATTTTACAACACTGAAATCAGGCCAACTCAATTAGCTCTCTCAAAGTTGACACAGCTCATTTTTTAACCACAAAAGAAATGACTAAAGTCCATTAGAAAGTAGTCCAAAAAGTTCCCGCCGAGTCACAGCCAGTGAACTGGCGGCGGAGACTTTAAAATGTGTGAAATTCCATCTTAAAATTTGGAGCATTCTTGGAATGTTGTCCCCGACAGTGAAAGGGAATCACCATGAGTGTGAAAATAAGTTCAAACAGTGGCTTCCCGTCACATTTGACAAACTTTTTCAATGGTCAAGATAAGTGTGTAAAAAGCGCTATGGAGATCTTACCTGCTGGGAGTCCTCGAAGGTGGAGCAACAGTTGGCTAACTTCTCTTCTTCTCTTTTGTTTTCTTTTATTGTTGTTGCTGTCGAGCCTCCTTTGCCGGTGGCGTTTGTTTGAAGCGAGAGCAGGGCAGGAATTTGCGGAATTAGCCGTGGTATGACATGAAGCCCGGAAAAAAAGCCGCAGAAAAGACCGCGGGAGGGGAGGCACGTCTGACCCGTCGCCGCGTCATCACGGAGGGGGTGAGGAAGAGGGAGGGGTCGGGAGGGGAGTGAGGCAAGTTCCATTGTGTGAATGCTGAGAGTCAAACATTCGTACTAAGGTGGACAAAATATCTTTCGTGGTATTATGCTTTTATTGTTGAGAGTCCAATGTGAATGCCACCATAATTTAAAAACAACATAGATATTAGTTACTGTAAATGATTGACTCTCACCATTAACACAACGCAGAAAGTCAAGTAATCAATGCTCAGTACATCAGTGATGCACTGAATCAAAATTATGTTTATTCTGTTAATGTCTGTTGAATAGTCAATACATCGACGTGTACTTGTGGTATGGTTTTTTTTTCATCCAACTATTTTTTCCCAGACAACTTAAACATTGAGAAATCAATAGGTTTTCACTACATTTCAAACATCTTTCTTTTTCTCTCTAAAATTTGTGGTCCCTTTTGTTTCTTTTATATATTATTTTCCAGATTATTATCATCTTTGTTTGAAGTATATTTTTCAATTTCAGGACGAAGGTCTCATCCCTGGGAGGCCCTTTTCTTTTTTTTCTGCTAATTGTGTGAACTACTGGGACCTCCCAGTGGTGACGCTAGGAATTACTGCCCTGCCCTGCCCTCCAGAAGTAAACCGAAAAGATCATCTGGTTCATTGAAATTAGATCAGGATGTCCAACAGATTTAAATTATATTACGTAACGTACACAGATGTATAATCCCTCTTGTAGTATGTAGCATGGAAACCATGTCATGGGTCGAACTAAAGATTTGATACACTTTTGAAAGCTGTGTCAAACAACCAAAACTGCAAGCAAACAAACTGCTTTCGAAAGGATGCAATAAAACAATGGCAACGTCCGTTTTCAGTCTGCATTCCAAAATAATGATTAAAAAAAAAAAAGTCTTAACACCCCTGTTCACATTTGAGGTTGTTGTGATATAAAAAATGAGACCAAGATAATAATTGTTATCTTACAAATTATCCAAATCCTGACCACATTTAGCTACAACACTTCCAAAGATAAAAGGCATCAAAAAAAAAAAAAAAAAAGTTAGGAAAAGCCTTCTATAGAACATCTGAAATTTATTGGGTTGTGTCAAGAGTTTAAAAATCAGTTTGTGTGCACCCTGCCTTGAACATAAACCATTGCAGTCCAAATCAAAGTGTCATTTATCAAATACAAATGTACAACTTTATTTATAATGTTCCATTCTCAAAGGTGAAGGCAAACCTATTGATGCTGATTGACCTACCACAAAAGCACGCGTCATCTTCAACCCCCCACCCCCCCCATCTTTTGACGCATTAACATTCATTCTCTGCTCGTCTTCACATTTTCTTCCTCTGCCTTTCATTTGGTGCTCATCTATACTCTGATCATAAACACACAAAACAGTTAATTTACTTGAACGAGTGGTACGTACACCCAACAAACCAAGTCTAGATTCTTGTTAAATAAAGTCTATGAACAAAGTACAGGAGTTTTCTTTACACACGCACGCACGCACGCACGCATACACACACGCACACAAAAGGGAGATTACGTTGACTTAAAAAAACAAACAAAGAATATAAATTAACTCGAAGCCTCCTGTTGAAGAAGAAGTTGTAGTAGTGTCAAAACTTCTACAGGAAATAGTTGGAATGTATGAATGAGTTCCTGAAATATTAACACCGTGCTTTGCTTTACATTGAAAGCTCATCCGTGATACGAGTTCCCGCGCAACATGAATGCGTTTATTCAACTTGCAGGCTCCCCCCCTTTCACTTGAAAGCTACCCATTCTTTTTTTTCTCCCCGTCTTCTTTCGTCATCGTGTTTGCAAGTGTCACTTCTTGGAGAGGAATTTCATCTTGTTTCCTTAAAAAAAAGACACGCAAAAACCAAACACAACATCAGAAAAGAATGCAACACTAAAACACAGGTTGTCAAAGCTTTTGAAATGTTATATACTGCATGATCTAATCCTTTTTAAATGATGCAATGTAACTTATTGCTTACTATTTTGCGGACCCTCAAGCTACAGCTCATTAAAGGATCTGCCACAAATAAAAGTCTCACCTAAACCTTTTAAGAACTTGTTAACTCCTCGCTGTTCACTGCCAGGAAGTGAGTCAAGATACTCCTGCGCTCGCACCTCAAACAGACCTGGAGGAAGAAGGACATGATTGATCAGGTTTTGTGTCAAGAAAAAGAGAGAGAAAAAAAGACTTTTACAATTACCGTGTACCTGAGGCTCAGAGCTAAACATCAAGACATTCACACGCTCACTAACACAATAAAGTACGTCAGCCGTCTGATTCTTTTCTACAAATATGAGCATTGCAAAATCACAGGGCCAAAGCAGTATTGACACACAAACTTTGAGCTGAGGGAACCTCACTCCATTCCACCATTCTGTTTTGGTATTTTCACCAAGTTGTCACATACGTTTGAGGAGGGCAGAAGTTTATTTAAAAAAAGATTCAACTCTACCACCAAACTAGCTAAAACAAAGTAAGCCTATCCTTGTTGACAAATGCAAGCATAGCAAAAATGCAGGGAAGCAGTAGTATTGGTGCTCTAACTTCCATCCTAGGGAACCTCATTCCATTCCAACAGCTTGAGAAAAGTTTGTTGTAATATACAAATTATTTTCTGGCAAAGATGTGCATGCCAAAACAGAGATGATGCAGAAGTACTGGCATGCTAATTTTACCATCTTAGGGAACCTAACTCCATTCCAGCCGGTTGTCAGTATTATATATGCATTTGAATTTTTTTCCCCCTAATAGAAAAATCTGAGGTAAGTATTCCAAGATGCTTATTCTTGGTAAAGCCAGTCGACTGATTATGGAAGACAAATACATAGTTGGCACTGGATGTTTACACTAACTTTACAGATCTAGGGAACCTCATTCCATTCCATTAATGAGCGTTGGCAGTAGGTATTCATTTTTATAGTACCTCTGAGGCCCTGTCTGCGCAGCTCCCTCTCCTGGATGAAGCCTGTAAACATTTGGGTCTCCATGAACACCTCCAGGAACCTCCTCAAACTCTTGGAGGTGACCGCCTTCCGAAAGGCCTCCCGTTGAAAGGAGGAGGAGTAGGAGGAGGAGGAGGAAGAGGAGGAGGGACTGAGTGAAGTGGGAGACGAAACGGATGAGTCGTCCTCACGCTCTGACCCACCCATGAAGAGCGAGTAATGGCCGACCATTTCCACAAAGAAGCGCACAAACGCCTCTGACACCACGGTACTGAGGGAGCTGGAGTCTGGGAGGAGATAGAGGAGAAAAGAAAAAAGGGGTAAAGGGGAATAATGTGTCATATGTAGAAGTGAACAGTAACTTTGGGAGTCTAGGAAGCCTCATTCCAACAGCCAGTGTTGGTATTGGGTATGACTTTTTCAAACAAATATTTCTTATTTTTAGAGAACATGAAGTTTCTTCCCAAAAACAGATTAAATCCTACATCACTTGAGGTTCAGAGCTAAACGGCTCCACATTAACATACACAAGATACCTGCAGCATAAAGTGAACCCAACCAACTGATTGTTGTTGAGAAATATGACCGTACCAAAAGTTACAGGGATGGATTAAACGCTAACTTTGCCAACATAGGGAACCTCATTCCATCAGTCTATGTTGGTATTAGGTATGACCCAAGTATGTTATATCATTTTTAGAAGGCAGAATTTTATTAAGACTTTTTTTCTTCTTCTTCTTCTTAAAAAAAAAGATGATATAATTCCACCACCTGAGGCTCAGAGCTATACCTCTTCACATTTACATGCACAAGCAACTTTACTAGCAAAAACTCAGTCCAGCCAAGTGACTCTTTTTCTCAATCTTTTCGAGACAAATGATTGTGGCAATAGTATGGGGCCGCAGAAGAATTGAAGCGCAAACTCCACCACCCATTGGAACCTCATTCCATCAGTCTATGTTGCTATTTTCTGTACAGTATTTTATGCAAATTCAGAGAGCAGAATAACATGAAGCTTCTTAAAGAAGAGAATAAAAATGACCTCGCCTGAGTTCTCAGAGCTTAAGTTCTTCACATGCACAAGCGAACTGTAATACAATAAATGAATCTATTTATCCAGATTTATATGAGCATAGCAAAAGTATGGAGACGCAGAATTATAAGAAACAATTTTGCCAGCTTGGGGAACCTTACTCCACTACACCGCCAAAGAAAATGAAGGCTAAATCGTCACCATTGAGCAGGTCTCCTTTGTCCGAGGCCAGCTCCCTCCTCTTCTCCAGTACATGTTCCAGAGCTGCCTGCAGCTTGTGAGGGAGAATGGAGTCCTCGTCGTCCATCTGTAGGGTGAAAAAAATGAAATGAAATCAATGAGAACACGCAACATCTGCTCCAATCACTTATTAGCACATTTTGGCTTCTATGTCTTTATGTACGCTACCTGTCGTAGGAAGCGACTGTTGCCAAGGTCCACCACCAGGACCTGCGAGAGATATAAGTTTGATTCTCAAACCTGTATTGCACAGTGTAAATAAATGTATTGCACAGGAGTTATTTAAAATTGTACTAAATGTTGAGGGGAAATGTACCACTAGAGGGAGCCGCCGTACCACTTTGGTAATAACTAGTACAAGTGATTCTATTATCTGTAGCTATTGTTAATGATGGTCAATGACATGGCAAGACTAACAAAAAAAAAAAGCCTTCCTTGCCCTTTGTTCTTACCTCCTCTATAGGAAGCTCTTTAAGTCGAGGCAGCGAGCTGGAGAGCAGCCCGACGATGAAGGGGGTCGGCGTGCACACGATATCCAACATGGAAGGCGGCAGAACGGGAATATACGTGTGCTGCCAGGTGAACGGGTAGAGGAGAGCCACCACAGCGTGGCAACACTGCGACAAGGTGCTGCCAAGACACAACAAGGAACCATGAGTTATGCAACTGATATGCCACATATATGACACTAAACGTGACATTTGCATGATATCATTTGAAATATTATCAATTTATTTTTCCAAAGTTACCGTTGGCCATATAAATGGTTTTTTTTTGTTTTTTTTAGATATGTAATACTAGCCATTGGTGTGCTAGTGGAGGCTTATTTGTAAGTTTTTTCCCCCATTATAAAAGTACATTTGATCAATTTGATTAAATTGTATTGTTGCAGCTCATCCAAGACCCTAATGAGTGCAAGCACGATTGAAATTGGATGGATACACATGATGGTATTGGTGACTATTATGTCCAACAACAACAAAAAAGTGCAATTGCACGTTTCTGTCACTAGATGGCGATAGACTACACTGGTTGAGTGCGTCTCTCAGTCGTGGAAGGGAAAAAAATATATATATTTGTGGAACTGTTGGACTGTTAGCATGAGTGGAATGTTGCACTCGGAAAAAAGGCCCGGCAGCACACAGCTCGCTTCATCTGCTCTCATTTAATTCATAAAAAAAAAAAAAAAAAAAGATTGATGAGAGCAAGGTTCCACTTACTAGCTGATGAAAATATGCAGCGACCCTAATACTCTGAAAATGAAGTTGGCATAGAAGGAGAATAAAGTCAGAAATGTTATTTGTTGCAAGAAAAAAAAAGGAATCTTATGAGAATATTTTGGTGGGGGAAAGAGGGGGAATTTTATTTTATGAAATGAATCATTAAAACAATTGCTTCAATTGAAACCTTGTTGTTGTTGTTTTTTAAAGATTTATTTCTTGGAAATAATGTATTGCACATTTTTCTCAAAAAGCGTAACTTTTCTTGATTTCGTAATCTGTTCAGATGATCAATATCCTTAGGGGGGAAAAAACTATAATAGTATATTGATGATGTTATGATGTATGATGTTATCCATTCTGATGGGGGAAAAAATAAATAAAATATAAATAAATGTTATCTTCTAAGATTTTTTTCCCTGAAATACGCGATTATTGTCATAAAATTGCGGCTCATTTCTCACAAGAAAAAAAATGCAATTCAATCATCAAATATATTTTGTTTCTGGAAAATTAATCAATCAATTAAAACAATTATTGTTATTTTACGGTTATTGTAAAATTTAAAAAAAATTCCCATAAAAACATGTATTTTTTTGTAAGATTGTGCTTTTTTTTTTTTTAAACGCAACGACATCATTCGTAGCTTCTAAGACTACGATTTTTGTTTTTTTCTTTAAAAAACGTGTTTTTCTCCCTAAAAAGAGTAAAAGCTTCTAAATGCCACAAACTAAAAAATAAAAAAAAGTTATTTTAGGATGTAAATGGTATTTTTGCATTCCTGCGTGGCCCTAATCCTCCTTTCCAGAGACGTGATATTACAAGACCTGTATTTATCCATGTGCATTCATCACATTTGAAGCACGGGGCACATGTTGTTTTCATTAAATCCCGATTAAATGAGCTGCTGCCACTGAAGCTGAACCAGGTGTGGCACAGCTTGGGGCCACTGTGCTACTATAATGGCTGCAGCCTTTTAAAAGCCTGAGCGAGTTGTGTGGCCGCGTGAATCTTTCTCCTCTGGCATCCATGACAGTTTCCAAAGAAGAGGCCATTGTTCCCCAGGCAACCGTATAACACCGCGGCATTCCTTCCTCTCACACTTGCTCGCTTCTTTAGAATTTGTTTTGTCTGCTGTGAAGAATCTGACACGCCATGTTTCAGTAAAACTGATTAGCTAATGCATCTCAAGGAAGAGGCTAACTAACCTGAGTTTGTCTGCAGTAAAGATGACCCGGCGCTCAAGAAGCAGGGAGGCGAACACTCGCAGGAGCAGGCGCAGACTCAACGAGGAGAAAAGACACTCAAAATCGACATGTTCCAGTCGAGAATCGGACGGCCGACACAGCTCGATCACCTGTGGCGGACGGGAAGACGGCGGGAGGTCACAACTCGATGTGAAAGTGACGTGAAAACCGCCGACACGTTGATGTGGTGTGATGTTTTAATGATCTTATCTTATCTTATCTCACCTCTGTCCCAGAGCCAGGGAGGAAGTTCTTGACACTGATGGTCCTTCCAGGAGCAGGAAAAGGTGCCTCCATGATGCCTCTCATGAAGGGCTGCACCAGCGCAGGCGAGATGGCCCTCCTCTTCTCCACCTCGTCCAGGATCTGAAAACAAAACGGCATTTCCATTCATTTCAATGGTCTGTCACCCTTTCCAAGTGCAATTTACAGCATGATTATAAGACGTCACAAGACTGATTCATCATTGAGTGGTTGCAGTAGTTTGAAGAAAGCTGCAAAGCACAAGACCACTTCAAGGACATATTGACTCGCCACTTTAATTAAGCAATGGTGTGCGTAAACAGACATTTTAAAGTGGAAATGCCTGTAAATCTTTCATTTCCACTGTCGAAAACCACAGCAGCCGCCGCGCACACACTCGCGTCTCCGTGCTGAAGCCTGAACGACGAGGCTAGCCAGGGAACAAGACCGCACACGGGGGCGGGCGGGGCTTTGGACGCTGAGGGTGGTCATGCTGGTTCGCCTGTATGTTAAAGCATTTTTTTGGGGTGTTTTTGCCGTGCGTTTGCTTGGATTGTACCTTAGAGAAGAGGTCAAAGCAGCCCAACCGGCTGACGATGCAGTAGACCTCGGGGAGCCGACGGCCTTTACCGCTGGGCTGCGGAGAAACAGGACGGATGGACAGAGAATGTTAGCGTTAGAAAATGTGTGTGTCTCAATACTGTGTAACTCATTTTAATACTATTTTAAATATTGCCATGGTCCCAAAAACGTATTTATACGTTTTTTATGCTGAAGCATAGGGAAGGCTTTGTTGTAGCCTCTGACCTGACGAGGTCGCTTGTATTCTAATGCTAATTGCTGCAAAACGGAAACAGATACAAATTTACTATTTTTTTCCTAATGAAAGAAGAGACTCTAATATTTCTTTTGGTAGGCTCCATGTTTTTTTTATAGCAATAGAACACAATATTCTGTGGACCTTGCAAAATCAGTCAACAGCCAAGAGCGAAGGCGGTTGCTTCAGTGAAAATGCCTCGGAGTGAATGAGTTAGGATCACAGCAATGAAAAATGGAATTATGACAATGATTCTTATGTAAGAGCTGCGCTTTATAAACATGTTAACATCTAGAGTACAGCTAACCACTACTATTGGCGGAAGGTAGTAACCAACCCAACCCCAGCCGTAAATGGCAAAAATCCACAAAAATACTTTTTAATTGCATATAGATGCCACAAGATGGCGGCAAAACCATGCATCTAGCATGTACACAATTATGAATCCATGTTACATAAATAGCTGCATTTAATAGTTTGATTATTCAACAGAAACAAACCACCTTTCACATGAGGCTCATCAATAGTTTTAGCTAGCATTCTACTAGCCTAAATAGAAGACTACCACAAATTGATGTGACATCACACATGGACAAAAATGCTCACTAGCACATCACACATTTAGCATCTACACACAATAATAAACGATGCAAGTGTCTGCATTGGAAGAGAATAAGAACACCAATATTCCACAAGATGGCGCCAAAGTATACATTTAGATTGTTTTAGCCAGAGCACAAAAAACTGCCAATAGAAAAGATTTTCAGCTAATATCCAAATTTGTGAATGCCTATGATTAACTGTATTGGTAATTGCTTAATTGTGTACAGCCCTGTACCACATGCGAGCCAGGGGTATCTTTTTAACTTTTTTTTTCACTCAAACTTTTATATTGTGTGTTTTTACATATTTGTGACTGACTGCTACCACATTCGATAAACAGCCATTAAAAATGTAAAGTGTTACTTTATTTTAAGAGAGCAAATGTACAAATTCAAAAACACAAATGATTCTTTCCACACTATATGTCTCAATTTTTTACGTTTCATGTGTTCTGAAAAGTGCATTGTGAGAGTTGCACCTGTGAAAATCCCCCCAAAAAATAAAGTTCAGTTCTTTAAGACCACCTCCATTTTGGAAAACTCCTAGAAATGACCCTAAAATTACCAAAAACGATTCCTTACTATTCCAATTCTAGGAAAGAAAATCTGGCCTGCTAGCGCAGGAAAAGTTAGCGAGACCAACATCAGTACGTACCAGTAATCGTCTGCAGTAGCCAAATCGACGACTTCCATCCTCGCCAGTCAGCACAAATGAAAATGTCTCACTAGAGATATGAAAGAAAATCACACGATGAGACTTATTTAAAGCATTTTTTTTTTTTTTTTAAACACAACTTAGTACTAGTACAAGTATGCATTGATCTCTGCTGGCTTGATTTGCCGGTATGTAGGCGTGTGACCACTTCACCCATGTATCATTTACTTCCAGCTAATTATTAGCCACTGCCGTCTGGGCCTGTCTGTCAAAACAATGTGAGCCTTGAGCCGTTTCAACTGAAACCTCCCAGAAAGAAAGTTGTGCTTGCAATATTAAACCAACCAAGTGTGGCTTCCAAATTCATGTCATCATTTGACATCTTTTCAGAGAGCCTCCACCTTAAAAAAAGATGTTCAGGTCGTTTCCAGTTTGCAAGTTAACCGGGTTGCTATTTGCAACCACGCTAACAATGCAGAATATCGCACGCCATGACTGACCTGGGGAAGTTGTCGACAGGCGCCCAGTCTTTGGCGTCGGGGAAGCAGAACTGAGGGATGACCTTCAGCTGGTCCTCTGTCTCCCGCATGAACTTGAAGCTGCGTTCAAGCTGGATTGGAAAATGCAACAACGTTATCATTATATTTTCTCGAAGAGCGCTGGTAATAGCGTCAGTCTTTTTTGATAAGCGGTTTCACTGCCAACGCAAGTTACTGCACCCAAACTGTTGCGGTGGGTTAAGTGGTTCAGCAATGAATGTTGAAATTGTAGAATTTGCTTAATTTTTTTCCTGCGGAAAAATATCTGCCAGGTGTCATAAACTGGCAAGTCGTTTTTTTTTTTTTTTCGGTTCAGAAATGTTTCTATAAAACAATAATAAAAAAAATCAAAAATAACATGACATTTGTAGTATTACTTTGTTTTTATGTAACTTTATTTGTTATTAATAATTATAATAATAACAATAATAATAATGTTTTCATAACCCTTTTTAGACCTCTAATTGGCTAAACTCATGTTTGTTTACTTTGAGAGGGAACTGCTGCGTGACTTCCGGCAGATAAGGAACTCCAGCTTTGGTCTTGTGGAGAGCCACCACAATGAAGTACTCAAACAGTTTTCTGTCCTCCATTAGATCCCTGTCCAAGGTCCGGTACCGCCCCGTCTGTCTCAGCATGGACTGGACCGATACCAGCCTCTGGCTATGAGCTAAAAGACAGCAAAAACCGCATGAGATACAAAAGACATCCATGTCTTTCCCACACAAACGTTTCTCACCTTTTAGTTTCTCCTCCGTGTCACTTTCTGACTCGCTGTTATCGTCGGTCACTACGTTAAAAAACAGGCAACATGAAATGACGCTCCCACAAAACAAAGCTTTTCAAAGTCATGCCTCACCTCTCCCTGAGCTGGACTCGGTGGACTGCGACACCTTCTTCATGCGCTTTTTCCCTCTCCGAGCCTCAAAGATACCATTGATTTTCATCACCATCTGGAGGAGGCAAACAAAATAGAACTTTGACTACTTGGATCTAATAAACTAAGTCTGCCAGGCCCTAACTCATGTTTTCAATGAAGCCTTTAAGGAAGCGATTTCCTGGCATGCACTTGAAAAAAAGATAGTCAGGCAGTCCATTTGTTAGTAATTATGGTATTGTTATATTTATTGTGTTTTATGTTTAATGTTTGATCTTTAACTCATTCACTCCCAGCCATTTTCACTGAAGTAACCCCCTTCGCTCCCGGCTGTTATACTGGATTTTGACTGATTTTGCGAGGCCCACAGAATATTGTGTTCTATTGCTATAAAAACATGGAACCTACCAAAAGAAAGATTACAGTCTCTTCCTTCATCAGGAAAAGTATTCTTGTATCTGTTTCCGTTTTGCAGCAATTAGCATTAGAATATAGCTAAGTTTAATCATTATTCACCAATCTGTTTAAAACAGTGGGGGAAAAACCTTTTTTGCAACATGGCCCTGGGTAATCTCTTATACTCTGCTGCCACCTTCTGGCAGTTTTTGTAATAACAATGATTGCTTTAAGCATTCTCTTCAGTTCAGAGGCTGCATTAACGCCTTCTGTATGCGCTAGCATAAAAAAACATAAAAACGTATAAATAAATTTTTGGGGACCATGGCAATATTTAAAATATAATTTTTTTTTACGTTTTTGGGAGCAAACGAGTTAATATGCACAGAACTTTGTTACAGCTGTGTTTGATTTTTAAAGTGATCTAGAAATAAAAATGAATTTAATTAAGGGTGAGTGGTTGAGCGCTTAGGGACTTATAAGGCATAAAAAACACGGAGGCAGTAATATGGTGGAACATAAACCAGGGGAACAATAACAAAAGAGATTTGGAGAAGAAAGACATTTCTCATTGATGAAATGGGCTTTGTTTGTTTTTTAGGGTACAAACAGTGAAAAGGCTGCTCTCGATACACATTGTATTAAATATTACCCAGCAGAAAACAATCTGGGATGTAGAATAAAAGAAAGGGGGCCCGGCCCGCGTGGAGCGATACCTTCGGGATTTTCCTCCGCCGTCGGTTGTACGGGTCCCCGGAGAGACAGGGGGTGTCATCGGGGCTGCTGGGCGTGGAAGGCGGGCTAGCACGTGACGGTGAGGACACGCCAGCGTCCCTGTTGGTCTTACGTAACTCCAAGACTTTGAAACTCCGTCGCTCCGAGTTCTGCCTGAAGAAGCCAGGCTTGGAGCACAGCTGTTGGCACACAGGCAGGAGAAACTATGACTTGATTTGCTATTAATTAGACCTCTTTGTGTATTCCCGTTCATTCATTCATTCATTTGTTCATTTGATCGTTCGTTCGTTCATTCGTTCATGTCACTGCTGTCTGTTTTTTTCTGCCTTTTAAGAGCCCACGCTCAATAAATCAACCAATATCTCAACCACAGTTTACTTTACCTTTGTTTATTTATTTTTTATTTTTTTACTTGTAGCCATTTGAAAAAATAAATAAATAAACAAATACATAACAAGTCTATTTTGTCAAAGTAAGAAGATAGTGTGTTTGTAAATGTAGGGATTAAAAGTAAATAGTAACCAGAAATATTTGCCCTGCGATTGGCTGGCAACCAGTTCAGGGTGTACCCCGCCTACTGCCCGAAGCCAGCTGGGATAGGCTCCAGCAACCCCCGCGACCCTTGTGAGGACAAGCGGTACAGAAAATGGATGGATGGATGGAGTAACCAGAATAACTAATAATACGCAAGTTAGGTATGGATAACTGATCAAATTGACGAAGAGTATTTGTACTCCCACAAGTGGGCGTGCCCCGTTCCTCACCCAAACTCAGCAGGGATAACCCCAGCTGACCCGCGATCCCAATAACGACAATCCTGGATGTCATCAAAGTCTTGCTGTACCTTAGTTGCAGTATCAGGAATGGGCGAGGAGGAGGCGGGCGATGCACATTTGCTCCCAAGGCAACTTCTCTCCAGCTCAATGTCTTCGTAGGGATTCTCCTTGGATGGAGGGTCTTCAGGAAAATAAAAACAGAAACACCTAGATTTACAAAATAGCCTCTTATAAAATCACCCCCAAAATATTTCCATATCAGCCAGACGATTCCAACTCCAGATGTGCCGAGAGCTCGCAGACATAGCGGCGTGCTTGCTCAGCTTATTGCGGCAATGCGGAGAATCAAACAGCCACGCGAACGCCAACGCCAACAAAAGTAGCATTTTCCTTCTGATTTTTATTGCGCCTCATATTTTTAACAACCCGTAATAGCATAACCATCTCTCAATGGATTAGAACTCCAAAGAGAAAATGTGCGTCTCATTCGGGGACGAGTGAGTTATGACTTGTCTTAATCCAAACACTTATTGGAACTGAAATGTGAGACGTTTTATGTTTAAAAAGACGGGGGGGGGGGGGGGTGATGATGATGTGGCGATGGTGTCATCCAAGAAGATCCAATCACTCGCGATGATGTCATATTTACTGCACATTGCTCATAGCTCACTGAATTGGAAATACTGCAGTGTATTAACAGGCATGAATTTGATCCTCAATTTATTGTCAGTACAAATATCAAACATTACATAACATTTATTTGGCCTGAGCTAACTCCAACATTGATTTATATGACGGTGACTCCACCAGGTGCCGTCAGCGGTTATCTTGCTAATTTAATTATGAATACACCTCTAATGTAATATTTCATTTGCTATGTTTTTTTCTGTATTATTGCTCATTCTATGTCCTTTCAAAATAAATACATTGAATGCTACCATCTACAGGACATTACAGAAATTGTAGTTACAATTTTTTCACTTTTAAAAAATTGTCAATTTACAAATGGTAAAATTACTGTTAATTTCGCAGTAAAAAAAAAAATTCTCATTTTTTTGAGGCTTTTAAAGTTGAATTTTACATTCTATTCCATTAAATAACAGACAAATATTTGTAAAATGACGACACATTTGTAAACGTATTTTAACAATCAATACATGTTTTTCAAGTTTTTTTTGTAAAAGAACAGAAATATTGTGTGTTTTTACAATTACAGTGGTTTCATGGTATTTTACATTTGACATGTCAAATCAGAGTTTATTTTTGTAAATTATATTATATTTTTAAAATAAAATAAAAATAAATAAAAGAAAAAACCCTGTAAAGTAACAAGTAAAATTCTGTTATATCACAATGTTTCTTTTACAGTGTAGATTTACTGCCGGTGTTTGTGCTGCGTGTATTTGTAGCAATCAGTGTAAATTGATGATGTAAAGCCGTAGTCTATTTGTGCTATTGTGGCGTATATCCACTTGAGAGCAAAATCTCAGAGACCTTGACTTTTACTCAACAACGGAGCAGAAAAGAAGTTGCGTCATCGAACATCATTAACTCTGAGTCATACAAGTGCACAATCAAGTTAACTACTGCTCGTTGTGAAAACAATACAACAAGTCTTGAAAGGAAAATGACAAAGGCGTAATGCACTTTTTATGATCGGAATGCAAATGCAATTAAAAGTTACACTAACTACTGTTAACGATAAAAATGTCAAATCAGTCTGTTAACATTGACAACCGGGGATGATGTATAATTCTCCCCCACCCCTTGTTGACTCCATTTTGTTTGGAAGCATTGCAGGAAAAACAAAACAAAGGAAAAAGCCACCCGACATTTTGTGCGACTTTCGAAGTGTACCCCCCTCTGTTCCTTTCTTAAGTAAAAACGGCACACAATTTTTCAGCACTGCAATAATCTCGAGTGTTTTGGCGTGCATGCTGTGCACATGTGGCTTTGCATCAGTCTCCCAGGAATGTGTCAGGATGCGCATACTGATGACACTTGCTTTCCACTCCATCTGGAAACACTGACAGACATGAAGACATTACACGTGGGGCCTCCTGAAGAGAGCTGTGTCTGTCCACACGGTCTACCTTTCCTGCCTTTGACTGCATCAGGGTGGCTTAATACAAAGTAGTATTGCGCAATAAAATCCAGTCAAATGCAAGAGCTGCATAATTATTATTTTTGACTGTTTCTGTGATCACAGTTCGTGGTATATTTTATGGCTTTAAACCAGGTATAATATGTAAAATTTAGGGAGGGCGTCAATTACTCACATTTTTTCACAATTAGCGGCTGGGCCAGGTCCCAATTCCCAAACACGTGTGATATTACAAGCAGTATCAGAGGCATAGCAGAGGATGGATGCTGCCAGTGTGTAAAAAGTATTCTGGGACAGCAGTGTGAAGTATATAGAAACACCCAAATTCACTTCTCCAAGCCCTGTTGTGTTAAGAAGCAAGTTAGCAGGCTACTTCCTGGTTCATGATGAGTGAATAGACAGTACCATCATGTGGACTATAAATTTCCCTTTCACATTGCCAGGTCAAGCTAGCTCTCTGTTCTCTGTTGACAACACTGACATAGAATCGGGCTGTCGACTTGCAAAATTTTCCAGCTTCAGAGGCACTTCAGTTAGGATGGTCAGACCTCCACACTTAACGGGACAGTCCCGGATTTTGAGTTTTGTGTCCCGAGTCCCGCCAGCAGTTTCGATCCCGATTACATGATCGGAAATCCGGCCTGACCACATCATTTTCAGCTGATCCAAATTGACGGGAAAAGATCGTGTTTTATTTATTCTTATTATTATTTTAAGGGCTACAAAGCAACAAAATAATCCAGAGGTACACTACACATAATACCAAAGAATAGAAAGATACATATGTGTTTTATACTACACAACACATAACATAGCCAGAAGCAGCCCAAATAAACACAGCCAGTTGAGGAACTTTCTAGTAATTGAAGCTAGCTTCTTATAACAATGATAATGTCTGCAATGTGGAAATATGTTTATGCGGTAAATGGACACCGTACAGGGTATCGGATTGGAACTCAGAATTGGTAGATCCTCAAATTCAGGTGACTCTGACTCGGGTGCAAAAAAAAAAAAAAAAAAAAAAAAACGGGATCGGGAAATCCCCAGTTGGAGGAATTTAACCGTTAAATCACTAGCAGACATGTTTTCATCATACCGGAAATACAACGACTTCCTTCTTCTGTGTCTAAGACTCATAGGAACTGTACGGTAGTCCTAGTAGCCTAATGCTACCGTCGCTGGTCATACCCGATCAAGCTGAGCTTTTCTGGCGGCATATTTCCAGTATTATTAATATAATAGCCAGCTTCCAACAGCTGGCGTAGCCAAGAAAAAAATGTTGGATAATGCTGAGTGCACTTTTTTATTTACCACTGTTGAACTGTCAAATCAAGATACTGTATATTTAGCATTAGCTAAAGAAATAACAAAAACAAATTGACTTGACATTAAATTTGTTCTAAATAGTTCCTGGTGAGAATTTATTGTGTAGAAAAATCCTGTTCACCCGTAGTGGATGAATTGATACAACTTCATTTTCAACCTGCAGTAATTACTGTGTATGGCAACTTTGAGGGGAATAACATTGAATCTATTGCCAGTAACGTGTTGTGGCTTTCGCCCAATAAAATGCCTCCTGTCGTCTATCCCAGCAGTCAACTTTGACCATACGACAGCACCATTGTATGTTATGATATTAAACAGGCTCGAGGTGGGGTTGGTACAACACCGCAGACAATAAAGCAGGAATGTAGGTCGGGTTTTGGCATCTCATTTTTAATAAAAGTAGAGCAGCGTGGCTCTAAATTAAAACCAGAGCAAACACGGCTTCACCTCTTCGATACCCCCCCCCCCCCTGTGACACACATGCAAAAGAAACACATTTAATATGCATCAGGCGTATTGTTTACCAACGATGTCCTCGTAGACATTCTCCTCCGATAAAGTGCGTGTGAGGCCCAGGCGGGACTGAGCGTACCAGTCAACCCTGCAGCTTTCTGAAGACGATTGGAGCAGGTCCTCAAATTCATAAGACTTCCTGAGGAGGACACGGAAACATGAATATTATTACGAAAAATACCAGGCGATGATTGTGTCCCACACAAGCGTCATCATATAGCAGTTTTAAAGATTTTTTTTCTAAAAGCATCAATTCAATTTAAACCCCCCTTTTCACTAAATACATCACAAAAGATTATTTTCAGTAAATTTTTATACAGTCTTTATCCGAAATGACCAAATAGTGGTCTGCAAAATTCCCAATTTGGGTGTCAAGCTGAAAACATTTGGGAAAGCAGACAAAAGACTTCAAGAGAGTGCAGCCTCCACATACGGTGCGGAATGTAACTGAACCAAGCCAAGCTTCAAGTGCACAAGAATCCAGGTCATTGAGGGGAAGGGCTTTTGCATACACAATTTTTTATTGCGCAAAATCAATTCTTGGTAACACATGTGCAATGTGGAAAAAGGCCTTATATATGAGGTTTTCGCGCCAACACTTTTTTTTTTTTTAAGAGAAGCAAGGGGCCTCTCTTTGACATGGCTCACACTGCTACATCTCCAAGTAAAGCTAAAAGATGGAATGAGTTATTTGTACATTCCTTACATCCAACCGGTGAGCTAATTCTGTGGGATAGCGAAACTGTGTGTGATGTCACTGCCCTGGTGATTGTGATTTACAGCAGATGTTGTTAGGGGATGTTCACGTTGTTGTTCGTTTAGGTTGCACAGGTCATCTAAACATCCTATTCAGCCGCAGGAACCAAATGTTCAGTTTTGCTGATATCGGACAGATATCTGGTATCGATATTGATATCGGAGCACGACACCTCTGTTGAAAATTTGACTCAGTGTAACTCCACTGCATTACTATTCCCACTAATCCGTGGCCAAACCATTCAGAATTGAATATGGATGGGCACTCGTGGTGCAACAGATCCTAAAAGCCACGGTTCGGATCGGATCATGGATTTGATTCACGGATCGGAATCGTTTTTCGGATCAACCCCCCCCCCCCCCAAAAAAAAAGATAAATAGTACTTTCCATCCATCCATCTTCTGCCGCTTATCCGAGGTCGGGTCGCGGGGGCAGCAAGCTAAATTTGACATTTTGAGTTAAATGTTTTTCTTTTTTAATGGATCAAAAGTGTTTTATAAAATAAATGTAGACACATTTCTATTTATCTTTTTTTTTATATATATAATGAAAATACCTCAACGTGCAATTTAAGGCACATTCCCTTCCTTTAAACATGGAGAGTGAATTACAAAGTAGCCTCAGTCCAGGATATTGAAAAAGAATTAAAGCAAGCCAGGTACCAGCTGTCAAACTCAGTTACAGCTACCAGCCAGACACTCGTTGGTAATGCTAACAGCTAGCCGCTTACGTCGGAGACTTCTGCCGTATTGTACAATGACGGCGTAATAAAAGTCAAAGTCAAAGTGTACTAAGGCTATTTGCATTGCCGTCAATGTATTACTGTATTTGGTCAACTTTATTTTGAAGTTAGGCTTAGCGCGATAGTTGAGTATGTTTCAGCTTCCTTGACATGTCAGAATAGTATCGACTGTGAATGCGCACCTGTTTTGTTTTTTTCTCTCCACCAACCAATCCGCGGATCGTCTGCAATCCGAACCGTCGGACCTGATCCGAACCGACCACGGATCAATGGTGATCCGTTGCACCGCTAGCGAGTGCATATCGTTACTTGCGACGCAGCCGCCCACTTGTGGCCATTTTATAATCAGGAGCTAGAAGTGAGAAATTAGAAGAATATAAAATTGCCATCAACTCATTCACTGCCATTGACGGCTATTGACGTCAAAAATACAGTTGAACTAGGCTGGCAGTGAATTAGTTAATTTCATGCAATTCCAAAGAAAAAATGCTATATTGGGATATATGTAGGTCTTTGGTATTGGTACTTGGTATTGGCATCAGTGGCTACCTCAAGAGTTGAGAACGACTACTACTACTACTGCAGCACTATTCCTGGTACCGGTCTGAAATAAGGAGTACCGAACATCCCTAGAACTGAATAATGTATACATTTTCTATCCTGTCTTACCTGTTGTTGCCGTCATGGGATCTGTCCGTCCATGGCCTCCTGCAAACTCCGGGAGGTGGGCAGGTGGGTAGAGGTGGGGGTGGAATGGAGGGCAAAGGAGGCAAAGTCCTCTTGCCCTTACAAGAGCCGGGCCGTGAAAGCGGAGTCGATGGCGGTGTGTGGTGCTGGAATGTTCTCTGAGGCTTTGGCAAAGGGTTAATTGACGGAGCGCCTGGCTCACTGTATACGTTCTCTGGATCGCCCTCTCTCCTCCACCTCAAGCCAAGAGGCCGAGATACATCAAAAGTCCCGAAAATTGGTTCATGAACACGCTTTTCTGTTTCTTCCAGCTCCTCTTTTGATGGTGGGCAGAAGTAATTCCCTGGAAAAGCCAGTGACGTTCCACTCGGAACCTCTTTTGTTGCCCTTTCCAGTTTCTTAATGTGAGTTAAAACGGTTTTCTTGTCTTGGGGCTGTTCTGTTGCCTTAGCAGCCCGCAGTCCTCGCTCCAGAATTACTTCTTTGTCCTTGTTTGTTGGGCCTTCAGGAGATTTAGTCCTCACATCCCCGAGCTTTCCGGCATTTTCCTTTCCTGAGTCTTGCCTGTCCCAGCTTACAAACCTCTTGCTGTTCGTCCGTTGGACCTCCGGAGGTTTGAATTCCTTTTTTCTGACTGACTCAATTTCCTTCTGTGTTGTGCTAAGCGGACAAGTGTCAATAGAAATTGCTTGGCTGGGCTCCTTTTTGCCCTCCCATTGGGAGATTTTATCGCGGATACTTGCAGCCTTGACTCCAGCTTGGCCCTTATTCAGCTTGCCGCACTGTCCGTTCTCCACGTTGGGAGTTCTTGGGTCACTGGTGCTGGCGGTTCTCCTGTGAGTCAGCATGCTGCCTGGAAGACCGGGGCTGTCCCGCAGGCTGATTGGGGGGGAGATGGGACGAATGGCGCGCACAGCAGTGTCCCTCTTGTCTCGGTCTCCCGGTAGCCCACACACCTCTTGGCGCCGGGGCACCACAGACGACGGAGTCTCCCCAATCTTCAGGCCACAGCACTGGAGTCTGGAAAAGGAACAGGAGAATAAATTAACGTCACCAACAAAAACATCAAAAACAAAGCAATTCCAAGAGGGCTTTCACATCTGCTTGGACGCTGTTTAGGTTCATAGTTTTAGGCCTAAACTATTAGGGTATGTTTGTTTTAGAGCTGTCAAATGATTAATCACATCTTAGAATTTTTAATATTCATTATTAATCACTTAATTAAAAAGGCTTTTTTTTAATCGACATTTTTTGCCCGCCAAATTTAAAAAGCACCTGTTATGTGTTTTGTGTATTTCATGCACACTCTCATCGTCAATTACTTGCATAATTTAAAATGGAAAAAAATGACCTTGATAGTTTGACATGAACAAATATTCTGAATGTCATACAATACTTTTGTTTGTCAACAAATTAACACCAACTGCCCAGGTCCTTTTTATGAATAGACGTTCTCTTGTGAAAAATGGTCCAACGTAAAATAGGAACAGAGAGTTAAAATTCCTTACACACAAAGTTCCGTTTTAGACTTCATAAAACCCATAATAGCTTTGACAAATGCCAGTGTCATTTGGTGCCACAAGGTTACTGGGCAAACGAGAATTCTAGAAAAAAAGCCCAGACATGCATGTGCAGGTGCAGGTGCATGTGAGTCAGTCCAAAAAGATTACTAGGTCATGACTCTTTGAACCCTTTGCGAGAAGGTCAGAGTTTACGAGCTCGACACAGACTTATGTCTATGTCAGTGATGGAGGAGACATAACTATACAAAAGAGGTGGGCGAGGTGTAGATCTTTTCTACGGCGAGCCAACCAAGTTTTAACCCCAAATCCCAAAGTCTATTCTTAGAACAAAGCAAACACAGGAAACATGGCCTTGCATTGGGTGACATTTGTGCTATCATGAGGAAATCTCTTGGGGGAAATGACTGATTTTGTGAAAGAAACTATGCCCAACAAGTACACGGAACCAAGTACTCCTCATCCAAATTGCATTTGGTTTTATTAGTTTGGCTCACTCTCCTGTTTCCTGTGCCCAGTTTTCGCTCCCTCCGTGTCCCTCAGTTGAAACAGCAGTTTTTATAAAGGATGAAGCAACACAGGAGGGAAAAGTAGGTCAAACAGAAAAAGCCAAGGAAAACAATAGGAGCTGCGGGGGGTTGAATAAAGGTACATTTGTTTATGATCAGGAAAATAACTTAGGTAGATGTTGAAATTGACAATATGGAATGCTAGTCAGAAGGATGGAGCGAACACTCAACGAGTGGAGAAAAAGATGCCAAGAATTAGATTACAATAATTAGATTTGAAGAATGATTACATTTACAAGTCTTAAGAGAGCAAAGTATGCTACAACCTGAAATTTTTTTAATTATTCCCGACTGTCAATACACCAAATCTGTTCATTGTGATCTAAATAGCACTAATGAGTATGAATAACATGACATATGGCAAAAGGTCAATAAACAGTGGCAAGATGCAGACAACAACAGTAAGCAGATGGCCAACTGCCCTACTCTCGTCCTTTGTCCAGTTCTAGTACACGCTACAGATTTTGAGGTCCGAGATGAACACTCTGTATCAATTGGATCAAATGTCTCCCTCCATCCCCCAAAGCCCAATCTAACAGGAGGTGCAAATTAATCAGTCCATAACGCTCACGCAACGGCAGAAAATGACTTGAGAGACCTACCCGTTGACTGATTGGTAGATACTGTTGTCAGTGTTTGTACAGAGCAGCAGCGCCCTCCCGCCAGTCATTGTGCTAGCAGCCGGCATCCTGCAGGAAAACAGATGATAAACACGCAGTATTTGTTTACAATGGAGACAAGATCACAGCAAAAGATTGAACGAGTTACATGTGATTCCGTTACAAGCAGGAAAATGAACATCAGAGAAGTGGAATGTAAATGATAGGCAAGCATTCAAACGAAACAAATTAGAGTGGTTTTCTCATTTTTGCTCTATCCATTCCGTTTTTTTGCTCAAACTCCAATGGACCCACAAAATAGGTTTTCCTGGAATATGCAATTCCGTGTGTTCTTTATTGTGGATACGAGCTGCCAAGACAAGTGCGAGTGGGAGTGCTTCGCCAGTTTGAAATTATTACTTGGTCCATTTGTCAGAGCACAATGAAACCAGAGCCTCTTGGAGAGCAGTAAAAGATCTTCCACATGGATCATCAAATTTGAGGCTGGTGCTGCACCGGCATTAGCGAGTGAGACTCTGGCATCGGTGTGGCAAAAAATGTCAACAAAGTCAAGGAAAATACGTCTGGCTTTAAACAAGACTACATTGGAGCTGTCATATAACAAACACTCCTACCGACGCCCACAGTCCATTCTCCAGACCAAAAGTTTTCCAGTGCAAACTGTTTGCGTCCAAGGCTGTACTCACTCTTGTCATTCAGTACTCTGGTCCAAACCCAAAGAATAAAAGAAGAGATACTGTAAGTGTTCGCACTGGTTGAACTGTTAACCATTGTCCCAAGTAGATTTTGCGTTGGTGGTATTTTACGAGCTGAGAAGAGCTCCTTAAAGAAATCTAAATAGTTATTAAAAAAGCTTCAGGAGTTTATTTGTTGCTGAGATAACTAGATACTTTGCAAAATGCTTTCATTTTGGAAATATGTCAAGCGAGTGGAAGTTTTATATGAGATATAGACATTACTGGGCCCGTCCTTAAGTTGCTGTACATTTTACAATTACTTCCCCCTGAGAAAAGCACACCGCAGCTTATTTGGCTTAAGGCTCAACTGAGACCTCTTCACTGCTTTGTCAAAGCCCGCACATCAACCAACCCAATACACACACACACACACACACACACACGTACACTCCATCCGACCAGGACAAAGGTTTGCGTCAGCCATCCAATGGCTGGCCTGTAGGCCCAAATTATTTTCAGATGTAACTTGGGCAGAGGTCACATGTTTGAAGGGAAACATAAGTCTGGGTTTTCACTCCCCTTCTTCGTCTTAAATGACATTAATAACATAAATACTGTACTGAGACACACGAATGTGGGGGGGGGGGGGGGGGGGGGGCTCTCAAGAATGTATATATAGTGTCTTGAATGTTCATATGGACAATGAAAAGATGGGAGAAACTGAAAATCAGAGAGGGAAATTGTGGCGACTGGGGTTGTCAAAACTGAAGAGGAAAGTGGATATCGCAAAGAATAATACAAGTATACTATTGTACTGACTACAAAAACAGTACACACTTCTAGTCGATCCTGCTTCAATGTTTTGAGCCCAAAGACCAACACAAAAAGCAGGTTTCAAAAATCCATGCCATAAAAGGTATTTTTTTTTAATGCACTTCAGCATAAATACAACCAAGTTTAAACATGTTTTAGCCTTGACTCATTCACACCGCATGGTGCTACCCGGTACTTGCTCGAACCTGTCAAGGAGTGCCTCCAAATTTATCCGATTGGCCAGTTTTACAGCTTTCGGTTGCTCAGGAAACGGCAGCGAATGCTCGGCGTCCTGTGGCTATCTACAGCTATGGTGACCCCCCTTCACCTCTGCAGAAAGATGGCCGCCATAACAATGCAGCGAGGGGTTAGGGAAGCCATCTGCTGAGGCCAATAAAAACTTGACAGGAAACTGCAACCAAAAAGACCTCGACACGATCCGGCCCCTTCATCCTGATAGTCCTGTGAGGTGTAACTGGCAGCAGAGATTAGAGTTCCTTGAGCTGACATTAATTCTAATAAGACATTATTATAGAAAATTGTCAGCAAAGTGTGGCTGACAAGACCTACTGTTTTTCTACTTAGTAACTTAAAAGTCTTCAGACTACATATTCAATATTTAGTTTCAAGCCCTATTCAGTACAGCAAAAAGGTGAAAAATTGATGATAAACTATCAGGAAAAAATACTTGACATTGTTGATCCTTTCTAGAAATAAATTACATCCAAAGATCCAAAAACAATTCTCTACCAATGGAATGATTAAGCAATCTACAACAAGAACACCGTCTTTCCCTGAATCAGCAGTAAATGCTGCTGTGTTTATATACATCATCAGTGGCCTTGAGCCAAAGCTCATTTTACAAACCAAAGATCGTATCCTTAGAAAAAAAACACAGCGAGGGCTCGATGGACATCGCAGACTCTTAAAAATGCCTTAAAGCGTTTACAAGACGGTAGTGGCAGGTCAGACGGAGAGCATCAGCGCTAACCATCAGTTGCATAACAAACCCCGCTGAAGATTTCTATCTACAGTTGGGTTATTTGGCCACGGAGTGACTACTAAAAGAAACCAGCTATCAGTTATTCCCTTGAGTGGCACTGTTATTGTTCAATTAGATGGTGCCATGTTGGAGTGGGCAAGTCTTACCAAATCAAATTGACAGACCTCGGTCTATTCTGACCAGCAACAAACTGTGCAACTTCTTATATGGTTGCTTGTACAATGTACAGATACCTGAATATCGTCATCAAGGTCACGTCAAGTAAATGGGAGTTGAGAACATTTAAAGACATTCTTACTTCCCAATAAAATGGTGTTTTTAAAACAGAGATTAATGGGTAACATAAATGACAATGAAAGACAGTCAAATGTCCATAGCTAATGTATACTTAAAAGGGAAGTCCACCTAAAAAAAAAAATCTTGTGACCTCACTAGTCTAAACATGACATTCTGATTAATATTACATTTCTGGAATATGAGTTAAGCAGTAAAATCCAGCCTTTTTTTTATCCATCTCAGGGGGCGGCCATTTTACCACTTGCTCTCGATTGAAGATGACATCAATGTTGCTCGGGTCTCAGGTAACAACCAATCACAGCACAGCTTCAGAATACAGATGAGCTGTGATTGGTCGTCGCTTGTGCCCTGAACAACTGTGATGTCATCTTCAGTCGACAGCAAGTGGCAAAATGGCCGCCCCCTGAGATGGACAAAAACAGCTGAGTTTGCTTAATAATTCATATTTCACAAATATATTATTAATCAGAATGTCATGTTTAGACTAGTGAGGTCACATATAACATATTATTGTCAAGAAATGTTTAAGGTTGACTTCCACTTTAACCTGGATGGATTCACACTGCAGGTCTGTTTGACTGTCTATGTCATTTGAATAATATCTGGTATTGGTTTCAATCATGTAATCTTAAAAATCCCCTAGTGGATAATTGACTGATTGATAAATGACTGCCGATAATTAGTTTCCTTATCTAACAGTCCGTGCGCTTATGATGCGTCACGACCACATTCGGATTGTAATCAATAGTCCGTCTTTGAGTGTGTTTTATTTAAAATGTTTGTGTATTTTAGTCATATACGGGAGTGTACACATCACCGACGTATTTCGATGAAGTCAGGCTCGCATTGGTGGGGGAAGCGCCAATCTTTCCGTTTGTGCTGCAGCTGCTTATCTGATTTTCATTCACATTTGGAAGCGACCTGATTCAAATCTAATGATATCCGATTTCAGGTGTTGCCCCCCACCCCCTTTTACAAACTGCCATGACGCATAGCTGAATTGTGCCACATCATTATTGTGTAACTCCAGCCTAAGATTCTTGGAAATCAGTTATTTTTTTCTCACATCATCTTTCTAGCTATCTAACACAATGCAACGAAAACATTATATACATCCACGGCTGGGATGATTACATGAAATTAGGTTGATAAATGAAAAGTCGTATGTGCGCCCTTTCACCTGCACGGGCACTGCTTCACTTCGCTGACACTCACCGAGCGATCACCTGAGAGCACGATTACTCTCTCTGGCAGATTCCACATGCTCCATTGGCTGTAAACGCTGCTGACAAAGGGAGGACGACAAGAGCCGACTCGTGCCAAGCTGCCAATGTTATGCGTACATACACACGCTCAAGTCAGTCTGCCGTGCCATGAGTTTGAACCGCCACGCATCAATCTGTTGGTGTTAATATTTGGTGATAGCATGACAAGGTTCTGCTGTTTAAGAAGTTCTTGTCATCTCCCGATGCGTTTCATAGCCGGCTCGGTTGTTGTCGGTGATTTTTCTCTCTCTCCAACAGCTGCTTCTCATAAAAATCCAAAGCTCCATCACACCATCCAGCCCTGCAGGAACAGCTAAATGTGACTTCATCGTCCTGCTGCCCCCCCACCTCCCCCCCCCCTCCCCCAACTGCACGCTTGCACTCTTGTCTCTGCTTTCTACATGCCTAAAAAGGACAAAAGTCGCTGGCTGCATTTCAGCGCTCTCAGTCAGGGTGCAGACTTGCACCACACGTGGAAAACAAAAAAAGTGTGGTTTGACATTAACAAAAATAAATAGTGGAGCAACACGATATGCTACAATTGGATTCATAAAATGTAAAAGGGGGAAAGGTTTATTTTATTTTATTTCTTTCTGCACCCACACTGAGTAGAGGACCCAATCCTTTAAAGATTTGGTCCACTTTGGCCGAGGCCAGATCCTTGTCTGCTATCAATTTAATACAACTCTGAATGTTTGCCCAACTGCCTCTTCTGCAGTCTTTCATGCACACCATTTTGCTTCAGCTTCCTGAAGAAGGAGCCTGGGAAGGCTTGATGGTAAAGGAAGGGACGTATGGAGGGGAAGGAGGGAGTCAGGCAAATAAACAATGGAATTTTATCTGGAGTCAACACTCTCCTTCACTCTTTTACGCTCTCTGGTTGGGTCTCTGTCCTGCTCTGGGGCCCCCCCCCCCCCCCCGCTGCTTTCCCAAGATGATTTTATAGCAAGGCTTCGGCCACGAGCCAAACAGGCAATTGTAATAGGGACATTTAGGCCCAGTGCAAAACCATTAATGGCACTTGTGTCCTGCTGCGCTGCGCGCTTTCCATCGTCGAGCTCCGTGATTAGCAAACGATGGATGTCAGAGAGCAATGAAACTGGGCTAGCCATAAATAAACTGGCACAATTGAAGATATACAACACGATTGCTGCATTTTCAAACTCACACGGTCTATGTTTTTTTCTTGTTATTGCGTCTGCCTATTCCAGTGGGATTTTTAAGAATGGGCTAAATGATGACCTCGGAGAAGGCGTAAGCAAACACCAAATTATACTTCAGAACCACTGATCCAACCAAGCGCCACACCAACAATGCAGGCTTCTCATGATCGCCGCATAATGAATGGTTATTTCCTTGTTTGTCTTTATACTAGCAAATGTGTTTTGTGTCCTGCAGGAAATGGAAGTTCAAGCTGCAGAGATTAAAAAAAAAAAAAAAAAGTCAAAAGCTGCTGAAATATTGGCTTGTTAACCTGTTGCAAACCTCAGATTACCACAAAGTAAAAATGACACAAAAATAAAGGAAAACGTCAGACACATCTCCTGAGAAGCTTTTGCACCTGTTACAAATGGCCGTACCGTAACAGTCTAACCTCAGGCCTTTAATAGCTAAGCCTTGTGTTCTATGTAGAGTTCTGAGCTTGTATTCCAACGAAGCAGCTTTCTGGCTAATGATGCACGATAAGCACAGAAAAGAAAAGAAAAGAAAAATAAACACACCAAGTTTGTAAAATCTTACCATTACAAATGCTTTACTAATTACAAAAATGCTGATTTCAAGATCTTCTAAACAAGAACCCAATGAGGATAGAAAGAGAGCTAGATGAAAAGGAGGACAAATTTATTCGGCAGAACAAACAAATCTCTTCCTGCTGTCTCCATCAGATGGCGAGTCGGCTCCTCCTCCCGACTGTCAGAAAAGATCCCATCGGCTGAGCCCTTAACTCATTCCCAGTCTGCTCCCAATTATCCCACTGGCTCCACAAACTAGGGGCCCATGCCAACACATTTTCGGGCCCTCCTCTAAACCACTCGTACTTTGGCCCATTTAACCTCATCCAGAGCACTGTCTGTGTCAGATTAAACAACTTGCGTCTTCAGACACTCGCAGGCGAAAAGCTTCAGACGCTGAGGCTTCAACCGAGAGAAATGCATTCAATAACCTGGAAACTCTACCTCAGGGTTTGACCACAATCCATGCTGAGACACTTCAATTTGGTGGTACAAAATTTCCAACTGAGATCAATTATATTTGCAATAATTCATTCCAGAGTCCAATGCTGTTGCAATCATACAACATTTATTAACTCTACTAGCCATGGTTTAAATAACATTTTAGTCTAATACGAATGTGTTAAAAAACAAGAAATAGTTTAAACACACTCTTCACTTTGAAACTATTAGATTATAAACCCGTTCTATTTTAAATACTGCAATGGGCCCAAAAACGTATTTATATGTTTTTTTGTTGGTTTTTTTATGCTAGAGCATACAGAAGGCTTTGATGTAGCCTCTGACCTGAAGAGGTCGCTTAAAGCAATGATAGTTATTTAAAAACATGGCCAGCCGGGAGCAGCAGAGTATAAAAGCTCACCCAGGGCCATGTTGCAACAAGCTCTTTGCCCCAGTGTTTTAAACAGTTTTGTGAATAATCTGAAAATTTAGCTATATTCTATTGCTAATTGCTTCAAAACGGAAACAGATACAAATATACTTTTTTGTCCGGATGAAAGAAGAGACTCAAATTTTTCTTTGATAGCATTAGAACACAATATTCTGTGGGCCTTGCAATATCAGTCAAAATCCAGTAAAACAGCCAGGAGCGAAAGGGGTTGCTTCAGTGAAAATGGCTGGGAGTGAAATGTAAAACGTTAAAACACACAAAAAACACTGTACTGTTTGATCCTAAGATCCAAAGTCCTTTGTTCCACCAGCAGCTGATCGACACTACAAAAACTGAGAGCCCTAACAAGCCAACAGCAATGGAACAAAAACATGAAGTAGAAAACGACGAAAATAAAATCAGCAACAGTGCCAAATTCCCTCAACAGGAGCAACACTTCTGCTGTGTGTGAAAAACGTAATTCTGGACTGAAGCCCTTGGAGATCACCACAGTCTACTATTTACTTCATGAAAATTTCACGTGAATATCCATAAGTATCTTTTTAGAAAATTGCGGAGTCACTTCTTTAATGCAGGCTAAAATATGCTCTACTGCTCTGTGGCTATTCCGCTTCTTTAGTTGATCACTGCATGTATCTGCCGTTGCGGAGAAAAAACAGGAAACCTTGCCAACAAAAGAACACGCGGCGTCGCCACTTTTCCTGGAAAAAGGCCTCACTGTTCAAGCAAGCGGTGATAAATGTTAATTGGTAAACTCACTTAGAATATTAGGTGACAGAGATTCCTTTGTCTAAACAGTTTTGCTGTACCCTTCAACACCCTCACGACCGTGTTAAAGACCCTCATAACACAACTTACTACCTATGTGCCAAAGGGCCGGAATGTTACAACCAAGTGAGAAATGCGCTATCACTTATTTGAAACGATGCCCCATAGCAAGCAGCACATCAAAACCAGCTAACGTTCCATACACTTTGGAATTCTGGGTTCAAATGGTCAAACTCTTCGCCACAGCAGCAGTGGACGTAGGCCTGTAAGTGAAAGTAGACCTCCAGATCTTTTCAACAACCTGGCTGCTTGCTAACATTATCCTCTGGGCTCCGGATCAGATTTCTCCTTTTAAGCCACAGTCTCTTTAACTGAGCTGCAGAGCCAAAGTCTTCTCCATCCAACTTCCTGTATCACTCTGCGTCTCTTTCTAACAGCTTCCTTGTTGCAAATTCCCACCAGAGCTCCCTCACGGTCCCATTGCTGTGCTCTACACAACATGCCTGAGCCGAAAGACAGATTTTTGTCATTCCCACCCAGCGTCCCAGGGGAGCTCGATGAGGCGAGAGCTTGGGAAAGTGCACTTCCGGAGTGTAAACTCCAGAGTCAGAGGCGACGTTTTTGACCTCCACACACCCGGTGACCAAAATCTGTGGGCCTGAGCCAAGAAAATGGACTGAGGCAAACGGAGAAGGGTGTAGAGTGTATGGTTAGCATGCCTCTGGGTTTCTCTGGGAACGCCCCGATTTACAACAGTAAATCCCGAGTCAACACATCCCAGGATTTTTTTTACATTCACTATCAAGTGAATCACATAGAGACATTGCTCGAGTTAACATTTGTTCAAATCTTCCGAATTTTTGCCTGTCAACAGGAAATAATATTTTAAGTCGTTTTCCGTAAAAGCTGAGCGATTACCTTTGTGTTTCATCAAAGTAAGACAGAACCCCAGCTCCTCCGTGGTCCTAAACAGCACAGTCAATTATGATGTTTATGTTTTTGACTTGATGTCACGTCTTAGCATTCACATACTAAGGACATTTCTGAATTACAATTGTTTCCTTAGAATTCTTTCTAACCCAAACTCACAAAACCCAAACAACTACGTGCAGTTCTTACCTTGATCCTAACCCACTTTTCCAGTTCTATTGCCAACCTTAACCACCAAACTCTAATCCCAACTTAATGACAAAACATAAACATAATCTTGTCTATATATATATATCAACTTTGAGGAATTTATTCCATTGATACACTTTTTTGACGCCTGATGGCCCAGAACCAAAAACGGTACCGCCCAAGTAACCGCTGCTTGATAACAACGGCTTTGGCTAACAGTTCGATCTTGGCAGAAGTATGTCCTTTACTGTCCTGTACTCTACTGAGTGTCATTCTAGTTTCCATTCATAACGTCCTCAAGCAACTGATTCCTCGCATTCAATCCTCAAAAAGTGCGTCTGGAACTACTTAAACGACTTACAGTGTTTCCATATCAAACATTGTGGTGTACACTCACTCTGCAAAGCCAAACTAGCAAAGCATGCGTTAACCTTTTCCCATTTTGTTTGGAATGCGCTCCACAATATGGCGAAGCGGGACTAAATCAAAGAGCTGTGCGGCCACATTTGAGGTCCACTTTGAACCCAGATGGCCACATTCCTTTCCAGATGGCAGCCTTCTTCCCCACAACCAAGACTGAGCTGCTCAGTGAAGGCTAAATGTATGTTCACTATCCTATTTCTCTCTTCCAAGTTGCACACAAATGTTTAATGGTGTGTGTTTGCCGCCACGTTGGGTCACAGTGTGCAGAAACTAAAGCGGCATTTTCAGTGGCTGCGAGCGTCATCCTGTATCGTGTGTGATGTTTCTGGCAAACGAGACTTGAAATTCCTGCCATCATACTGTAAGTGACGTTGCTTTTGCATCTCTAT
The DNA here is from genome assembly GCF_054856555.1 of Leptonotus elevatus. NCBI lineage: Eukaryota > Metazoa > Chordata > Actinopteri > Syngnathiformes > Syngnathidae > Leptonotus > Leptonotus elevatus. The sequence continues at coordinate 5,034,475 of NC_141242.1, forward strand.
TCGAGCATCGTACTGACCCAGATCCGGAATATAACAGTGGAACCCTCCAAACATGGGAAACTCCTAAGGTAGTATGATTGGGAATTGCTCAAAGCTCAGATTTTAGAACAGATTTTACCTTTAGATTTTAGAGAGCCTGGTTGTTCAGTTCTCGGTTAATTTAACCACTGGTTAACCCCTAACTGCCGTTAGCGAACTGACCATTAAATACGCATTGTTCATCATGGTTAGTAACGTTGTTAGTAAACAGCGCTGTCAAAGTTAACCGTGTGGTCACTGGTTAGCACCGATATATCCCAAAATTCCTCATTTTGGTTACGTCCGAGTCTAACTAGGGTTAGCTCAACGATCCCTAGCACTAGCACTCCTGGGAAAATGGCAGCAGGATTTATTTTTTGGTGGTGCCGGTGGTAAGGTAAGGTCAATTCTTACATTGTTTATATGGCTTACATATTACCAACTTTTTACATATTTAGGGTTGCTGTGTTGGTTGACGTTTTGCCGTTGGTCTTCTGGGTGGATGGATGCCCTTCCTTACTCCAACTCACCCTATTACCGTACTTGGGAGGGACTGGCACAATGAAGGCTTTTCTACAAACACCTCCGCTAGTATGTATCAATGTATCCATGTGGGTTGGGACTCAGATGTGTGTAATATGGTGTGCATTATCCATGCATGTGTGCACACGTGTGCGCACGTGTGAGCGCGAGGATGTGTGGGGGGGTGGTCGGGATTGTTTTTGATCATGACTTAAACCATGGCCATCTGCCAACACGACAGACAGACAGACACTACCCCTCGCCGTATCTTCTCGGGGAGAAGGATTCCTTCGCTGTCACCGCAGGACACGTTCTTTTCAGAGTGTCGCCGTGGCAACAACAGCGCGACCTAGCACACAGGCCGGAGGGCCGACCCGCTGAGTGCCTGTCAAAGAGCAGTTCCTGTAAGGGAAGGAAGGGGCGCAAGGGTCGGAACCTCCTCTAGAGCCCTTCTGTCACTGTTTTTGATCGGAAGAGAATAGAAAAACAAACGGGCTGCGCCCACTGACAAACGCGAACGGATAAAAGTATTAGGACATCTGGACATTCCAGGGTTGTAAATTGAAGGAAATGTGGAGTCTGGCCAAAAAATGTTTGATGGGGTTGAGGTCAGGGCTCTCTCAAGATCTTCACCCAGCAAGCAAGCCTTTATGGATTTTGCACTGTAGAACAAAAAAAGGCCTTTCCCAAATTATTCCCACTCATTTGGAAGTAAAGTAATTTTACAAAACTACCGAAATGCACTTACACATTTTTCAAAATATGAGCCGTAACTCTGCGGATATGTTTTTTTTGTTTTGTGCTTTTACTAACAAGCGCAAACTTAAGATACGAGCACAAATGTATGGTGGCAGTGAATTAAATTCAACTCACTTCACAATAAGTAGCAGTATGTCAAAAAATGTTACATTTCATCAAAAGAGGCAAACTGTTTAATGCCAATCCCAGTTAACAAAACAAAGAGAATAACGTGAAATTAAAACAACCACAAAATTTGGCATTAGCTTAGCTTATTGTTATAAAACGATGCAAAACACCTTTCACATGCTAACGGTTAGCATTGATAGTCACGGTTTTTGAACGGTTATTTGAACAACACATGTAGACCAATAACATAACAATACTCACTGGCATATATTCTTAATGTTAATCTTCTCTGAAAAATGATTAAAAAAGAATAATAATAATATCACATATCTTATTGAGTAGTAGGCCTACCATTCTGATTGTTTGTGTTTGCATGACTGTATTATACCGTTGGTTATGCTAAAATCTTAATTATTTAGGTCACGGTGTGTCCTAAAACTTTTGTTCACATCGTGTCACGCGTAATAAGCTGTGAAAATCACAAGCTTAATATATTTTACATGACAATAATAAGGCCCACAGAGATTTCTGGGTAGAATCCTGTGACTCATCAACCAAATCCATTTATCCACTTCCTCCAAATAAAAAAAAAAAAAGGATTCATTTATTGTCACTTGGGTAAACATCTGCCGTTATTCTTTTTCAAGGAATTCCCTTGCAAGAAGGCCATGAACACGTGAACATTGGCGAGGAACATACAACAATGTGTAAACACTGGAGACAGTTAGCCAGTACCCCTGGCTTGAATGTAAACAACAGACTCACTCTGACACACAATGTCTCCCCTTCAACGAGCCACGACAAGATTGTAGCCTCCTTATTACAATCCCACAGACAGGCAGACAGACAGACAGACAGACAGACCGTCCCTGGCGCTTTATCTCCATCTCTGTGAAACATCTCTCCACAGTAAACGTCCAACCTAAAGTGAGTGCACACACTGGTGTACTGCAAACACTTTTTTTTTTTTTTTTTACATTCAACTCACATTTGAAGGGAGTACAAATGTGTGTGTCCCTAAATCAAAGAGCTCATTCGCGGCTGACGCATTGTGGTCGTAAATCAAATGTCCCGTTCCTGTTCTTGGTAGTTAAAAATCACACAAAAAGAATCAGCCAAAGAAATGGATTATCTTGGCTGAGTGATAAGAATCGAGTCTGGGTCAGTACTTATAGGACATAGCAGACATTCCTGATAACTAGCTAACAGGGAACACAACATCCCTTAACGCTCACAAAGATGGACACTGGATGCACAGCTGTTTCGATGTTCATCATATTTGAGGCAGGCATGGTTTTGACACCAAAATGCAATATACAAATTGGGAAAAAAATATCTGTTGAATATTTGTCCATGTTATTGCCTGATGTGTGAATCGTTGGGTTTTCCGTTTATCATGAAATGCAACTGCAAACGTAGATGATGATGATGTCATTCATTTAGGTTGTTTTAGGGGTTACTTATTAGAGAGGAGTAGACTGTTAATGGCTCACATGTTAACCCACACAAATACGGATATCTCCATTCCCATAGTCGAGTATTTTGACGAGAGATAGACGGATATGTTTTTTTCAAGGCCGATACCGATACCGATGATTTGTAGTCAAGGGCGCCAATAACAAATATTTTTGAGCTGGTATTCATTTTCAGCAAAAGTGAAAATATGGGTGGCGTAATTTAAAAGAATACAAAATACCATTTATGACTTTGTTGAAATGCCTTTAAGCATAATGTATGTTTATTGAGCAACTTTTCAGGTTTGCAAAATGTTGAAGATTTTTCTTTTAATGTTAAACAAGAGAAATCTTTGTTTTACAATTCTAAAAAAAAAAATAATAATAATTAATCTGAAAGCTCTCCAGCTCATCAGCATGGCTTGTCTTAAAAAGTTCAATGAAAACTTAAACAACTATAGCTCCCTATAATTTTCCACAGTAAATAAAGTTTTCCAAAATGTCAAAATAACTGAAATGATAAATCTTCACTCATTTTTGTTTGAATATCAAACAAAAACAAAAGGTGCAGCGAGTTCCTAGGGTCAGCAGTATGGCTTATAAAATTACCCGAAAATTTAAATATATTGATCTCTCGGCTATGAGATAAAAAAAGAAAAGGGCCCGATGCCAATAGTCGACAAAAATGCTGAATATCGGCACCGATAATAAGCCTTGTAAATCAAATTCAGCAGATGGAGCAGTGGTGAAAAAATAAGCGTGCCATGTGGCAGTTGGCAACCATTTTAAAATGTGCTATTCTTGACGTATGCGTGCAACAGGGAGCGACAATACTTGCTAGCATGTAATCATTTTTCAATTTTCTGGCCTTGGCAGTGATCGTTAATAACGTAAAGGCCCATTTCATGTGCATTGATGAATGTACATTATAGTTTGGTTGGATGGATGGATGGATGGATGGATTGATTTAATCAGGAGTTAAAACATAAAAAGAACAAAAACAAGCTCCACATTTTTTTTCTAGTTTTAAAGGAAACCACATTTTCAACATGCAGTGTTTAGAATTAAAATACATATGGACGACATTCATTTCTTATGCTACAGCAGTTGGTGTGTTGGTTCCTCGAAACAGATTCTGTGTCCATTCAGCAATGATGTCACGCGAGCCGATGTTGTCCACAGATGCCGAACAAAGCTTAAAATACTCCAAATGCATTACTTCCTGTGCAGTGGTGGCCAGATGTCATCAAAAGTGACTTGTTTCGCGTGAGTCACAGCGCTTCATCAGTCAGTCGGTTGGACTTTTTCCATATGTGTGATTTTGCTGAAATATTGCTAGGCATGCTTTGAAGTAAGGCCTTCATTTTTACAAATACTGTGGGCGACACTAAATACGGAGAAGTTTGTTGATTAGTCAACTGAAAGTACCGTGTTGGTAATTGGACATGTAATTGCCTCGCATGAGCGCTCCTATTCACTTGTTTATGTTGGAGTCGCAAACTTAATGTGAGCGCTTTTGTGACATTGCGATATCAAAGTTTCAGTCTTCATGGCCCTTGAGCACAAAACGTTGCCTTTTTTTGTGGAGAGAATGGGAGTCGTTTACTTGAGTCGAATCACCTGAAGCAGCAACGAGTGCGCACTCCCTGGGAGAGGTTTCCACGCCTGCCTGTGTCTCCCCGCAACAAAGCAGGCGTAGGGGCCCTGCTCGCAGAGCTGCTTTTGTTCATTGGGAAGAATGCTCATCCCCGCTTAACAACCCCCCCCCACCACCACCCCTTTCCCCTCCTCCCCCCTTGCTTTAACCTGCCAATTTGTGATGGCTTCAGCATGCGCGCTAACTTTTATCCAAATGTTTTCATTTACAGTAAGCTGCCAACCATTGAGAGGATGGAGGGGGCGGGTGGGGGGTGTGGGGGGGCTAGACGGTGTATCACATGCACAAAGTTGCCTGAGTGAGCATGTAGCACTTTAAACAGTCAAATGCCAAATCTGAGAGTAACCTGCATATTCATGTCACCTGGGTTACATTTTCATTCATCTCTAAACAGACTGAAAATGTGTGGAAAAAGCAACACCGGACAGCCTCGTTACCTTTCCGAGCTGGCTGAGCCCCGATGAAGCGCTCCCGTGGTAGTCCCTCATTTTGCGTAAGCTGAGCCGGCAGAAGTCAGCATCCACGTCTTGCATGGCTCTCCTTACTCCGTATGCCGCTGTCCCCGGCGTCTCTCGGCAGGCATTCCAAAGCCTGTCCCCGCCAGGGTTTGATGAAAAGGGCACAAAAAGTCAGCAAAATTCCTCCTTCCGACCAGAGAGCAGCCTCAGATGTTGATGGCTTTTTTCATTTTCCTTCCACTTTGTCTCCTATTTCTCTCAATGGTGATGTGGAGCTTCCCTCTCTCCCTATCTCGTTCTCTCTCTCTCTGCTTCTCAAAGTTTTCCCAGTGCAGAGTTCCTCAGGCCACCCCCCTTCTCCCCTTCTCTCTCTCTATCCTCCCGCTCTATTTTCCATCATCAGCCCCCTACTCCTCGACTCCTCCCACCAAAACCAAAACCCCCCACTGCTGAACTAATCTGCAGCTGGACAGGGGATTGGAGCATGGGTTGTCGTGGAAACCAAAGTGTCCTGTTCCAGAAAAAAAAAGAAGCAGGAATGAAGATTAGGAAGAGGCACGACTATACGCAATAACCTTCTCCTATGGGAGCCAATTCAAGAAGTTGCCCTTCCTTTTCCTACTGAGGAGGGGGGGGGGCATGTTTGTCTTATTTATTTGCACTGGTCAACATCTGTGACAAGTGCTAGTGAAGGCTGAGTGGCGGGACAGAAAGCAGAGCGCTCCATGATAAACTCCAGAAGGTGCAGCAGAAATTCCTTACTGATCTAGCTCGGACAGTAGGGTGAACACTTCATTAGATGGATGAACGGAGGGAACAATTACGGATTTGTGTGGATCTTAGTAAAGAAATGTGTATTTGGAAGATTATTTATTGGATGTGACAATGCTTTGTGGCAATTAACCTTATATCATGCTTATTTCCATTTTGAATGGCAGGAAATTTGTAAGGGGCGTTCATTTGTGGGATGAGTAGAGCTAAGAATGTAGGCCTGTCTGTCCATCCGTCAATCTTATCAATTTTAGTAGCTAGCTGGCTGGCTACTAGCTAGCTAGAGATTTCTAGCTCGAAGACTTATTGACAATTTATTCTCTCTCTCTCTCTCTCTCTCTCTCTCTCTCTCTCTCTCTCTCTCTCTCTCTCTCTCTCTCTCTCTCTCTCTCTCTCTCTCTCTCTCTCTCTCTCTCTCTCTCTCTCTCTCTCTCTCTCTCCTCTCTCTCTCTCTCTCTCTCTCTCTCTCTCTCTCTCTCTCTCTCTCTCTCTCTCTCTCTCTCTCTCTCTCTCTCTCTCTCTCTCTCTCTCTCTCTCTCTCTCTCTCTCTCTCTCTCTCTCTGCTAGCTAGCTAGCTAGCTAGATGTCAAAATTACAGAATTTTTATTTTATTTTGTATCTACATTATATACATCACTATCTACATAAAACCACCCAAGCTCCAGCTCAGCCACAACCCTATTGAGGATAAGCGATGTAAATAAAAGGATGAATGGATGAAAAGTTAAGTGGTGCAGTTCCCAAATGAATTCAAATAAATGAACATGCCTCATAAATCCTCAAAATGTTGTTTTGGAGTTGTGTTTGTTTCACTTTGACTCCCATGAATCATGTAAAACAAAACGAATACCAGTTTTGGAAATCGTTTTTGACTTTTCAAATGTGTCACTTCATTTGTATCCAGCAACAGAGCAAGCTTCAGGTCGGTTCCTGATTGGCTATTAATTTCATGTCACAATCATGGATTGCATGGCTTGGCCGACACCATAAAATAATCGCTCAGGATTATTTTACATATTATTACTTATATATTATAAACTAGCTGGACTGAATTGCAAGAGGCAAGTTTGATTTTGGCACACTTTTCTTTTCTTTTTTACCGGCTGTATCGGATCGTACCAACTCCCAAATGTTTGAATGAACAATGTAGTAACTGGATTGGATTTGATGCTGTACTGTATTGACACATGCATCTGGGTCATGCCGTGCCAGAGACATAGCATCTCTTACATGTTAATGGGTCTTAATGAGCTGCTTCATAAAGTCTCCATTTCTGCTGAATCCTCAACCCAAACCATTGAGCTGGCTTTGAAATGCAAGCAAGCTAAAAAAAACAGCAAAAAAAAAAAAAGACCTCGTGTGTCCATCAATAGCTGTGGTGGGAACAGGGGGGGGGAGAAGAGTAAAGAGGGGGTGTGGTGGGAGTAACATCTGTTTGGCGTTTAGCCCACCTTATTGTGTTGCGGTGTCCTCGACCAGGCCTACAGCTGGGATTCCAGGAGTGCACTGTCCAGGGGAATGACCCGTGACTGGGAAGATGGTGGGACCAGGTTCCCATCCCTCCTTGTAGGTGACATGCAAGAGCTCCTGTAAAAGCAGAGGAGACAATACAATCAACATTTGGGCCTCCCTCTTCATTTCCTGTCGTTAATGACCTAGAAGTATTTCACCGCCTTACCAATACTGCTTTGAAACAACAAAGTGATTTCACAGGGAATTATACTCAGGAAAAAGGAGTATCCTCTCAGGAAGTTGTGCTACTTCCACTCATATCTACAACATATGGAACTACAAAGGCTCTGCTATTTTATGACCAATATACACCTACACTCATTTGGACCATAATTGTCCTTTTAAAACACATTTGGACCACCACAGAGTTATATGTTTACCCCTAATTTTCAATTGCCCCAGTGATTTTAGGATTTAATCACAAGTAAGAAGACGTATTGTTCCCAAATGTCGGTAGCACGCTTTATTCTATAACGTTAAAGATCAGTCATTCATGCAAATCAGGCTTTTTTCCTTCTTCTTTTTTACTAAACACAAACAACCCTCCCACAAACGTGAAGTGAAACAAACCAAATACTTTAAGTAAATCACAAGCAATAGATGTAAAAAATAAAATACATAAATGGAAACATTTATTTTAATTGACCTTATTTGTTTATGGCGGGGGTAAGGAGTTCGTAGTACAGTATAAGCCAAGGTAAAGTAACTGTAGCCTAGCAAGTTACGGGTTACGTCGCTATCTGTCGGACAGTCGGCGTCATTGCAATTTTAAGTAGTTTACTGTGAGCAACGATGGATTTTAAAAACCTGTGTGCTTATTTGACTTACCTTTGAGGGAAAACGTTCGTCAACAGTCTATCCATGGCTCGTGCGTCGTCATTATTGGTCGTGTTGACCAAATTAAGCTAGCGGGCTATATATATTTTTTTCAACATTTTGATTTTTACTTTAGGTATGTTTACATAATATAGATAATTGTCTTCCACCAATGAGTAACAGTTAAGCGTAGAAACGAATCTAATATTATTTGGGGGTCACGTCGTTTTTTTTGTTTTTTGATTGTATTTTTTTTTTAACGGCGGCGTTCCTTTAAGGACACACCACGTGATCTTAACGTGACGCCATACCCGGAAGTATAGCCGCTGTCACACATTTATGGATTCATTGGCGGAGTTTGAATTCTGTGGCGATGGCGATATCAACAAGATCAACATTACGTAATCTTGTAATTGCGGACTCACGATGATAGCTAATTACATCACCACAAAATGCTACTATTTATTTTTTCTTGTTGTTAAATGTTCTGTTGTATGTCAACGGTAGCTAATGTAGGTAGCCTCGCGCTCATATGAAATGGCTAATGTTTTTCTTCTAGTTTGCCTTTTATCATGTTAGTTACTCATTAAAAGACGTTTTCGCCGTCCAATAGTTGCACATAACTTACAATGGCGGTGGCGGTATTAGGAGCGAGAGCTTTTCTTCTCAACCTGAGGTCCACCCTCCAAAGAGCACACCTTTTTGGTCGAACCAGACTCGTCCAGACGTCCAGGTCATGTCTGGTCAAGAGGAGGCACGTTCTGACCAACATCTCCAAGGTTGCATTGCTGTGTTGGGGCACAGCCGGTGCACCCTCAGCCAAATGCCAACAAGCCTCTCTACCGGCCCACATCACCAACAGGAAATCTCTTGCCAAGGTTCAAGTGCACAAACTGGTCTTTCTCCTCCGCCTGGGCCTGCGTGCGATTGTTCTGTTCTTGAAATTCTCCCCGATCTTGCTGCTCTCCCCGTTGGTTCTGGTCTCCGCTCGCTGTGCTTCGTGCTGGTTGGACGCCCTGCTGTGGGTGACCGAAAGCTCCGGCCCGGCATTCATCAAGCTGGGGCAGTGGGCCAGCACCAGGCGTGACATCTTCCCTCAGGAGTTCTGCAACCGCTTCTCCAAGCTCCACGTGAAGGTCCGTCCTCATTCCTGGGCCCACACCAAGCAGTGTCTCAAGAGGGCTTTCGGGGAGGGCTGGAAGAAGGTGCTCGCATTTGAGAGCAAGGAGCCGGTGGGCTCGGGGTGCGTGGCGCAGGTTTACCGCGGCTGGGCCGACAAGGATCAGGTGGAGGACCCGGATTTCCAGACGCTGGTGGACGAGCTGGAGAGGGAGGATCTTCTGGAAGCTTGGGAGATTCCTGGGTTGAGTGGAGTGCCAAGCTCTTTGTGGAATCTTTGGAAGGGAGGAAGCAAGGATGATGATGAGGCGCCGCATGAGCACAACCCCTCACAGAAGGATAACTTGATACCCGTGGCCATCAAGGTTTGCCCGTTAGCTCTAGAAATTGCTAAATGGCTTGAAAAAGAAGGCCGGACGTGACAAACGACGCTTTGTTATATTGAAGGTGCTCCACCCAGGCCTGAGACGGCAGGTGGAGACGGACCTGCTGCTGATGAAGGCCGCGAGCTGCGTTCTGCACTGCCTGCCGGGACTCAAGTGGCTCAGCCTGCCCGAGATTGTCGACGAGTTCGAGAAGCTCATGACCAAACAGGTGTGGAAATACGATACACTGAGCCCTCGTTTTTATGCAGATAGGTGGGAAGAGTTTGTGTTCCAACTGCTGTGGATAATGTTCTTTATTTATGCTCTTGGCCAGCCAGCCTGTCACAAATAGTCCATGTGCATTTATTCGTTCCAGATCGACCTCCGTTTCGAGGCCAAGAACTTTGAAAACTTCCGCGAGAATTTCCGCAAGGTGGACTACGTGAAGTTCCCCACCCCGTTGCGACCTTTTGTCACGAGGACGATTCTCGTGGAAACATTTGAAGTGAGCACACGCGCGCGCGTCCTATAAAGACAATCGTTTTTCGCTTGCGAAACGATCGCTGAGTTGTCGTTCTCTGTCGTCCAGGAGAGCGAGCCCATCTCCGAGTATCTGAGAGCGGAGACTCCTCGGGAGGTGAAGCACAGGATTGCCAGGATGGGAGTCGAGACCTTGCTAAAAATGGTGAGCAAACGCCAAGGTAACAAAATAATAATAGCGGTCTATTTAATTGGATTAAGAAAACATGTTTTCCTTTTCATACCTTTTAAAAATAAAAGAAAAAAAATCATGTCATTAGTTTGCCAATTTGGCTACCCGTGTGGTGTTTTCTAATATGTGTAGCATTAAGCTAGCAATGAGGTATTTTGGTTTGGTTACCCTGTCTATTGGAGCTGCTCGATTATGAAGAAAATATTCATCACAATTAATTTGGTAATTATTGAAATCACGATTGGGACAATCATTTGTTTTTTGGTACAAAACAAGAACATGTTTAAAAGTAAAAAAATGTTAAGACAAATACATTTCACTATAAGCACTATAATTATGCAAGTTCCTTTTAGACTAAACAAGATTTATAAGTCATTTAAAAAAAAAAGTGCAAATATATAAATTGCACTCAAAATTAGTATGAGCAATGTTTTATTTTTGTTTACGATTATGCCGATTTTGTAATTTTGGAGTATGATAATTGGAATTTTAATTGAATTTTGATTAATTGCACAGCCTTACTGTCTATGGTGTTTTCCATAATATGTTAGCATTAAGTTAGCAAATAATTAGTTTTGATTTGCCTGTTGATTGTGTTTTCCATAATATCTTAGCGTTAAGCTAGCAAACTTAACTACTTGTTTGGTAAAAAAAATGAAATAAAAACCTCGTTTCGTTACCCTGTCTATGGTGCTTTCCATAATATGTTAGCACTAAGCTAGCATTGAACTATTTTGGTTACCCTCTCCATGTTTTCCATAATATGTTAGCATAAGAAAACTTAACTGCTATATGCTACTTTGGTTACCCTGTCTATGGCGTTTTCTAACATATGTTAGCATCTAAGCTAGCAAGTGTAACTACTATATGCTAGTTTGTTTACCATGTCTATGGTGTCTTCTGTAATATCTTAGCATTAAGCTAGCAAACTTAACTACTCATTTGGTAAAAAAATAAAATAAAAACTACTCGTTTGGTTACCCTGTCTATGGTGCTTTCCACAATATCTTAGCATTAAGCTAGCATTTAACTATTTTGGTTACCCTCTCTACATGTTTTCCATAATATGTTAGCATAAGAAAACTTAACTGCTATATGCTACTTTGGTTACCCTGTCTATAACGTTTTCCAACATATGTTAGCATCTAAGCTAGCACATTTAACTACAATATGCTAGTTTGGTTACCATGTCTATGGTGTCTTCCATAATGCGTTAGCAGTAAGCTAGCTGCTTGAAAGTCAGGTCAACTTTATTTATATAGCACCTTATCATGTAAAGAAACAACTCAAAGTGCTTTCCACGAAAAAAATAATAATAATAATAGTCAAATTTTTGAAGTATTGTTCAGTATCTGGCAAAGTGGTGCGACCATCTAAATGCTTGTATCTCAAATTGTTGCTCATAAATCAAAAATAGGCCAGCGGATATATCGCAAAAAATTCACTTGCGCTTTACTCACCTTTTCAAACACACGGCTGTCATTTTGAACACGACCGTATTGTAAATCCAATTTTCCTCTTGCAGGTTTTTGTGGATAACTTCGTCCACGCCGACCTCCATCCGGGCAACGTCCTGGTGCAGCGCTGCGGCCCGGCCGTCGCCTCCTCGGACGACGGCGGAGGAGAGCGCGGTAAGACCACCCTGACCGACCTGTGGGACACGGTGGTGGTGAGCGTCCGACCCGAGCCGTGTCCTTTCCAGCTGGTGCTGCTGGACGCCGGCATCGTGGCCCAGTTGAGCGGCCGCGACCTGGACAACTTCAAGGCCGTCTTCACCGCCGTGGTGCGGCGGCAGGTGAGATGACAGGACGCGCTTGCTTGAGCTGCTGTCCTTGTTTTTGTTTTTTTCTTTAGCTGCTTCTTTGTGTCTTCAGGGTGAGCGAGTAGCGGAGCTTATCCTCCATCACGCTCGAGCCAACGAGTGCCAGGATGTGCCACGTTTTAAGAAGGAGATGGCGGAACTGGTGGACGTAGCTCTCAGCAGCACCCTCTCCCTGGGGAAGGTATCTTTTTCTTCTTATTATTATTTTTGTCCTTTTTTTTCTAACTCTTCGTGACGCCATTTTACCTGCTGTTACAGATCCAAGTGTCTGATTTGCTCTCCAGAGTCTTCGGCCTACTCATCAAACACAAGGTCAAGAATATGATCATGAAGTTAATCACAAGAAAGGAGACCAAATGCTGCCATCTGCTGGCCGTAGCTAGTATATCTTGTTTTTACTCCCACAAACCAGTTAGCCAAGACTTTTTTCTATGACCATTCTCATAAAAAAAAAAGAAAATAAGTTGAAAATGACCACCAATGGCGCTACTCGTTATGCCGACTTTTTGTGTTTTTAACTCATTCACTGCCATTGACGGCTATAGATGTTAAAAATTCATTTGAACTATTTATATTAGTTTCCACTTTTTTTTCCACTTTTGTTAAGAGTATGAAAACCTAGGAAAAACATGTATTGTACATGTAGAACAGATATAAAATGTGATTAGTCATGATTTAACTATTGAAGTCATGCGATTAATTACAATTAAAAAAAATTACTCGTTTGACGCCTCTAATTTTTAAATATTATTTTCTTTTTTGTTTAATTACTTATTTAAACTCAAAATTAATCACAAATTTGATATATGTTCATACTCTTGTTAACAAAAGTGGAAAAAAATGTGAAACTAATAGAAATAGTGCAAATGAATTTTTGACGTCTATAGCCGTCAATGGCAGTGAACGAGTTAATGATGAACCCATTTTGTTCTGCATACCCACAGGTGAAACTGGAGAGTAACTTTGCATCCATCGTGTTTGCCATCATGGTGCTGGAGGGCCTGGGCCGCTCCTTGGACCCCAACTTGGACATCTTGGAGCTGGCCAAACCGCTGTTGCTCAAAAACTGTGCCTCACTCGGATAAGCAAATGCTAACATTTTCATTCATTCACGGATGCTTACATACCTCAATTAAGTTGGATTGATTGTTGTCTGCTTGATACGGACTCTCAATTATGGAAGATTCTTGAACAAACCTCATATTGTGGCCAGGAGTATTTTGTTACTTAACTACAGAGGGTACAGGCCATCATTTGAAGAGTAAAGCCTTTATGTGTACAAATGCATTTTTATGAAAGTTTTTTTCTCTCTGCAACAAGGCTCAAATGTATATTACAATATCATGTTTTATAGCAAATACATAAGAAAAATATTATATTGTATGATGGGCACTTGCTAAAAAAAATTGAAGGTTAGCTTTTAATTGGAAACTCAATTAGGGGTGTGCCAAAAAATCGATTCTCATAAGAATGGCGATTCTCATTTAGTACGATTCAGAATTGATTTTAAATGTCCCAAAATTGATTTTATTTCAATTATTTTATACTGTCTTCCCTTTGTTTTGTTTATTTGGAGCGCTGTTCATGTTGTACCCGATTTGGCCACTTAGGGGCAGTGTGGTTCCATGCGGTCTGATACACCGTTAAGTTGTTGCCAGATTCGAGAGTCGAAGGAAAAAGTCACGATCGAGTTATTCCAATAAGATTTTTTTTTTGCAGCGTGGAGCCATTCTTTTGAGCGATAAAAGTGCCGCGAGTAGCGGGCTAATTAGCATTAGCGAGTCAGACTGGTGTAGATCATTACGATTACTTGAACATCTATAAATTGAAGCGAAAATCATTGTCAATCAAATCATTTTGAATTAAAAAAAAAAGATTCTTAATCGAAAATCGATTCTGAATCGAATTGCACACTCAAAAATTGAAATTGAATCGAATCGGGAGACATTCAAAGATTCCCACCCCGAAACGCAACATACCGGTAATCTAGACAACAAAAACAAACCGATTTCATAGAGATTTGCTGGCGCTCAAGTGGGAATGGAAATAAAAATGAGAGCGTTAAAGATGCTGTAATGCCCTCGCATGTGGGCAAGGAGAGCTGTCCGTCACGTCCCAGTAATTCCCATGGAAACTTTTTTTCCAAAATTGTGCAATGGAAATGGGGAGTTGTCAATTTTCCCCCAAAAACAATTTTTTTTTGACGAGTTTGTACAGTGGGACGTGATAAATATGACGTGAAAAAAAAATCTGTCGCTGGCCCAATCTTGTGTTGCTAGTTTGATACTTACACTAAGAAATCACCGCGCAAAGAGAAGCGCAGGTCACTATTTGAAGAAATGCAGTAATGCTGTGAAACTTTTTATTTTTTGATCTTTTTTTATGGTTTGGGGGGGGAGCATGAGCTGTGTTTACATCACTACGTACTGTAACATATCCTCCGACATAACAGTTTGCATTTTTAGCGTACAATATGAGATGCATCCGCCCATAATGAAGGGAACCGACAATTTGCTGATCATTTGAATAGACGACACTATATGGAGGTGATGGAATCCATTCATTTAGCATTTTATTAAATCTGTCAATGAAAAACACAGACAACAGACGCACTTTTGTCATCAGGAAGAACAGTCAGCATGGCTGAGAAAGAAAAAGTGAATGAAATCAGGAGGATTTGGTGCAATTAAAATCAAATATTACATACTCTTATTGCGAAAATGTCATTTTGTTTGTGTGTGTGTGCGCGCGTGTGTGCGTTAAACCACCAAAAAGCTGATCAGCTAACGAGGGGTGTAAAAAAAAATAATTCTAATAATAGTTATATTAATTAACAGCAAAAAATCTCTAATAGACAAACACAAACACCTCAGAATAAGATCTGTCACGGTTACAACAACCAGAGAGAAGCAGATTTCTTTCTCTTTTTTTTGTCCTTGTTTTTTTTAATGAATATTATTTTTGAAAAATATCTCACCATTTACTTATACTTTTTTTTATTGCAAAAAATAGGCAACCGGACTAGTTGTGATAAATGATTAAGGGGGAGATAGATGTGTGTTTGCGTGGAGGGGGGGGGGGGGGGGGTGACACAGCCTGTTGTGTTTTGGAATGTGTGTGTGGGTCTTATTTTTTTATGTACAAAATGTTCCAATTCCTGAAGGACAACAAGTGCAACCTCCGCCGCGAATGTCCATTTTGTTATTGGGAATAAAACTAGGGGGGGGCACACAGCAACACTTGACTTTTCCCGGTGAGAACACACCCGCCTTCCTTTTCATCCGACTTGGGAATAATCAGCGAAAATCGTACCGCCTTTAGTTGCATCCATTCACCATGCATGTTTTGTTTGTTTTTTGAAATAGTAATTCCTCACGTTTCCTGCAGTGGCGCCCCCTGGAGGGCTGGCGACCATGCAGCTCTTGGAGGAAACTACGCGGGGCCCCGCCGAGAGCGTCCAGTGAAGGTCCCCGTTATGACTGAAAGGTTCAAAGGTCATGGCAGGAGGAGCTCTGGGCAGTGTCCAAAATAGGGTCCGTTTCCGATTTACTTTGCATCTTCGACAATCGCCGATTTCAGTCCTAGCGTCCGAGCTCTCACTTCGGAAGACAGCCGTAAAGTTTTTTTGCTTTCTTTAATCCACACGCTCGTCTTTACATTCCGTTAAGGACGTCATGGAGGGGCTCGCCGGTGGGGGGGGCATTTTACAAACCGGGCGCTGTAGTACCACCAGGGGGGTTCGGAGGGGGGTTGGCTGGGAGTAGGGGGGTGCGGATGTGCGTGGCTACGAGTTGAGCCACGCGTGGTTGAGGCATTCTCCCGCAGATGCACGCTTCTCGGGCACCATCTCCAGCATGGGCAGCAAGAATTGGGTGAAGTGGCCGGCGTCCTCGTGCGCCCAGCCGTACTTCTCCACCAGCACGTCGAAAAGAGACCACGGCTTCAGCTTGGTGATGTGCCGCAGCTCGCCTGTGGGGAGGGCGGTGCCGTTAGATGGTCAAATTGAAACATAGAAAATCATCAAGGAGTATTAGGGTCACACTCAAAAGAAAACTTAAGTCAAAGTCTTGCAATCTTACAAGGGGGGGAGGGGGGGAACGCACACATTCAAGGAAAAAATGTTTTGTAGTTTTTTGAGGTTCTGTATTTTTAGAAAGAGAATCATATATTTAAAAGAAAAAATAACTGAGGGTTTTTTTTCTTAAGAGAGAGAAAAAAGTCCATCAAAACGTGTTTTTCCTAGAATGCTGTTTTTCATATTTTAGTGGTAAGTAAAAAAAATTTGAAGAAAAAAAAGTATGAGAATTTTGTTGATTTTTTTTTGTAGGAAAAAAAATATCTGAGAATTTTGTTTCAGAATTTTTTTTTAAACCCCAAAAGTAAATTAAGAAAAATGCAGTTAATATTTTAGTGGGAAGTAAATTTTTTTGTAGAAAAAAAAAGTATGAGAATTTTGTTGATTTTTCTTTGTAGAAAAAAAGTATCTGAGAATTTTGCTGATTTTTTTGGTAGGAAAAAAATGCACCTGAGAATTTTGTTTCAGAAAAAATTAAATAAAATAACCAAAAGTTAAAATAAGAAAAATGTGTTTTTTCATATTTTAGTGGGAAGTCAATTTTTTTGTAGAAAAAAAAGTATGAGAAATTTGTTGTTTTTCTTTGTAAAAAAAAAAAAGTATCTTAGAATTTTGCAGATTTTTTTGTAGGAAAAAAAGTCTGAGAATTTAGTTTCAGAAAAAAAAAATTAAATTAAGAAAAAAATGTTTTTCCTTTTTTAAAGTCGTATTTTAGTGTTAAAAAGTTGGAAAAGTCTTGATTAAAGAAAAAGTAAAAAATCTTTTCAAGAAAAAATATCTTTCCTAAAATTAATTTACTGGAGAAAATGATTTTTGAGAGCTTTGTTTCAAGATAAAAAGATTATCACGCAAAATGTCAAAAGTTTGTTTTTGAAAATATTTTCATCAATCTGGAAAGACTGTCATCCTATGAGAATAAACTTGCAATTATATGAAGAAAAAGAGTCATTTTGAAACATTTTGCTTTTGTCAAAATAAATTGTAAAAAATTCACTTTTCAGGAGAAGTTTGACTTCTTTTTTTTTTGTTTAATAAACCAAAAAGATTTTAAAAAAATCTTGTCAAATCTTTTTCGCTTTTTTTTCTTCAAAATTTATGATCGAGGTTAACAAAAAAACTTTATTCTCGGAAGATTACAGCTCGTTTCCTCTCTAAAATCACACATTGATTTTTATAAGATTTGGACTTTATTTATATCATAAAAATATTTTTCTTTTCAATGTGACCCTAGTACTCCATGAAAAACTTCTTTATATATTATGGCAAAAAAATAAAACAAATCTCATGTTCTCTTACGTCCACCAAAAGCCTGCCAATTTGCTTTGGAATCAACACATCCTAATAAAATGCATGTTAAATCGTTAGCCTAAAATGGACTTTACTTGGTTAACAATACAATCTATTAATTGTTTGATTGCTACGCAGACCTGCACAAGCAGTAAGAGAGCATGTTTATCCCCCCCCTTTTTTTTTCCTATTGGTTAATCACACTGACACAATCATGCAGGAGCTTTGACCGATTGGCTGAATGCTGCCGCAATGAAGATTTCCTTCTTCTCATTTTACACATCGACTCTTTGATCTTTTAAGATTCCCGGCCAATCGTGTCTCCTGCGGGCCCGGGTGAGCGCAGGCGTGCGTTTTACCTTTGGTGGAGAAAAAGTCTTTGCTGAACTTCCCGGCAGCGTACAGTTTGCGTGGGACCTTCCCGAGGAGCTCCGAGATCAGAGCGATGTGGTCTGCATGCCCACCACCACCACATAGAGGGAACAGGCACCATTACAGCATGCAAACGCACACACACACAAACGGGACTGACACACACTTCCGCCCGGGCGGGGGCCACGCCACGTGGGTCATTTTGGACTCCGCGTGCGCGCGTGTGTGTGTGCGTGTGCGTGCGAGTGCGTCCGCCTTTCGGCGTCCGCGTGTGTCAATCCCGCCGGCTCTATGGCCAGCGCTACCTCTTCTGTTGAAGAACTCGCGGGAATATTTTCCGGAGAGCGCAAAGTGTCTTGGGATACAGCCCAGTAGCTCTATGATGTGGGCTATGTGGTCTATAGTGGAGACAAGGGGTGTGTGTGTCGGGCGGGGTGGTGTAAAGGGGCGAGAGTGACAGGAAAGGCAAGGGATGATTGGTGGAAAAATGGCGGGAAAAAGGGAGAGAGTTGCACATCGGAAAAGGAGAGAAAACAGTTGTTAGTAACTAACGGCAAGTCAGTTTCATTCATAACGAGCCGTCCAATCAGATGTCGGCCTCTCTGTGTTGCCATGTCAACCTAATCTGCTCGGGGCCTTCAGAATCAGCATTGCTGACACATAAAACGGCATCTATATTATCTGCAAGTGCATGTATAAGACTACTATCCAAACCTTAAAACTACACATCCAAATAAGACGATTGTAAATCCCATTAACTCATTCACTGCCATTGACGGCTATAGACGTCAAAAATTTGTTTGAAATATTTATATTTAACTTTTTTTCTTCTTCACTTTTGTTAATAAGAGTATGAAACCCTCGAAGAAAATTATTAGAACATATATAAAATTTGTGATTAATCGTGAGTTAACTATTGAAGTCATGCGATTAATTACAATGACAAATTTGAATCGCCTGACGCCCCTAATTTTTTTTTCTTTAAAAAAAGAAAAAGAAAAGATTATTTAAAAAAAAAAAAGTCTAGGTTTTCATACTCTTGTTAACAAAAGTGAAAAAAAAAAGTTCAACAAATATAAATAGTTCAAATGAATTTTTGACGTTTATAGCCGTCAATGGCAGTGAGGGTTAAAATAAGATTACCGTAAATCCGCCAAAAACTGAGCAGATGAAAATATGACAATTGGAAATCCAAAGATCAGATCAAAATTGCCATAAAAATTGTGCGTTAAAATAAAACTATTGTAAAATCCACAAAAGATACAAAGATTGAAAATAGAAAAACGTTTAAAAACAAACAAACAACTAAACTAAATTGCGCAATAAAATCCAACGATCGTGAATTGCGCTGGAGAAGAAAAAAAAAGATGAAATTAAAAACCTCAAAATGTGTCAAACTACCGTAAAACACAAACGTTTCAAAAGTCTACATGATCGATCATCTATCATCAAAAGTCCTCTCATGGCACCATGTGACCGTCATTACTTTTCAGACGAGGGTGAAAATGAGTGAAAGCATCAGAATTAAAGGACAGGATTTACAGTAGATCACAGATGGCAAGTGGACAGTGGGGTTTTCGGGGACGGGGGGACAAGATGTCAACTCCATGACCATCTAAAGCAGTTGAAGTCATTGACTGCCATTGACGGCTACAGACGTCAACGCGTATTTGACATTGGAAAAATCTTACGGCACACCAAAAAAATATGTATTTAGCAAATAGGATACCAGGGGTTGTCAAACTTTTTGGGACCGAGGAGGAGGAGAGACATTTTTGCAAAGACGTCTTCATAAGGTTAATGCTAATTGAACATTGCTAACATGTGTACAGCTAAATGCTGCAGGAATTAAAAAGTTGCCTATTTTCAAAATCTAAAACATTGCAATAATATTTGTCATTTTTCTCTTTTCTTAGAAGAAATGGTGTAATAAAAAAAATAAGATGTTTGTCAGGATGAAAAGTTATAGCAAGTTAAAGTTTATGTGTCATTCATTTTAACATGTGAATTTTAAAAGAATAATTTTTATTCTTGAAAAGACACCTTTATTTTTTTTATTTTTTTAAAGGAACTATATTCCTAAAAAAAATATGATTTTGTTTTTAGTAAAACACTTATTCCTGTAATTTACTTTTTGTTTAAAATAAGAAAATCTGTATGCAAGGGTTTCATTTATGTGATGTTACAACAACAACAGAATTTGCCCTACAGAAATGCCATGTACATGAAAAAGTTGACTATTTCAAAAAAAATATATGATAAAAAAGGAAAAAAAGTTGACAACGTATTTTCTCGTGATGAAAAGTTGAATGAATATTTATCCAAGATTAACTCATTCACTGCCATAAAATCATTTGAACTATTTCTATTAGTTTAACATTTTTTTTCCAAATATATTATTAATATATTTTAATATATAATATTTTCTTGTTTTAATCTTTTCTTTAAAAAAAAAACTAGTGAAGTCATGCGATAAATTACAATAAAAAATTTAAATCACCTGACACCGATAATTTTTAATATTTTCTTCTTTTTTAAAAACAAAAAAATATTTTAAAAAAAAGGAAAGGTTATTAAAAATTTGGGGAATCAGGTGATACATTTTTTTAATTGTGATTAATCGCACGACTTCATTAGTTAACTCAAGATTAATCACAAATTTTATATCTGTTCTAAATGTACAATAAAACAAATTCTAGGTTTTTATACTCTTGTTAACAAAAGTGGAAAAAAATATCAAACTAAAATAAATAGTTCAAATGAATTTTTGACGTCTATAGCCGCCAGTGGCAGTGAATGAGTTAAATTGCACATTTTAACAGGTGTTTTTTATTTTTTTTATTTTTTTTACAAATTTGTAATCTTACATATCCACGATAAAATTGAATCAACATGTTGTTAGGTGAATTTCTAAAATAATAATATAGCACCTTTTAGTCTGGAAAAGACTAAAAGACTGGTTCTTATAAAATAATTACTTTAATCCTGTAATAATATGCCTTTGATTAATTAAAAAAAAAATCCATACAGTGATATCAGATTATGTGATGTGTCACAATCATATTTTTAATTGGCCCAAAGATAAATTACGTAAATGGTTTAGTATGTTTGCTTTACTGGCCGCCAGTCTCCATATATATATATATATATATATATATATTTATTTTTTTTTTTTTTTACATAAAACAACATAATTGATTGCAAATTATTTTTCCCAAATTTCCCAATCATATTTAAACATTTTGTGAAATGCGGTCACTTTTTCCTTGCATTTGATGTATGTTAAGTGGTCAACCCACACTGCGCTAATAATCCTCACCCTCATCCCTCGAGTAGTCCTCGCCCGAATGCGGCTCAAACAGGTAATCTCCCGTAGCCAGTTCAAAGGCCTGCCAGACACAAGAGGGGGCGCTGTTGTCAAACAGCACATGTGCATGGTATCTGGAGTCAGGTGATGTCCGTTGCTTTGCGTTTACCATGCAGGCGGTGCTCCAGATGTCGGCAGGAGTGCTGTAACCAGCTCCTATCAGCACTTCGATGGAGCGGTACTGTCTCGTCTGGATGTCCTCCGTAAAGTGCTTGTGCTGCAATGCATGAGTGGATGGATTTCAATAGACAATCATGTTTTTTTTTTTTATTATCAATTATTCACACAGCCTACGCTGTACTGTATGCAAGCAATTGTTCCAAACCGTAAGCAGTTTTTTCTTAAGACGAACTGCACAGTCAGTCTTTAATTTTCAAAAACTAGTTACACTATATTACTAATACATTTTGCATACAGAAGTACAGTAAATCCTTCAATGTGTGCAAAAAAAAAGCCTTTCTAAAATTTTTAATGAAATGGAAAAACGTAACCAGAGAAAAATAAAATACATATGCCATTTTTCATTTTACAGTGGTACCTCGGAGTTTGAACAAAGTCCGAATTGTTCAACCTCCGAAACATTTTTTCCCATAGGAAATAATGTAAATACAATTAATCCGTTCCCAAGCTCCAAAAACTGAAAATTCCTATTTTAATTTCTATATATGTTTTTTACATTTACAGTACAGTACAGTATTTAAACAATAAAAATACCTTACCTTTTTTTTATGTAGTGTGGATGATAAATGCTATGTTAATGCTAGCTTTAATTCAGTGCCGAGTTTGTGTATTACTACTAAGCGGTCCTTGCGTGCGTTGTTTAACGTCAGGCATGTTGTTGACCAGCTAAGGGGGGTCCTCGTGCCAGTTTTTACAGAAGTAGTCCCGGTAGTTACAACGGCGCGATAATCTCCTTCCTAATTCCACTGTGTTTCGTAGCACTGTATGTTTTTCTTTGCTGCCGCTGGCACTTTTGTCTTTCTTTTGGACCCATGGCGAAGAAAATTTGTGGAAAAATCAAAATGCACTCGCGAGTATGGAGCACACGGGAGTGTTCGCGATCTGACTGGAAATGAGCAGCGCATCGTCTCAACGACCGCAACGTGAGCATTCGGCTACTCGTTTTCAAGGTACGTTCGGCTTTGCTTGCTTTTCTTGGGTGTTCCAACTCCGAAAAATGAGTTCAATCTCCGAGGCATTTTTTACTCCGATTTTTTGGTTGAAGTCCGATTTGTACGAGTTCCGAGACGTTCAAACTCCGAGGTTCCACTGTGCTGTGCTATCTTTAACGAATGCATTCAAAAAGTGAAACAACATTCAAGTAGATTTTTGAGTCTTACCACCCAGCAGGCATTTCCAAGGTCAGCGATTTTCACTCGGATCGATTCAGCGTTGCGGGGGTCAAGTGGGTTAATCAGAAGGTCTGCGGCTCGGGCTCGGGCTGCCGGTGGACAAAGTGTGCAGTATGTTAAACAGTAGTCATGTCATACTGATATTTTTATTGTGACTCTACAGAGCATCTGGAAAATATTCTAAAGTGCTTCACTTTTTAATGCTACAGCTTTATTCCAAAATTGATTTTGTTTATCCTAAAATTCCTTCATACAACAAACACCGCCTAATGACAATATGTAAAAATATTTTCTTTTCCTTTTTTTTTTGCAGTTTTATTAAAAATAAACAACTTAAATTTAAAATAAACTGTGCTACTTTTTATTTTATTTTTTAAAATAAATATCCACGTTGGTTTGTAGTTTTTTACATTGTCATAATGGAGTGTCGTCTGTAAAAATTACATGCTGGAATACCAGAAGCTCACTTGTAGGTTTAAAAAAACAAAAAAAAACAGAACAATGGTATATAGCAGGCAACGGCTCGTAATTCAAAAAACTTTTAAGTTGCGGCACTTGTAAGTCAAGGAACCGCTGGTACGAGTAAACTGAATCATGAGTTTGGTCAACCAGAGTTATTTTAGCTTTCTTTCTAGTTAAGTTTTTATGTCATTTTGGCTTTTACATTTATTTATTTTTTTATTAATTCAGTTTTAACTCGCTTATAGGTTTGTTAGTTTTTTTAATGCTTTGTTATAATTTTTTTTTTTAATTATTTTTAATATTAGTCTTTTATTTTATTACGAGGTGTTTTTGTTGAGCATAAGATTAAAAAAGGTCACCACAATAAATATTGTGGGGGAAAAAAAACTAGTTCCCAAATGACTGTTCAACCTTTCTTCTTCTGTATCGCTGAACAGCAATATTTAATAACAATATAAAAAAATTAATCAACACTGAATGCTCATGTATGAAAGACAAAAACAAAAGAAAATTCTTGCTACAATTCAAGTTATTTTTTGTGAGTTTTATAAATGTAAAATGTAGTTTGTTTTTTTTAAGTACTCTAGTTTTTTAAATTATATTTCATTAACAAAAATGTTTGTTTTTTTCAGTTTTAGTTATTTTGTTCATTTTTGTTATCTATACTATAACTATAATAACCTTGTTACCATTTTTAAAGGCAAATGATGTCGTACCTTTAGGCGTTTCCCCCGTGCTGGATGACGACACAGTGCGGCTGCGGTCCGCCGCGGGGCTGTCGGGCGACTTCCCCGCCCCGGTGTCGCCCGTCCCCCCGCAAACGGGACTTCCCGGCTCCGGGTCCAGAGGCAACTCTGGAAAGAGCGCCAGGGCGGCCCTGGGGAGCTCGCCTGATCCGTTGGTGAGTCCCGGCTCGCCCGCCTCGCCGTTGAACATCTCGTAGCCGGAGCTGAGCGAGATGTCCCTGTCGGTGTAGCTGAGCTCGGACTCCACCAGGGGGCAGAGGAGAGGCCCAGACGTGGGGGGCGGGTGGGCGTCAGACCCCTCCGAGGCTAGCAGGACGTGGCCGTTGGTTTTGGCCTCGTTGTTGTTATTGGCGTGCGTCTTGACGGGGGAGCCGATGTCTGTGAGGAGGTCGGCTGTGGTGTCTTCATCCTCGTCTTCTTCCTCCTCCTCCTCCTCCTCCTCTTCCTTGTCTTCTTCTGTCTTCTCCGTCTCCTTCTCCTCAAGATCATTTTCCTTCTCCTTGTCGTTGACTCTCTCTACCTCCTTCTCCACCTCCAGGTCTTTCAGTCCCTCCTCCTCCTCCTCCTCCTGTTCCTGTTCCTGCTCCCCCGCCTGTGTCAAATCTCCATTCCCGGGAGGGATGGGGGCGTCTTTTTCGGCCACGGGCGTGGTCTCCTCTTCTTCTGTGTCTTTGCCACAGTCGTCATCGATGATGCGGGGGGCCTCTTCCTCCTCTTCCTCTTCCTCTTCCTCCTCCTCCTCCTCCTGCTCGTCGCTGGGCTCCTCGTTGTGCGCCGCACCTAAAAAAGCGGAAACGAACGTCACTCATAACCAGTGATAGCTTATGATGAGACATATAATCTGTACAACTCATTTGAAAAATATTTGGGGTGTCAGACGAATAATATTTTTAATCGCAATTAATTACATGACTTAATTAATTCACGATTAATCGCAAATTTTATATCTGTTGTAAATGTACAATAAAATATACAATAAAATATACGTTTTCACATTCTTGTTAACATAAATGTGGAAAAAATGTTAAACTAAATACATGGCTGCTACACTAAAACAGTAATTTCATAATAATTCATTACATTTAGTTAAAATTAAAAAGTGTAATTTTGATTTGTGTTAAGGTCGTTTTTCTGCCACTAGATGGCATAATTGCATTTGTAAGTAGGGTGACAGCTCAGTGCATTTTTCTTTTCATATTAAGAGCTATCTAATCTAGAACATGAAGTCACGTGAAATTCTGCACATTTATAAAATTGTAAAATACAACTTGACCCCAGTCGCCACAAATCTATGCATTATTATTACTGCAAAATGTTGTACATTGCAACTGGAATTATCCCAATACAGGCTTTCCAAGTAAGGGGCGGGTCATTAATCGTGCGTTCAAAAAATTAGTGCCGTTAAAGGAACTTTAAATTAACTAAAATTTAACGCACTCACACACCTCTCACAAAATATATAAATATTTAATATAGATAATCAAAATTAATAAATGAGATAATGTGGTTATAACTGGGGATGTGGCTGTGTTTGAAATTTAAACATCACATTCAAACTCAAACTCCCACTTTACACGAGTAATCGATTAAATAATCAATGGGATAATTGATTCCAAAAAGATTTGTTTGTCACAACGCTAGTAATTTGAATTGAATCCATGTCCATCTTCTTGTATGGTCATGAAATGCAATTTCTATACTTTTATGTATGTTAATAAGGTTTAGAGTGAATTATTAGTGTTCATTTACCAACATTATACGTTTATTTGCAACTCAATTTGGGTGTTAGGATGACTTTCCCCATCACAGTATTTCACCCATTTAAAAATATCTGTCATCGCTTTCAGTACGAGCATCGGATACCTGGTGTCAGTGCTATCGGACATCCCTACTCACATGTATGATTGGTCAACCTCGTGGGCCTCTCGCCACCTTCCTCCTCCTCCTCTTCCCCGTCCTCCTCCTCATCATCATCCTCCTCATCGCTCTCTCCGAGGGCCATGCAGGGACCCGGAGGCGCCGAGGTCGGCGCGGACCGCCGCTCCGGCTTCGGCGCATCCTCTTCGTTCGTCCCCTCCTCCTCTTCGTTCGTCCCCTCCTCCTCTTCGTTCGTCCCCTCCTCCTCTTCGTTCGTCCCCTCCTCCTCTTCGTCCTCCTCTTCCTCGTCGCACTCTTCGTTGGCTCGCTCCTCCTTCTTCTCGGCTTCCCTCTCCAGGGCTTCGATCTCCAGCATCCTCTTTTCCAGCAACTCGGCCTGACGCTTCTGCTTCTTCTTAAGCTTCTTCTTCTTGTTCTTGGAGATTTTGCCCACCTGGGAGCAAAGGAAATGTTAGAATGCGTTTTGAACGACAGGAGACGGGCATGTAAATTGTTGTGTGTGTACACGTGCGGGAATGTGTGTGTGGCGCTCCCTCTCATGCTATACTCACATCAGTCGTACTCACCGGTTTGAGCTGGGGGGCTGTGCTAACTGACACACACACACAAGGAGAAACGCCCATCAGACACGTTTAAAGTGCGAGTCACAACATACGCAAAAAAAAAGCAGCTCTTTTGGAGAACACGTCAAGTTGTTATGAAGGGCAGTCAGGCACACAATTCGGGATTAACTCACGCACACATTACTGAATGCTCTAATACCTACTACCAACACACACAAAAATTCTCATTCACACTATTGAATTTCAATGTTAATACAAACAGATTTCTGTATGTGCAAAATCATTTGAGTAGAGGAGTTTGAAGCAAACACGGTGAAGCAGCATTTATCTGTTATGCTGCACACAAATGGAATGTCAGGTAGTGTGCGAGAGAGAGCATTCTGAATTATGTCCCAAAGCTGTTGCACGTTTAGAACGAGAAAGATCAAATATATAATACATAGACTATAATTAACTCATTCACTGCCATTGATGACTAGACGTAAAAAAAAAATTGTGGACTATTACTATTAATTGAACAATTTTTCCATTTCATTTAATATTTTATGAAAACCTTTTTTTTAATTGTACATTAATAACAGATACAAAATTATTATGTGATTAATTATGATTAAACACCCCTTATTTTTAATATTTTTTTTTAAATTAGGCCCGTCAGGCAAATAATTTTTTTAAATTGTAATTAATCACATGACTTCACTAGTTAACTAACGATTAATCACAAATTTTATATCTGTTCTAAATTTACAATAAAAAGTTTTTTCTAGGTTTTCATACTTGTGGATTTTTTTTTAAACTAACAGAAATAGTTCAAATTAATTTTTGACGTCTATAGTCGTCAATGGCAGTGAATGAGTTAACTATAAAATGATTAAATACATGTAATTAGCATACATTCCAAATACAAAATAAAGAGTAAAATACCATTAAACAATTTTACATGAACCTAAATATCAGTAAATAACGTACATACACAGAAAATAAGAAATGTAAATAAAATAAAATATCTTTTTACACTTTATCTAAACTACATAATAGATGTTAATTTAAAATGCTTGCTTGCTAAACTACATTAACTTAAAAAGACTCTTATAGCCCTGACATAATCACATTATTTTTTACATTTTATTCTAGTTTAATTATGTGACATTTTTTTGGGGGGCCAATTTAATGTGCTAATATTACAATGTAATTTTCCTTTGGAATTAAAGAAACAAGTTCTGACATACATAGTTTAAGCATATTTAATGTCTTAATTTCTTTAAGGATGAAAGTTATTGTATTTTTATGTTTATACTTGTAGGATTCGGGCTTGGACTTTGAGAGAAATATAAATTCCATGTACAACTGCAAAAAGGATATATCCAAGATTAAAATGTGTCATTTATAAAGTCAATTTACTCCAACAACAGCAGGTTAATTCAGTACATTCTAAACTAGCATACTAGGACAAATAATGCTTCCCAACTGAAGGGGGAGCTAGGGAGCAATTAAACAAAGGTCCAACCTCCTGTACGCTATGATTGGATAGATTTCCTTCACAGTTGTTTCCCCAGTTTAAACTTGAACTAATATGATGACATAACGAGCGTCTATTTCTTCCCGACATTAAACACGGACCCGGCATCCTTACCCGCCGACCCAGAAGGGGGCGGAGCTCCAGCTTTCTGCCACTCGGTGGCCTCCATGGCCATGCGCCTGACAAACACATCGTCCACGCACATCAGGATGTTCTCGGGCTTGATGTCCGTGTGGATGATTTTACATTTGGTGTGCAGGTAGTCCAGCCCTTGCAAGACCTGCACACAAAAGTTGATTGGTTTCTTCGATGCTCGTTAGCGATTGCCTCATCAAACAGAGAAATGTTTCTTTTGTGGTTTTAGAACATCTTCATGATTTTATATTTTGAGCTCAGAACTCAGGATCCATCTGGGCTTATTTACACTGTGCTGATCCCATGCGGCCTATTGGAATCGTGCGCCTTTAACTCATTCACTGCCATTGACGGTTATAGACGTCAAAAATTTATTTGAACTATTTCTATTAGTTTTACATTTTTCCCCACTTTTGTTAACAAAAGTATGCAAACCTAGATTTGTTTTGTATTAGAACAGATATAAAAAATGTTGATTAATCTTGAGTTAACTAGTGAAGTCATGCGATTAATTACGTTTAAAAATTGTAATCGCCCGACGCCCCTAATTTTTTAAATATTTTTTTCTTTAAAAAACAACAACACATTGTTAAACAAAATAAAATATTTAAAAATAAATACATTGGAAGTTAACTAGTGAAGTAATATGATTAATTAAGTTTAAACATTGTAATCGCTTAATTTTTTAATATTTTTTTCTTTAAAAAACATTGAAACATTTTAAATGGGAAAAAAATGGGGAAAAAAAGAAAAGATTACAAAAAATTAGGGGCATCAGGCGATTCAAATTTGCAATCGTAATTAATCGCATGACTTCACTAGTTTACTCACTATTAATCACTAATTTTATATCTGTTCTAAATGTACCAAAAAAAAATCTAGGTTTTCATACTCTTGTTAACACAAATGGAAAAAAAAAAGTTAAACTAATAAAAATCGTTCAAATGAATTTTTGCCGTCCATAGCCGTCAATGGCAGTGAGTTAATGAGTTAATCACGCAGCCTACTCGATGTGGACATAGAAAATAAAGCCAACAGTTGCTGTGCGTCCTCACCTGTTTGATGATGCTCTTGACGCACGGCAGCGGCAGGCCTTGGTAGTTGGACTTGATGATCCACTTGAGCAGGTGATGACCCAGTACCTCGAACACCATGCACACATCTGGACTAAGAGTTAAAGACACAAATTGCTGCCGACATGTGTGCACGCATGTACACGCGCACGCACACTCACTCACTCACTCACTCGCACGTAACTCTGAAAAAGATACGAATGCCGTTGACGCCAGAGATTTTAAAATCATCTATCAGCTGGACCACCATGTCCTTGTTGGGGTCGGCGGGGTCGCTCTCCCTCACCTGGGACACGCAAAAAAAAAGAAAATAAAAGAAAAGGAGATGAAGGGAGTGAAAGCGGACGGGAAACACCAAAAGGGAAGACATGAGCAGCAATCGGACGCTCACGCATCGCAGCAGTTTGATCTCATCCAAGGCCGTCTCGGTGTAATGCTGGGCGCTCTTCACCACCTTCATGGCCACAAAGTTCTTCACTCTACACACGCGCACAGAAAAGATCCATCAAACAATTGGAATGTGCAGGAAAAAAAATTTCCCCGTCACCTTCGTCACACTCCCACACTGACACCAAGTCGGCAAAAAATACAGTCATAATGATGCTTAAACAGTAATTATGATGCGTCATGAACTCATAAATATTGTTTTTATTACTCATGGTTGATAAACATCGATTTGAAAAATAATTTAGCTCTGAAAACAAAAAAAAAATTCCTGAGCCTGGACTTTTTCCGGGGCGCGGTGGTGCAGCGCCAACATCAAGCCATTGCTATTCGATCCGTCGCCGTGATTGGACTGGCATTTGGGAAACTCATGAAATTCCCAAAATAAAAGCGTTTCTTGGCATTGCGCTATTACTTGGTATGGGAAGGCTTATCTTGAAGTTGGCCTTCTCTTCGCTGGATTTGTCATTGCGCTAGTTAAGGGTTCACCAATTCCAATCCTGCAGGTTTTTGGATGTTTCCACCCACTAGCACACCTGATTCATATAACCAGCTCGTCAGCATGCCTGATAACGATCCTCATCTTTAGTATAAGCGGAAACATCTAAAACCTGCAGGACTACGGACCTCGAGGACCGGAATTGGTGCACCCTGCGCTAGTGGCTCTTACGCCAGAAATCCGGCCCTGAATATAAGCAAAGTCCATGTATATCAAAGTGTATTTAGTTGCTAGTTTATTCATATTGTATTGCTAAATGCTCATATTGTACTAAATAGCAGACCCGTTCCGTTATTGTGGCAACGGGTTCAAGCAATTTACAGTAAATTGTTTCCTATGGGAAAAATTAATCTTAAGAATTTCCATTGTTTGTGTGAAGGACTTGTACGAACACAGCGACTTCTAAGTGGGGACTGTTACTTAATCGACAAATACAGACTGATTACTTAGCGCGCTTCAAGTAACCCAACGCCAGCTCACTAGACTTCCATTACGGTAATTAACACCGACAGCGTGAGTAAATACGTGCGTGTGCGAAAGCTGACACTGGGTTAATGTTACGCTCATGCATCATGCCAACTTACAAAAAAAAAAAAAAAACATCATGAGCTTTGGTGTCGAGCGTAGTGCGAGTCAGATTTTGTGGCGAAAAGGGAGATGTTTTCAACAGGTATGTGTGTAAACTCACTGTATGTCCCAGCATAGCCACACGGTGGAGAAATGGCCCCACCCCAACTTCCTTATCACATGGTACCTCCCGTTGAACAAGTCTCCGATCTTGACCGGATGGTAGCCTCCTGAGGGACGCAAAAAGAGGAAAGAGGCGGTCTGAAAAAGTTCGACGAAATAGTGTGGATTTTGTTGGTTTTCCAACAGAAGTGTTTGGTACCAAGACACGTCTACTTTGCCAGGTTTCAATTTATTGTAGATGGATCTTATTGAATAAACCGTCGGTGATTATAACAAAGATGCCCTGAAAGGAACTGTACTATATTTAGATCGGTTAACCTACAATTCATTATGAGGACGTGAAGACG